>NC_050583.1:56279796-56958129 GCF_013368585.1 Megalops cyprinoides
AATTTTCAAACATGTCATGGCACTGTTGGTTTATTGGTATCTTTTCCAGTCAATTCACCAAGCATTTAAAGGGAACAACAGGCCAATTAGATGTTAAATAAAATGAGTTTATTTCACAGAATCGAATTGACTCTAAACATCTGCGTGCCAAACATCAGTTGGTTTAATCAAGCTGTTTGGCATTTCTCCTTTATTTGCTCTGCCAGCATTCCCATGGACCACATTATTTCTGTATGCCATACAAAATTACATGTCCTTACACCCCTCATTGATTATTTATGATGCTCCCACTGTAATCCCACCGTAATAATAAGGCACTAAATGGGATTTCCGGGTCAGGACCTTTCTCTCTGCTTGAGAGGAGACTGCAGTGTGATGGCATGTAAGTCTTTTTTTCTGGGTTCTGCTCATGACCTGGTCTGCAGCTGAAGGCACCAGCCTGTGGTTGTGGTTTAGGAGCAGGTCTCTTAACCCTGATAGGTTGCCAGCTTGATTCTTGGGGCACTGCTGTCATACCCTTGAGCATGGTACTTGACCTGAATTGCTCCGGTAAATGTCCAGCTGTATAAAAGTATTACATGTAAACTATGCAAGCCGCTCTGCATAAGGGCATCTGCTGTGCAAATAGATAACAGTGAAAAATTCAGACTGCGAGCTCTGAGTCCTGAGCATGCGACACTGAAAGCAGGAGACAAGCGCACAGATACATACTTCAGAATGCACTTAACTATGTGAAACAAATTTGCGCAATGTACAAACGGGGTCATGCGGAAAGCTGAGCCGGGGCAGAATTGCAAGTTGTGCGCTGACACCATTGATAATGGCCGACTGCAGCTGGTCACCGGCTGAATGCGAGGGTTCGGTCTCACCGTTACCCAGCCATTGTGCTCCACATCTGAAGTTGAAAGACACAAAATGATGGCAACGGCTGAGGTCCATTTTCTGCCCCTTGAATCCAGGTTTTTTTTTTTTTGTCATGACCTTCGTTTTTTGAAATGTGTGAAAGGATTACATCTGCTCTGCTCAACCCTCCCTTTCATAAAGTGAATTTTGCAAGGATGGCTCCCACTGTAAAAGTGCAAACTCTCCAAAGAAGGGTGACATAGAGGGTTTTTTTTTTCTTTCTTTGTTACACTGGCAGCCTTATTTTATTATTCATTTTATAAAGTACATTGAGTTACTAGGGTCAAAAAGACAAAGAACAAAAAGTCATAAAGCAAGACAGTGTGATAGGATCACGTCATCTGTCCCCGAGATTGTGGCATTGTTTATAGGGAACTTTTTTTATTGCGCCAGGAAGCAAGGTATTGCTCACCTGTTTTTTTTTTTTTTACTGCAATGAAACTTGCAACCATTCTTGCTTTTTATATTAAATATTCATCAGTTTCAAGGTGCTCAAACCTCATCAAAGCAGTGACGTACATGGAAGGTATGAGACCTGCATAGACATAACCCCCTGTTACCTACACGCGTTGTGAAATAAGCACTATCATTTAATTAATTTTCTCATGCCTTTCTTCTCTGTGGATGATTGCAGTTCACAGGCCCCTTAAGCAAATCTACTGGGGAGGTTCAGTTTTCCCAGGGTTATAGGTGTTATCTTCCTTTGGTTTTTACTTTTAATGCAGTTTTGGCTAATCTGAGACAAGGAATGAAAGAGCTGTATAGTTTTATTTGTCATTCAGTAATTTTCAAAGAAAAGATGTAGGAAGTGTCAGCTTGAGCAAGTTTAGGCTATGAGGAAGTTCCTTGTCAGAATCCACTAGAGGGAAGAAAATTGCCTTCTGTTTAAAGTTCATTCTAAGTTCATTTGTGTCGAACAGAGGATGAATGGTTTATGTCATAAATGCATCGATTCCCTTTATAGACAGTGTGTGTCTGTCAGAAAGAGATAAAATGTTTCAACTTACTGTACGTGCTTCACCTTCATGCTAAATAGCAGAATACGCACACATTTTTCATTGGAATGTCAAACAGTTTACCTATCATTTTGCCTCAGCTTCTTCTGCATCTGTTGACAGCCCCATCACTACAGTCACCATTGCTGAAAACACCAATTATCTAGAAATAAATATATTATAGGATGCTCGTCAGTTGCCCACCTGCAGGCATCCAGACAGACATGGTTTGCCTAGGAATGTCCATGGAAGGTCCATGTGCAGTTTCCTACAATGCAAGACTGTGGTACGGCCACATGCTTTTTTGCGGAATGCATGCCGTGAGTCCTATTCATAGGGTTCCTGTCTCTGTGATCGGTGTCGTTTCCTGCAGGTTTCCCCCTGTGAGCGAGAATGCCCAGGTGGGAAGAGTGGTGGGGGTGATACTGGCCGCTGCTGTAAACCAGACCATAGTGTACTCCATCGTGGAAGGGAACAAAGGAGGTAAGTACACTATATGGACAAAAGTATTCGGACGCCTGACCATTACATTGTAATGACATTGTATTCAAATACATACACTTTAATACGGAGTTGGTCCCCCTTTTGCAGCTATAACAGCTTCCACTCTTCTTGGAAGGTTTTCCACAAGATTTTGGAGTGTTTCTGTGGGAATTTGTGCCCATTCATTCTGTAGAGCATTTATGAGGTCAGGCACCGATGTTGGACAAGAAGGCCTGGCTCGCAATCTCTGTTCCAGTTCATCCCAAAGGTGGTCGATGGGGTTGAGGTCAGGGCTCTGTGCGGGCCAGTCAAGTTCTTCCACACAGAACTCATCAAACTATGTCTTTATAGTCCTTGCTTTGTGCACTGGGGCACAGTCATGTTGGAATAGAAAAGGGCCTTCCCCCAAACTGTTGCCACAAAGTTGGAAGCATAGCATTGTCCAAAATGTCTTGGTATGCTGAAGCATTAAGATTGCCCTTCACTGGAGATAAGGGGCCGAGCCCAAACCCTGAAAAACAGGTGTGGCCAAATTCTTTTGTCCATATAGTGTATCTGCACTGAGCCACACACATGCCCGTATAGCCCTTAGATGTAACACAGCGTTCACTACTTAAACAGGATCCCCAAACAAAACAACATCCCGAACTTTTGTCAGTTATCATTTCACTTTGGGGGTTTTATGCTGACCCTCAGACTCTGTGCATCCTTCCATCTCTAGCGTTGTGTATCCATCCAGGTCCGTATCTGCATTCATTTATGTCCATCTCTGGCACTGTGTGTCCTTACAGACCCTTCTCTAGCACTGTGCATCCATCCGCCGTGCTAGTATATATCAGCTTTTGTGCACTATTTGACCCCAAAATTAATCAACATCCAGTCCTTGCTCCAAAAGAGCATTGTATGGATTATTTTCCATGACGCACTGGAGTTGGTAATGCCTTTTTCTACAAGAGAGGCTCAAGACTACAAGACTGTGACGTGCAATTTGGTGTCGAGGCTTTCGGCGGAAACCTCCGGCTCCCTTTGAAAAAAGGCTTTGTTTGTGGCTGCTCTCCTTTGTCAGCGACATTGTCATCGCCATGTTAAAAGCAGTGAGGGATAATAAGATGACGACTCATTTCATACAATCATGACAACCTGCTCCCCTGCCTCCCGGGGTGTGAACAGATTAAATTGCCTCCGAGTTTGCGCTTCCACTCGATATTAAAATCTAAATTAAAAGGCGTTCGGAACACTTACTCGCCCGGAAAGAGGGGAATGGGGTTTGTTTAATTCCCTTTAAATTCAATGAGGGAAACTTTTGAGAGATAATAAAAGTGCCCTCCAAAGTTTAGCTCCGGGAATCTGGAGTGCACAGTTCATTGATATTCTCTTAGTCCGTGAAAGTTTTGGAATGGCTTTTTGTTGCTGTCCCTAAAAATGTACAAGTCATCACTTGACCGGGAGCCAAGCTGTACATGAATTCCATTGATTTCCTCTTTTTCAAAATGATCGGAAGCACAATGCCAGCAACGGAGGGGTGCATGGCTAGAGCTTTTATTGTGCTCATACGGCAATTGAATATAGATTTTATTTCCCCACAAGGCTCCGCATTAACTGGCGATGCGCAGTGTGATTCTCAGTGCCGCCAGCTTCCCATTGTTGGCTCACGCAGTCAGGAAGGTGGCTGCTGTTACGTTGCCATGTGTCTGTCTTGCTTTTCAGGGGAGTTTTCCGTGAACAGCAGCACTGGTGTGATCTCCACGGCCAGGTTTCTGGACTACGAATCCGTCAGCAGCTACACCCTCCGCGTACAGGCGGACTCCATGAGCGTGGTTGCGTCCAAACTGCGCGTGACAGCAAAAAGTAAGCCAGTAACCAGGGCAGTCGCCCAGGGCTCAGCTATGATTGTTATATTTTCAGATGTAATGGCCGCGAGGTGTTTTTGTTTTAAAACAAAGAAATTGGCAGCCAAAAGAGGTTTTGTATTTGATGCGGGTAATTGAGATGCACATTTTACATTTTATTTATTTTTTTATTTTTTGCAATGACCTTTTTTCATCTCTGACTTCCTGTTGCTAAGTTGCGTATCAAAGTCTGGCCAGCAAAGAAAATTGCTTTCCATCATTTGCTTTTAAATTAATATGAAAAAATGAAAATCCTAATCCTTTTACTTTATTTATTTGGCTGATTATTACAAATTGACGGTGGGCACCACACTGAGTTGTGCTAAATGTTTTTTTTTGATGTTCATAAAAAGGCCAGGCTTTTAAAGGAAAATGTTGCAGATTAAGCTTGTCATTGCCCAATTAGGCAAATACAGCTTATCTTCCCTTGATTATGCAGTATTAATGGTTAGAATCAATTTGAAACAACTTTTTCCCCCCAGTACGGCTGTTTAATGCACTCATTAATCTGAAAATAAAAGCCCGATGTGTTAATAGAACGGCTTTCTCTGCATCTCTGTTCTGCAATAATGAACAATATGCGGCCTGTACATGATGATCCCCAGTGTCTTCCTCCCATGACCTTGCCTGAAAATGACTCAATAGAGGGGAGAAAGATTTGTCACTTGCTGTTTTCGTGCTATCCAAACCTGACAGATAATAATAGGAAAATACCTCGGCTTCTACAGTGGCATCAAGCAAACTCCACGGACGGCTGTCAGATGCAATCGGTTAGAGCTCGTTTTTGGTTTTTTTTTTTTTTTTTTTTTTTTTTTGGTCAAAATGGAACCGGGGTAATGAATCCAAGCGCCTCCTGCAGGTGGGGGCACCTGGAACATTGTGTAATCCATTTGACTTGAGGAAGCGACGCTCTAAACGTCCCATCAGCAGCCAGGTGGGCCAGACCTCCCCCACCGGGGTCTGAATGTGTAGGTGTTCAAAGTGCCTCTCGTTAAAACCGTGTGAAATGCACTTTGCCGAACTGAATAGCCTGGCATGGGCAGAGTTGCATTAAAATACAGCAGGTAGCTCTAGTTATTATTGGCTTTGTGTCCTGTATGCCATCAAAGCTGAGGAGGAAAGGGGATGAATGGGTCATACTGCAGCATTTTTTGTTTAACATAACATTCTGTTCTTTCCTCTTTGCTTCCTTCGGTTTTTG
Organism: Megalops cyprinoides; assembly: GCF_013368585.1. NCBI lineage: Eukaryota > Metazoa > Chordata > Actinopteri > Elopiformes > Megalopidae > Megalops > Megalops cyprinoides. The sequence goes on from NC_050583.1 coordinate 56,285,268, forward strand.
CCATGCAATTTTACATTGTGTTGTGGAACAAATATCAGAATGTGTACCGTATGTGACTTGCAATGCAGTACAGCATTATGTATCTGTAGAAGTATATTCCCCTTACAGCGATAATCAGTGACTGCAACACGTGGACATCTGCCGCAGTTTATCTTGTGGTGATTTAGTATTGATACATTTAGTGGTTGGTTAGTTTATGCCGCAAATGTGCAGGGTTTAATTTGGACTCAGTGGAGATGTGACCCCTCCTTTCGTCATGTTCCGCTTAATTTGCAGCCAACACAGCCAAGGTGTTTATTGAGGTTCAGGACGAAAACGATCACCCACCGGTTTTTACCAGAAAGCTTTACCTCGGAGGGGTGGCTGAGGATGCCAAGACGTTCACCTCTGTGCTGCAGGTCCAAGTAAGTGAATGACACCCCTACCCACCCCACCCCCGTAGAACAACAAACAAACCCACCCTTCCCCAGGACAGAAAAGCTATGCCTGTTCTCTGTTGCTGTCTGTGTAACTCATGCTGGAGGTTGAATGAGTACATTTCTGCTCCGGCCTTATAAAAGGCGCATTAATGTCGGCAGCCAGGGAAATGTTTCAGCCCCGGTCATCAACATGGAAGCTGTGAGACCAATTATTATAAGAGCTGCAGCCAGAATACTGCCTGCCACTTAGTGACAGCTGAGCAATTAAGGCAAAGATTTCGACCGACTGACAATGGTGCCATCTAGTTTGGATGCCTTTCACTTTGCACTTTACTTAAGGTGATCCGTGTTTTGTCAGTAAGGTTTTTTCCATTGGGTGGCTCAAGCTAATATGCAGACTTTGATTTAGTGACTTCTACAGAGGCAGACTTCTAAGCACTTGTATCTAGGTAGGATAGAATGGCCTTACTAATAAAGCTGTTGTCTGTATTATAGCACTGATTATTCTGTTTGTGAGACAGGAAAACAGGAAAAAGTCAGGTCTCTCTCTCTATATAGTGTGTGTATATATATATGTGTGTGTATATATATATGTGTGTGTGTGTGTATATATATATATATATATATATATATATATATATATATATATACATAATTTAAATTTATTAAAAACTTGCCAGTTAAAATGTCCGGTAATAATGCTTATACAAAATGTAGCTATAATGAAGGCTATCCCTGAACAGGACATTTGTGTTTTGATAGCGAAACAGCCTATTAACAGCCTACAGTACTTTTTTCCCCAAAAAGGTGAGCTGGGCTACACTGGCTAAAATTGCCTGTGTTCTGTCCCTGTCAAGCATGCCAGCAGAGAGGGGCTTCTCTCTGCAGAATTGAATTAAGACGGTGCTGCGAAGTCATCTGGAGGAGGAGAAAGTGACACGGCTTATGCACATTGCAAGCTGCAAAGACACATTGGACATGTATTATTTCAAGTTGGCAGCAGAGGACTTTGCCGCAATGAAAAAAAGGAGAAAATAAAATGTTACCTGGTAGATTATAGGCTACATTTGACGCCATGTAGGCCTAGTCGCTTTTTTAAACAGACTACAGATGTTACAGGCTGCAGATGTTTCGTAATAGCCTACATTTTAGCAGCTAACTTTGAGGTTTTGCTCAATAGTTACTGTTCGGACACCGGACCAGCAAAAAAAAAAAAAAAAATCCTAGCGGAAACCCATGTTTCATACACTCTAATATGTGAGAGTCTCTAACACAGTAGGACAGATTGCAGAAACTGCCTGAATTGCAGGTGGGTTAGTCACAGGATTGGAAAAATTATTGAATGTGCCAAGGGGACAGTACCAAATATTATGACAGAATACGCCAAACAAGTAAACACTGCATCTGGAAAGAGGAATAATGGCTGCAAGTTGAAGCTCACTGTCAGGGATAGACGGACACTCAACAGTATACTTGCTAATAACCACAAAACAACAACCACAGAATACTACAAGAGAACTGAATCTACCGGACCCAGGACCCAGTCTCAACAAAAACTGTATATTGTGAGCTTTACAAAGCTGATATTTATGGTAGGGCTTCCTTCCAATATTTGTAACCAAGGCCAATACTTGGCTATAACCAGGTGAATTGAGCACAAACATGGACTTGTTAACAATGGAAGAAAGTAATATGGTCTGATGAGTCATCATTTACTCTTTTTCCTACAACTGGATGGGTTTGTGTTTGGGGAAACCAAAAGAAGCCTTCATCCCAAATTGCCTGTTCCCAGTTGTTAAACATGGTGGTGGATCTGCTATTGTATGAGTAGCCATCTCATGTGAGTCATAATAATCATGTATGATTACTCTGCATGGTAGGATAATGGCCAAGGAATACAAAGCCATTTTAGGTGATAAGGAGCACCCTGTGGTGCAAGCGTCGTTTCCTTATGTTCCCGTATTCAAAGACAATACCACCCACATGCACACGGCCACATGGATTCAAGAGTGGTCTCATGAACACCAGGAAGTCAAACACCTTCCCACCTCTCCTGGCCTGCCCAATGACCAGATCTAAACATCACTGAACCTTTATGGGAGGTTGTGGAACAAAGAGCACAGAGTAGATTTCTTTCATCTCTTAAGGAACTGGAGGCTTTCCTTCTTAAAGAATATTTCAATATTCCACTACAAATGATTTTAAAACTTAGCATTCTGCATTCCAAGAAGGAATGAAGCTGTTCTGAAGGCAAACAGCAGCCCAATTCCTAATTAGTTAAAAATATTCATTCATGTTGTTTCATATTGTTTGGTGTTTCCATTATTTTGTCTATCCTCTGTATGTATCTGTGTGTGTATGTATGCAGACAGGCAGAGAGAAAGAGACAAAGAGAGCCTGATAAATAGACAGAGGCCCACTTTCCTTCTTTAATTAGTCATGTGTCTGATTTTCTGGTAGTTCCTGTCCTCCAGGTGCACCTCCCCTGTGAGCTCACTTGTTGTACTCCCACACAAGGACAAGGCTCATTATTATCCTAATTGCAGCCTGTGCGTGGCTCACTCATTTGCACCTGAATCTCACTGGGAATCGTCTGACATCGGCCCAGCGCTCTTCTGCTTCGCTCTGTCTGATGCTGGCCCTCTGACAACGTTTGTTCAGCCTTGTTTGCAGGGGATTGCTAAAGAGGTAATCCCCGAAGCACAAGGGGTCAGGTGGGACTTCAGCTGGGCTGAGACACTGGGCATCTTCGTCCCCCGTTGTTAACGTTTTAAGCTTTTTCGGGTTTTGCTCACAGTGAGCGTGCTGTTCAGTTTGCTGCGCATTCACAGAGCCTCCTGGTCTTTGAATTAATGGATATGCGTCGTAGATCTTAATATGGATTTAAGAAAAGCTGCTCAGCAGGTCGTAGATTAGTCTAATCTACTTTTAAATCCCTCTTTAAATAGTTTTGAAGAGAAAAAAAGAGAATTGAAACTCCTACTGTAGCAAACTGGAAGGGCAGATCTCCTGCCTTCACTCCCTCCATCAGACAAATAACAGTGTAGCAATAATTACTTTTTTTCACATGAGACGTTGTGCCTCAATGATCATATAATTAGTCTGTGTGATCTGTTGCACTTTTAACAAAACAAGCACTCTGAAGATTGTTTTTTTCTTTATTTAGCCCTGCAGATATTAAAACAAAGGTATTTCCTTGTAAAGACAAAAATCCAATTTCACAGAAGTCCCAAACCTGCACCATAATAGAAATAAAATGCATACCATGTTTCCAGGCACAGAGTTCACCTGTCAGTATTATTAGATTGTCTATTTACAACAACACTGGATGCTTTTTTTTTTTTTATTATTCGGGGGGTGGGTGGGGGGGGGGTAGTGGGATGGGTACATTTTCTTTCAGGTATACATCCACAGTCACCTATCAGCCTTTAGCAGAATTGAGATAAAGCAAACAAATTCCAGGGCAAAGACCTTTATTCAGTGGGGATCTTAATATATGGGGTACGCTGTTGAATGGAACAGTTCCTTAGCATATTGAAAATATCTCATTTGTGTTAATGACAGAGCTGGGGTAGGGCACAGTGCTATCTTTGTGCTTTTACATTCTCCCTGACCTAAAAGGTATTATAAATCAATGTCACTGCGGAGGGACGCACTGAATGTTGAAGCCGGCTGAACAGAGTGACTGTTACATTGTCCTTACTGTACCATCAAAGCTCGAAGTCTCCCCCTGTCGTGCAAATGTAGAACTGTAAGTAAGGGACCTTAGGAAGGGGGGCTTCTTCGGGGCAAGCTGATTAGTATCTCTGTTTGTCTCTCTGATGTTTAATTAGATTTTTTTTTTCCCCTCCCGTGTCTCACAGGCTTTGGACAAGGACACTGGAAATTACAGCGCTATGCAGTACAGACTGATCATACCCCCTACGGCCGACGGCAAAGACGGCTTTGTGGTCGAGCCGTACACGGGTGTCATTAAAACCGCGATCATGTACAGAAACATGCGCAGGTCCTACTTCAAGTTTGAAGTCATCGCGACAGACGACTACGGGGAGGGCCTGAGCAGCAGTGCGCAAGTTGTGGTGAGCGGCCCTTTCAGTGCGGTGTCTGTTTCTCGGTCATTCTTTTTTTGTCATTCCGCTTCAAGGTTGAATGCTCGCTGCCACAGGGCAACGGATACCGACCACTCCCGCTGGTTTCAATTTCCTGCGTTTAAACCCACTACAGCCCAGTATACGGTCCAGTATCATGGTCAAGCACTGAAGTGTATTCTGCTCAGGGTCTGGCAACAACTTGTAATCAATTCAGTTTCATAGCAGGTGGTAAAGAACTGTCAGGTCTCTGAGAAGTTGGTTCAATTTCAAGCATCCTGTGGATGTTCTTTCCTCCCTGTTAGATGTAAAGACATCCTAGTTGGCTTGAAAATATCCTTTAATAGGATGATACATGATATTAGGTTTTAGATTGCTGGAGAAAGACATACGTGGATTGCTTGGGAAACATGTATATGTACTATTGATTGGTAAATCAAATTAAACTTTGCTGTCTTTCTGTTCATGGGAGCCTTGCTGATATGATACCAGCACGCTTAGATTATTCCCATTTTGGCTTGCCTACGGTGGCAGATTTGGCTATTCTAATCACGTCTGTGCTCTTTACTGGCAGCTTGTTGTCAGTTTTTCAGTCCGTTTATTGCTCATTTTATCTTCCTATGGACAGGTGTGGACAGTTGATTATTCACCGCAGTACTGTGAAAGTGTGTTTTAATAACGCGTTTCTTAATGGAACGAGGGGTTTTGGACAGAGCCTGAATTAGTCAAGCCACACTGTGGTTCATTTCTTCGTTAATTTTTAGGGGGAAGCTTCATTTCAACTGGGCTGCATGAGGGACTGCTAAACATAGTGTGATTTCCCCAGTCACCTATTGTGCTGCTGAAATGAAAAGTCATTAAACAAACACATGGCTTGAAAACAAGAAGACAGTCATGGTGTTGGTGCTGGGAGGATATTACACACGAAGAACATGTTCAAACCCCCTTTCCCCCCACTCCCCCCACTCTTCTAGGTCTCGGTTGTCAATCAGCTGGACATGCAGGTGGTGGTGTCCAATGTGCCCCCCACTGTCGTGGAACAGAAAAAAGACCAGCTCATTGGGTAAGGAACCTTGCGAAATGAATCTTTTTGCACGGAAGCCTCTTTGTTGTTGTTCGTTATGTGATATCAAAAATATCTTTCAGTGCTGTTTCCTCGTTTCTTGTGAAACGCTTTTGCGTTTGAAACATGCCGGCACACTTACCCTCACTGCCCATTCAAAGGCCTGCAGATGGATCAGATACTAGCAGATGAATTAGTGTTTTGCACCATGTCTTCGGGGCGCACGTGAGACGGCCGCATGCCGCTTATAGAAACCTGTCTGTCATCATTGTCTCCTCCACTCTGACAGAGCTGACACGCAATGTGAGGTGTACAGGGAAGCGATAGCTCCCTGTGACTGTGGGCTCCACGCAGCTGCCCAGATTAGCTCCCTGAGCGGTGGGCTCAGCTGCAAAGGGGGCCAGGTTTATCTGGGTTTTCCTGTCCCGAGGGAAGGCCCATCAATCTGCGCTCAATACTTTTCCCCCCCTCGCTCGGCCCTGGCAGAGAAAATCTCCAGCGCGCCGCAGGTAATTGGCTCAGAATGGCAGCCTGCTCAGGGATGAGAGCTCCGGATGCAGCAGACTCTGACTGAGAGGCAAGGACATTTGCTTTTGAAGTGATACCATTGTAGACACTTCATTTCAAGATTGGGTGTCACAGCGTCCTTTTTTCTATTTCATTTAGTCACACAAAGCAATACTGTCGGGAAATTAGATAATTCCTCTTTTTTTTCCCATCCCCCCATGATGCTTTTGCCGGATGAAGTGAATGCTGAAGAACTTGTCAACAGCACCTTAAAAGTCAAGTGGAGTCCTCTCTCAGAAAACTGAGAATATCTCATGCAGTATGGTGCGACCAGCTAGCACTGTCACATTAATCCAGGTTCTTGGCAAAATGTCACGGCTGTGTTTGGCTGTTTGAGTACCTCTAGTTATGCTGTACTACAGCTTCTGTTAGTCTTATTTCTTCTCTCTGACCAGCAGTGAGCTGAAAATGGAGGGTCCGCCAACAGGTCATAAGTTTAGGTTCAAAATGTTTATCGCGCTCACGTAATAACTAACATAGTGTACATAGGCACAACTGAAAGGTTTGTCCTGTCAGTTGCAGTGATAAAGACTGTGACGCACTTCTGGAGTACACTGCTCATATTATAAAGCAAAATGTGGGTGTTCTAACTGTAAACTTAACTGCTTGTTTTATATACACACACACACACACACACACACACATAATATCTTTTTATAGATCCACCTGATCTTTACCATGCTAACTTTATAACCTCTCCCTATTACACTGTGTATGCATATGACCAGAATCCTATGAGAATATGAGAATACAGAATGAATTAATGAGAAAACAGCAGCAGGTCAATTCATCCTATCCCACTGAGAAATCAGACAAGTGCTCTTGATCTCAGTCACTAGTCTCCGTCTGGAGCCACCTGATGAATTATTTGCTTACCATGTTTGCAATCATAAAGAGTTATGCTGCTGGGCGTAAAACACAGTGCCAGTTTGCATTGCCCAGTTTTCACTGAGGAGGTTGCGCTGTGAAGTTTTCCAGTGAAAAGATCTGTTGAAATTTCTTTCAGTGCAATTGCTCTGGTAAAGTATTTTTTTAATATTTCCCCTGTTTGTTTGTGCTGTGAAAATGCAGGATTCTGGAGCGCTACGTTCAGGACCAGATACCGGGAGCCAAGGTGGTAGTGGAGTCCATTGGGCCGAGGCGATTCGGGGAAGGGTTCGAGCAGGAGGATTACTCCAAATCAGACCTGATGGTGTACGCCATCGACCCCCTGACCAACCGGGCCATATCGCGGCAGGAGCTTTTTAAGTGAGTGCAGTCCGCACACTGGTCAGCCCATTCCCTTAAGTGCAGCAGTACCCCCGCAGAACCCTTTCATAACAGGCCCTAACATGGCAGGAGCCTTTTAAAAGAGCCTGCTTTCTCCACACGTCCTGCTTCCCCTTCCCTGCACCCTCGCAGGGCAGCCGACCCATTGTCGCCGTTCACCAAAGACCCATAAATCCATCAGTGTACATCATATAGCGGGCACTGTACCCAGTAAAAATGCCCCCCGCCCCCGGGTGCTGTTTCCCATAGTCCCCCCCACCAGACAGGAGGCCAGAGCAACAACATTATGCTTACATTCTCATCCAAACCACATCCTTATTCCTTGGTGCAGGCCGCCATCTGAATTCCCTCTTAACAAACGAGTGAGGGCAACATGTTAATCTTCCGACAATATTGTTCTGTCTTTGGCTGTCAGTGCCGCGTCACATGAGATGTTGCGTTTTAAAGAAGGTAATTTATTGGGATTTTGCTGGAGAGCAGAGTACATCACAAGACAGCTTTTGAAGAAAAGAGTGTAATTATAAGAGCACACTGAGACATCTCGTCTTTGGTAAAAGGCTGTTTCTGATACATGAAAACACTATTGTGGAGTCAGAAACATTGCTCCTGCAGTATTAAAAACAGCTTCGCCTCACTCTTACTAGTAATGACAGTACGTGATTACCTGTACTTGCTCCTTTGACTGAAAGAAATTCGCATTAGGTTGAATATCTGTGTGTCTGTGTGAGAGCAATTTCTTCAGGTTATTCCTGCACAAAGCACACAATGTTAGTCATAGTGGGTTTCAACACATCCAAGTTGTGCGTTGTTTTAAGAAAGACACAAGAATGGGAAATCGATTCATAGGCGGTTTTGAATTTTAATTAATGTTCTTACAACAATAGAGATTATATATGCCTCATGGACATTCTGTGAGCTGAAGTTACTGCTACACATTAAAAAATCTGGCTTAATAATGTTCATTATATTCAACGGAGTGGATACACACACATATTCAGTTAATACAGAAGGCAGTGAAAAGCCCTTAGGCCTAGTTTAGCATAGCCTTGCAAATGTGAGAGTGCAATAATGCTAAAGAGGAGATCTAGCCAATATATATACAAATTCTAGAAATGCTGGAAAATGCATTGCAATGAGACTGTTTTGACCCATACATATTAAAGGATACCTTTAGCAGTAGATCACATCATCAGTTAACATGCATATCAAGCTGTGTGGAAGAGGCCATTAAGTACTTTGAAATTATTCCCAGAAAGAGATGGACTTATAGTACCAGGAACAGTCCCTTCCAGAGCTGATTTTTAGATGTGTTTATTTTAATCATTTCATTTTCTCATGCTACCAAGCTAGGAGTGTTTATATACCAAGCTTAAGTGTTTATATATACATATCTGTGTGTGTTTGTGTTGGTGGGTGGGTGTGTGCGTGTGCATGCATGTGTATGTGGAAGTGTGGGTCTGGGTGTGTGCGTGTGCCTGTGCGTGTGCCTGTGCGTGTGCCTGTGCGTGTGCCTGTGCGTGTGTGTGTGCCTGTGCGTGTGCCTGTGCGTGTGCCTGTGCGTGTGCGTGTGTGTGTGCCTGTGCGTGTGTGTGTGCCTGTGCGTGTGCCTGTGCGTGTGCCTGTGCGTGTGTGTGTGCCTGTGCATGTGCCTGTGCCTGTGCGTGTGCCTGTGCGTGTGTGTGTGCCTGTGCGTGTGTGTGTGCCTGTGTGTGTGCCTGTGCGTGTGCCTGTGTGTGTGCCTGTGCGTGTGCGTGTGCCTGTGCCTGTGCGTGTGCCTGTGCCTGTGCCTGTGCGTGTGCCTGTGCGTGTGCGTGTGCCTGTGCCTGTGCGTGTGCCTGTGCGTGTGCGTGTGCGTGTGCGCGCGTCAGTGGCAAAAACAAGCATGCACAGCTACAGTGAAGATCTTTGGCGGGTCTGTTTTCATTCAGGTTCCTGGACGGAAAGCTGCTGGACATCAACAAGGAGTTCCAGCCCTACCTGGGCCAGGGCGGGCGCATCCTGGAGATCCGCACCCCCGACATCGTGGCCAGCGTGAAGAAGGCGGCGCAGGCGGTGGGCTACACGGAGGGGGCGCTGTTGGCCCTGGCCGTCATCATCATCCTCTGCTGCATCCCCGCCATTCTTATCGTCATGGTCACGTACAAGCAGTGAGTATGCCGCCTGGCGGTCACGGCACGGATCGCGGCGTAAGGCAGCCATACCTGAGCCCAAAGTGTCAGAGAGCTGTACAATGGCAGGTATTTAGAGAAGCCTCTCCACCTAATTTGCTGTGGAAAAAGCTTTCTCAGCCAGGCTAATCTTCTATTCATGCTCCGTGAAAGGAGATTAATTAATGCCATGTGTGACAAACATCAAGGCCTGATTGTTGCGGTTACGGGAGATTTTCACACTTAGAGAGAGCTAACAGGCCGGCATATGGCAGCGCTGAATGTTTGTTTGTGGGGAATGGTCATAAAGATGCCAGTGATAAATACTAAACTACTGATGGGGGACGTAGGCAGGGGCGGTCCGCGAACGGTGGAATTTGAGTCCTCAGACAGAATTTACCCAGATGAGTGCATCTGCAAACACAGCACTCTTATATTAAGAATTTTTTTTTTCTCATTTTCTTATTTCAAGACTATGTGTCTTTAAAATTGGATTCATTTTCCTAGAATTTTCTCATTATGAGAAAGTACTTGCCCTTGTTTTTGCCCACCATGATGTCTGATACAAGGATACATTTTCTGGTTTTATGAAATTGGGAGACCCATTAGAGGAAAAACATTCTTTGAAAACTCGTGACAATTAATGCTCTGCATTCTTAATTTAAAATAAATAATCTAAATCCTGATATTTCCTTATGAGAATATGCAGTGTTGGTTTTAAAAAGGCAACAAAACTGATCTGAAGGCACTACCAGCATTGCCAGTTATAGCATTTTTTTAATCATTTATCAACATTTGTTAACTGTAAAAACACATACTGAGATTTACTCTTAACTGTAAATCAGAATTAGCAACAAAGATTGATGGAATTTGAGAGTCATTGCTTCAGATTAACAAACTAAAGGAATTCTCATGTCAATATCTATTATATACACTGGTGGGAATTGTTGAGAATTGTTTTATTAGTGCAGCTTCTTTTGTAAATAATGCTGAGACGAAGAAGGATAAAAAGAATCCTCAGATAACTGTTTGTTTCTGTTCTTAATAGCATCCTTGTAACTCTGAGACATCACTGGATGTGTAACTTTTTGTGTCAGTATTTCAGATGACTTTCTATTGAGACCTGTCATTTCTCTCAAGTGTATTCTGCAAACATTTGATAGAGAATGCTATTCAAGCATTCACTGTTATCAGAATAAGTTGAAAGGAAGTCTATGAATAATGGAGGACATTTCACCTTGAGCAGTGTGTTTTAGAGAAAGAACTTTAAAGAGAGCGAATCATTAAAAAAGCAATACTTTGTCAGTGGGAGAGAATCTCATCCCCCATATGAGCTGATAAGTTCCAACATATGTTATTAATACAATATGAACTATTACACCACTTTTTCAGTATGATTGACTCTTTTTCTTTCTCTCCTTCTTTCACTCATCATCAGGTTCAAAGAGTAAGTATCATTCATGTAAATAAATATTTTATCAGTTATTTCATATTCATTACATATTTTGGTGGATGTTATTTATTATTTATTATTTTATCTTATTTTCTGAGCATGTAATTGAATCAAAACAGTAGTAATAAGAAAGATTAATTGCTTTAATCCACCTGTACATCACTAAAGGGGTTCTATTAGAACAGAAGTAGTGTGTCCCACAATACTGCTGACAAAAGTTGAGAACAAAAAGTGTTTGGGCAACATGGATTTGTTTGAACATATTGTAGAGGTATTGTACGTGTGTGCAGTTGTACATTTCTGTTTTTGCGTGTAATGTAGGAGCATATCTGTGAGGTTTGCTAGCGCTGCAACTGTGGATAATTTGAAGTTATTTTTCCTCTGCGCAAGACGGCAGGCCGAATGTGCCAAAACTGCTAGGATCCAAATGGCACTGCCAGCAGGAAAATCTGCCGGGGGTGCCGCTAACAACCTATATGAAGAACTTGGTGACAGCTCCATGTAAGTTCTATTTTTTTGGTTTAATGTGGTTTTGCTAAAGTGAAATGTTTACTCAATTTCTGCGCTGTAGCTAAAGGGCAGCGGACCTTTGCCTGATGAGTTTTTGCTGGATGATGTTTATGGAGTTTATCGTTGACGTTAACCAGACATGCTGTTCTTCATGCTGTAATACTTTCTCAAGAAAAGTTCAGCTGTTATCAGCCTTCCATGCCTCAGTAGTTTTGCACTGCCTAGATGTAGTGCCATTAAAGTGAAAGCATTTTATATTCAAGTAAAATCAAACACTATATGCAAAATGAAATATTAATGTTTGAGGACGGAATTAAATAAAGCTAGAAACAGGCTGGCCAGTTATGGCATATTATGGGAAATGGATGTCAGTGTAAGATAAATGAAATAAAGGCAGTGACTAATTTAAAATGACTGTGATGAAACATAATTAAATGTATTGATAAGCCGTTAAGTGGATCTGCAACAGAGTGTCAACATCTATTGTGGAGAGATACTTTGAATTTTGCTGTGCTGCTGCAGAGTGAAAGCTTTTCCTCGAGGTTAGCAGAAGATTATTTTTGCTGAAGTGTTCAGTTTACTTAATAATTCCAGAACAGCCCATGTGAAGTACAGTTCCTTATGCCATAGGATGCTTCTCATCCAGTGGAAGCTGGAAAATCTGTATGTGGATATGAGCGCCTGCCAAACAGTTTGCCTAAAAATGAGAATCAAATGAGTTGGAGAGAGTTATAATGAATGAGAATTTCGCTTACCGTACTTTGCTTGAATATTAATGTTTTCCCGTTTTTAGATCCAAAGGTCGAAGCTGCATATTTTAGGCCATCATCTGTCAGGTGTACCTTATGGTGTGAGGCAGCCAAAAAAAAAAATTGTTTTCAGGGGCTGTCCATTTTTATTTTGGGTCAGTTGATGGTGTCAGCAGTTTGAAGCTATCTCTTATTATGGAGGCCCAGGTGTCCATTTCAGAAAACCAGAATGAGAAGGTGAAAACCATTTTAGCAACAAAAGGTGTAGGAGGAAAAATAGAAGGCAGACCATATTTAGAGTATAGTTTTAAAAACATCTTTTGATATTATTTCAACTATGGTGATGACGTATAGCGATAATCACAATAGTAATGACAGATGACACTCTTCTGTGTCAGAGGATATTTATCAGCAGCTACTCACTGTCCACAGTCTCTTTTTTGTGTTTAACATTTCCCATTCACCTGTCTGTCTTGTTTTGTCCGCTCATTTCCCCTATGTGGATTCAGACTTCAGTAAGTAGCCCTTTTCACATACTGGGTGCTGTAGATCTGTAGAAAGTAGGGTTAAGTGATACAGTGGCTCTGTACAATTGCTCTGCTTCACGTGAGTTGCTCTCTTCAAGTATTTGTGATCAATAACTCATTTTGTAGACAGTCCTCCTGGAGTTAATAATTCATACTTGTAAATTAATTTTAAATGTTTACAAGTGTTCATTTTCCACTGTCAATACATTGGGTGTCCAAGCGCCTCTGCTAGCAGTAGAATTGTTCTGTTGTTGATATTTGCCGCTTTGTTACAACCAGTACATTGAGGTTTTTTCCTAAGAAAGCTCATTTGTCTTATATGGAATACTGTATTTGTCACAGAGGTGATATGTAAAGTTGTTTAGAGATGTTTAGGTTAATGTTAGCCACATCTAAAAGAGAATGCAGTTGAAATGTGTCCCTTTAAATTAAGTAATCCGTCATGACATAAATCTATTTTCAAGTTTCTGCCTTACCTGCAATTTTAGTTCACTATAGAAATTAAACATGTGTTGCTCTTGGGAAAGTATAACCTAGCTAGTTATACTTTTCCCTCGCCAACCTAACTACATTTCTCAATTTAACACATCAGTGCTGGGAAATTAAGTTGCAAGATTGCAGGTAGCTACTGGCAGCTTACTATGAAGCTAACTTTTACTTCACAGGGGTCTTATGACCAATAAATCACCTAGTGTGGCTTGAGGATTGTCAGGGCAGTGAATGCTAAACCGTGATTCTGCATCTCTGCAATTTCCCTAAAAGTCTGAGTGAGATTTAAAAGTCACTCATTAGGGTCAGCTTTCTGTTGATGTGTCACTGTTAACTACCTACAAGGTGCTGGCTAAGATACTGTTTGAGTATTTTTCAAGTGCCAGTTAAGACTAGAATTCTGAGTATCGTTCATGTTTTGATTCCAAAGTGTAATTCATCCATGTCTGCTGGAACCACATTACAGCTATAGTATGAAAACGTTTCATCTGTGCCATTGTCAGAGATGAACTCTTACCCTCTAAACCAATCAGAATCTGTTATTTGTCCAAGCCTTTGCACAAGATACTGTTCAGCTTTAGTCCAGATTCTGTTTCAGGTCCACATTCAGTATTAAAAACATCTCATCAAAGTGATAAATTTAGTTTGTCCAGCTGGGTTCAATGATGTATATTAGATATGTTACGCTACAGTATGTGTGTAGAGTGATTTGGCATAGTAGATATCTTGCATTAAAGTACCCCTCTCCTGCCTTTATCTTTACACCTCATCTCATCTGTACCTCATTATCTTATCTTTCAAGTCTTTTTTCTTCTCTGCCATTCTCAACAAAGCAGGACAAAAAGGTGTGTTCTGCAGGAGGGCGATCGCCAGCGGCTGATAAGCACGTTCGCCTCCCGTGCTATCGCCGCTCACAAGCAGTCCACCGCCAACGGGATGTTACTCAACAACCTGCCAAAATCTGCCAGTAACATTACCTTCCTGTCTGACGAAAACCCCCTGACAACCACAAACCCCCTTTACGATGACGGGGTCCTCAGCAGCCCAGAGTTCCGCAAGGGGTCCGAGAGATGGAGAGGGTTGATGGGCCTGCGTTCCGCCCAGGGGAAGGACCTGAAGGACTGGTTCCCTCCCGGCGGGTCGGGGATCGCCTGGACTCTGCCGTCGCGGCTCCACAGGGCGCAAATGTACAACACGCTGCGGCGGCCGGTGGTCATGGACCCCGTCCAGTGGGAGATGGAGCTGCTGAAAGCGGAGCTGAAAGAGAGCAAGGACCGGCTGGATGGCTTCGACATCCTGGGCGGCAGGAGCACGGAGACCAAGCTGACGGTCAAAGAGCAGGCGAGGCAGTTTGAGCAGCAGGCCCTGCAGGAGATGAAGCAGCGGCAAGGCCGCGACTCGAGAGGCTCGATGTCCCCGTCCCCTGACTTCTTCCTGTCCGCCTCCGACAGCCCCCTGCCGGAACAGTCCCCTTTATCGACTATGGGCAGGGAGGTCCCGCCCTGTATAATTATCACCGAAAGCGAAGGCACCCCGCCGCCCAGCCGCAAACCCACCCCACCCGTCCTGCGCAAGCTCAGCTCCAATCTGTCCAGCTACATGGCCTCTGACCCCATTCAGGTCCATTTGGAGGTCATCCCTGACCCTCCCAACGTCCCCCCTCCACCACCCCCACCGCCACCCACACCCCCTTCCCCGCTGCCACCCACACCCCCTCCCCCTGCCGGTCCAAAGGTCTCTCCCCCTCCGCCATCATCCCCGCCGCTCCGCCATCCTGCGCCGCCCCCTCCCCCTCCACTCCCACCTCCCTCGTCTCCCTCCTCCACCCGTGATACGCCCGCCTCTCCGTTTGTCCTGCCCTCCTTGCCCTCGGTGTCCTCGCTGCGACCTGTATCCTTACGCGGCCCCCTCCCCCCTCTCCCCACCCCGACTGAGCCAGAGGCCCCGAAGAAGGAGCTGAAGGGAATTCTCAAGAACATCAAGAACGTTGCCGAATTAGAAAAATCTGTTGCCAACATGTACAGTCAAATAGACAAGAATCGAAGGGCGCCAAAGCCACAAGTGTCTATCCAATCAGAAGCGCAGGAGAGCAGGCCCTCTGAGGAGCAAACGCAGCCGAATCCCAGCATGAACTCTATCGTGGAAGAGCTCGAAAAACGCTTTCCATCCCAGTCCACCTCCTTGTAACTCCTTTTATCCATTGATTATTTTCTCTCTGTCTCTTACTCTCTCTTACTCTCTCTTTCTCTCTCTCTCTCTCTCTCTGTCTTCCTCCCCTTTTTTCATTTCATGCATTTTCCATCTGTTAAAGTGTATTTTTCAAAATTGTCAGAGCTACACATTGTGGTAGAGTGTGTTTTTTTTAAGGTAATTTCTTAAGGTTTTTTGTAAGTGATTTTTGTTCCATTTTGTTGGTGAAATTATGCTATGCATATTCAGTTGATTTAGGTTAAAACTGTTGTAGGTTAAATGGACATAAATGTTCAAGAGGGGTTACAAAGAACACTAGCTTTTCATGAGCAATTTGAAAAGAGGAAAGACCAAAGACCAATGCATTTTTTTAGAAATGATATAAGTTGTTGAACATAAATGTCCAAAACATTCCCCAGCTGAATCTCCAAAAACGACCCAAAATTATTTTGTTAAGGTGTTCTGTGGTGCTACAGTATGTTTGCACCACAATGAATTGAAGCATTATATAAAGATTTGTTCACGAACACACTGCATGTCTCTGTTTCTCTCTGTCTGTTGCATTTCATGTCTTCCTTTCATATTTTAGTCCATAATACATAACATTTCAAATATTCTTTCACGTCTCCATTTCAAACTTACTGTATGTCTCAGGGAAGAAGGCAGGTTGTTGTGTTGCCATATGTGGTGGCATACTATTGCCAGTCTTTTGAGTACAAGTTAATATTTGGGCAGGTGGTAATACGTGCAGTCATTAAGGTTTTTGGAAATGTAAACTGTCGTATCATTCAGCTGTTTCTCCTCTTGAGCCACGCGATTTAATGAATGGCTAGTTGCGATCTTTAGTGCTATGATGCTATTATCTTTGGTGAAAGTTATCAAAGCAAGGTTTTTTTGTTTTGTGTTTTTGTTTGAGGAGGGTGGATGTTGAGCAATAGTTAAAATTATACCTGCACTTCAGCTGCGCCCTGGTGAAAGACATGTTTTTGAAAGAGGGGAGCTTTAGACATGATGGTTCAGCCCAGTGCCCAGGGCAGTGTCGTTATATAGAGCTTCTCACTAATTGAAATGTATTAAACTGATGGAGGTGCTACAGTGACTGAAGTATATAGCTGTTCCAGTGGTGTCCATCTTTCTTCGGGTTTTCGCAGTATCAGAAAACAGAGTTCTCAATTTTGCATGCCGAACAGGAATGTTTAATTACTTAACAGATCAATCTTGTAGCCAGCCGGCCTCCTGCTTTCTCCTGTGTCTCTGGAGCAGACGTGCTGTATTTAATTCAGCGAATGTTTCGCCGTAATCCTGATTTTAATCACACCGCCACAAATTGATGGTGTACCCTGCATCATTACGCATGATAATCACCCACTTCCATCAGGAGTCGCCAAGCCACCCGTTGCTGCTTTTGTGATCGTTTGCCAGCTCGAGTTTCTTCAAAGACCTCACAGGTAGATTGGAGTATAAAACATCACTAGCATTTGCATTGTGTAAGATATTCTGTGTTTGTGGTGGGTGTAGGGTGTGGCATTTCTGTTCAGAGGTGCCTGTAAGTGTAACTGCTGTATGCTGTTAGGACAGATGCACCTGCCAGGGAACAAGCTTGGTTCGTCTGTGGGGAAGCCGTTAAGCCTAATTATTATCAGAATTACTTCAGAGGGGTAACACAAATTTTGCCTTCCTTTCCTCTCTCTCTGCGTAGGGATGGGAATACACCTCCGATTCTGTGCCAGCGTAAGGCTGATCAAACAAAAGCAATGACCTGAATTTATCCCGAAAAGTAAACATCAGAAAACTTCCCGCTGAAAAACAAAGGGCTGAAAACAAAGACAAGGACCTGAAAGTGTTGCTGTCAGGTGTATTAGGGAACAGACAGCGGGGATCTCGGTGCATTAGGCCATTTTTTATCGAACAGATGGATCGCAGCACACGTGGGAGGTTTAATTCATTTTCAGCATTTGCTTTTGTCTTAACTCGGGAAAGTGATTCCACCTCGCCACTCTGCCACAGAAGCAGGTTCAGTTTTTGTTGGATTTCCTCCAGCGCGGACCCACGTGGCAGCAGTAGACTACTGTGTGATTACTGTGTTACCGCCACAGTAGCGTCTCCGACAGGGGCGATAACTCTAACCTGCTCCGTCGCCGCTAACCCTCAGCATAACAAATTTCGCGATGATGTGATTAAAGCGGCGATTAGGGGGCGGCGCACCCCCGCACCGTCACATGGGCCGTAGGAATGCTCAGCTTGACGGCCGCGCTTAGTGATAGTTGACTTCCTTGCGCGGCCCTACTGAAGCCATCTGTCTCTTTCCCTTTCTAGATTGCGCAGTCTGACCTAATGCGGCGCGCTCATCTATCACACTCCCTTGTCCGGAGAGAGGTGTGGCGCCCAGAATCCGTGAGGGTCCCCCACACATCAGCCCCCCCCCCCCCCTCCTCCCCCCAAGCAGATTAACTGCTACATCAGTGAGGAGGCAGGAAATTATAGAAAGGCCTCGGAAAGCCACAAATTGTTGTTCGGCGATAAATCTTCATTTGAATTCATCGTTACTCTCACATCAGAGAACAATTGCAGTAATTTTCTCCTGATAATCAGCAGCCCGGGCTGAATCTTAATTATGCACTGTGGCAATCAGACGTTAAAAGAGATGCTCATCTCTGCCTTTTGTTTTTTCTTTTCCTTTCCCACCCCGATGTCATAAAATGTTTCCCTGTCTCCCAAGTCAGTAGGGGCCGTAAGGTAAACGACCTTGTAATGCAGATAGGCGTGCTGGTTTTCAGCATAGGACAACGTTATTGTTTAGTCCACGGGGTACACAATTCCTCTGTGCCACACTTCAGAGACTCACACAGTCAGAAGCATTACACCACATTCTTTATGATCTTAGCTGTTTGATGTATGCATTCTTGTTTTATATACATCATTTCCAGTTGGTTTGGGCTGCTGAACTAAAGCAGTTTTAACATATGGTGAGTAGAAAGCCAATAGATCGTTCTGTGAAATTAAGTGATAAAGAATGTATTTTTGTTGAAGATT
This sequence comes from Megalops cyprinoides, assembly GCF_013368585.1. Lineage (NCBI taxonomy): Eukaryota > Metazoa > Chordata > Actinopteri > Elopiformes > Megalopidae > Megalops > Megalops cyprinoides. The sequence goes on from NC_050583.1 coordinate 56,303,772, forward strand.
AAGAGTGTTTTGCAGTTCCCTAGCCCTCTTTTACTTACAACTACTTGTTTCTGTGCGGCTGCCTCTGCTTTTCTGTGTGGTTCTGCTAAGGTACGATAATCGAAAATCTCTATAAACATTATGGTCTATATTCTGGCTTTCAAGAGGGAGACCAGTAACGGCGCTCATATATTTGAAATTGAAAAAGGTTGAAGACTATATTTGATATAAGTGCACAATCTGCGGTTTTCTAGCTAAAACAATGTTTAATTTTAAATCACTCGGTATGTTTATCTTGACACAATCTTACTTGTGATTTCCACAATTTTTCTTCCTCACAGGCGAGGCTATGGACATCAAGAGGTAAGCACTTTTATTCATTTGAAAAACATTACTTTTGAACGGTTTCCCTACTGGAGAGGGGAGCGCAGTTTATTTCCCATCATTTTTTATCTGCAGATACAGTCTGATGGAAGTGGAATAAATTCAGATTAGATGGAAGAATTTTTAATACACAACAATGTTATTTCTGAATTCAGACACTGCAGCTTTTATGAGGCTGTCGAGGAGGGAAGTTGTTAGCCCTTGTCCCGTGGAGCCTAGATTCATAAAGACATCAGTCTTTGTATTGGCATGCACTGCCTGTCTCATACCGGGCCTTTTTATTGAATCTTCTCTCCAGCCTGAACTACAGCCTTTGACCCTTTGATCCCTGTCCTTCTCGGCACCAGCCGTCTTGACCTGTCTGATGCGACCTTAATAAATATTTTATTTATTTTTCTCTTCTCGGTTTCCATTCCTCCTCCTCTTTCCTCCTGTCATTGGTAGCAACAGCAGTTGCTGAGGCCATCTCTGCTGAGACCAGAGGTACAGCATTATCATGTTTCTGAAAGGGTGGGGCTGTTCCCCTGTGATGTAACACGGGGGGGGGGGGGGGGTGGCCTTTAGTGACTTCCTTTGTTTTTCTCACTCTGTGTTGTCATTTACTAATGACTGCAGGAGCTCTCGGTGGAGTCAGGGATTGACCCAGGCCAGGAGTATTACACTCAGGACTACTATAACTATGACCATGGGTGAGTCCGTGATCATCAGATCCCAGAGATCATGATATTCACCTGCTGCCTCTCCCTTCACCGATGGAGAATGTATGTGCAGAGATCTGGAACTGCTGTTGCAACTGAGCCATGGAAAAAATAGGACTTGTGAATACATTTTCCATGCTGAAACAGAGTTCATTCCAAAATTGGTCCAAAAAGGACCATTTACTCGGCTTAATATATCACGTATATATCATCTAAAAGTTGGTAGTTTCTTCTTTTCAGTTGGTTTCGATGAATGATTCATTTTTGATAGGGCACCAGAGACGGGAGTTTGGGCTTGCTCAGACAGTAATGGTGGATCACTCACCAGGAGGTGTACGATGAGAACTGCTCATATGGCCCCCTTATAAAAGAGGAATGTACAGATGCAGATCGAATGCCGGGCGCTCAATTCAGCTCCCAGGGCTTAATTCCAGGGCCCGAGAGACAGGCCGATAGATTTAGAAGGATGAAAGATCTGAATCACCAGATAAATGTGCCCCTCAGTGCTCTCCATCACCCTAACTAACGTCTTTTAAACTTTTAATGAGAATATCCAAGCGCTCCCTGTATTGATGGTTTGCTGTTTTCACTGGCGCCTTCCTTCCTTGGTCAAAACATTAACCCTGTAGATGCTTACTGGTTACATTGAATTAGCAGGATCGCCACATGACACATACACAAGACTTGCACCAACACTGGAAATTGGCACTTTCTCACCAAAGGATGTGTTTTGCAGTTTTGGTAGCATGTGTTATTGTTCCTCCATTCTTTTTTTTTTGCATTCCACTCTCTACAAATATTGTTCAGATAGAGGACCACTTGACACTGTCAGTTTGCACGAGTCAGAGGGAAGAAATCAAAATTCTTACTCTGCTGAGCTGTGTCATTATGACTCTGGTTTGCCTCCATCTGTTCCCATTTAAGCAGCCACTTACCCTTTAAATAGCAGTTTAATCTCTTAATCTGGGCGCTATTGTGTCTTGCGGCCAGAGGAGTGACGTCACATCTTGGTGTCATAGTGCCCTGACCTTATTTAAGTGTCACAGTCTACATCTGCCATTCAGGATTCAAGTGAAGCTGCAGCTCGGGTTGATAATGAATGTGAAATCCTATAAGGTGGTGTTACCACAGATAAAGACAGGCTCATTATAGACTTCCACGCTAATAGCCGTGGTTATTAGGCACAAGGGCGTCTAGGCCTCTCAGGTATTTACTGTGCATGTGTAACATCCTAATTTGATGTTGAGCATGTGTCTGTGCATGCATTTGCACTCATTCATACAGTATGTGTGTGCCTACGTTCATTTGAGTATATGTGTGCATGTGTGTACATTTATGTGTTTACATATAAGGTATACACATGTACTTACATGTGTGTGCATATGTATGTCTGTGTGTGTGTGTGTGGTGTATGTGTGTATGTGTGTATGTGTGTGTGTGTGTGTGCATGCGCCTGTGTGTGTGTGTGTGTGTGTGTGCGTGCGCCTGTGTGTGTGTGTGTGTGTGTATGTGTGTGCGTGCGTGCGCCTGTGTGTGTGTGTGTGTGTGTGTGTGTGTGCACCTGTGTGTGTGTGTGTGCACACCTATGTGTGTGTGTGTGTGTGTGTGCGTGCGCCTGTGTGTGTGTGTGTGTGTGCGTGCGCCTGTGTGTGTGTGTGTGTGTGTGTGTGTGTGTGTGTGTGTGTGTTTATTGAGCTCCACGTGTCTCTTCTCCAGCTATGAGCTTCCTCAGTACGGCAGCCGCAGGAAGCTGATCTCTCCATCAGGAATGTACGACGAATACGGAGAGGTAATCGTGGAGGACGACGGAAGCTACTACTACAGTCCACAGGGTTCGGAAGGAGAGGTAGATTTCACTGCAATGATCCGCACTCAGATCGATGTACTTTATCGATTATGATTAGAATTACTGAATGCATGAATTAATCATATCTACAGTTAGATTTGGAACAGTTGGAAACAGTTTATAGGCTGAATTATTTATTATTTACCCTCACAGGGAAATAAGCGTTTAAAATCTATACAGTTCGTGATGTGTGTCTTCTTGTTTGGTGATATCTAATTCATCGAAAAGATGTAATTTGATGAAAGATATGACGCATATGTAAATGTATTGTCTATTGTTTGATCCTCAAAATGAACCACTTTTGACGATGATCCATTTCCCTGTCATAAGATTAGTGATACAGAGTCTCACCGATTAAGTATTTTGCTTTGTAGTCATCTATTATGAGGAAGAAGAAATTATATCTATTCTTGAAATGATACACCTCTATGCACAGATTGCTTTGTGTGGGTGAAGGACCAAAGGTTTTAATGCAGTTCTGTGCAGCGGAGGTAAAAACGCTAGATAATGACAATGTGGATGAAAACGCTGATGACCTAGAGTAATGTTACTGACGCAGGTGGCCGTACGAGGCAGAAGGCCGGGGTGTGGCCAGGGGCCGCCCGGGAGAGCTCAGAGAGTGGCCTTTGGGGTCCAGCCCTCGGGGGGTCAGCTGGAGCAGGCCGAGCCCGTACATGAGGGCACAGATGCCAGCAGCTCAAAGGCCGCAAAGAGGATGAAGTTAGTCATGAAAATCAGCAAATTCTTAGCGGCCAGCAGAGGCGGCGCACAGCCAGCCGACGCCCCCACATCCGCTGCGCGTTACACCCCTTGGAAAAAGGCCAAAATATTCCCCATGATGTTCTCAAAGGAGCATAAAGATGGCAGGGACTACGCCAAGCTGGCGTCTGCCCGCCTCGCTGACAGCCACGATGGCGGTATGGTCATCAACGGCAGCTATTTCCTGAAATCGGGAGGCAAGACCTCGGTGAAGCAGCGGCTGGGCAAGGCACTGAACCGCATCAACATCTCCCAGAAGCTGCGCTCGCGGAGGATATCACATAGCAGCGAGAGCAGGAACTCAGCCGCCTGGAGCGAGAGGGAGGAGTCTGCATCACAAGCTGCCAGTGTTATTAAGGGGGAGAGGAGGAGTAAGGTCTCCATCAGCGTCACTGGAGAGAGTAACCGGGAAGAGAGCGGTGGCCGCAGCATAGCGCCCTCTATGGAGGAGGAGGACTCTTCGGAAAGAAGCAGCATTGCCCCCTCAACTGAAGGCAAGGGCTACCTTAAACTGGATTTAGACCCAGATGATGTCAATGAGAGCACTGTGGATTCGGATGAGGAAGAGCTGGAAGAGTCCGAAGAAGAGGAAAAGTCAAATTCTGAGAGGAGTTTTTCTGGTGCAGAAAAAGAGTCAGAGACAGAGAGGGAGTCAGAGACAGAAAAGGAGACAGAGACCGAGAAAGAGTCTGACACTGAAAAAGAGTCAGATTCAGGAAAAGAATCCGGAACAGAGCAAGACTCAGAAGATGATGATGATGAAGAACAAAGCATTGCATCTGATGAGACTGAGGAGGAGGAGTCTGGGTCACAGACAGCTTTTGAATCTGCTACACAGACATCCTCAGCTCGCTCTTCAGTAAGATCTTCATACACAGGGACTAGTAGGAGATCATCAGACAGGTCCAGCAAAGACACGCAAGGAAGTGAGAGGAGCAGGGATATTAGGAGCAGTGACAGCTCAAAGTATAGTCGAAGCAGTAGTAAGCGGTCATCTTATTCAACACCGAGTGGTTCAGTGACAGATGAGTCTGAAGAGAGGAAGTCCAGCAGAGAGACCACTGACCGAAGCTCCAGGAGCTTGTGTTCGAGGTCCGCGAGAGGGAGCTCCACATCACGGATGTCAAAATCAACTGGAGGATCCAAAGACACGATCGAAGAGGAAAGTGAAGAAGAGGAGTCCGGCTCGGGAGAAGAGGATGATCAAGGCACAGAGAGCCAAGAGTCCGAAGAAGACACGGGGGAGGGGACGGCATCCAGGAGCTCCAGCGTCAGTGGGAGCACCGGCTCAACGGTAACACGCGGCGGTCTCACCTCCCACAGCGGGACACAGTACAGCACAGAGGCCGGCAGCAGCATGATGGAGAGCTCAGAGGAGGCCAACAAGCTGTCCCCGATTACCGAAGCGGATGAAGATGGAGCCGCGTCTGAGGAAACGTCCCTCAGCAGCAGACCCAGGAGAAGGAAAAGCAGACAGCCGGGTTCAGGAAAATCAACAGCTGGTGCCACCAGCACTGATGACAGCATCAACAATCGCAGTTACCGACCCTCAGCCTCCAGGACAGCCTCAGATACCAGTGATGTGCGCTCTCAGGGCGGGACCACAGAGGAGGATGCGGAGGATGAGGAAGAGGAGGAGGGGTCTGAAAGTGAGGCCACAGATTCAGAGGCAGAGGGACCGGCCACTTCTTTCTAAATGAAATGCAAAGCTGTCAAGTAAGATTGGCTGATCTCTCTCTCTTTTTTGTTCCACTCCTACGTGAGCGAACTGGCGTGTGTGCACCTTTTCCTGAGTGTAATTTCTTAATCTCTCTCTCTTTGGACGTGCGTCGAATCACGTAAAGCTTTTGCAGCCTGCCCAGCACTGTGCTTTTTTCTTTTCAAGCCTTTCTCCATGCCACACAGCACCATGGTATTGCATTGGTTTTATGAAAGGGTGAAAGTGTTATCTTTTGGAGTGCGGTGCTTTCTTGGTGTGATATTCTGATACTGGTATTGGGAAATCAACTCATGCTGTAGGACTGAAATTGTGTTCTTTCATCATCCAAAAGATCATCTGGGTCAGGGCTTCCTGTTATTGTAAAAATTGGTAAGGAAGTGTCAGTGGGTCCTTCTGCATGTAATTTTCCTTGCTCTGACAGTGCCACTGGTGTCCCTTTATGTCTGTTACGCAGTATTTTAATTCTCTCCTCCTTTTTTTCCCCAGTACGGGCGAAAGAAAAGGATCAAGCTGGTTGTGGACCGGGAATATGAAACCAGCTCGACGGGGGAGGACAGCGCCCCGGAGTCTCAGAGAAACCGGCTATCCCACATCAACAGCCACAGCAACATCAACGGGAGCATCTACCTCGCTCAGAACGGGTCCATCATCCGGACCCGGAGGGCGGGCCACCCCAACAACATAAAAGTGAACTCTCCCTCCCGCCTGGGGAAGCACTTTAAAAAGCTGGACAAGCTGGCGGTGACTCACGAGGAGAGGGTCCCCCTCAACAGCCCTGCGGCCGCGGGAGTCTCCTCGGCTGCCGCCGACGAGAACCTCAACGCCAGGCCCTCCAGTGGCTCCCTGGCATCCAGCGCCACGGGGCGGGACAGCGTCGCCTCCAAGTCCAACATCATGAGAGCCAGGGGCGAGGGCGCACGGGGCACGGACGAGCAGGAGTCCACCGTCGACAACGAGGAGGTGAAGGAGCCTTTAGAGTCTCCGAGTGACCACACTCAGTCCGATGAGGAAGAGCTGTGGATGGGACCTTGGAACAACCTGCACATACCAATGACAAAACTGTGACAGTTTTGACTTTTTTTTGTTTTGTTTTACAATTTTACAAACATACTTTTTATTGTCCTTATTGAAGAGTAAATCATTAATATTGTGCACCTATGTGGTACATGAGAATTACACAATTCACTGTGTGTGAAAATTGATAAAATTGCACTTACATTCAATATTATTTTTATTTTGTTAATGGTGAGACTGAAATGAGGTACCTTGAAATCTTCTCATTGAATCGTTCAATCAGTGGCATTGGAATAACGCATTGGCTCGCATATATCTGGACATCCTCTACCTTCTCATTCTTACAACACCCTGATGATGGATCTGAGAGCTTGCTAACTGATGTCTTGGAAAACAGCGTCATTGACCTGTCTGAAGCAAAACCTCCAGTTTAGGGTGTGACCAGATCTCTTTCGGATATATTCTGTGAAACCCCACTCGTTGGGCACAACTGAAGCAAACAGTCTTTGGAGGAATTGGAAGCCTGTTCGTGGGGGTATACTTTTCTGTCCAATTACTTTAAGCACCCTAGAAAACACTTACCCTGTGAGCCACCCAGTCTTGAACACACTCTTGATAATTGTCAACTTTTTTAAAATTAATCACCAAATCTTGGGAGCTACATTTGAATACTGTTACATTTGCTGCATACATTTTGCCATGTTTGTCCATATTTTGGCTATGGTCTGCTTTTTTAATTGATATTTGTAATTACAGTGTGATATTTTAAGCACATAAAATGCAATGCAGTACCCTCTGTTATATATTAATAACGTTTTATTGATCATACGTCTACATCTCCAGAAAAGAAAACAACCAAATACTACTTGGTACAGAAATAAACCCTCTTCATGCATCAAGTTGCCATGAGTATTATTAACCCTATCCCTTTGGTCCTCTCTTTCCTCTCCAAAGGTTTAGAAAATATTCATCATGAATTTTCTGTGTTGTTGGTTTTTAACTTTAACACAATCCAGTTTTTTTTTTTTTGTTACCTGGATTTGGAATTGCACTGTTGTGAAATAGCCACAAGGGGGAGATCAGAGCTTGTGCTTTGCAAATACACACATGCTGGAGGAATTTACAACCGCTAGCTAAAACTCTTTGTTGCTGTTCAAATGGATTGTATGAACACATAAATGTTGAATCATGTGTGCATACAGTGAGCTCAAATTGTTTGTGGATCAGACGATTGAGTGCCGCAGTGTTGAAGGGTGAGATCCCTTTTACCTTTCAGCTGACCTCCTTCACGAAAGACTCAATGAGCAGGTGTGGTGCTTCACTGTCCTGCCGCCAAAGCCAACCTGCAGCTGTACTTGTTAAGTGGATAAGTCACACAGTGCTATTACTAGCATCATTTCATCTGTTTGTTCCAGGTATAGTGGATGTGTTGCTGGACAGCACTTAAGAGTGAGTTTTTCATCTGACAAATTAGCACTCCAAAACCATGGCCCTTTGAATATCAAAACGCTTTCATAAATGGAACCCAGCCCATCACGCTGTTACTCCACATGGTTGCTGTTTCAGTGGCCTATAAATCTGAATAACATTCCCTGGTTTATTTCAGTCGTAGTGCACAGATGTGGTACAAAACAGCCTTTGCATAAACTAGAAATAGCACTTCAAAAATATTTCACTGAATTTCATTGCTGAGTTTCACGGCTTCAGTGAATTCCAAAAGCTTTTATGTGTGATAAGACAAATAATACGCATCTAATTGATGTTTGTGTTCGTTTTTTTTCTCAAATGGCGAACAAGTTTATGTAATTCTGTAACAATTTAGACTGCAGACAGTCACAAGGCAGATGTGTTAAGAACGAGTTCATTAATTTGTTTTCTGAAGATGAATTTATCAGGCGGCAGCCCCACCGCTTTAACTAAATCAGCAAATTATTCCAATTCCAATGCTCAAATTGATTCGCAAAGCTTTATTAGCTGGGCCAGCTAGAGGAAAATGGCTGGCCTCTTTACTCCAAACCCCTCAGATCAGAGAGCAGTCATGTGCTCTTTATCGGAGGAAGTTTTGCTCCGAAAATCTAAAGTTAGAATTGGAAACAATTTGTCATTTCGCACGAATTGCATTAGTGCTGTATAAGTTTACTTTTGTACAGTTGATTTATCTCTTATTTTCTCAGATGAAAATGATAGCAAATGTATCACACATACAATGTAGCAAATATATATTTAGAAAGTATTTCTTACAGCTATATGTGCATTCTGGAAGAATGCCATCTTACATTTTATGTAGTCCCCATCTTAAGATAATATAAAATGTTATTCCCCTGAAAATGAATTACCTCTCTCTTAGTTCTGTTCTTTTGGCATTTCATCTATACCAATTTTTCTCTGAGGGTTAACAGATAGTGAATAGGGAATTTAAAAACTTCCCTAGTAGACATACATTGGTTTTAATCAGAAGGACTCATTTTTGGTGCATAATTTTTAATGCTTCTCATATCACTTGAAATGGTGCTGTTAACTGTGCTTTAGAGAAATTTCAAATTCATAAGACTAAATGCATATGATACAGTACAATAATCAGAATTATTTTATAATACGGCTGAAATATATGTGGAATGCTGTTTTAAATAAATACATGTCTTTTTCATTATCTAATCGGGACCTCTGTATAGAGATCAATGGCCTTGGACAATTGGCTGCTTTATCACTCCATCATATTAACCTGGCCATTCCTCTGTACAGTATCTTTTGGATTATGATTTTAGTGTCTGTATGATATTGTTTTGCAACAAGATGCAAATTAGTAGGATCTGATCAGACTGACAAAGGGAGCGTTTTCCAGTATTGATTCTAATAATTGCTTTCATGAACTGAAACTTTTATCAGTCCAATAGGCATTACTTGGAGGCAGTTGTCTCATCTTGGGGGCTTATTCTTCAGGAAATGCATCATTGAGTTCCGTTGAGATCTGTTTGTGTAAATGTTTTTATTTTCCTATTTTCTCTTCCGTGAGAAAACTATATATGCCGCAATGTAAGGTATTACAGTAGTTTGCATGCTACTGCTAGATCGTTCAGATCACAATGATGAAAATGTTTTTATTCTCAGTGCTTCTTGAGTGCATGGGCAACATTAAACATTGCTGTCGGACAGGCAAACAAGTCTGTATCTGAAGGTGTTTGGCAATAACATCCAATATGCTACTGACAGCTTGATTGTGAAACAGTTTCTATCCATGTAATGACTGCCATCAATCAGTCAGGAAATGTAAATTATAAAACAACGAATGATGATTCTGGGGCATATCTAGTTGGCATATATTGAAGTTCTAGAGCTCTGGAAGATTGTCCTAGCATCCTACCAAAATTCCCCCAAGCTGATTTTCCCAAATTGCTCTCCCTCTCCACTCTGATACAAGTGTCTCCCCCACTTTTGGCCCTCAGTCAAATCAGTTTCCTCAGAAACTAAATGGATTTCAGCCATGAATGACCCAATCCATTTAAGGAAGAGCCATGCTGCAACAGTCTTTGACCTCCAAAAAAGGCAAAAATGCAGAGACCATGATGGGATTGTACCAGACCTCCACAGGTATCTCATGACTGCAGGTGTAATTTAATTCTCTAAAATGGGTTCAGTGAGCCTTCCTTATCCTATAAGGCTGTCTTCACGCAAGGCTTTTTAGCAGAGGATTGTTCTGCCGAGAAATTAGTTCAGCTCTATTTTTAACAGTACTGCAGGAGAAAGTTATTTTGGCCCACACTGCCTACTTTACATAGATAGTGTTTGTCACCTCTTGAATAGTTAGTTCATAGTCATTAATTCAAGGCCACGTCTGAGAAAAGCACTTTTGTATTTGTTAGCTGCACAGTTCTGATATTCTTCTTTTGATTTAAGTAAAATTTATTTAAATGATGTGTTTTTTATATTCTTCTCAGAAAAAAAGTAAAAAATATATTACTACAAATATAGTTCAACAGTCAAATGCCAATTACTCAATTCTTCTGATCAATCTATAATAAATTGTGCACTTACCAGTTTTTCACTTCATAAGTTACTCAGATAGTTTTGATAAGAAAAGCTACACTAACTTTTTGATAATGATATCTGGCCAACAAACGCTTATCGCAGTTAACAATTAAATTTACTATGGTCAAGATGATGTTCCAAGAGGATTACACGGAATGTGCTTACTTTAGCCACAAGATGGCGTCTGACACTTTCTAGTGAATCGACTCCTCAGCAGAATAAAATAGAACTGAAATGATTTGGAGTTACAGTATAGGTGGTGTTACTAACACGTGCGTAATGTCATCGTGAGGTAAGTCATTTTTATAAGGCAAATCCAAAGAACCACACATACCAGTGTTGGATATAAACATTTTCAAAGATATGAATAGCAAATGTTTTACCTGTAGTTAAGAAACCATGTGAAATGATATTTAATTGGTGATCAAAATTTTATCAGTTTAAAAGGACAGTTAAATCCAATTTTGGTGCACATTCATTGTCTTTATGCAGTGATGTTGTTCAGAAAAAAAATACGGCAGTGGATGGTGGATGAGGGCGATGTCCATTACCTGTCAGTGTTTCTTACTCACTAGTGTATATGGTCAGCGTTCCTCAGAAGTCTTAACTATTCTAGATAGTTTCTCAGTTTCTGCTCATGAATCGGTGGCAAGAAACAATCCGAGAACACCGCGCTGCTCTGTGTTTCAATGATTCTGGTTATGCTGCATGTGAAAGTCGAGAAAATGTAGGTTGCACTGCCACTGTACCCAGTAGAACCCTTCAATGGACAAATGAGCAATCTGAAAATGTAAATGTAAAATGCATTTGTAGTTGTGTTCTTATTGGATTCATATTAGGAGGTGTTTTTTGTTTTTATAAAGTGTCACTGGGTACATCAAGATGAGGGGAGATCAAAAATGTTGGAAACCCCTGGCAAAGCTGAAAATAACACATTTTAAGTATGATAATGTCTCCATTTTTACAATTTATTAGTGATAAGATCCATGACAGTGTATAGAAACTTGGTATAAGAAGATGGCTATGGCGTTTATACAAATATCCATGACATTTTTGTTTGGGGGAAAAAAGAAAAAACACTGTGATATTAAGCACAAAAACCTAACTAATGAGTGTACTGACACCGGTGGTGCTACCAGAAAAGGTCTTGGCAGTTATGCCAATTTCAATGAACTAGTGGTATAGGACTATATCTGTGTAAACTTCAAATACTTAAGATTGGTATTGCTACTCTTTTCCTGTGTGTGTGTGTGAGAGAAAGAGAGAGATCGAGAGAGAGAGAGAGAGAAATAGAGCAATAGAGCACATATGTGTATATGTGTGTGTTTTGAAACATCTCCATCCCTAGCACATTGCCAAGTTGAGTTGAGTTGACTTCCTGTGTTTTACCATGGTGGAGCTCAATAATGTGATGCAAGGTATTTCCACATATCAAACCTCTCCCCTCCTCAGAAAGTGTATAACATTAAACCATTGTTGACCCCCCCCCCCCCCCCCCCAAAAAAAAAAAGTATCCACCCAGAGGTGCTCACTCATCACTGACATTACTGCAGATGTACTGGAAGTTGCACCAGTGATTTTGTAATTGTTTATTCTGATTTTGCAATATATCTGCTGTTTTGTTACTGGTAGTGGTCTCTCTCATGACTGTTTTGTGTCATTCTGTCATTTTTACCTGCTCAGCAATGATCAGTCTCATCTACCTTTTGGAATATCTAAGGTGTCACCCCATAGTCAGAAACTCCCACATCCCACAGTCAGGTTCTGTAATTATGTTATGCCCATGCTCTGCAGCAATTTCAAGATGAAGAATGTTATCCTAAGCCCTAAATGGCCAATTGATTTAATTGAACATGGATTTCCTTCCAAAGGTTAGTTTTTGCCATTGACTTTAACATTTTTTTAAGATCATTTGCTGCACAATCACTAATAAAGCTCTTTTTAGCCACACACCATAGAGAAATATGGAATCTCGCAGTATAATACAGATTTTGCGTATGCCAGTCTCATAGATCTCAACTTCTAAACAGGGTCCAAAGACCATGTAAACTGCACCATAGCTGATGACCGCATTTGTTATATCAAGGACTGACATCAATTCCTCTGTCATGGGACAGAAATAATGACTTGCTCTTAAAAACACTTCCAAAATGGAATATTTACAAGTGAAGGCCATCTAATTATAGTTTAAATGCTTACAGGATTGCTGTAAAGTACCTGATAAGCGTGCTTTAACAACCTGTACCTTTTGATCTGCATTTTGTGATCCCCATTGAAACATTTCAAACATGCCAAAAAAAAAACTTAAATAGAGCTGGAAGCTCTGCTATTATCGGTAGGCCTATATCAGCAAAGGTTCATAATTATTTATAATTCTATAATTAGCCATATAATCTAGTTGAAGAGTAAATCAAAGTGTCAAATTGCAAATCCCGCAGTGAAAATATCATTTCAAGGTTTGAGTGGATTTGTTATGGAAAGGAAAACAAGAAAAAAACCCGTCCTGGCTCTAGCCGAACACCATCAAAATGGTCGAGTGCAAGTGGATAATGGTTCTGCAGTGGAGTATTAGAACTAATTTAATCTCCCTGCCTGGGAAATAGCATATCTAAAAGTGGAAGCATTTTACTTTAAGTGCAAGTCTCCTCTCGCCTGCTGAAATGTGGAACCCCCATCTTGGCTATGCTAAGCAGAATGGTTATGTTAGCTCTGTATAATAGCATTTAGCAACACGCCAATATCTGTGTGATCCTCCTTTTTGTCTGCACTATGAGGAATGCGCTCTTATGTTAGTAATCTCAGGAAGTGTTAATTTAATGAGGTCTTTGTCACGGCATCCGCAGACCCATGCTGCCAACTGTATTTTAGCATGCCATCTAGAAATATACCATTTTCAGTGCAGATGCAGTTCTTCTTGGTTTCCTAAACTATATGTTGTATGTTTTCTGCGCTTTATAATTTCTGTGCATACAGGGTAAGTTGTTATTTCAAAGATGTACTTGATCTGTTTGAACCCAAATTAAGGTTTAACTCACACACACACACACACACACAGAAGCACACACATACTGAGAGTAGTCTTTTTCAATGACATCCCACCCAAGCGTTTTATTATTTCTGAAATGCAGGGTGCGTAGAAAAATATAAGCAGTCTGGTAGCTCTAATGAAGGGGTGTGCTGTGTGTGTCTCTTTGTCAGGCATTCAACAATATGCCATTGATATCATGCCATTTTTACCAGCAGAACTGGATATTAACTTAGTGACTCTGCATTATCCTTTATCTGCCAGAAACCATGCAAATTATTGTATAATTTGCATGCTCCAATTTTAGGCCCAGTCAGATGAATATAGTTTGATTCATAATGCCATGATGACAAGCTGAAACCATTTATAACTGTCCTTTCTTTCCAGAGTGTACACACACATTAATGCGGCAATACACATTTCCCATAAAGAGCCTCTTGTTGGATTGCTAAGCGGTCAGCTTTTCTGCGACATTATGATGGTTGTCAATTCAGTGTAAATGATTGTGGTTATAGACCAAGGCAAGCTGATGAATAACATTTAAGCAGTGAGAGTAACAAAAGCCCTGTTTCACAGTAAATGGGAATTAATCCCACATGCCATACTGATCACACAGCTTCTATGGCATATTGATGCAAAAATTACCTTAGACTACTATATAGTCGTGGTAATTTCAGCTTTACTATGAGATACTGTGGGAGTTCAGATTTCATTCAATGTTGTTTGCCCTTTTCACGAAGCTTGTTGGCAATGAGACATGTTGTTGGGCTGAATCCTGGACCTGTGGAAAGGACCTAACCCTAGTTTCAAGAAGTGATATATTCAATGGTACTCCTAGTTGTACAGCAAGTCTTCAACAGGTGTTTGGGTTTATTTTGATTCCCTTGGTTTTGTATAGGTATTAACGTAATTAGACCCAGTTTTTGAGGAATGAATACAAAGCCTTTTGATGCAGGGTTAATTGTGTTTTTACTTTTTTGCCGTTCAATTATCTGCCACTTGGGAACTGTTTATGGAGGGTGAGGGAAAAAAGAAAGGAAAACACAGATGAATACCAAAACGACCACGGCATTGTTACATCTCAAATCCAGCCTCACTCCTGCGGAGACTGGCAAGCATCTGAAGAGCTGTACAAGTCAGCACTCTCAGCGTTAACACGCAATATGAACCCAATGGGGAAACTAGTTAAAACGAAATTAAGATGAAATGATAGAGAATTCTGTGGTCGGAGTACTTGGTACATTTGAGGTAAGCAGAGATTTTTTTTAACGAGAGCTCGACTGTCTGCTCTCATTAAAACAACTGTTAAGGCTGACTTCTCCTCCAACCACAGAGTCTCGCACCAGCCAACCACTCAGTGCTTACTCAAAGAAAAGAAACAAAACTGTCCTACGCATGCCAAGTAATTGCGGGTGTTGATTCGCTTGACGTTGTAGAAAAGCAGGCTCTTATTTTAAGTAGCAAGGGGAGAACTGGGACAGACATTTATTAATGCCCATAACCTACACTGCAGTGGCAGAAGAGACGTGGCACTCACTCCCTCACATTTGCAGATAGATTTTTATTTACTGCACGGCAACAGTATTGCCTCCTTTGTTCTCACTCAGAGCTCTTGAATGTCGTCTTTACAGTGGTAGGATCTACTGAGCTGTTGTAGAAAAGTACACCCTTTGTGGTGAAGGTTTCAACTCTGATCTGTCCTTGTCTGTGCCTTGTGATATTGTGAAAACACAGAATTTGGTCTGGAAACAGGAAAACATCCCTGTGAGGTGAACTATTAATTAAAAATCTTTTTTTTTTTTTAGGTTAAGACATTTTCCGTGTGTCTCTACTTGATTTCGACTGATTTGATTCTTTAACTTTTTGTTCCAGTTCTGGTTTTCCCAGTGCGTAGCAGGTAAGGTGCATCACATGAATATGGAAACCTTGAGTAGTAAAAAGAAGTAAAAAGAGAAGTGAGCCCTGATCAATATGAAATACAAATAATACTCAATATCACCAATAATATGGGAACATTTACATTAATAATATAGTGGTATATTTTTATAGTGTTGGCCTTTTTGGTGTTATTTTTACAGATCATGTCTATTCTCTGAGTAAGGGGCTGCTTTCATTGATCGTTGTGGAGAGCTGGGCTGTGAACTGTCTCATATTGGAAGACATAGCAGGATGTTATCATGTGTCATTTACAACAGGAAGTGCCTCATGTTCCATGTTTACACTTGCCCATCTTCAGCTACATCCTAACATTGCTGTGGCTTGTTTGGCATTTATGTTTCCTTGTAGGTATTGCTTGGCACAGGCCCAGGGTTGTCACTTCTCAGCATAACTGTAAGCATGGCCAAGCTGGCCTGAACAGAAGTAAGCATGTTTATGTTTCAATATTTGTTAAGTAAGGTAGGCAGGAAGTGCTCATTTGTATACACTCCCCATGAATGAATAATGCAGAAGAGGAATGAATTTGCATTTTGTTTTGTTGTGTTTCTAATGACGGGATGAGGGGTTAGGGTATATGGGTAGAAATTTAATAAAAACACAAATGAATATTTCGAAAGGTACCAATGCAGCAAAGACCTGTGTTTGACCAGAATGTTACCATTGAGAGTATGGCATTAGATAGCAGGGTGTGGCAGGACTAGTGCCAAGACCAAACCCAGAATTCTCAAGACATCTATGGGTGTCATGCGCACTCTGTGACAGACAGTATGGAAGGGTTGGCTTTTGGTTGTTGATCTTTATTTTTGCAGAGGCAAATACACTGAAGTTATCTTTAATGTCCCATAAATGGTTACTACCTTTAGGTAACAGTACATTTTCTACTGTTTGTGCTCTACAGATAATGTATTATAATGTGATTCACACTGCACCTTCAATTATTTTTCATTCTTGGCTAATAGTCTGCATTTGAACAAATGCCAGACACCTTCTCGGGTCTGTTTCCTCTAAATGAACAGACCATGATAATCCATAGTGGGTTCTCTTCAGCTTGACTCTCGGGAAGCTGGGACAGTTGTGGTTTTGTGTGATGCAAGGTCAAGAGACAGAGCCGGGATAGGGACACATCCAGCTGCCATCCGCAGTGAAGCTGCTCCTTATGTTGCAGCGTGGCCCACCCCCTCTGGTCCACAGACTCATTTTTGTTTGGAACGACAGCAACGTTACCTTACTGAGGTGCTACTTCAGCTGATTACACTCCCTCACTGTGCTCGTTATTCCCAGTACACTCAGCCTGCTTCAATTTGTTTATGGGCTGGTACGGTTCATTACTTGATCTCAAGCTGTAATAAACACCACCATCGCTGCCTCACCCACAGTTAACCCTTTTGTATTGATAAAAATTATTATTTTTGCCCCCTGTGACACCTCAGTCTAACAATAAAACCTTGAGTGATGGTGATAAATGTAACTTTCGGTGTATTAGCTAGCTGATTACAGGTTAAGGACTTTGCTCAAGGGCATATAGCTGTGGCCCACTTGGTGAGAGCCCAAGCCCTGCTGTGAAAACTCAACAAACTGAAAACATACCAGACCTGCCAGGACAGCCAAATTGCGAAAATGTTTTTTAACCGCGGACAACTGCTGCCCGTCTGTGGTCCGAGCATGAAAGGTGGTACGGTGTGGACGTATCGTGGGAGGATGGAGGATGGGGTGGAGTTATGGGACCGGCTTTTTAGACACGGTGATGGCGGTTGGTGTGATTTCGGTTTTAATGGGGGCGTATTGTAAGGACTGGAGCCCTGGTCAAGACTGTGGTCTACCAGCCCCCATGGGGTGATTATTTATGACACCATCTCAGCACTCAGTGGTCAGCTTGTGGTGGAATGATGCTAGACTGTAGGGCACACGGTGCATTTAAGTGAGATTCCTACTTACCATTGTGGAACCATACACAGGCTTTTATCAGCATAACGCTGGGTTATAGCTGCATTCAGCTGTCGGCTGTAGTTATCTTCCTTACTAACTCTTTTTCCATGACGTAGGCAACCCTGCAAAATAGCTGTTGGTTTAATTATAAATAATATCCTATCACGAGACATTCAGATGTTGGGAATTCATGTGGTACTGTTGTATTTGTTAGCGTGTACACAATTTTTTTAACGCCTGTCTTGAAATTATTCAAGTGAATGTAGTGTGTGCGAAACTATGAAAAACGCAGCCCATGCTAACAGATAGATCGCATCTTCTAATCAGAAAACCACTAGAAGGCATTTGAGGGAAGATCAACAGGGCTTTGGCGAGCATTCTTTAGCCAGATTTCACTTAGCATCAGCACACTGATTCATTAGTTGCGTTTGGGGTGAAAAATGTGGGCTAAGCCTGGCTTTCTCCAAGGACCCCAAATTTCTCCACAGCACAACCGAACCCAGTGCTATTTCTAACCGAAAACCACTCTGCTGATATCAAGTGTGGTTTATTAATACAGGCGCTATCCATAACAGTAATCCATAGCAAAGTTAGTCTATGTTAGATTACAGCAGTGTATGTTTATCTCCCTGTATAGGAAGTTGTGGTGCAGTGGACTTCCTTACTCTAGGTAATGTGAACCAACACGATTAAATTACCCCTATATCAGCGACTGCCTCTTCCTTGTGTAATGGACTGTTGCACTCACTCTCAGTCAGGGTAACGCCTCAATAATTTCATCATAGGACAGCATGTCCTCTTGGGTATCTATAAATTACAGGAATTTTAAATGTGAGGCATTTGGTTTGAAGCCAATGTCAAGGTATTGATTACAAGATAGTTTTTATTTTTTATATAAAAGGGTCTCAGGTGTATGTGAAATTACTGATCATTCTTTTGCTTAGAATACATAATGGTTTCTGTGTGGGTTTATTTTGTGCATTTTATATCAGCATCTAAAAAGGAGAACGAATCAATGAACTTGCAAAAATTCTCCATTGAACCAGGTAAATCAGCCTCAGCTTGTTTTTTTTTTTTAAGTTAACACCTCTGCTTTGGTGGTCAAATGTGCATAATAAAGTGGATTTGGAGACTTCAACTCTTAAAGTTTTTATTGCATGGAATACAAAGCCCACTCAGTAAAGCAGAAATAACAAATGGAGTGTTAAGAATTTTTTTTTAAGCAAGTTTTTCAAGTGCGGGGAGTTTAGATTTCTGCTGACGCTGCACATAATTCACTTAATGTCACTTTCACTATCGAGCGTATCCTCATTTAGAGAGTCTTCCAGAGATACAAAGGCAGAGACCCATGAGTGCCATGTCTGCTATTCATGTAGCTCAGGAAAATGCACATGTAGCAAATTACATAACCACAATGTAACACGACTGTGGAATGACTGAGGTTTGGTCTTGGCACACATTTTTCATAATGCCAACAGTTGGTTCTTTCAGTGGATTTAAATTCTGTAAAGATGCTAATTTGCAGACTTACGATGTGGCGAGACCATATTATTGATTAGGCATTCACTCAACACAGTAATTTAAATTTTGGCGACACTGTGGTCCCATTACACCTTGACATTTCAATTGCAATTGCAAAATAAGAAAGCAACTGACCGAGTTTTTTGCGGTCATGGCACAGTAGTGCTGCTGTGGGAGTCTTCACATTGGCAGCAGCACAATCTGTCAGCTGTTTGAACGGAAAAGTCATCACTCTTCTAGCTGCTATCACATCATTTTGAGGAACTTAGAGGAGACCATTTATCTTTCATCTTGCTGCCTATTAATAAATAATTTAGCTGGTGTGGTACAAATCTAGTTATATTTAAGATTTAAGATTAGAGTTAAAATTTAAAGTTACTACTTATCAAGCTCTCCACATGTGAGCAATGGAACACCAATAAACCAGTTTATCAGATACACTGTATATTAATCAGCTAAATCAACCTCATAAGGTCTGAAAATCAAGGGAAAATAATAAATCTGAATGGACAGGAAAGACCTGAGTGTGCATTTTCAGTTTGTTTGAAAGTGTAACTCACTTTATACTCACACTAACTTATTCTAAGCTGATTTTGCTCAGCCATACAGCTTCACTTTAAGCAGAGAAAATGAGACAAGTGTCAATAAGTGATCTGCTGACTGTAAGTCGGAAGACTCTTGCTAGTAGTGCTTGCTTGGACTTCGTCTGCAATAAATCTCTATTTGGAGAAGGACATCAAAGGTTAAGTAACTTGGCTGAAGATTAGAGATTTGTGTTTGTATTTTATTTATCGAGGTAAAATATGATGGATGTGTTGTTTCGTTAAACAGATTTCTTACGTTTTGTCATAGAATTTTTTTTCTAGTTTTTCTAAGACAGTAACCAGTTTTAATGGTTGTTTTATGACTAATCTCTTATAATGCATGTATATTGAAATTCCACTCTGGATTTTTTTTACCTCCATCAGAACCTGCAAACTATCTGCACCTACGCAATGTACCTGTATCTGACCTCATGTCAGGAATCAAAGCACACTGAGCTGGATGGGCACATACAGCTTAAAGCTTTGCTCAGTGACTGAAGTGCACTTCACTTCAATCATCTATGCTTTGTGGAAGGAAGCATGTTGTTTCACTTCCTGATGCATCTTTACCCCCCCCCCCCCTTTCTACTTCTTCTGCCTTCGCATACCACTGGCAAACAGTACTGTTCTCCCCATTAAGATATTTCAAAGAATTCTGGAAACCTGCCAGTTCTAGTGGATTTAGATTCTTCTTTCTTAAGCATCCTTTCCTCAATCACAGAGGACTCCAGTTCACATACCACACCATGAGAAGAGGTCATCAGGATTACTGTGTTGGCTCCCTAGGATTAAATATAACTTTCATTTCCTAAAAACACAGGAGATGTTTTTCAGTTGTGATCCACTGTTCAGTTTGTAGTGACATCTTATATTACTTCGCCGCCTGGAATTATGTTTGTCTAGATTTCTTGAGTTATATTTCTTTTCATACTCAAATAACAATGGCAAGCCCTTTAAATGTGGATCTGATTAATAATTCTGTTTAACTTATTATACATAGAAAGGACTCCTTTTATTGTGATCAGTCCTAAATGGGCAGGATGTACAAGTTACATCTCCCACTTGTCTGTGGGAAAAAAGAAAATGTTATTGTTATAAAATGTACATGGTATGAATTTTGTAAGTCAGCAGGTTTGGTAAAATGGAAAAAAAAAAGCTAGCTCTCATAGAATTTATTGGCATTTCGGGTTGGCCATTTGCCAAGTTGTTGGTCAGTGGGGTATACCCCATACATATACAACTCATAGAGTTAGAATATACTCTTCCTTAAACATGTAGACTGTTGTAGCTGGTGGGAGACCGTTCCATCCTATAAAGGCTTTTGACTGGTGACCTCTTATAGACTAATTACAGAGTTGGGGTCCATTAGAGGTAATTAAAGTCATTTTGGTCTTGCTCACGTCTTTTCTGTCAGAGGTTTCAGATGTTTTTTTTTCTCCTTTTTAAACTTTCTTTAAACCTATCCCCATGTCTTGATGTGTCACAGACCCTGATGATAAAAGAGCAAACAATATTTCTAATGTGCAACCCCACCAAAATGATCAGAATCCATCTTTGGGGGGGATGGGTTCCTTTTGGGAAGATATGTGTTTTACAGTTATTACTGTGCAATTTTCCTCTCACTTTTATCTTCTGTCTGTCAACTCTCATTTAGGAAGATGGATTATCCTCTCAGAGGCTTTAATCTCTGCGGTGTCTAAAGAGGAACCTGGAAACACACACAAAATGAGCGAGATTTCATCACAGCAGAACTTCTTTTCACCCTTCTTTAAATTAGACTTAGGCTCCAGAAATGCTTTCATATTTGCACTTACCTGAAGACAGTCCAGATCAATGCCCTGGTGGATGTCCCAGAGGTTATTTTCAAGTCACTTCTTTGACTTTTATTTTCAATTCACTTTTTTTTCACCCAATTTTGACCTAGTTCACTGTTTTTAATCTTTTAAGTTTGATCAAAGCGCTTTCTATTTATTTTAAGTATATTATCCCATTGATAAATAGAAAAATGGATGATAAAACAGTAAGGTGTTTAATATGTTATGTAATTCACAGGTTTAAGGTTGCCAGATAATGAGAACTAAATGGAGATATTTTCAGAAGTCGCCAGTTCCAGTCTGCGTGTTGCAGGCAGCTGTTCTGCTTGGTTTCCCTCACACTGTCCATCTTGCATGTATCTTTCCTTCAGCCCTTCTGTAATTACCGGTCTGTGAAACCTGTTCATACAACAAACTGTCCAGACTTGATGGTCAGTTGCACACTGTCAAATACACACATTCCATCACAGTGACTCTGTCAACCTGAGACAGCCTTAACCAGATTTGCTCAGAGGAAATGCAGGTGCCTAAAACAAGTTAACGTATCCATGTTCCCACATCATGACATCACAAGAATCTTGTTTGTTAACTGTGAAGCAGTGATGGCTGTATATCTGAACGGCACTGTCCGTGCCCAACAACTTTTCCCCTGCTGTCATCTCCCCCATTTAGCAGGACAGAGATATGGAGCTGTTGATCTATCTTTTCTGTTGTTTGACTTGTTTTCTGTGTGTTTCCAGGTGACTTACAGAGGCCTGCTATGAGTCTTTAAATGGGGCAGTTGCTATATTGATGAGGTCTTCCCCTGTCCACAGTAATGGATTGGTAATGATATGTTTGAACGAGTTAGTGTTTTGTAAACTGTGCCTAAATTGATAGTATTCAATGAGTATGAGTTACAGAATTCTGTATTGTCTGACATCAGTTCTTACTAAAGGTTGCTTGTAAACGGCCTCGTAAGTGTGTCTGTCAGCTGTTTGGCCGCAGGTTTGAATTCGATGTAGGAAAGGAGAACTCATTCATTCTTCAGTGCCCAGTAATCCCAACTGTGTTTTGTGTAATTTTCATGATGCTTGTTACTCATTCTGTATCACCTGCACTGCAATAAAACTATTTCTCAAATGTGCACAAATGTACAAGAGTGATGAGTACATCGTTGAACATTGATTAAAAACAATCCCACATAGACATCATAGCAGAGAATAGACATTAACATTTTAAATGATCAGCTTCATCAGTTATGTAAATGTTCATACCAATATCATCTGCCATAAGGTATACATAAATCTGCATGTTTTAATTTACCAGTAAGTAATTATGCAATAAATGGATTGAGAGTACTTTTACCACTGGCCTAATAACTAAATATTCTGTCCCTGTTTGTAGAATTACCTTATGCTCAATCAAATGTTTTTACATACTTGTAAATACTGTACTATACTGTAAAGTAACATATATTTGTGGATCTGTCCCTGTGTTTTCTATTTTTTTTTCAGTTGAGACATATTTCCAGAATTATTACATTGAATATCATTTGTCACGTATTGCCACTTAGTAAAATTTAAGTTGCCATAAAAAAAGCTGTTTCACAGTATTTCCAAACATTTTATTTTTAGAAAATTTGTAATAGAGGGTTGTGGCTGGCACAGCTCTCTGACTTCATCCCTCTTGGCATTTTCAATAGCCAGAGTCTTTCAGGAGGCGTGCAGGTTTGGCAGCCTGATTTGGCAGGTGGGCGCAATTATGCCCGCTTAAAGTCTTACCAGCCCCGTGTCAGCCGTACCCTCTGACACGTGGAACGTAAACAAAATAAAGGAGCGATTGAGATGACATGCATCTATCTCACAGCCGTTGATGAGAAGGGAGACTGCTTGTGTGTAGCATTTTTTTCACTAATTAGTTCCCTCCTTCATCATATGGGGCAGCTGAAATGTTTAAGAACTATGGGTTATTTACGCATCCTATTGGACAGAGTGCTTATTCAGCAAATGGTGTTTGTGATCTGTAATTTGTTAGGTACAGAAATAGAAATACACATTGTTGCCAAGTATTTAACAATTATCTAATTCAGTCTCTCTTGGAGAATTGCCCCATATTTTTTGCATGATATGATGTCATTTGTTTACTGGTCAGTGTGCAGGTCTTTATTTGGATTGTTGATGTCATAATTCACTTTTCATAAACCAATTATGTTGTCTAAACAACCTAGCACAGCTACATCTGTTCAGTCCAGTATGTGCGTCTTTGCACGCCGCATGTGCACCGATGAATAGGCTCTATTTATTTGGGGATGGTGGGTGTAATACATCATGCACATTTTGTAATTATAAAATAAATTCTAGTGCTTGGGTCTGGGCAGGGATGAGGTGCAAGGTGAAAAAAAAAACATAACTTCGGCATGTTGGGTCCTTCACACTCTGTGAAGAAGTGTCAGGGTGGGTGGGTGCCGTACCTTCAAAGCAATGATTGAGTTATAATGACGAGGCGCCTGATTAGCAAAACAAAGTAAGAGTGGGAAGCCAGGAGCCTGTGTGGCTGACCAGCAGCAGCTTTACTCTTCAATCAAGGGGGTGGAAATTGCTACCCTGTCAACATGAAGGTGTTGATCAAGACAAAACCTGGACAAGAGGAAGATTATGCAACCCTATAACCTTCAGCCTAGTGGTGCTGTGAGGGGACTGAACTGAGGTCAATGCGCAGTGAACTATAGGTACCCTTGCTGGGCGGAGTTCAATGGGCAAAGCCTAAACTGAGCTGCTGATGGGAGATGAAGTGAGTCAGACACAGACACATCCAGCACCGCGGTAACCATGAGTAATGTTCTGGAGTGTTGCGCAATGTTCTGCTCAGTGCAAGAAGCCCGGATGAGCTGTATGGCCTTTGAATGTGCCAGAAGGCAGGGATGGATGAGACCGTAACATGCTGCAGGAATTGTACTGTCATAGATACAATTAAAACCACCAAAAATATGTGTGGAACTTCTGAAACCGCTTACCCAGTCATGAACAAAGGTGGCGTTCAAATATTTCTAATATGCCTAGAGATACGGAAATCATGGGAGAGCACCCCCAAAGAGTTATTTTCCCTTAATGGGGTTTTAATTGAAATCATTACTATGATTTATCACTTTACTCATGGCTATAGCTTTCATTAGCACTTTAGGCAAAGTAGCAAAGAGCAAAAAAATGTCCCACTGACTAATTCAATCTTTTCGATGTTTTTTGCCCTGAGAAAGGCTGTCAGATAATAAAACTGACAATGTGCAATATCTTTTTTTAAATAAATTTTAAGCTCTATTTTTAAGCTCCCCTTTTCAGCGGTGCAGCAGCATGGTGGTCTCAGAAGCGATAGATGTACCGTTACACCCTCAGATTCTCTTTCCAGTTGACTCATCTGGATCGCATTGCTTTGTAGAGGGAGACATGATTTACTGGGGCCAGACACGTTTTTTTGAAGAGGAAACCCCTGAACCCTCACCCTGCCCACAAAAGGACGCACCTTGTGTGACAGAACCCTCTGTGGTCTGCCGCCATGGCGACAGTGGGACGTGTATGGAGAGTTAAAGGGGAGAGTGTGGGAATAACAAAGCACAAACTACAGTGGAGAGGACTGTTCCTGTAAAGCAGACCCCCTATACAAGCAGGGCCTCTAGTTTTGGGGCTATTTTAAACCAAACAGTGCCATTCGTGAAATGGAAAAAAAAGGTCAACAGTGGAAATGTAATGTTACTGGCGTAGAGCGAGTTTAAGTAAGTTTGAACATATTGCCCATGCTCAAATAGCCTGTTCAACTTTTTCTGGCAATTAATTACTGATGGAAAATGTTTTTTAACCACAGGTGTAGAAGTAGTTAGCAAGGTGTAGTAGAATATTTTACAGAGATGTTACCCTTTTATGTTTTTTACTATTAATATTTTTTGCATAAAGGATAGATTTTAATACAATGGATTATATTACTATTTGGATGAAAGAACAACACAAGTTAAAGAACCACATCAAAAAATTTGTGGATGTGAGCATGCGGTAAGACACTAAAGTTACCACATCAACCATCAGCAGACACTGTTGGGGTGGGAAATCTAAGAACCCACCTGAAGCCTTGAGTCTTTCTGAAACTTCCATCGATGCTGTCAAAGGTTGTCTGGCTTCCAAAAAAAGAAAAAAATGAATGAAGACAATCTATCTATAAATGACAGCTGATACAGATGTTTGCCAAGGGGTGCTGGGGAGAAGCATTGTTCTCGTTTTTCCGGATAAACAGTGTCTCTTTTTTTTCCATTAGAGCATAAGTGAAGCACTGTAACAATGTCAAATGGCATGAAACTGGTAAAAAGCACGTAAGTCTATTCCATAATCATTGTAGCTATGATGGGAGCTTTTGAGGGTAGAGTTAATGTTGAAACCATCTCATGTGCCCACGCATGCCCGCCCTGGCAAGCCGTTTGTGGGTTAGATGATGTTTGCAGTTGTATTTACTGATCACTGCTTACATCTTTGGGAAAGGATTTTTTGCAAGCAATGGGAGCAATGTGCCACGACAATGTGCCAATGCCATGCATATGGCTGTAATAGTATGCTTCTATGAGACTTTTCAATGGCTATGCTTTAGACTCAATCATTTCAACAGATAATTGGACCCCTCCGTGGACGTAAAACCCTAGTGGTATAGGGAGAATGCTTGGCATTTTCAGCATATTTCTGGATAACAGTAGTGATTGTGGTTTTTGGCATCAGGAAACAACTGTTGGGTTATTTGGTGTAAAACAGATGACAGAACAAGCCTCATTCTCTCTCTCTCTCACACACACACACACACACACACTATCTGTCTATCTCACTGTCTCTCTCTAATTCAGCTTCAAGGTACTGTATCAGTTTGACATGAACTACTACCCAGCCTGCAGGTATCTGTGAATAACAAATGATTTTTTAAAATAGTGGGATTGTTGTGGTAATGTGATCGATACAAAGAAGATCAGATATCTTGTCGATAAAATAATTCAACAACATACCTTGAGCACGTGTTCTGCAGTGAACCCACTTTAGTCTTATTTTATCCGTCTTTTTTTAAAATGACAAAAAGACAGTAATCTTTCAAATCTCATAGACCAAAATATAAATTTCATACAAACTGTTTCCTCTTAAATGCGTTCATCAAACAAAAAGTAGGATCACCAATGGAAAGGTGCATTCAGTTTACACACATTTTTCATGATAAGAACATGCTGTGTTTTTGCTGTGACTCTCTAGATATTTTGCTCCCTTTTTAGCTGTCCGTGATGAAGCCCATCCGGCCTGTTTTGCTGGCAGCTCCTGCGTGCCATGTCCTGGATGTATGACTCTCATATCTGCCTGTGGAACGGCTTTGGAGCGGAGCACAGCTGGGCCCCAGATGAGAAATGACTTTCTTCCCATCGCTGTCGCCCCTCGATGGCTTCCTCTGTCGAGTGGAGCCGCGCGTCCCTTCAGAGAGAGGGGGGGGGCTTTGCTCTTCTGTCCTGTTTCTTATCAAAGTGAAGTGGATGCAGGCGGCGAGGCTGAAGTGCATCTCAAGACAATTGCTGACAGCAGTTCTGCAAGCAGATTTTTTTTTTTTTCTGAAGTCCAGATTATTTCGGACATTAACAGTCATTTGCCTCCTTGGCCACATTTCTGTTTGAAGGCTTATCAGTAAGACACTAATAAGAGTGAAGTATTACCCACTTCTGTTAAAATTATGATTGCCTCACCACAGAGGTTCTCGTATACGGTATGTGTATGTATATGATCACAATACTGTACAATGAGCTTTGTCATTCTATCCTTTTGCAATAATTGTGTTATTATTAACTGAAATTTTCCACTGCTTTTGCAGTTTTCAATTTCCAGTAATTTCCATTATCACTGCTGGCATCATTCTTTTTTTGGAAAAACTTTGTTTTTTTTTTTGTTTTACCTATTTTTAATATCTCTGGTATCATTTATTTGCACTAAAAACACTACTACCAAGGGGCACTATGCTAATTAGATCTGATTAGCCAGTTTAATGCTTTTTTCTCCAGCATTTCAAAGGCTCTCTAGTCCTGATTAATGTAATGGAGCCAATCAATCATCAAAGAGTGTGAGGCCTTTTTATGGTGGGTAATAATTGGCCCCATTTATGTGGAGAGTCATCTACACATCAGGTCCCATTAAGACGCCTAAGAGAGAACAACCCTGGAATTCAGCAAGAGGAAAAGCAGTGTCTGTCTCCCTCAGCTGTAATGCGTGTGGGCCCTACAGGCCAAGAGCGCTGAAAGGTTCGCATGATGTTAGATGTTCAACGACGTCAACATCACAGACCTGAGCAAGACAGAGCCCATGCTGCCCTTAAGGCCATCGTCCCTGCTGTAATGGAGAATTCTGATGAGCTTAAGTTTGGTT
This sequence comes from Megalops cyprinoides, assembly GCF_013368585.1. Lineage (NCBI taxonomy): Eukaryota > Metazoa > Chordata > Actinopteri > Elopiformes > Megalopidae > Megalops > Megalops cyprinoides. The sequence continues at coordinate 56,331,407 of NC_050583.1, forward strand.
TTTTTTTAATGTGAGACAATTTCTCCAAAAAGGCCTAACTGTGTTCTTTGTCTGTCACCATGGTCTTTGGTCTGACTCACTCCTACTTGTATATTTAGTGCTTATAGCGTCATATTCCAAAGAAAACGAGTCCAGTGACACTCACATTAGGTGCGTCGGTGTTAGCCGGAGCTATTCTTTTCATTGCGTGATTCAGTCATGTTGTACAGGCTTATGTCACCAAACAGGTCCAGACAGTTGAGATGTGGCTGTCCAGCTTTTAGACAGTGTGGCAGTGTGCTTTTGGGAAATGTCAAATGCCCCAGCATTGGATATGATTTTGATTCTTCTTGGTGGCGGCACAGGCATTCCTTCCGCGTATTGTTGGGGGGAAGGGGGGGGTGAACAGAGGAAGATTGATAGCTCCCTTTTTGCCACACAGCACGTTGGGGGGGGGGGGAGAAAGATGGGGACAGTGGCTGTGGTCCTAATGCAAAGCAGACTGACAGCGTTCCCAGCCCCGCTGGCTTCCTGTTCGGGTGGTGCCAGGCAGCACGCTGGCCCTCTCCACCGCCGCTCCCCGCAGACGGGACGGCCCGGCGCGGCGGAGTCGCAGACCGCAACTGTCTGCCTTTCATGTGCGCTCCCCAGTCCAAGTGACAGCGTCGAGCAGGGCGGCAGGCCGCTGCGGCTTTTCCCAGGCTGCAGACAAGAGGGTGTCTCAAAGATCAAAAACACATCCCTGACAGTGATGAGAAGCCAGGGAAATTAGGAGCGAGCACAGCAGATCTATTACTAGAATGTCAAGACAGCACGCAGACTGTCTGCAACAACAACAACAACCAAGAAAAAAAAAGAGGCTTTGCCTTTTATCCTGTGTAAGTGAGAATGACTACCCTTTCCAGGGTGGTATTGTGTAACCCGGTCGCTCGTGTCTTCCCAGAAGTGATCCTCAAAGAAATTCTCACACTTACGCTGGGGGTAGCTGATGTCGGACGGAGCTGGATCCTAACCTGATCTCTGCAGGCCGGCCCCGTGGAAAACCTCACCCTGCCTCAGAGGGAAGTTTGCCAAAATGAGCGGTGGGGGCGAATCTAATTCCAACAGTTCATTCACTTCCGAACCACAAGAACATTAGACATATTTTTAACTCGGAGCTCAGGGTAAAAAATACCCATCAAATTGCTACTCTCTTGGCCTGCCTGATTATCCTAAAATACCTATGCATTGAAGGGAGACCCACAACCTGATGTTGTATTTTGTTTTTTTTTGTCTGGTTACTGTTTAACTCTTTGATTTTTTTTTTGAAGGTAAAATTATTCCTTGGCAGCACTGTGACGAGGTGGCTCCACTAATGGAACCGTAATTTAGCTGCACTTTGATGTTTCATTCATTACCTGGGTTGCAGTCGGCTGGGGTTTGTATCTGAGGCCATCTTTTTTTTCTTTTTTTTTTTTGCTGCCTAATTAAATGTAATTGCTTTATTTTGTAGCGGGACCCGTACATGCAAGCAATGCCTTGTAATAAGAGAAATTGCATGGATGGTCCGAGGACTGGCGACGCCAGAGAGAAGACGCTCCCCGCTGTCACTCCCAGCCATAGCACGTACATCTGCACTGCGCAACCTTGTCATTACCCCCTTCCCTTCGCTCATGGAGCTCCCCGCACTGACGGTGATGAAGTCATTTGTTTTACAGGAAGGAATGCAGGCTCCGTATTGCCCTGTCAGAAATATTTCACATTTCTTGTTTGTGTGCTCACCTTCCGCGAATTGGGCTGCAACCCTGTCGCCCGTGAACAACGTTCACCGCGCAGCTGTAGATTAAAGGCCCCAGCACCATTATCCAGATATTAACACGCATTAAAACGGATACAAAAACAAGGTTTGCCTATTTTCAGTCCCTGGTAAAGCTTATGTTGCTTTTCGAGCTTTATGAATGATTCTTTTACGAAGGGCATCCGCTTCCTTTCTGGTTTTGTTTCGCTCAGCCTAAAGCGTGAGGAGCCACACATGTTGTTTATCTCTCGGTGGCGGCTCAACATCTGAAGTATTCCAAAAATGATATTGCGACACCAGACAGGAACTCCCCTTTATTAGGCACAATATCAAGTTTAAATACTTTGCATGTCGCAGACACCCGCTAGTTTTCCTCAGATGCAGGGGGAAAAGAAGTACATTTTTTTGGGGGGGGGGGGAAATTACAAGCCTCTGAAGGACATAATGAAGAGGGGCGCGTCAGGGTGACCCCGTCAGGCGCGAGCCAGGCTGAAGGTGTGACGCTGGGGCTGGGTGATTAATCATACAGCGGGGCTGGAGTCACCCTTCCCTAATGACAGGCCTTCCCTCCAGCTCTCTGTGTGCATCTTCCCCTCTCCTCGCTGGTGCCAGCAGGTCTGCCACTCGGACTGCACGAGGCTCCAACTCATATTTCAGCCCAATATGAGAAACTCCAGCCAGTAACTTAAGTCTGATAGGCCCAGACAAATCAATAAAACGCCAGGGCCGTTAAAGAGCACCAAGGCCTGTTCTCTTGATGTTGCAGTTTTAAGATTATCATTTAGAATGCGTGTCTAATCGGAGCTTTACGTTTCACATTTTCTGGAAGAAATCGGTAAGCGTTTGAAAAGGAACCCTAAGTTAAGGCTTTATCTGGACGCACCAAGCACAAACCAAATCAATGTCGCAAACAAGTCAACTCGCGATTTGTAAATGCTTGGTACACCTCACCAGACCCTTTATCTGTTTTCATTTTCTCACCACGTCACCCGAGGTGCCTTTTAAGTGGTGTTTATGACCCAGGAATAAGATGCGTAAGTATGTTTGCCGTTGGTCCAAATTGTTTTATGAAGATGTCAAGAGAAAACAAAGTGTGGGCAGTGGTTGCGTGTGGTGGAACTGCTGCTCAGTGGGAGGGCAGTGAAAGCTGCATTGTCATGATATTGCACCATAAAGTGCGACACAAACAACTGTGGCGGAATCACACTAATCTTCCCTCGTGACCCCTCTCATGTGGTCCCCGTGTCAGTCATATTTTCTCCATTTAAAAACGGAGCAACTTTGGTGATCCATGTGTTAAACATCAGGCAGTGGGTGATATCTGGATGCCGTCATGTATTTTTCTGCATTTCTAAGTTTGTATCAAACACGCAAAGTTCAAGATGCCATTAATTATGTGTCTGTTGAAAAATTACTTCCTTTCAGTGCATAGATTCACAGTACCATCCGTTTGGTTTTGGTATGCAAAGGAAAACTATTTCATGACTAAAAATGCTGGAATATAAAAGAAAAAATAACAGTAAACTGATTGAGTAAAAAAAGGTTTAAACTGGGTTTTATTTAAAATACAACATCTTAGGTGTGTCTACGTGACAGTATTTGCTCAAATCAACTGATTATAAATGGCACTTCCTCTGTTTATGTAGCAATCATTTTTATGCCATGATGTCATGCATGCCATAAATCTTCATCCTCTTAGACAAAGTCTGCTGAATTTCAGGCACTTCTGACATTACCGGGTGTTGTGATCCCAACAAATGACTTGGTATAAAATCTTTTGATGTTATGTATACAAGCAAACAATATTGTGTGAAGCTGAAATACGTATAGTACAGTATTTGATCCCCAGCGATCCCCAGTTCAGACCATGGATTTCCTCCAACCCTTCTAAATTCGTAGATAAGGATCTCAAGAGAATTGATGACTGTGATTGAACAGTTTGTCCATGCTAATTATCCACTTTAATAAGCTTTCGCTAAATTTACTTCCATACTGCATTGCTCAGAATTCTCGCATGAGTTAATTTCAGTTATGAGAGGGATGGTGGTGTAACAGAGAAGCAGGGAGAGCTGGTTTGAACTGCTAGCAGGATTAAGGCAGGGCCACACCTGCTCTCTTCCCTCTCTCTCTCTCTCTCTCTCTCTCTCTCTCTCTCTCTCTTTCCTGCAGGAACTGAATGTATTTTTCTTGAAAAGCTTGAATTGTCCCCTGGCTATAGGAAGTGGAGCCACTTCCCCAGCTTTGGTCATGTCAGCTCCAATCGTCATGATGTTTCATTAATGACCCCTACAAAACGGAAGGATCCCCAGTCCGGCGAACGCGAGTCACTGCTTATAAGAATCCCCTCATGACCCAGGTAATTAAGCCTACAAATTAGTGAAAGGCACCAATGCGGAAGTGAACTGGTAGACTGTGGTTGGGACGCAAATTTATGGATTTTCCCTTAAGCTGCTTTTTCTTGTGGAAGCTTTGATAGAAAACATATGATATCAATTATCATTAACTCTGTGCGGTTTCCGTGTTAGGAGCCCTGATGCAGACCCCTCCATTATCATCCTCTCGCCAGTGTCTTTTAAGTATTGCAGATTGGCTCGATGCTCAGACATGCAGTCGTTGTTATCTTTCAAAGGAGGATCCTTTGTTCGGTGAATGAATCCAGTTGTCTCCACATTGTTGGAAGTGTATCTCATGAGGTGCGTGCAGGGCTTTAGTACATCAAAAAACTTCCATCTCTTATAATCTCGTTTGGATCAAAGCATGTTTTCATAAAATGTCTGCAATCTGGGAAATAGGAGCCCATTATTTTAATAAAAGATATACAAATATTTCATTAAATAAGTCCACAAAGCCTCAGTCACAACTAAATTCATATGTATGTATATATATTTACTGTGTGTATGTGTGTGTGCGCGTGTAGTGAAAATGTGGTAATAAAACAGAGTATAGTAAAATGCTCATGATGTAGTGATAAAATTATAAAATTGAAAAACAATAACACTTTTTAGATGTGCTATTCATAATAAAAGACAAAATACATCGTGGTTAGCTTGAATCCACCCTAACCACTACTTCGCTCAACTGCAGCTTGGTGGCACCTTACAATAAACTTGTGTAATTTATAATTATTTGGAATAATGATTTAATTTAAACCGCAGACTGAAAGCCGTTTTCACTGTAGTGGTTTAATGGTCGGTAGTATCAAGTCAATGGTTTGTTTTCATGAGATTATTTGAAAGACAGTATTAAACATGCCTGCTTCTGAGATACAATCAATTTCACATGCAGCTGTTTAATTTATGTCGAACTGAAAACAATACCAGCACAGAAGCATGGTGCAAATTTGGTGCCAATGCTTAAATACAAAGCATTAAATTGACTTGAAATAGACGTGGCTTCAATAACACTGATCAACAACATCTGGCCCCACATTTTAGTCAGCATAAAATAAAAGTTGACTTCTCACAGGGCCTGTTAACAATTAGATAATTCAACAAAGACCGTGATAGCTATTATTGGGGAGGAAAAAAAAAAAACTTGGAATAATTCTACTACAAAATTGTTTTAGTGTCTGCAGTGTCCTAGTTTTTGTTGCTGTTGTTGTTTGTTTTGGTTTTTTAATCTATTTTATTTTATTTTATTCAGGTCTGAGACACATCATTAGATATTAATGCTGCTGAGTTGGGCACACCGTTTTAAAGGAACAGCTGAAATGTGAGAATTGGAGCCGTTGATGCTCTCTCTTTCTGTCATTAAAAGATTTTACCATGACATTTTTAAAACCATCAAAGAGAATATGAGACCTCTGAAAAAAACTTGAGCAAATAACAGCAATTTTCACAATTGTCCATAGCACATTTTTTACCCATATTTAACATCCTTCTGTTTAATTCTGTTATTGTTTGATTAAACATTTCATCAGAAGATATTATACCAGGAATATGTGGGTCAGTAATCATTTTTTATCTGCAGTTTCATCTTCAAAATGCAAATAATGAGCAAATAAATAAAATAAACATTTTCCATCACAAAAAAAATCTAAACCAATTTTTTAATCCTTCAATAGATGCTATTTTATGCCAAGCATGTCAGCCATGAGTAAAAGATGACCAGTTGATTGATTTTTCCTATTACAATCGATCATGGGGCATTGTTTCTCATGGCTGCTCTTGCAACTCATTGCAAGACTTTGACATAGCCCTTAGGCAAAACAATAACAGTCCTCTTCTGGTTGATCTGAGGCATATTTTTCCAGTCTCATGCAATCGCAAACACAGCAGGATCACCCATGTAAACGTCATGCTCATATTTATGACAGAATGATGTGTTGTGAGCTAACACACAGTGCTTCGATATCCCCCCTCTTCCTGTCATCTCAGCGCAGTGAATGACCGTCGCACTGAAGTTTGTCCACCTGTCTGAGAGACTGTGCGTTAATATCCTGAGTGGGATTTCAGTGTACTGTGGACAAATGCCAAGCTTTCTGGAGGAGGAATATTGCTGCTGGGTCTTGAATATTGCAGGCAGCCAGTAGAAGGTGGGTGGCCTGCAAGTAGTTTTACACGCTTAGCTTTATACCAGGAATTTACTTTGTTATTTCTCCCTCCAAAATGAATTTGGAATAAATGTAGAATAACTGACCCCTTGTTTTGTTTTTTTTCATGATCTGCATATTTCTCAGAAATTACAGTGGAAACGTACACCTTTTAGATAATTGTTGTGTGTCTATGTTTGGATTGCAAATGGCTGCCTTTTAGACCTTTTTTTAAAACTGTTCTTCAGCTACTGAACAGAAAGGCCAATCATGAGAGCCAAGGCTGCAGAAGTATGTATTTGTGCTAATTCTGAGCTTTTATAAACAAGAGGGAACATTCTGTAATTACTTCTAAATTAGCACAGTTTGCACAGCTGTTTATTTTATTCAGCGCTTTCCACTGCTAAGTTTTTCTGTGCTATGTCTGCCAATGTGGGCCAATATGGAGACTTAACACATTTTATATTCCTGATGATGCCAGCTTCTCAGCTCCTTTAGTCTGAAAGATGTTTTATAATAATAATTATTATTTCATTATTTATTTTTCGCATGTGCAATTATTAAGAATCTGAGCTGGCTAGATGGGATTAAACTATGAATGTCAGACATTGTCAGTCTGTGCAGACCAACTTCAGATGAATACAGTTGCCATAGAAACTTTTATTCACAAGCTATGTTCAAGCAAATGGGTATTTTCAGACATGTCAACATGTGACATAAAACACATGTTCTGCATAACTAATAAAACAATGCATCGATGCACCAACCCCATCTATAAGGCTGTGGCAGTGATCCAACCAATGGCCCAGCTCGGGCTGGATCAGGCTTTGACTAGACTCCCAGCAGACGCCATTGGCTGCGTCGTCTGGATCAGCGTGTAGATATCATTGGTATTGTGGTCGGGGTGGCATTCTGGGATGCAGATGGCCCGTACTCTGTGGCTCCCAGTATCATGATCCCCCTAGCATCACTGAACCTCCCTGTTGCCCTCTAATTACCACTTAAGGAACCCTAGATGGTTTTGAAGGCTTGTAGTGTTGTACAGTTGATGCGATGACGGGGGCGTGTGTGATTATGGCTGAAAACCATGGGGAATGTGTTTTGATTTGCATGGTAGGCTGCTGATGGAAATTTGAGGGGAGGTGGGCGGTCGCAAGCGTAAACCTCATCATAACTCACAGCCACTGCAGCGCACACTCATGGAGGAATTTGTGAGACTGCAGTGACATAAAATGAATCTGTGGTGGATGCTTAACTTTGTCATACTTCTCAGTAACACTTTCTTCGCTGAGTAAAATTATAGGTATATTTATACAAGTGGTTACCTATTGGTTTCACCAAATAGCACTATTTACATGAGAAGTACAACTGTAATACTATGCTATGTAAATGTAAATCATGATAGATGGCATTTAACAAACGACCCCAGGTGGATGTACAACTAATTTCACAGCTAAGGTTGTGATTCTAGATTGGGATGTGTTTGTTTCTCATCTGACTGCTCTGGAAATAGACTGTTTGGAGCAGTAAACTATACCAGGTGATTTTGGTTGCTTCTCAAATTAGCTTTAGGAGGCCATGATCTTGTCATCTTTGAGCTATCCCCATAGAAAGCTGGAAAGCATGCACCGTTCAAAGCTAAACAACAAACGAGCATCTGTTTAATCAAACGTAATGGTATTTATCAAGTCTCCACCAACAAAGTCCCACTTTTATCTTTGGTAATTAGCACAGCACCAAACTGTTTAAATACCCACTGTCTCTCACTCTGATCGCTTTGGCTTTTCGGATGATTATGTAGCCTCTTGTTTAGAAGTCCTCTGTTGTAAGGAGCACTCATTGAAGGAAACTATTTCACTAAATGCCGACCATTCAGACCATTCGGTTTCCTCATATCCTGCCAGATAAGCTTGTACAAAAGCCCCATTGCTCACCAGAGGCTTCAAACAGCTGCCAAACTATGCACTTGTTGCTTCACATCCTCTCTTCCCTTAAAACTGATAAAAAGGAGTCGTGATGTCAGGAAGTGAGAGCATTCCTTTCATCGTATTCACGGACGCAAGCTATGAGGGGAAGCCGCGCATTCCTGACAGAATGGCCCCGGATTAGTGCAAAATGGGTCTGAGGACATTTAAGGAGCCCTCATCACATTTGGAGCCTGCAAACAGAATAGCTCGCATATAGCCTTTACCTTTCACATGCAGACGTAGTGTTGACTCGCCTTCTGCCAGTTGCAACAGGGTGGACTGAAGGAGAGAGGCGAGATGTATATGAGAGGTTTACATTTCAGTGTTTGTACACAGTTAGAAGAGTGATTTAGCTTATGGCCTCGCAACCAAAAATCAGACATGTCTCTGAAGAAAGACAGTTTCAGTTTTGTTTATTCTATGAGCTGGCTGAGATGAACTGCTTTGAAATGTAAGCATTCAAGAGAGTTGCTGTTAAATTTTACTACTGACACTGTAGAAGGCTCCAAAAATAAATGAATATTTTTCCTCCTGAAATCCTGAATATTCATTAATTGTTTAATTATGTGTTCTTTCATATTTTATGACTTTACCAAGCTGTGGCAGTATTTGACACTTCCTGGCCAGCTTCCTGGATGGGAATATTGCCACCCTCAGGTTAGACCTCTTTACCTGAAGTTATACTGGAAACAAGCCACTGTTTAACATAATTTTGAATTCATTCAAGTGATACAGGTAATCCATAGGTGTTTGCATAGTCAAATATCCCAGTAATCAATTCACACTTATAACAGGCAAAATCTGATACATAAGCACACTGTCTCTGTGTCTTTGCCCTGCAAAATGGCATTTATCTTATTCAAGAAGTTACACAAGCAAAGTAATATATTTCAATATATTGTGTCTGCAGTCATAAAATGAGAGGATTGGAGATGATTTATTTTACAAAATAAAAAATATGGCCTGTGCTCTCCATATTAATAAGTAACAGAAACTAATCTCCTGAAAAGGTGGTTCTGAGTTTTCAAAAGCTAAGAGGTGTTAAGCAATAGATTGTTCCTTTCATGTCTTGTCAGGTATCTTTTTAATTAGATCCCTGCGCACTCTATAATACTGTGTGAAAACTCTGAAAACAGAATTAGCCAAGTGTTGAAACACTGTCATGGATCAAATGGAGCTTAACAAGTGCTCTAAATCATTGCAGAATGTTGAACATTTTCATGAAACATTAGCAGCTCTGGACAGCTCAGGCAAGAAATGGTTTTAAAAAAATGTAAATAATGTACTTAATTCACACAGAATGAGCATGCAGGATTGTTTGATTCTCAGAGTGGCCTTGTAAAATTCTCAAAAAATGTTGACCATTCTTCCGCATCTCACCAACATAACAGTCTGCAATAATTAATCTAGTGCAGAGAAGCACCTGCTGATGATATTATGGCAGTCTTTTTTTATTTGGCTCTGTAAAAGATGCACGCAGAAGGTTCCATTAATTGCTTATGTATCCCAAGGCTTGAAAAGCTCATTTTTGGCTGAGCTCCTTGTTTTTTTTTCTCTCCCATTTTCCCAGAAGGAAGAAGAGGCTCTTGAGAACATGGATTTGCTTAGGACACTGTCCACCAAATGGATTGTCCTCCTAAAATATCCTATAATTACATTGCAAAAAAAAAAGAGAAAGAGAAATACTTGTGTTAATATGATAGCAAACACAAATGCCTGCAGGCATGCTTTTTGAATACGTTAAACTCTCTTGGCTGGGTGCGCACGTTTTACATTAAGCGCTGTGCTGAACAATAAAGGTAAAATTCCACCACGTCTGGCATTGCTGAGGCATGTGCAGAAGAATCTCTGTGTTCGTCAAACAATTTGGATTCCACCTCAGGGCTGTCTCCTCACGAGAATTGATTATTATAGTTTGCACTTTAATTTTACGCCATTACTGCAATTACAGGTATCATAGCTACCATTAAGATGCTTTAAGATAAGTATGTTGTTTGATAAGGGGCCTATATACACTTCTTGTTAAAAGCAGGTTGCTGTTATGTTAATGTAATTTACTCACACGGCACAGGATGTTTACGCGTACATAGGAGCAGTGTATTTATGCTTGTGACTCAAAATGAGGAAATGAGGGATATAAGAGCATTTCTCTTGGCAACTGAAAGTGATTTCCAAATCTCAAAATTTGTTAGGCCAGGAGGGAGGGCACTCTCCATATAATTAACTCATGCATTCAAGAGGCGCTGACCACATGTGAAAGTAATTTTACACCAGAGTAATCAGAGGCAGGTTGTTCATGCTTTATAGCTTTAGTGAAGTGATGTGTTTGTGCTTCCTATTTTCCAATAAATTAAGTTGATTTGTTTGAATGGCTCACAACTGGTATGTCTGAATAGAGTTCCAAGTGATTGGCTGTATATTCAATATAGCAGTGAAAAGAGCCACTGTGTAACATAATTATGTGAAGTGTTACTGTTATGCTTTTTGCTTTTTTCTATGTGGTTAACATGTTTGGTGAATATATGTGCTGAGGTGTTGAAGTTGAAGTGAGTGCAGTTGTGCTCAGGGGATGGACAAATTCGTGCTGCAGGAAGAGTGGGAAAATCCAGTACTGGGGATGAGAACAACAGGAGTAAAGTAAAGACTTCTGTTTACTTTTTCTATAAGAAGAGATAAGCTCCATTTAAATAACTTTTGTTATTTATATAAATGGGCTGTGAGTTAAGAATCTGCCTAATTGCGCTAAAGTATTTAAGGAAGATTCAGGGTTTTAGTTCAGCTGATATCATGAAGGAATAGATTTGATTGCATGGACATTTTAGCAGAAATATATTTCACATTTAGTGTTCAAGTGCACTATGATTTTTTTCTAGTAGGGGTAGCCTTGCTGTGCACCAGCATTATTGTATTTTAAATTGTTTCAGTTTCAGCACAATTACAGGTGTTTTGCTTGAGGAAAAAAATACAGTTGTCAAGCATCTTATCTTTAAAAATAAATTATATGTCCAAATACATATTCTTATTTAGCTAGGGCGAGGTCATTAAATGTTTGACTGAATTGGTTCATTAAATGTTTTTATTGTGTATTTTCTGATTGTTGTGTATTGTGGGTGTTTGGGCCTTTTTAAACAAATGCTGTTAAATAGAATAGCATTTATTGGTATTTTTTTACTGCATTTACAGATTTGCTACTCCATTGTAAGTAGGACATACCTTAGCTGTTTGAGTTTAAGGGAAATTTTTGGTCAATGATGGGAACAATGTTTTAAAACTCATGAGTGTTCCAGTCAGTGAGTATTTCCAAACAAAACATTTGTGGTTTTTTTTTATCATTAAGGCATAAATGCTCAATAAAATTCGAACTTGGTATTTGGCCTCAAGCGTTGAAATAGAGGTGATTCTCAGTAGTTGGTTGAGAAATGACTATTAAAGCCCCGGACTTTAATAGTAAAAAAAAAAAAAAAAAAAAAGAAAAGAAAAGCTTCTTCTTTGTAAACATGTTTGTTTGGATGAGAAACAGCTGCGGGAAGAGATGAGATTAGGACAGACACAGACATACAAGGCTGTTTTTACCTGATAAGTAATGCCATGTGCTATTAAGCCAGCTTCCTTCACCTGCACAGGGGCTGCTCTCAACATGTCAACACTAAAGCCAGCCATTCCTTTCACATCAATCAGCAAAGTCTGCTGTGGTGTCACACGGTCCGGCCTACCTCTCTGCTTCTGGCCTAACTCTGGGCTCCAGGCCTCTCCTCACACACACAGATTTACACTTGCGCATCCACATGCTGTAAAGAGCTTTGTGTGACCTCTCCCTTGAAAGTCACAGTATGTTCTGGCCACACATTGCTGTGAGGTAGAGAGAACGCAATACAGAATGTCTCCTAACATCCAAAAATCTTCTTCTCCCTGAACAATCTTAATGGAGTTTTAATGTATTCTGCTGTATCAGCTCCATTCCATTCACTGTAGAGTTGACATCTGGCTTTAAGTCAAATGTAAAAAAAAAAATAAAACCTTGCTTGAAATGTTTTGAAACTGGGAGAAGGAATTATTCCTTCAGGAGCTTGTAGTAGGATTGTATTACAGTCCTCATGTTGCTGTTGCTACACTAGTTTGATGAGCATTCTTACTGTGTATCCACTGATTTTACATGCCATAGACCATCTTCTGCCATGGAGTTGACTCTGTGCATTGTTAGTTTCAGCATACTTCTAGTTTGTTACTGTATAGTGTAATAGCTTGGGTAGTACAAAGCTGTCATAACAATGATTTTTTGTGCACGGTACTGAGAGTTTTGTGCACGGTACTGAGAGTTTTGTTTAATAAGGAAAATAATTACATCATTTGCATTTAGCAGACACTCTTATCCAGAGGTAGTTACATAGGCTACTATTTGTACATTTTAGCCATTTATGCTGCTGGTTATATACTGAGGCAGATCTGGGTTAAATACCTTGAATGAGAGTACAGCAGTGCACCAGCAGGGAATCGAACCAGAAACCTTTCAGTTAAAAGGCCTGGTCCTTGTCACTGTGCCACACTGCCTAATGTAAATACATTGTAAAGAAAGCATGCTAAAAAAAGTTTTCTGTGAACTACAAATGCATCCCTTTGCTAATATCTGAATGACTGTGGCACAATAACAGTGTGTAAGCCATCAGAGTTTGTTGAAATGAATATCAAAAAAGGTTATACCAGAAGAATATTGGACAACATTTTTTGTGTGGTTTATAGCAATACTGATGAAATAATAATAATAATTTAATTTAGAGCCTACATTTTTATTTTCAACAGACGCAAATTCCCTCTTTGTGATGTTGAATGGTGTGCATTCATACAATTCTGCTTACCATGCAAAAGAAGCATAGATCAAGCTTATAAAAAGAAATTAGATTTAAAAGTTTCTGTGTATGGTTTCCATCAAAATTACATGAATACTTTTGGCTTGCAATTGAGCTATTGCAAACCGCACCACTTAGGCTAACTCCCACAAACTGAACTGAAACCAAGGTATTGGCAAGAGAGGTAACAACAGTGGCATTGTAATTGCACAGAAACAAAATGACAGTAATTTGGTTACCACAGGTAGGCATTTTTGCATTTCAGCAATGGAAATAATAGTCAGAGGGCTGGGGGCTCAGAGTCTTAGTCCTTTAACTGTCACATTCATCTTGAAATGTATGGAGCTGTGTGGGAAACAGCCACTGGTATAGTTCAGTTCTTGTTGATTTGAAGGATTCACAAAACGCTGTAGAATCTCATGCACACAGGATTGGATTCTGTTCAATATGACCCCAACATGATTTGATCTCAAATCTAAGTAACCCTTTCAAGCAAATGATATTTGTTTTTTATACTTTTTAGTTTGTTTATATGCTCCCTGAACAAAATGTTGAGATTAACAACAACAAAAAAAGTTACAAAAGAAATATTAAAAGTCGTATTGGAGTTTCCTTAAATATATTCCTATATGTATTTTTTTTTTACACATGAGCTTATAGTTATTTCCAACTGTCTTTGGAACTTGTAACAAAATATATTTCTGCTAACAAACTTTCATCTCTTGGTTGCAGTGTGAAAATGAAGTTGCTTGATGCGAGAGAGAAGAGAAAAGGGACAAATCTGTTGGAGAAGTGCTTCCATATGGACAACGGAAAGAGCACATTCTTCTGGAAATGAAAGCTGCTCCTTTAATCTGAGAGACATAATCAATAAATGATAAGGATTCCAGCAGGAGGACGGACCTGGCCATGGGAGATAACTCTGGATGCTAATGATCGAGGAGGGTATGATAGTGAATTAAAACATTCTGCAGAGTTTCTCGCTAATCACATTCCTCGAGACATGGAATGCAATCAGTTGGTCGGATCATTTCCTGCCAGACTATTTTCATTTCTGGAGTGATCTTTGGTTTGTCCTTAAAGAATGATAATTGCACCCCCCAAAAACTAGGGGCCAATGATAAAAGATGAAACATTCATCGCAAGATACAAATTTGACCAAACTGTGGATTAAAAATATCTCCAAATGCATCGTTTAAAAGATTGGGTATAGTAACATATTTTACAATTAGTGGAATACTTCCTCCTAGTTTTACTTAAGTATGGATTATACAGCTTCAGAATTATTGAAAATGCATATTTTGCATGTGTGTAAATTTTAAGTGGAGAGAGATGGATCTAATTAAAATAAGTAGACTGAATGAATATTACATATAAAATGTGAGGTTTTACTGAGGAAACAAAACATGAAATTAAAAATTAAAATATTTAAATTATTAAGCACTTTACAGTAGCTCTAAATTGTGGCGCTACGCCCATGAAACCACAAAAATGAATCAGCAGACACTATCAATGGGTTCAAATACAGCTGCAGACATGCGCTGGTTATATGTTTGTTAAATTGAATGTTTAAGAGCAGATGCTGAATTGCAGCTCTCTGAAGACATCCACTCTTCTCTGATACCTCTCCTTCTTGAGGCTAAACGTAAAGTGGCAGTTCCGCGCAGTTTCATTTAACAACCTTCTGCAATGGGTCATTTTAATTATTTCCTATAGCAGTTTGATTGCAGCAATTTAATGCAGATGCATTTAACCCCAAGCTGTGTTCAGCCTGCGAGGATTTCACGCTCAGCCCCTGAAGGTTCTGTTGTTTTGACATGTTTACGTTTCACAGCCATGAAAGTTGCAACAAGCTCTATAGGAAAGGCACAAGAAGCTGTCCTCAGATGTTGTTGCTTTTTTCCCAGGAAAGGTGCACAATTTCATGTCAGCATACTAAAAAGGTCGAGAAAAAATAGGGTGTGAGTAATACGATCTTGCAGCTGGTAAGCGCAAGCCTTCGTATTGGAAGCACTAGAGTATTATAACTGTTCTGAAGCAATCCGTTCACTGATGTTGCAGCGTTGTGATGCCAGCTCTCACAGGGTTAAGAATATCAAAATTACGCAACGATACCACACACTACCATATTTGTTTTTTCCGCTCAGATCATAGCAGTGGACGATTTGTGTTCCTTCCTTCTGCACTCTCTAATTAGAGTACGGTTGTGATTCTCGCCACTTTGGATGTGATGACAATAATGTGATATCCTTTTAACAGATATATTAAAGGTGAAGTAGCAAAGAGTTAAGAGGATAAGTGCCTGGCTATTGAATTTCAAAGGAAACTGGTGGGAATCTTCAATTCATGCTAAGATCAGAACACTATCTGTTGTGTGCAGAGCATGCGCTTTTTAAGGCTTGTTGTTGATTTTGTTTGTTTTTGTCTGGTAAGGTTGCCTTGGAAATACTTTAAATCGTTAAACATTTCAGCCCCGCAACCATAAACTGGGTTTGAATGTAATTCCATTAAGCAAATATGTTAAAATTCTTGATGATAATGATTTATTTACACAGATCTGAGTCTATGTGCTTTTTAAAAATTGCTGTGTCTTTTGGGTGCTATTACATCTATGACTGCCAATGTATATGGGGCCAAAACAAATGTTTCACTTGATAAAACGGGCCAGAGAAAATGGGCAGAGAAGCAAGATGGTTTAATTACTTCTACTCGTGCCATTGGTGTCACGTATTTGAATTGTATTATAATTGCCTTGACATGCTGTGATTGATACCCAGCTGTTAAGGTGAGACAACAATGGGTCAGCTGCAAGTTGCATGACATCCTATTTCTGTGAAAATGGCCAGTACATGAGAGAGAAAATAGGTGTAAATATTAGGGATGTAACGATACCAAAAACTCACGGTATACGATAATACCACGATAAAAAGTCCACAATACAATATTTATAGCGATATTTAAAAAAACTAAGAAAAATGATGACTTGAAAAAATGTCCTTTATTAAATAATAAATTCAGCATTTTTATTCGTAAAAAATGTTTTTCCTTTTAACTTAAAGTGCTTCTGCTTTCCCTCTTTAATAACGTAAAATAAAAGCCATGAACTAAGCATGTGCAAAAAATCGCATGAATTGTCTTTGGTAATGAATGTACTATGAACTATGAACTATGAATGAACTATGTATGTACAATTTAGTGACAGTTCCTGCCAAATCTCTGGGGGGGGGGGGGGGGGGGGTGATAGACACTGTCACATTGCGTTGTGCAAATTAGTCAGCTAGCTAACCTGACATTGTCACATTGCAAACAAGCTAGCCACGTTTTCCGCTCATACCAGCTCCGCGAAAATCCCCGGTTATTAGCCATGTTCACCTTGAATGTGACAAGATCGCTGGCTGTCCCAGCGATCCCTACACCAGGTTACGTACGACGAAAGCACCCAGAACCCATACAGATTGCATTGCAGTGCATGCAGTTTGAAAAAAAAATGCCTTAACATGAGAGTCTACCAGAGCCATCTGAGCGATTTCCAACCAGACTGAAATCGCCCGAAAAGGGCGGTACTCCACGGAACACGACTTGACGCTGATTGGACTATGATATTCAGAGGCAGGACAAATTGTCTAGAACAGTCACAGCTCCCGTAACACTGTGCTAGAATGTGATGGAAAAATTCCCTCCCTTTCCCCCTTAGGTGGTGCGTCCCCGACGGCCCTAAGAAACAAACCGCCCCTGGTACAAGTGCAAAACAAAAACAATAGCCTACAATTTTCGACAAGGAGAAACAGTAGAACGCATCTATACTAGCGAAATAACTACATAATATCCTGGTAGATTTCGTCACAGTCCCACGACGGTATCGAGACATTTTTACCACAATATCGCAAAATTCGATATAAAGTTACATCCCTAGTAAATATGTAATCATACATGTTTCATATTGGAATCCATAAGGTAGCCTCTACTTTTTATACAGTAGCACTCTAGCCACTAGTGAATACCAGTGAAATACAATTTCCTGGTACACCACAGCAGCAATGCTAGAAAGTGAGAAACCAGTATTTACTCCCATGAGATAATCAGATCTTTATCAATCAAATGTTTCACAAGTTTTTCAGATTCTTTTTGTTATTTTTTATTTGCTGTGGTATACAGAACATTTTAAGGCAATTGAAAACAGTCCTATGGCTCTACATGAAGACAATGTCCCCATTTCTGACTGTGATAAAAAAATTTCCTCCAAACAACACACAAGAAGAACAGTGGATTTTTAATTTCATACATTTCACATAAAAAAGGACAACAGTGATGCTTTCATATAAACTGCCCCCAGGTGAATAAATAACATCCCACCTTTAAAACAGAGCGTTACCTGTTGAGAAAAAAAAAGGGGGGGGGGGAGGTGTTCCTGTTCAAAACCAAACAGAAAGTACACTTTGGCCTAACCTATTGGCCCTAGAGACTTCAGAAGAGTCGGGGGCCAACAGTATCCACTTGGCTAAAGAAGCCTATAGTAATCAGCACGCCCTTTCCTTTGGGCTTTTAGCTTTGAGGACTGTAAATATTGGCACTTTGACCTCAACTGCATTGTGTAAATAAATCACCTCTCATCAAAACCTCTGTCTGGGGGGTTAATGCCTCTTTTGGTTATTTTGGTTCTGGGTTACATTTGGGATCGAAAAAGTAATATTCAATGTTTGTTAACATTTTAAGCCACTTTTAACCACCAATCAAAGGTAGATATATTACTTATATTATTATATTATTTG
Organism: Megalops cyprinoides; assembly: GCF_013368585.1. Classification (NCBI taxonomy): domain Eukaryota; kingdom Metazoa; phylum Chordata; class Actinopteri; order Elopiformes; family Megalopidae; genus Megalops; species Megalops cyprinoides. The sequence continues at coordinate 56,349,274 of NC_050583.1, forward strand.
CAGGTTATTCTAAAAGAGCAGTGATTCTGCTTTTATTTTTCATTAAAATATAATTCATGTTAAGGATATTGAGTTCAGTCAATTTAACAAACAAATTTCATTATAACAAAATAATTTTCTTTTACTTCATTGACATGAATGCCAACTATCTTGCCTTGGAAAAGTAATGTGCAGACTGGTCTACAGCTTGATGAAGTTTTATACAGTATATGTATGCTAATTCGATGAGGAATAAGTCTAAACTAAACCAGCTGGAGAAGTGGGTAAATGGTTTATTTAAAAGCTCATTTTCCAACTTATTTTCAGAAAAAGAAGGAATGATAGCAGTGAAATAATTTACTGTAATTCTTTGATTCACAGATATTATTTGCACTTTAAAGCACTTTAAAGTTCAACCTTTTCATTTTCAGCTCTTTCTCTTCATTCTCTTTTTTTGCAGTTTATTTCTCAAATCATTTTTGCTACATTCTCACTTCATTCTATACTATATATAATTTCATAGGTGGGAATTTTACAATGACAAGTGTAACTTTACAGAGAGGCAAGGTTAAAGAGAATTATTGGGAGAGGCTTTCCAGTCATGGCATCAGAATTTTCATATTCAAAGTGTTGATATAGAATTAATAAAGTAAATTATTTGTAAATGTAGCAGCAATGCATTGTTGTGTTATGGGTACCAGGATAAGATAGTTTATCACTGATGGGAGTACATAATAATAGCCTTAAATTAAGCTTTTTTGTTTCTATACACACCTAATCTTGAGTTCTAGCTGGAAAATGCATTTTTTTCATGGTTGGACTGACATTACGTTAATCAGCAGGGTCTTGTCTTGAACAGCTGTGTTTGAACATACAGCACCGGTCAAAAGTTTGGACACACCTGATTAGGATTGTGGGGAAATGTATATTCAAAGACATCTAAAGACTTATACTTAAATGCTTGCATTTTTGTCTTCGACATCAACTTGACATTTTATGTTTGTCTATGTATGTATATTTCTTTCCCCAAAAAATAATTTAAATAATTTAGCCTATGTTGAAAAATCTAAAATACAAGATTTTTTTTATTTGCATATAACATTTCTTTGGTCATTGCATAATTCCATTTGTGTTGTTTCATAGTTTTGATGTCTCTTATTCTAAAATGTGGAACATGGTAAAAATAGAGAAAGAAAAGTATGTCCAAACTTTTGACTGGTACTGTATAGTTTCCCACAACCCTACAGACTGTAAAAGCTGAAGCTAATTGATATTGCCCATGGGTGATGGGGGTCAGCTTTGTCACCTAAACATATCCTCTTTGCCGTTTCAAGTTCTTAGATATTTGTTTTGACCTCTCTCCCTGTAGAGGAAGCTCACAAGTGTCCCCCAGATTGGTGAATGATCTTGCCCCCAGTCTCTTCACTTGAATAAGCACCTTGAACATAACCACACTACCTTAGCTGTTGGGGGAAAAGGGGGCCTTTGAAGTCCTGTAATGTACACCGACCCCTCCCTCTTCCTCTCTTGCCTTATTTATGGTATTTGTTTCAAGCATAGATGAGAAGGAAAACAGTTTTTATACATACATATGGAGGGAGGTAGAAAGAGAGAGAGGGAGAGCGAAGGAGAGCAAGAGGGGGAGAAAGAGGAACATGATGTTTAATGGGTATGCTAAGCCATTGAAATGGATGACCTGCTAGTGGGACAGCTGAGAAGGGAGGATCTGTATGTAAGCTCTCCCTGATTTTAGCTCATCCTTCCCCTTTCATCTCCCATCTAAGGCCTTGTTCCTCATTGTCAATGGGCACCAAAGCACTAAGTGTTGTTTGTCTTCAGATAGTGGCAAACCCGCGAGTGGAGCCATTTTTTTTTAGGTGTGTCATCTTACTTAGGGCTGCCTACTGTTCCTGTCATCAGACACAGATAAACCTGATGGACCCCGAGCGTCTGTTTTAATTCCCCCCGTTGACACGTATTCTTGCCCCTTAACGCTCGTGCAAATTAGTAAACATTGTGATAGCGACGTGTCAGTACCGGCCTGCGCTAGATCTGCCATTGTTTTTGCCCGGTGCTTCACACCAGCAGACAACAGCCACTGAGGGGAAAAAAAAAGAATCCAACACGTTTACACCTCGCTGAGATCAAAGATTTTATTTTCCTCCCCTTTTTTGGCTGCAATCACTTGAGCAAATGAGATTCCGCGTAACCCCCTTCTTTGTGTTCTTTAAGTCAGGCTTTTGTGTAGGACAAATGGGAGCATTATGAGTTGCACTGAGGAAGGAGTGGTATCAAAGGGAAGCGGCCTTTCCTATTAAGCCCTGTAAACTGTACATGGCACAATGGAGACAATTGAAAACACTAAATTGGCTTTGGCTGCCTCCCTCCCAGAGTCATGAGGGGAAATAGATGTGACATAATTGCCTTTAATAATGAACATCAGTAGACTGAGTGATCCTGAGGAATGCCAGTGCCCCCTTTCATATGGAGACAGCAGCCAGGCCTTTCATTTCCAAATGATTGTTTAACCTCCAGAAGATCTGGAGTTATACACACAGTGTTATCTTATTTCACCTCTTCCTGACCTTCGAGCTTCGCTTCAGGAGTCCTTCCTGTGTCTTGGATCTCTCTCCTATTAAAGAAAGTGTCTGTTGGTGTTTGGAGCACATGAGACACTCCTGTGTGCGTGAGAAATGTTGCCCAATTACAGACTTAATACTCCACTGTTATAATGTGTCACCACTGAGTAGACCACAACATGTACATTTGATAACACGGGTCATTCATGTGTCTCATGATTTTTCTGATTGTTTTAATGTACTCTGTTTATTAGTTTGGGGGGTTTTAGGGAGGCGATGGGGTGCATTTGAGGGCTACAGTCTAATACGTCTTGTACATACAGTGGAACAGCCTTGACAATGTGCAGAGAACTGGATGCTCTAAGACGAAAAATGAAGTGCTTTTTTTGGCAAACCAAAACCGTGGCCAATTGGACTAATGTCATGCAGGCATTTTATTCATGATTGTAATTTTGCTCCCAGCATCTCTTTACTTTTCTTTTGTCTGGCAAAAGAGGTAGACATAACATATTGTGTTGTTATTAGTATAAACAATTCCCCAGATTGTGCCCTGAAATGAAACTGAACATCTGTGCGAAGCAGGTCCGATGTGCCCGGGTGAATCAGAGACTACGGCGCTTCTAAAGCGTGGATCTCCAGGTGCAGCGGGCCAGGGGAACCCAAACGGCGCATCTGAAGGTACTTCAGGAGCAAAGATTAGATGCTTGAAACAATTCACAATGCTGTTGATTGTTTCTTGGATTGGATGAAAGCAAAAAGAGCGCAATTGCGGCCATCTGAAAATGAATGGGTGGTGGCGTGAGAAAGGAAAACCGGTGCTGGGCACAGGAGACAAAAGGAGACTGGGCCTGGTTTTAAGAGATGACAAGGGAAAGGACAGGGGACAAGCCAGCAGAACGTTGCCCGAGATCAAAAGAGGCACCACGGCAAAGAAAGCCAGCGAGATGTCCAGATACCAGAACAGATTGGAAGGGTTAGGGCTAATCTCAGCACTGACCTGATGCAGTCTAAGGGGGAAACAATCTCTTCACAATGGTTTCAGAGTGAATGCTTCTGCCTTGTGATAAACATGGAAACATCTGAAAACTTGAAATTACTGCAATATGAAATAGAAGTTACTGCATGGGTATCAACCGAGCTTTAATTTTATGTTTTAAAGATGGGAAATTTTTTGATTACACAGTTACACCAGGCATGATGCACTACACGAATATCACTTGATTTTCACGCAAAAAATGTGTCAATTCACTTGCACTGTAGCATGTGTTTTGGTAAGGAAATTTGATTTTGATATGCATTGACTCTAAATGAACAAAAGCATTTCAAGTGGCTGAATCCAGTTATAACTAAAGTGCTTTGGACTTAAGTTTTATCTGTTATATTGTTCACTTGATGCTTGTTTTCACTATAAATGGTTTAGAAATCACTCAGTGACCACTTACAGTAATTAGGATCAAAGGATACCAATCCCAATAGAGAAAACTGGGAAGAAGAGTACTGTACTGTTGCGTGATTTGGAAGAGCCCCTTGCACATCTTTTAGGATTAACAAAAAAGACCCATCTTTGATCTAAGTGGTGGAAATTATGTAAGATATTGACTGTAGTCTTTTCCACACTTCTGTGTATATGTTTAGTGGTTTTGTACTGACAGAAGTATAAAAGGTAGCATGCAATGATATATACATTATCAATGTTTTCTGACTTTCTGTGAATCAGCCCCCTCATTCCATTGTACAAATTGTTTATGCCTGCATTGACACATACCACTCTTTTCCAGTTTGGGTTACATATACAAATTAACAGAAACAAACAATCAAAAATATTGCTTTGCATATTTCCTTGCATTTGTTGTTGCTTCTTCAGGTCAGTCAGTTTGTCAGTGATTACCTGTGAAAATGTATGTCCTGCATTGGCAACAAACATGGGGCTTGTTCTGACATGCATGCACAAAAGAAGGAACCACTTTACCAGATTCATTCAGCTGGCATTGAATACGCACAGAGGGATTTCAGATTTTTACTTGGGCATTACTTCAGTACCAGTCAACACCATTGAGATGTGTTTACATTACAGAGCATAGCTCAATCCAGCCTTCTCTTGCCCTGCCTAAGAAACATGCATGTGACCAGCAGGAGTTTGTGGTTGGACCCATAACAAGCCGTTCTGTGCAAACACTGTTTACAGAAAGCCTAAAACCTCCTGGCTGGGCAGACTTTGGCAGTTGTTGCATCATAAATTAAAATGCTGTACTTTGGGAGAATGTTATGGAAAATTTCTTGTTTTTTCTTAGGATTGGAAATACTATGGAAATGTTGTTCGAATGTTGTTGACATTCAAATAGCAAAGATGGCGGTCAAACAGAAAATATGTCTCTCTGTCTTCTTACACATTTTAACAAACATAGAGAGTATTACATAGAGAAATAGAGAGTATTTTTAGACACATATATACACTTTAGAAACATTGCTTTATTTGATGGGGGACTAACAGATTGCACGGTCATGTACATGAAGAAATCATCTTTGTTTGGCGTCAGATCTGCTGGTGCACAGCCATTGCAAGAGTTGTCTCAAATTAGCTGTTCCAGGTTACAATTAGACTTGCAAATGTGTAATCATACTGCTTGCAGCCTAAACCTGTAGCCAAGAGACAGCGCATTTTCAACTCTCAAGGAACATTAGTCTGTGGCTTTACTATGATTTTAAAATGTAGAAAAGCCTCAAAAAATGTTTGAGAGTACCTCTCCCATCACAAAAATGACCAAATTTATACAACATAATAGTGGGTGGGCATAATTTGGGCACCACTTTTGTGTTTTTCGCTGACCATACAAATGTAGACATCTTATAATCATTGCCATCAAAGTGGCATTTGGTTTATTTGTCATGGCTGTATGACTGGGATAGTATTGCCTGAGTGTTTTTTTTCATCTGATCACATGACAACAATTTTTTATATATAGTATATTATATAAAATTATAAAACATACAATTACAACAGTTTGCAGTTACAACAGCTGTGTTCCTTGTCAAAGAATCAGCACATTGTGTGAACAGTAATATTTGTATTAAGCCCAAAAAGACTGCAAATGAGTCTATTGGCTGCATTGGAATGATTATGACACATGATTATTTCATTTGCAGTTATTTATTTCTTTAATTGTTTTGATTAAAGCACTCCTTTAAACTTTTTTTTCTAGATTACTCTAATGGTTTCACTTCCATGGTCCAAACAAACCATGATGAACTCTTCAATTATCATGTGAAATAAGGCAGTGTTTTCAAATTAAGCTAAAATAACTTGACTGCAACTTGAGGGACTGTCTAGGACTGAGTAGCTTTAATGAAAAAATATTTGTATAGTGTAGATGATGCAAGAATAATATTTGTATACATCTCACAGAGACAACTGTGAATCACTGCACCTCATACAAGCTGGGAAATAGGGCATCATATTTTAACGTGACACTGCTACACTCAGAGCATCTGTTTACCTTGTCTATGTAATGTGTCTGTGGGCTGCATAAACTCGCTGTGGTTTGAGTTTAGTATACAGTGCCTTTTACAGAGCTTTGGAGGTCTCCCTTTTTATAGCCTCTCTGTGAGTCACAGTGCACAGTGAAGACTGGGATGGACCCGTTTCTGATCACTTTCTCCCACAATGCCTCTCTTTCCCTCTGCCTTAGGACGTGAGTGTGGGCCGCCAGTAGGGGCTTTAATCTTTTTTCTTTCTTTCTTTTTTTTGTCAAACACGTCTCATTTTTGATCAATCTTTTCTGGAATGCCAGAACTGTCTAGTCGTCTTATTGCTGTCATTTCCTCAGCACAGCCTGGTTACACCTGCAGATTTTCCCTGGAGAGATTAGGAAGTAGGGTGGCAACTTGATGGCCAAGGATCTCAATCCCCTCCCCCACCTTTTTCAGTTTCAGGGGGTAAGGCTATAGAGACTGGTTGTGTTTTTTTTTCCTTTGCACTTCTTTGCTGAACATGTCAATATCCTGAGGGATAAATAATTTAGCAGAAAATGCTTTACTTGCTACTTGTATTACTTGCTGGTTGTTTTACATGTAGTATTGAGGTGTGTTGGATTCTGCAGTCTAGTGACTGTGATTTATTAGTAGTGTGTGTATTTGGCTTCCCTTAGCTTCTAGGCTGTGTAGTCAGGCTGCACAAGTTAACTTGTGGTAGGGCTTGAATAGTGTTATGCTCACACTCACTGGCCTGGGAGTGTTGTTAGCCTGGTCTGACACTGTTGCTCGTTCACCTTGAGTGGATACAGTTCTGTTCTTTTCTGCTGGAATTCGCTCTGGATGACAGCATCTCCTAAATAAATGTAATGTAATGTGATGCATAAATACTTGAGACTTCTTACTGAAGAAATCTATAGGCAAATGTAGGTGAAGTTTAAAATGCACTGGGAGTACACTAATGGGACAGAGCCAACCTGCTTTAAAATCTGCTGGTAAAGTTCCAGCGATACTCATAGCTCTGCCAGCTACAAAAACAGTCTAAAAAAAAGGCTGTATTCAGCATATGCTATTATTGTGTGATACTTCATCAAAGCTTATGTTCTGTTTAAGGTTTAAATTCTGATATTTGTCTCTTTTTATTTCCCCCATTATTATTGTTTTAAATATGTCAAAACTGATATTTTATCAATGCATATGTTATGTGTTCTATTTATGTAATTTTCTATTTGAACAAGATAAATGAATGAGGCTATGTTTATCAGTAGAGTCTGAGGACTGGAGTCAGATGTATTCAGTGATGGAACAGCCAAATCAAGAACATCTGTCGGGCTGGCTGTCATAGTTATTGTAACTGGCTTGATGATGCCAGATGACAAATTCATAACATATCTGTGGTGCACTGCTAGCGCCTGTTTGGCAGGAGGGCAATAATCACACAGTTGGGTCCAATAAAGGTTTCAAACATTGCTCTCTGAGAAAGACAAGACATTTGATTGAATAATCTGGGCTGTTTTCAACATTCAGTTTAGTTTGGCAAGCATTGTTTGACTAGGAGACTTCATTTTAAATTGTCCGTCACCTCCAGCAGACAAGCGCAGGTTGTCGGCTCCTGACCAGGCTGGAAAGTGGCTTTAAAATACCTAGCCTCCTCTCTGTAATTAAACGCATATTTACTCCGGCTCTGTGGGCCCTGTCTTTCAGCAGAAGGTATTTCCATGGTTTGGCTGCGAAATCGGCCATGTGTTTGTACTGGGTGTATGATTGTTTGAAATGTTCAGGAGAAGTAGCCATACATCGCAGGAGATGACCACGCACATTTTACGGCTGTCCTAAAACACGTCATAAATTTGGTTATATGCTGTCATTTTCCAGTCATTAATATGCTCTTGTTTTTAATGTGCAGCTTTTAATCCGTGCTGCAGTTCGACTAAAGGGTCTCTTGTGTAAACAGAGACACTGAGGGTGGCTAGCTCTCCCCAACCCGTTTGTGCGTTGATCCCTCAGACAGCTGTCTACTTCTTCAAACCCTGCACGAGGGGAAAACAGTCTGCCTCTCCAAGACCTCGAATCTGTGACGCCTGACATCATTAAAGTTGGATCTTCCTGTCTGTAATTTTCAGTCATGGCAGTCAGTCGTCAGCCGGGCTTGTAAAAAAGCTGGCGGTAGAGCTGGGTCACCCAGTGTGCATGTGGGGGGACTCCATTTCCCTAGGGCTTTAGTATTACTTGTCCCCAAAATTTAAAATCCTCTGGTAATCTATTAAGAGTAACAGAGAGGTGTGGTTGTCTCAAGGTGACCTGAGTTAAAGGAATAATACTTATAGTCATATTCCTAGACCTCTTTCTACCTTAAAAAGCATTTGTTACCCGTAGGACAAGGTCATATTAAAGAGTTTTTGGATTTCAGAGAAATTATGCCCTGTGTCTGTAATGTTAAATGCGGACGTCTGCAGATATGATATCTGAGATATTGTACCACACATTATGAATAAAATTCTATGTCTTCTTAGGCATGCTTGGACACATTTATCTATATTTGATATTCAGCTATACTGAGAAAGCCTTTACAGGAGAACACATTAATGATTCATTCCGGTAATGGGCAGTGACCTGACGGAAGGGGAGATTTAATTAGTAATCACAAGTGTCTCCTGTTTTTTTTTTTTCCTCGTCAAGTCAACTTTTTCATCCCTTTGATGCAAACATCAGAAGCAGGGAGTCATAGACAGCATAGGCAGCAATCTCACTGGTACCTACCGGTAATTACCCACATTGCCTAAATTAAAGACATGTACTGTGCTGTATCCTTATTTATATATTACCTGTCAGTTAAGCAAGTGCTGGAAAAGTGATATGCCAAAGCCATGCAGTCTGAGCTATACACTCGCATTGCATCCCTGAGCAAGGTAATACAGTATCCTTCATATCTTACACCTGTTTTGGGTTCAGCAAAATAAAGTAATTAGAGGCCGAGACATCTGTATATTCTAACCCACTTTAAGAGATGTAAGGGTCAATTAAATGTTAGCCAGAGACACCAAAGTTTCAGATAAGAAGAAAGGCTATCGGCTAGCAGGTGATGCTGGCTTATTATTGCCTCTTTTTGTTTGATAAAAATTATACTGTGTTCCTGTTCCCCATTGCTGTGTCCTATCAACACAGTTTTTAATTATGTGATCTGAGATTTAATATCTCATTTACGGCTTACATAGGCACTCTGCCATCATCCAGGTCAAAAGGACAAAGTGACTCACAGATGCACTCTTACTTAAGTAAACACGTTGATTTGTGTTTTAGTACCATAGTCTTCAGCTATGGCTCATTGCCATTATGGACATTTCTTTCACAGTTCATAAGTGAAGGTGTTTTGAGAATATACCATAATGATGTGACTGTTTTCAGTATTTTTAGCAAACTCCAGCACCACATCAGCTGCTGACACTGTGCTCTCACTGCTCTTGCACTGTCCACCCATAATGATTTGAAGACATGAGGAAAAATTTTAATAAATGTTTTGAACAATTAGCCATTAACCATTAACTCCTGTCTGTTTGACGCTTCACCTCTGTTCTGTGATCAGATGGTGGCTTTCTATGATTTTGTACATTGAAGCCTGCACCAACAGAAACACTATATGTGAAGCACCTTTTCTTCTGTCTGTAAAATACAGAAACTTCACTCTTTCTTGTGTTAATTTTGCAGTCATCACTTACCTGGGTAATTTTTTATTCAAAGTCCCTGTGGCACATGACTTCTAGGCCACTGCGTAACTCCATTCAAGTTTCTGATCAATCACATTTGCCTTGTTTGCACTGCAGTGACCAGGGCAGTCACATGCCCTGTGTCTGCAGAGCTCCGGTAAGATATCTGAGAAGATCGCTGAGGAGGTTTCGGTGAGGAAATGGGGCTGTCTGCCATGAGAGGAAACACAGCAGTGCTTCTGCCTGCCGCTGTCAGCAACGTTGAAGGACATGTAACTCAACACCGTCACAGAGTTGATCTCCAGAGCTTTGTATCCGATGTAGCTGCTGCGGTTGCACGTTCGGGGAAGTAATCCCAGAGCCCAGGTTTTTTTTCGTCCAAGTATAATTTAAATTGGTTTAAGGGATTTTAGCGGGCTAAGGCAGACCTGATGTGTAAATACATTACAGCGCATGTATGGTCTTTATTCATTAAGGTTCCTGGGGATACCAGTGGCTTCTGTTTCACAGGATATTGCATGGTCATGCTAAAATTAAGCAATCTTATTTTAATGTCTTTTTTTTATGTATTTTATGTATATATCCTTTAGGGTGTTTACTATTTGCAATAATACTCCTTGTCACAAAGATTTCACTGATTAAAGGAGACCCCAACCTTTTGAGGCAGTCTGTATACATTCAGACCACTGTGTTCTGTGGATCTTATGTTTTTATTGTACCAACTGCAGAATGGGCGATCCGTTATTGAATACTAGTTTTGCTGAATAATTGTGAATGGATACCAGAAATGTGTTCTGGGTTACTCTTGCTTCCCCTTAAGGGAGGTAGATCAAATAGCTTTGTCCTGCCTAGGAATCCAAAAGATGCCCATTCCCACCCCCCGTCTCCTAAGAATTGTCTTGGTTACTGTATGTCTAGCAGGTGGTTTTGAGTTTCCTTTGCACCATTGTGCTGTTTGAGATTCCTACCACAGATGTTTTGGGTCTGTCTGCCGTTGATGGTATTGACAAAGGCTGGGGGGACCTTCTCCATCACTGGCTGAGCCACCTCTATGGGAAAAAGACAATCACAAACTGTATATCCTGGGCTTTGAAATGCCTACCCCCTTGTCTTTGTCTTTCATGACAGTTTGAAGTAAAGACCTAAACTGCGGAGTTTCTGATTACCTAAAAGGAGGAGCGAATGCTATGGAACTTTTACAAATCCATTTGTAGAGAATGAAACTTGGTTAAATATTGACAGAGACGAAACGAAGATCAAATTATCGTTGTTTTTATTTGGGGCTTTGAAACTGGATTTTCAAACTGAACATAACCACAATAGTGTGGGTAAAAGGTTCTTAAACACACTCAAAACCACACAAATAAATAGACAGTGTCTGTTCTTTCTTCCAGCCACTGTGTGTTTTCATTCTGCTGTTACAGTGTACTCCCTCAACTTTTAAATGTGTTAGAATTATATGTTAGTGGGATTTCAGTCAAGTATAGAAGTCCATCCATGTGATGACTTACAATTTGAAGCAAAGGAAAATCCGACTTTGAGGTGGACCTCATGGATCCACGTGCTTACAGAAAAAATTGAAGAGACCTGCGAAGCACTTTCACATATGCTGGGCCATATGGTTACTCCAGGGAATAGGGACTGAAGTTTCAGCAAGCTCATCTGGAGCATGTGGGGAGGGAGTCTCACCTGAGCACTGGCCTTTTCCAGCAGAACGTTCAATAAAACAGCCATATGGTGGACAGCAAAGAGGCTGGGGTACAGGCTAGCATCAAATAAAACTTGGCAAAACTGGGTTAACCACCTGATGGGACAGCGCAAATGTGAGATTGCTGTAATAAAGGCCAGTGATGTGGGAAATCAAAGCTCTGTGCCAGTGGGAAATGCCAGTGTGCAAAGCCGTAGGAATATAACATAAAATGAGGTATAGAAATAAATTTAGTGTTCCCGTTTATCTGTGAATTTTACCAGTCAAATTTCAAATGGTTTACCCTGGCTTCAGTAGAACTTGTCTCTGTCTTTGATTCCTTGCTCTGTATGTTCCCAACTTTTGTGAACCATGCCATTCATCTACTTTGGTTAAAAAGTCTCATTCATGTCTGATGGCAACCTTCCTTTGGAATAGGCAACCACAAAAAATCAAAAGACAACTTTTTACTAGTTTTGTTATTAGTATGATTTAATAAAACACTTAAATATTTTTTTTTACAATTTCTTTATTTCAAATAAAAATATAGGCATTTATATCAAGATTCTAAATAACAATATAAATCACATTGCTTATAAATTTACAATAACATGGTAGACTCAGGTAGCACTTGCTCTTAGAATAGTTGTGTTGACAGAAATCGCTAGAGATAAGTGCCACTTTCAGTATGGTATTTACAATACAGTAATTTACTGCAACCATTGTGAATCTCAAGTTCCATAAAAGAGAAACAATCAAAGCTACTCTGCTATTTTGAAAAACAAAACTGGAAGGGGGGAAAAAACAGAGTATCCAATGCAAATGCCCTCTTCGGCACTTCAAAATGCTCTTCGGGAAGTCAGACGAGTCCTTTAAACTTTCCGGCGGGCTAAACAACATCCTTTCAGATATCAGCTTCTCCAGGGTGCAAGACTGGAGCTCAGTGTCTTTGGCAGGTGTGAAGGCTTCGGGAAGCCTTGCTGCCATTATCCCCCTTCTGCGTTCGGCAAGAAAGACCATCCCCACAGTCACAGCGCTGGAATATCTCCAAGCCATGGGTGCCTTTCCTCCTGTGCTTGGTGCACACCTGTCCCTCTTTCAGAACAGGCTTGCAGATCTTGGACCAGAAGTGACGGGCACAGCACAGCCCCTCTGAGCAGTCTGTGGACCTCAGGCAGTTGTCGCCCTCCTGACCTGCAAGAGTAAAGTTCCACAATCAGAACCCCCTGAACACAACAGAATCATATCTTTGTTGGAGGTACATACGCTGCTATGCACCTTGGGGATCGGTTTAAGAGAACCCTGTAACGTTACATACCTTTGAGTGATTGTGGTCTTCCTTGGGGTGCACGCTTGGAATGGGCTTCCACTGTAGAGTTATCCTCGTTCACAAATCCCGGAGTGATGGTATCGTCAGCTGCGGTGTGTTGAGCAGTGTCCGGGTCGTTGGGCAGACACACACCTGAAAAAGAGATAAGGGGTTAAATACCGAATACCCGGCACTGTTGGAATATGTTATGTTAATAAAATATAGATCCAGCGACTCAAAAGTGAACAGTTAACACCCAAGCGTTCTTCGAGATTGACAACAGAACGTTTATTAGATTAAAGAATGCAAGTCAAATTAATACAACTTCTTTAGCAGTTGATTTTTCAAAAGTCGCGCTCACCATTGCTGCAGTGGTTGCCAGGGCAGCACATAGCGTCCCGGATACAGCGCTTCCTGCGCTTCTTGCAAGGAAGGCAGGAGTTTCGAGGTCCGTAGCAGAACTCTTCATCACCGCATTCGTCGTCATTCACGCAGGTAGAAGGCTGGATGATAAAAGAAAATAACTTGTAAATACAGAATCTTGAGGAAAAAAAAACACAGAGGAAATGGACTTTGGAATACTGACACAAGTGCTTCATTCTATGATTTATATTTTAAATCGTTACAAATCATTGAAAAGTAAACGTTTTTAGAGATTTTGTAAATGTGTGTATACAATCGCAGGTAATCTTAAATCGTAAGCATAGGGCTCTTGTCATATTTTACCTGTAAAGTGTCAATCGCCACGTTCTGACTACCGCTGTCAAAAGGTATAACGTCTGGGGTCGCGCTGACCGGGAGGCTAGGATTCGCAGCTCCTCCGGGAAGGTTCTTTATGGCGTTGGAGTTGAGCAGAACTGACCCACCACAGGCAGCCTCAAAGTAACCACACACGGTAAAGTAAAAAGCAAGAAACACAGGCACCGAAACCCGCAGCATTGTTGCAAGATGATCTCAACAATATGTCGAGAAGTTCGGACTCCGCTGGCAAGGCTTTAAGCTAGAAGTAGTATTCCTTTGTAAAGTGTGCAGCTTGTGAGGATGATGGAAGTGTACTGCAGCTCCTTGTCTCCTCTGAAGATCCTGCCTGTCTGATGCTCGATTTATAATGTGGAGTTGTTTGCATTCCCGCCCCTAGCTATGTGTAACAAAAGGGTGGATGAAATTTCAAAGAGCTGGAGAGCATGACGCTTCCCACAGCAGCTAACCTATTAAAAGGGAATTCTCATCCTAGGGTTTCACGATAATGTTTGTGTGTAATTATCAATGAGTCTCCTCGAGATGACATCAAACAAACACCGAAAATGTCTCGCTAATACACCCTTTGCCCATACTTAGGATTTAAAGGATATTACCAAACCTGGTAGAGATGTAAGGGGACATCCTTAAAAGCTTATGGCATTTGCTTTTCTGTTTACTGTCAACACAGTGTAAACCAGTGTTTCTTTTTAGTGCACATCTCTAGACCTGATCAGTAACGAACATTTAGTATATTACGCTGTCAACAGATCCATTAACATTTTGCACTTTTGCACGATTACCCAAAATCGATATAAGCCTCAAGTTATTTTTAAATTAAACTACACGTTTTATCAAAGGCAATCAAATTGATGTATTGTGATGCGTTGCAGAGTTTAGTAGTTACATTTGTTCATTGTCATTTCGGTAAAAAGTACCATGCAGCGCCAAATAACGGGACAACAAAGGTTGATGGCCCAGACGGTCCTTTGGTTTTTTTGTAATGGGTGGTTATTCAAGTCATTTTCGGTCCATTAGCAGCATTTGATCCGTAATTGTAATGGGAGAACTTTGAAATGCACTTGATTAAACAAGCGGCGAAGATCAAAGACGGATATGCAAATTGTGGGGAGTGAAAAGTTTACCGAATTAATTATCATTCAGGCTAAGTGCTTTAAAACAAATATAGTTTGATTAGCACTCTGCGATAAGGAACTGGCACCGGTCTCTCTGAACTTCAGCTGTGCGCTCTAAACAATTAGACACACGTAGGCTATTTTCAGAAGTCGTAGGCAGCTTTACACCCGTATTCCTCAATTGTGTTCATTCTTCTTTTTTTCTCAAGGAAGCCGTGTGCTATTGTTATGTCAACGCAGAAGTAGAACTCCGATAATCTAAATTCCAGAGTTTATCATTGACACGTACATTTTTGTTTAGATGGAAGACAATTTTGTTATATACGCAAACGTAAGGAATTATTTTCTGGAAACATTTCAGTCTGTCCAAGTGTAAGTCCATGTAAAACTGCCCACAGAGCAAAGTATTTGGGTGCCACAAACCAACAGTTCTGCTGTTATTCTGTATGAATTGCAGGGTTGCGCGCGGGTTATCGTAGTATTGCTGTTATGATGGCAGGAGATTGTAGGCTACATTTGACTAGGTAGCTTGTACAGCCCAGTCCTCCGGTATGGTCTAACCAAGCAGATAACCGCTGGTACTATCAAGATTTAAGACATATCTGCATTGTAGACATTGGTGTTCTATTTACACTTATGGAGTTCCTATGCAAGCAACGCCCCATCCTTGCACCAAGTTGTGTATACGAAATGTCATTGAATCCCTGCAAATACATATTGAATTTAGTGGGGGGAATGACATTAGCGGTAAATAAAATATTGTTCTGATTTTTAAAAATTATTTTAAAAAATCTTTGCCTGGCGTGTTTAACGCAACCAATTCCAAACCAAGCTACGGCCTACACATATCTGAGTGATAAAAGCGGCATTTATTGCGTGAACTCTATGGGTCAGATGTTTGCGGCCACAAAATTTGCTAACGATTTAACAGTTTCTAAGCGTAAATCTGCCAAATACTTGGGATAACCTCCCAAATAAAAAAGGCTTTGATGCTGTTGACAGAGGTTAGTTATAATAGGCAACTACAAGACAAACGTTCAATACACTTCATTAAACGTGAATTGGCAGCATTCATCCCGATTCTTTGGTCTTTTTGGCTTTGTTTTAATTGTACATCCAGTGCTTACAGTGGTGTAAAATGAAGCTTGTGTAAGGGACCCTTTGATGAGGATAGATCAAACAGAACTGAGACCCCATGTCTTAATCAGACTTCAGCAGGCATGGCATCTTCACAAACAATCCGTTTGCAGGGCTTTTAGCGGGCTTTAGCAGACATTGTACTCAGCAAATTCATTTGGTTGGATGCCAGGTAATCCTGTTTTCAAATGCCTGACTGTCGCTTAATCCATTCATGCTAGTAGACATCCCTAGTTAGCCACGTCCGTAAAGTGGGAAGTAAATACAGAATCGTTTCTGTTTAATTGAAAATAAGTGCTGATGCATTAAACTTTATTAGCGTGAGACCGTCGCAAAGACAGTTGTGCATTTTACGCCATCTGGTGGCTGTCTGCGTGAATAGGCTCATACTAAATGACTTGGTGCAGGGGGCGCAAATTACAGCGTGCGTTGACCACAAACCTGTTCTTTGACATTTCTTTTTTGTATTATCGTATATGTTAACAATTAACAACGAATTTCCTTTATAGACCAGATCTCGGTAAAACGTTGACACGTTTTCGTTGACTCATGTTTGAGTGAATTGAATGCGTTTACTCTTCCAGGCAAAGCCCTGTCCTTGTTCTAGGTGACAATGTTTCACCGCTACTACTCAGGGGGTAATCGGTCGCTCTCTGAAGAGTCTCCCATACAAACTTGTTTCTGTGTTTATACATGGGCATGCTGCTGAGGACTCGGTCGTTTGAAGCTGAATAAAGAACAAGCCTTTTGTTGCACTAATTGCAACCAGAGTCCTGTTAATACGAGCCAACAAGTTTGCCACATTTTGGAAATTCCACAGCAGCTGCCACTGTGGACTGGGTCAGGTCTATAAATAGTGGTTTATGAAGACAAAAGCAATACTGTGCTACATGTGAGGTGTGAGTTGAAGGATGCAGTACACATAGAAGATACAGATGTTTTAATTGAAACAGATAGGCAATGTACCTGTCATAATTTACCAAACAATTACATCACAGTGTTACAAATTGCATTGTAAACCATATATACCAATGCAGTTAGTGGTCTTATACTTTATAATTATTCAGTGGCTTCACTGACCTAGCACACCGTAACCCAGCTGTGGTGGGACATGTGGCAGCTTCAGACAGCGCGGGGAAGGTTCTGGTCTCTGATTCAGCACTTTCCGACCCCTTGGACACCATCTGTGTCCTGCAGGATCCTGGGAGACAGGGCTGGGACAAACCAAGTGTGAAGTGACCTGTGGCTGAGGGTAGAGGGGAAGATATGAGACTAAGAGAAGACTTTCCGATCTGTTATTCTCAATGGGCGTTTTGTGAGGTTTCTCAGAATTCTGGTCTTTGCTGTAGTGAGGCTGAATCATTCAGTCTTACAAGGGTGCTGTCCCTCATTTTTTGGATAATTGAAAGAGTAGGTTTTTAAATTCAGAGGAGAAATACATGTACAATTTATCCCAAAGTAGCAACTTGTATTTATTTAAGTTTTGTGAGGTTTACAATAGGCACTCGGCAAGAAAAGTTGCAATAAAAATACACAACAAAAAGGAATGCAGTATACTGACAGAATACACACTTCAGGCAACATTGACTGCAACCGATGCATCACCACTTTTAATTTCGATGAGAAAACAGCGAAAAAAGACTATGAAAGCAACAAAAATATAATGAAACTGATCAAACACACCGAGAGACAGCACTGAGCTGTTGTGTGCCAAAGGCAACTTCTTAGTGTTTCTGGTTTCTGGTTTCTGGAAAAGTCTTTTGTTCCTATGTCTAGTTCAAGCAACACAGTAACATCATTGCAGCAAAGAGAAAGTGTATGTGTAACTTTTTCATTCACCTGCATTTGCAGGGGAGTTGCATATACATGTCCCTTGATGCAATGTTTCCACGGCGCTGCACAGTGCTGTGATTTAGCCGTGCAACACCTCTTCTTTCTGATGACAGCCTCAGAGAAAGCTTGGATTGCAATACTCCAGACATCCATCCTATCATCATCTGCTTTTCCTTGAGGGTGGGGTGGGGGTGCTGATTAACTGATGATAATGATTAACTTGCTACATGCCAGTGTGTGTAAGTGGCACGCTAGGTCCAAAGTTACGCATGTCACTCTACTTGCAGAAAGGCCTCCACATAAGGCATGTCTGAGGCCTTCGCCACCCATGTGGCCACCCGCATTAAGGTTCATGGGAGCAGAAGCATGCAAGGAAATCATTTCAATACAGTCTTGTATTCACTGCATGTGACGGATTGCCAAGCGCAGTAAGACCACCCAGCAGAGTAGCGCTACTTCTAAATCACCAGCATGAAAAGTTCCTTGTTTTATGTTAATCTGCACAAGTCATTTTACATTTCACAGAAATGAGGCAGCATAAAAAACGAACAGACTTACAGCTTAGCCGCAGAAATGAGGGGTTTCACTTCGTGTCATTTGAAAGTTACATTTTATTGTAAGAAAAAAGGCATATAAATAGCTGGACCATAAAAAAGCAGCAAGCTGAGAAAGGACAACAGTTTGAGGTGTCTGGCTTTGTCATGCAGCATTAAAAGAAACATTGAAGATATTTTTGGATGCCATTTATTTAAGGCACTTGCAATAATGCCAAACAGCCATGTATAGTTGACTACTAAACTAGACTGAGGGAGCGGTATTTTGAGTCAATGATTTACATTGTGAGATTGTTCAAGTCTGATTAAATAAACTCTAAGACAAAAACACAATTTCTCAAATATTTAAATCATATAATAACGCTGATATACTCTAACAATTCAAAGTTGTACATGTATCACAAAATATTAGCACTAAATATTTATTTACAGAAATATTTCCCTCTGGTCCAAACAATAAATAAGGTATCTCCATTTGTTTATCCAGCACAGTGTATATGTGTCATTTTGAGCCTGGAGGACTGCCGTCTTTAAACCGTCACTGAAAGGGTGACATTATCATACAGTAAACGCCTGCTCAGAGAAAGCTGAGTGTCGTGACTCTAGAATATGAATTCTGCCTCACTAAATGTTGTCATAGATGTGAATCTATTTAATTTAGTTTGCTATGGTGCCCTCTGAAATATATTGCCTGAGCACTTCACAGAATCATAACAAAAATGAAGGAAAAAAAAAACAAAACAATGACATATGGAATATAGTATGAAAGTGAGAATTATAAAGAAATCCCACAACTCAGGACTAATGTCTGTTCCCTTGCTAATTTGAATGTAGTGGTGACCCCCTTGCAATCTGAATCCCACTGTTCTCTGAGGGGTACCTGAGGGTCTGTGCACCACATCATAGGTAAAAGGCCTGTAACTATATGCAAAAGCTGTCTGAGAAGAGTCTCCTGTTTGTCATGAAGGTCCTTCATGTTTTTGTCTTTAATAGCCTGACCCCTGGTGGTGAGCTGAGTACATCACCTCTAAGTCTGAGTCTTGTGTTTAAATATCATGTGCATCTTGTTACAATTCGTACTGTATACTCATAACAGGAAAAATATTATAGCACTGATTACTTATAAAATTTTGTCTCAGGTTCATGACTTTTTTAAATTTGCTAAATCCTTAAGAAATTTTATTTTTCTTCAGGATTTAACACACATTAAAATTTCTAAACTTCCCTGTTGCTTTCTAAAAGAGGCCATCCAATTATTAATGGCAAACTAACTGTGAATTCTGGAGGTAAGGTGTTGGTGCAAAATGTCTCAGTACCTTAATTCTTCTTGTTGTACCTAAATGACAGAACCATGGTTAAAGGTGAATGGACAATGCAGGTTTAGATTTCAAAATGAAAATAAAGACATAACAATTGTGCTTCATGGGTAAACTGTATATATACTGATATATATGTGCATGTGTGTGTTTGTGTATGTGTGTGCATTGTACGTCAATATATATGTGCAATATATACATATACATATACTGTATGCTGTATACTTATATCATACCATTTCAATTGACTTGAAAACAACATTCAGGTCTGTCATGATTGACTCAGAAACTACTCTGACTTGAAAGGTCAACCAGCGTTGAGGTCCTGAAGATTCGAGAGAACAGAGAGGTGAAATTTCACACTCTGAGCGCTCCCGCACCAGCCCCAAAGACAACTGAACACACTGTCGGTACAATCAACCACGGAGAAAAACCACTAGGAAAACCAGAACGTGGAATGGAATCCGGACCGTTCCATTTCGTACAAGGATATCGGTGGGGGTGAAGATATGTGGCAGCGGAAATGAAATGATGGAAAAAAGGAAAAAGGCCTGGCTTCGTGACGGCATTTGAGCTTGGTGCTAAATGCAGCGGTTTAACAGTGGAGGAGCCCTCCGGTGACCGTAACATTAGTCCCGGTGTCACGTCGGTGACCGCAGCTGCGTCAGTGAAGGCATCTTGGTGACCCAGAGCGTCGCGTTCCCCTTCGCCTTTCCCTCTCTTTGCAGTTTTTTTTTTTTGCTTTGCAGCTTTGTTCTGAAGAAGCTGCCCCAGGCTACACAGAAGCAGGTTTTGGGAAGCGGGGAGTGGGGAGGGAAGGGGGTGGGGGGAGGGGAGGTATGGGAGGGGGTTAAAAATCTGTGTCCCAGCCGGTGTTGTCATCTGGAGGGGGGTCGTCGTTGTCCTCTGGGAAACTGTCAAAATTACTCGTGTCGATCGGCGACGTGACCTGAGGGATGGGTGAAAGAACAAGCAAACAACCCGATCATTTCATCTTATTATTATCATTCCGCCGGAGCTTCACTCACGCAGAGCAGCGAGCGCCGAACGGCGGATACAGACACCTGTGATCACTCTGCCACGCTCATTTGTGTACTCAAGTCACTGTGTTACTTATATCAGAGGCTCACACCCCCTGTGGTGCCTCTTCTGCTGCTGTCAGCACTTGTTCTTAGAAGATCACATTTGAAGAGCACAAATCTGAGGGCAAAGAATTCACTCACAGTGGGGATGATAGGCGGAGTCAACGTTCCCTTCCGCAGCCCCTCCCAGTTAAAGCCTTCAAACCACCTGGGATCAGAGCGAAACAAAAGAAAAAAAAAAACACACAGACATTGTTAGATTCAATATTAGCTTCCGGCACCTGTAGACTTCTCTAACACCTGTTCTAAGTGGTTTTTTTTTTCAAACACAGAACAGTGAAGTCTTCATTGGTGACTCCAGGTAAGAAAAGGAATGCTGGTGTCCAGCTGTTTCAGGTATCTGGCAACACTGTTCCTGCTTCTCTCACTTACTTGTGCTTCTGGATGTCTTTGACTCCATTTTTCAAGTTTCCCAGTCTTTCAGAAGGATTGTCCCTGAAATATGTAAATGCGCAGCATATTAATATTTGTGTTCTTTTAGAGGAATATTTAATATACAGGCACTTTACTTCAAGGATGCACGCTCATAAGGACTCACCTGCATAGCTTTTTTATTAAGTTGGCAGCATTTTTGGTAATCTTCTTTGGAAATTCAATCATGTCGATACCTCTCAGTATAATGTTGTATGTTTTCATAGGGTCTGGGCCGGAGAATGGCGGGCTAGAAGGAGTTTAAGAGGAAAGCAGCCATTAAAAAGATTTTTCTGGTTTTAATGACTTGAAAAGACCTTCATGGAAGAGTAATATATTCCCATATAAACAATTAAATAAGATATTCCGAGTGGAGAGAATCTATACTTAAATTAATGTCAAAATATATCGTTAATATACCACACTCACTAGACAATGTATACACTTAATGTATCTGAAAAAGCTATTTTCTTCATTGCACATATTGTTTTTACAACAGAGAAAATAAAAGCCAAAAGCAAAATCCACATCTTCACTGGCAGGGTAAGCATAAATATAGCCACAATCAATATGCTCGTGTTCCTCCTTCAAAATAAAGGTTTTTTCCCCAGTACCTGCCGGTCAGGAGTTCATACATGAGGATGCCCAATGACCAGTAGTCTGCAGAGATGTCATGGCCTTTATTCAGGATGATCTCTGGAGCAACGTACTCCGGCGTTCCACAGAAAGTCCACGTCTTTTTTCCAAATCCAATCTTCTTGGCAAAGCCGAAGTCCACCTGCAGAAGATACAAGAGTCATTCAGACCTCTCCACGGGTGGCCGGTGCAGAGTCAGCATGCGCAGGGGGCGGGCATGGAAGAGCTGGGGGGGGGGGGCTGAAGTTTGCGCTCACCAGCTTGGCGTAACCTCTGTGATCCAGGATGAGGTTCTCTGGCTTGAGGTCTCTGTAGATGATCCCTTTGGAATGCAAGTAAGCGAACGCTTCGACTACACATGCCGTGTAGAAGCGAGTTGTCGAATCTTCGAATGAACCTCTGCAATGACGAATGCAGAAAAACAATGGTCAAAAAACAAGGGTCTAAAGCGTAACATACAGTTTTCTGTTAATGGCAGAGCAAGAAGGGATCAAGCCATGCTGCTGGGTCTCTCCTGTTGAATAAGAATACTGGAACTCAGTTCTAATAACATATTTCATACCCAGGGCTATTATCCACACTGCAATCACTCTGAAACTAAAAACTAGGGGCTTTCATCATGTGGTGTAGGCCTTGAAATGGGTTGCCTACCATATACTTTAAATATTAGTGGTTTGTGACAATTTCCATTGCAAAAATGTACTATAACAAATCAAATTTGTTTCATATCCACCACCCAAAAATGAAATAACATAATTAGAATATATCTTAGAGAATGTTTTGAGCACATTCAATACATTGAAAATATGTAATTTATTGCCATTTTGGTATATTGGAATATATTTCTTGTTTGCATTAATATATTTTAAATGTATTAGTAATATTTTATTGGGCTGAACAACATATTTCTCAATATAGCACATTATTTTTCATTTTCATATGGGACAACTATTTTTTAATTCAGTTGTGCATCAAAGAAGTTTATGTAACTCTTGTTTTCTATTCCATATACTTTTTCTTACCTGTCCCTAAGAATGGTCCACAACTCTCCTCCAAGGCAAGCCTCCATTAACATGTATAGATACTTGCTGTCCTTGAACGTCCTGTACAGTCTGGAAACAAAGAAACACAGAGTATCAGAGAATAGAGTAATTTTCTCTACAGGTGAGTTAGCAGAAGATGGGACAGCCACAGAATGCAGAACATCGCTAACCAGTGGAATTCTGTTTCACTTCAGCTTCTGATCTATGCACTGCGTGCTTAGCTGTCAATCTCTTCATCTGTGAGAGGCTGTCCACAGCACCATTACACTGTGAAAGAAAGTACAGCCCTTCTGCTACCTCATGTGACTGTAATCTGACTGTGTGCTGCTATGTGTGGCAGTACGGACCAGCACTTAGCACACTGCACTCTGTGGGCCCCGCAGGTACCAGGATGAAACACTGCTGTTTTACAGCTGATGTGTTGCCTTATAGTTCACCTTCCCTCTCAGCACCTCCAAAGGATCCAGCTCTATGAATGTGTCACAGAGTGTCATTTGGACTTGGACTTGGTCTGCAGGGCCATTCAATGATGTTATTTTCATGTATGGTGTCAGATATCAGCCCATTTAACATAGGTGTGCGTAGCGTTTGTTGCCATGGTTACAACTAGACCTGACGACCATGGGTGCCAACTCACATTGAGGCACTGGAATTGTTGGTTTAGTGAGGTATCAAAATGTCGTTTATCTCAAAACATAAAGATCACACTATATAGTGGTTACAGTATGAATTCAGACAGGAAGTACTAAGTTACCCTTGATGATCAAATAAGTAGTGCAATGGAGTGACGACAGTGCAGCCACGCATGAGGCTGGGCCGTACCTCACAATGAAGTCAGAGTGGGCCTCCTGCATGATGTGTTTCTCGGAGCGAATGTGCTCCTGCTGCCGCGTGTCCACTATGTGCCTCTTCTTCAGGATCTTCATCGCAAACGTCTTCACGTCGTCGCTCTTGAGCTGGACCTGCAGGAGGAGCAGAGAGGAGGGGGCTCAGGGGGTAAAACCAGGATCTCGTGCACTGAGTACAGCCTTAACCTCCACGGCGCGGACAACATAAACATCGGCCATTAAGACGAACGCCGGGCTGAGCTGCTTTGCAGATGCGAGGCGCCCTGCTTGTCTTTTAATAGCGTATGAGTCATGGTCTTTGCATAACTTCGAACCCAAGAACGGTTTCAGCAGGAGCCGAATTCTTCACATCGCGTATCCCAGGGAGCACCGCATGTCAGAGGTCACCCGATCCCCACTATCTAGCAATAGTTCACGCGCAGTGAACATGAAGCCCCAGGCGAAAGGCCACGTTGTTTTTTTTTTTTTTTTAAGGGTGCCGCAACACTTAAAATAGAGCGGGGGCAGCCTCGCCGGGGATTCCTCTTTCGGCCTGTCTGCTGGGCTTTTCCTTCTCTGAGCTGGGAACAGACTCCCGCATTGCGACACCCTCTCTCTGTCCCAGAGGGCTTCTCCAGTCCCCTGTTGCACTGCACCACTAAGCTGGCTAATCGGTAACAGCAATATACTGGTTTCCCACTGGCGAAAATGTTAGCGGTGGTGTATCGACCATGTCCTCCGTAACATGACTTTGCGACTGGTGAGAACGAGTTGAGCGTTACCGGGCCTAGCTGACAAGGCTTGCCTGTTTTTCGATCGCAGTACAGTACTTACACTACATACCATGATATACACCCGAGTACATGAAATGATGCACAGTGTACAATGTAAGTGCATGTGGATTGTTAACATATAAATGAAGTCAAGGCACTCTTACTGTAGCAATCTTTTGTATTAAGCTTCTTTAGACTGGCGTGGATTAAGTAAACAGCAACCTGTGATAAACGGTAAATTATCATGCTTAACTCTCAGAAATCTATGGAGGTGAAAAGAATTAAAATTTGAAATGAACATGAAGTCCTACAGGGCGATTTGGACATTGACGACTAAATAGCAAGCTACACCCCACAAAATATCATCTGATAATCCCATTAACATTTAATCCTGTCAATCAGATGTGGGGTTGTCTGATGAAAGGCAGTAAGCAATGTGATGACGTCACCCCTGGTGTGCTTGTGACCAGGCCAGGACCAAACCGGTTATAAGGAGCTCCACTCTATAAAAAAAACGGAGGGTTCTGAACCTAGGCCAGCAAGGCAAATTCTGCTGTGACAGTGGAAAAAGGGTATCTTCTGTATTAAAATCGATATGACTGATATATAAGAATGAGAGAAAGAAAATGTCACAGTTTGTACAATATGAACAATGTTTGTCTGATCACAAATTTTGATGTATCGTTTCGACATCATAAATTTGCTTTATTCAGAAGAACTGAAGATAAGCTGTAACATTTGTTTTATCATTTGTATTTATTTTTTTCCTACTGGTGAATGGCTGATTACTGAAAAGACACATTTTTAAGTATGAAAGATCACAATTCCTCTTTGCATTGATTTACAAATTGAAGAAACGCTCTTTTTATTTGCTTTTTATTTTTCCCCACAGTATCTCTGGGTACTGCTAGGTATATCAGTTCAATATATCTTTCCATGTTATTTTTAGACACAAGTCTTGCAATTAATTTACCTCTATGTTCTGAGAGCAGATATTTACTGGTTCTCTGTCACTTCAACTCCATCTCCTTCACATGGCAGGGTTCCCAGTGTCCCCTCTGCCTGCTCTGTGGAAAGTCACCCTCAAATAGACCAGAAGCCTTCTCAAACCTGACCTGGCTCTGGTCCATTTGAGCATTAACGGAAAACAAGATTCCCACATCTGAACGTGTTGATGTGTTCAACACATTAAGGTGCTATTCATGTGCAAGTTTTGGTATCTCACAATTTTTAAGGAGCTCTTCACACCTTTTAAAGAGAATCTTGGGTGGGGGTGGGGGTGGGGGGGGCGGGGTATTGGCAAAAATTGTCTGGTTTATTCGCTGTGTCTCAATTTGTTAAAAATTAAGGAATGAATACCCAAAATCTTCTGCAAGGCATTTAAAGTAGCGATGGTACTTCACAAATCATAATGACTGAATTATTCAAATCAGATCATTACTATTTACATAGCTGTCATAAAATGGCCTTTGCCCATCAAAAGAATGCTGCTATGCATTTTTTTGTAGATGCATTTACATGCCTCACTACCTCAGCATAACTAACCCACCTGAACATAAAATGTGAGTAATTTTTGTACATACACATAACATATACATAACTTACATATTCATGGCTGACTGAGCATTTTTTCAGACCATCATTTCACCTGCACCTCTGCCCTGACACACTTGGTATTTGTTCCCTTGGCCTCCAAGGATTTTAACACTGCCAGCTGTAAGCTTTTAAAGTCTTACCTGCTCCCCAACTGTATACTGTGATTATGACACTCTTAACAGCTTCTTCTACTTGATTTGCCCCCCCCCCCCAAAAAAAAAAAACAACTATGGCCCAGAGAGAGAAACAAAAAGACTAAATGAAAATGAACAAAAGAATCAAATAAAGGATTCAATAACCCATGAAAGGAGGGAACACAGAAAGCCTTTTTGACGCCCTACCAGTTCCACGCGGCCGAATCCTCCCACGCCAAGCGTGTCGATGATGTTGAAGTCGACCAGCTTCAGGTTGGAGAAGAAGGCGTTCTCCGCTTCGTATCTGCATTTTTTGAGATGGAAGAAGGGGAACTTTTTAGACGTGTGGATCCAGTAGGTGACGGGGAAGGACAGGGGCGGGGAGGGCGAGGGGAGGCTGCTCTGCTGTTCCCGCTCCTTCCTCACTGGGACTGGGACGGGCTCGCGCATGTTTCCCTCTCTCTGGTTCGACCGGAAAACACTGCAATTCTGTACAGCGGGCTGCCTGAACGACTGTGCTCTTTACGGTTCCTAAAGTCCACTTTCAGCCGTTTCTTCTTCGGTTCTCCTCACGTGCACGGTTTACGGAGTTGAAACAAATGTCCCGTTTCCCTCTTAAAGGAGTAGTACAGGTGCCATCGCCACCTTACATTTTGGGCGCCTTGCAGAGCTATCCTCCAGCAGCAGAAAGGAAAATCCTTCAAAGACCTAGACTCTCCCTGCATTAAGATCAGTCCACCAAGAGCTTTCTGGACGCGCGCTACGTGTGCTGAGCTCAAAGCTATGACACCACGGTGCGGTAAGCAGGCACCCTCAGACTGAGAGCAAATCGACAGAAATCAGAAATAAAAAAAAATATCCCAGCAGACATCAAGACCTCGTTGCCGGGCCCGATGACACCATCGGAGTTCAGTGGGAAAGATCCAGCACTGAGATAGTGAGAGGTTTGCTCCCTGGGGTTAGCTTTGCTGTGGTTCTCCAGCGTCCTCAGACCACTGAAGCACAGACAGCCTCGCTGGAAAGGACTTGCAGCCGTTACGCATGGGGTGAGCCTATGCGCCAAAACAACTCAAAGTATGCTACCCTTAACGTACCAGCCCCTACAAATACCGCCTGCCTGAACCCATCGGTATTTTTAGCATGCAGACATTGCATGAGGTTCACCCCGTTAGCATAGCTCCTGCGTTTCTGACGGCCTGCCAAAAAAGAAAAAAAAAAGCTCCCAAGATCTGAACGGCCTTTTAATTCACTCTCAACCTTCTGCATGAATCACCTGATGCCCTGTTTTAGAGGAGCTAGCAGGCCTGTTATGGGTGCCCTCTTTTTCTCCCATATGTGATTGGTCATGTCCATCATTTCCTCCTTATCCTCCCATCAACGTCTCCCTCCATCACATACCAATGTTACAGGCTTCCTACATCATGGCAATTTTATACACAACAATCTCTTCGCTTCATCTCGGTAATTCTAATTAATGATTTTTATCTATTGTGGGTGCTGGTGGAGTCCTTTTCCTAGTTCCAATTTTCATATTAAAAATCAGATATTCTGTGAGAACATAACAAATGAGCAGGGCCATCACATTCTTTTCCCTGATGAAGTATGTCATTTGTGATGCTGTTTATTCTCCAATTATCTGCAATAGGGCATCATGTATTTCCTGCCTCACCTATCTGATCTGAGCTCCCTGTATATACTCTATATTGAATTCCTATTTGCTGAGGAGATGGTAGGATATCACATAGCAGTTTACATATTTATATGGCAGGGTATTTACTGAAGCAATTAAAGTTACCGTGTTCAAGGATACAACAGTAGTACCCCATATCTGGGTTACAAGATCTTTTCCTGTACCAATACATCACAGCGCAGACCCATTTCTCAACATTCCAGCAGTGTGTGGTAAGGGGGGGGTAGGATTGGGCTACAGTTGCTCCATATCAGCGGGCACATGTGCTGTCTGAAAGGAGACGACAGGGTGACAGTGGGCCCGCCAGCAGCTACGACTGCCAGGACACTGGGCATGGCCAAAGCCCTCCACTCCCGTCCTGATGAAATGAGACGTCACCACGCCTCGCTTTCAGTTTGGAGAGAACGATACCAGCCCCCCAAAGGACAGCCAATCCCGCCGCGACACGATCAGTCAGGAGAGGAGTGAAAGGCCAGATAGGGGGGTTCACACTGCCAACACACCACCCTTGCCTGCGTTCTCCGCACCACAGTGCGGTGGGCACTAACAACCACCACTCACTGCAGTCAGTCAAAGGGCTGCATTTCAATAAGATCAACCAGCAGTGGGCTTTGTCCTTAAAACTGAGAGGCTCAATACAACCCAACAGCAATGGGCTTTGTTCTTGAAACCTAGTGCCTCTATACGAACCAACCGCAATGGGCTTTGCCAACAGCCACAATAACCAACAACTCCATTATACCATTTGAAAATTTAAGCTCAATTTCAGATAGCCCAAAAAGAAGAATGATGGTTATATTGCACACAGTGAGGGGGCGTAACAGCCTAAAGAGTGTTGACACAGTGATCAAAGAAGGGCACCTTGCTCAGAAAAAAATGGCTTGTTCCCAGGTTTGAACCCGTTGCCCTCCAGCCATAAATCCTACGCTCAGCCACTACGCAGCTGCCAGAGAGCTGGGGATCGGAAAGTGGATTGTAAAGTTAAAAGCACTGTTGACCCCAGAGGCTGCGGGTATTTCACGAGAGGAGGGTGGTGTCAGCACTCACGGTGGCATGTCGAGGGCATGTGGGCGTGCAGAGAAAACTGCCCACTTAACCCAGCGCTGCCTCGAGGGGAAGAGTTAAGTGTAACATTGTTTATCAGCATTATGTAACTATCGAAGCACACAAAATGCCCAAAACTAAGCAGGACTAGTGCCAGCAGAGTAATGACAGCTATACAGTGAGATACCAACAAAGACAAGTCCCATATAGCTCCTTTGCTGGTAAGTATCACTGTGTCTGTTTTGTTTACTGTCGCCATAGCTACCAGCTTGACCTCTGACAGGTGACACCTGACTTCCTGTCTTCACTCTGATTCCTTAAGAGGGAAGGGGGCCCAGAGCCGTACCACGTGACCAGGCCAGGGTGCAAGCCAGTGACAGATGATATGTCGAACGATGCCTCCAAGGGGTGGCATGTTCCTGTGGCCAATCTAGATACTGTAGAGATTTTCCATAGCACTGGCCAAAGGTCAGAAACCCTGAGACATGGCCAACCTGGCAAATGCCTACTTTAACTTTTTCCTGTTCGCATTAAGAGAAAACTCTGGAGCAGCTCATGCTTGGAGCACTGTACTCCAGACCTGAAGGTCATGGGTTTGAATCTCAGAAAGTCCTGTTGTA
Organism: Megalops cyprinoides; assembly: GCF_013368585.1. Taxonomy (NCBI): domain Eukaryota; kingdom Metazoa; phylum Chordata; class Actinopteri; order Elopiformes; family Megalopidae; genus Megalops; species Megalops cyprinoides. The sequence continues at coordinate 56,378,630 of NC_050583.1, forward strand.
TGTTTGACGAAGGTACTTGAATTCAGTAACACGAGAAAAAAATCCTGTACAAATGAGTTACCTAACATAATTTCCAAGTCCCTCGTGATGTGGATGGCTCCTAAGCAAATATATAGTGTAGTAACTACAGGCCTTGTCATGCTTCATTAGACACAAGCACTCCTGCTTCTACAGTAGATGTCACAAATGCTTATCCCAAACTTTGTACAATGGAAAGGTCAATCCCTCTCCAAACAGCCCTGTTCGATTCGGCACGCTCCTGAAGAGCGCAGCCTCGGTTTAACCACGCTAAGCAGTGTGCGTGCCGCGGCCGCCGCATTCCGCAGATTTGACACAGTCACTTCCAATATCTCCGCCGCTGTTGTCGCTGCCTCCTGCAAGTTCAGCTGTGCAAATAAGCCTTCCCCAACCTCAGCCCGACCAAAGCCCCTTTCGTTACAGGTCAGTGGACAGTTAAGACCAGCCCAGAGGGGGCTTGGGGCTCCCTCTGTTTAACACCGAAAGCACCGGCGAGGAAGAAATGACACAAATAACCACGAACAGAGGCAGCCTGCCAGGTGTTAAGTCACAATGCAACAGTTGACCCGATTATGTCCCCATGACCTGAGGTCCCAGGGCCTCGCAAAAATGCTAGTTTAAGCCACAGGCAGTTCAAGTTTTCCTTTCACTTGTCACATTATATTCCTTATAGCGTAGCTGCTTTACACCTGGGTTTTGAAGAATAATACATTCCTTGGCTTATTTAGGTTTTGTTAACCTCTAACTGACCAAACACTAAAAAGAATAACTTTCGGTTGGTCAATTAATTTGGCTATATTCTGCTCGGTGGCTTTGTGGGTTATATTTGAACAGGATGTCAGATATAATCTAGAACCCTGGTTTGAACAGTCAGGTGAAATACGACTCAACTGGTAGTCTGTGAGTTCTGCAGGTCTTCGTAATACCCAGATTCAGAAATTTTCTGCCTTTCAACAATGATCAGTAAATTATCTGTCATGCTATATAGTGTCACAGTAATAGTACTTCTCATTGCTAAGCTTGCTTCTACCATAATGTGCACCAATTCTAATTCCTATAATTCTAATGTTGTTTGAAATGTCCAGAATTACACACAAATATCGTAAAACACATTACACTGAGATTTTATGTGGGATGTCTGTTGAGTTAACATTGATCAGAATTCACATTTCTCGCTAGACAGATATCACTGTTCACCTGCTTCCAGGATTCACAGTTCAAAGCGCTATGTTTCTGGGCTGTTGTCAGCTGAGGCCTTATTTGGGACAAATCACACAGCTGCATTTAGACACAAACATGAGGTCTTGGATGTATAACTGCTTTACAGCAGAGCTGACCTCCCACTAATCTGAAATTTGTTCCCACTCTCCGGAGCTGTCATACTAGAAATAACACCAGGCACAGCAATCTATGTGAGGTTGCTCATCACGCACTTCACATCTCATTGTATTGGCAACACTATTAAGCACATGGGACCCACAGCTCTTTTGAGTTAAGTGATTGTGTCATAACTAGGGTTTTTTTAAACACTTGCCATAGAAGAGGACACAAAAGCAAATTCATTTTTATATAACAGCTGAGAATAGCTGACTTCCTGTCAGCACAGCAAAACATAACTGACCTTGTCACCATACTGTTAAGAATTTCTGTTGCTGTCAAACGGATTCTGGCCATGATCGAGAATCAAAATGTAAAAATAATCACCTTACATAACTGTCTCTCAAGATTGGATTTCTCCAGGCAACATGGGTGTATGCCAAGTTCTACCACACGCACTTAAGAGAGTTCCCATAACATGGTTTACGTTACAAATGAAATTGTGTTGCAGTTGCTACGCGCTGACTCTCCAAGCCAGACTCAAACAATGTTGGAGCCCACCCATGTTTTCCACTGTGAAAACTTACATGCTGAAGATACTGAAGGATATGACAGCGCTGATTTATACAGACAGAATTTCAGTGTAGTGGGGAGGCTTAAAGGATTTGTAAACACTGTAGGTAACACCAATAATAAGAAAAAAAAACAAGTTGTGCTGTCCTTGCGGAGCGGGCTGGTTATCAGAGAGCACATACGGAATATAATCACGCACGTGGATCGCAAGGTCGGGGTCTCCGCCGTTGCCACATATAGAAGCTGTTTATGCCCGGCGATTCTCAGAAAGACAACATGTGTTTAGAGACATCAGACAGCTGCTCCTAAGCTGCCCCATCTCAGGTTTACCAATACAGGATTTCATCTGAGGCCTGAGGCCTGGGTGGCACAGCAAGGCCAGGGCACAATCTGGGCACAGTTCAACAAGGGATAGTGACATGCTGGAGGTATTGTCACCAGAGCTCCTGGGCATCTGGTGCACTGTACCCAGGGTACAGGCAGCAGTGAGGTGCAGCACTAAGGAACACAGCCTGTAACTCATATGTTGCCAGTTCGATTCTTGGGTTAGGCCACTGCTGTTGTACCCTTGAGCAAGGTACTTGACTTAATGGAGTAAATATCCAGGTGTGTAAATGGATGACATATATGTAACCATGTACACTGTTCTAGGTAAGCTAATGCAATGTATTGCTTTCATCCTGCACTACTGAAGCACAGGGTAACACAGGTCTATTACACACAGTCATGGACCAGAGCACAGGTCTCTTGTTAGGCACGCACGCATGCACGCACGCATGCACGCACGCACGCACGCACGCACACACGTATTTCTTCATTTATAAGAAACTCTATAGAATCATTTTTTTTCTATCCAGATACATTCAATCACAATTTAATAACATCTTGTTCATATACATCTATATAGCAAATAACAGCTCTGTGTGTGTGTGTGTGTGTGTGCGTGTGTGTGTGTGGTTTATAAGTGTGTACTGGTTTGCTGCATTTTCTTTGCCATTAAACTATTCGTTGGTGGGTGATAGACGATGGTAGACATCTATGACGTATGATATGAAGTAAGAAGGATGCCTGTTGACCTGCGGCAGAAGTAAGCCTATGTTCAAATGTATGATGTGTTAGTGTACCAGTTCACTCTGACTATTGTAAATCCAAAAAAGGAAATTGCATTTCTTCTCCTGGATTTGTTTACGAACCTACATGTCAGAGGAGTGAGGGCGAACCGAATGTCTGGGATGTTTCTAAGGGCAGAGCAAGGACTTCATTATGTAAAGCGAAATGTAGTACTCACATTTATCAATTCAAAGTGTGCTTACCTGAAAGTTTTTCTGGGAACTGAGGTTAGGAACAAATATATGCAGCGGACAATTGATTTGACTGAACAGAATGTTACACAACATTTATTGCTGCACAAATGCCACAGCCATTGTTCAGTCCGTTGAAGGTATCTTAGTAACCCAGGAATGACTGAACCCTCCGTGGATACACTTCATCATGGCACTGTTGTTCTGCCATTACGTAAACCCCATTGTGAGACGAGCACACTGCAGTGACACAACACTAAGCTCCCATTGTTTGTCAACAACACTCCGACGCCCCCGTCGAACGCTGAACGCAGCGGCGTACGCACACGGCTATTGAAAGCAACGTTGGCTCGGCATCTGGCGCGAGTCGCTCGGAGGAACTCGTCCTGCGCCGAGTCATGAACCGCACCGCTTGGCCCTTTGTCATGGCAACGCCGACAGTTGTGCGAAGCAGGGATGTGCCGCTTTATGCGAATAGGCAAAGGAAAAGTACTGATCGTGACCCGCATCTACACAGAATATTCAAATCTCCTTCCCAGCCCTTTTCCCTCAAGGCCCCATAACACAGAGTATGTGGGCAGACTCAGACAGGGAAGAGGAGCTAATTCTCCCATCACACTCCCTGCGCTGTTTTACATGGTCTTTGTCTCTCAGATGTGGATTCTTTAATCATCTCAAGGGCTCATCAGGAATACAGAGCCATTTGGTTTTGCATGTGATGACAATAAGAGCCGTCTCCCTTTCAGACTTGGTTAATGCACACAGAGCCTATTGAGCATAGTATGCTATGTCTGAGGGCTTGGTAATTAAGCACCATATTAATGATAATTAGTTACACTAAGTAATACAAAATACTGAAGAACAATGACAATGACACAGTCTTTTGTACCTAAGACAATACTATCCGATAAAGAAATGAGTCAAGGCAGAGCAGCTTTGTAAGAAGCTTAAAGAGTCTCTGAAACCAGTGACGGTCTGTCAGCTGTCATCTGTCATCTGTAACACTGAGTCAGAAAGTCTGCCTTGTAATCTTCTGGTATAAGCCACTGTCTTGGACATTCAGAGCATTAAAGATTATACATAACATCACTGAATTGGATTCAACAACACAATGAGAGCCATGATTATTTAGAAGTGATCAGTCATTATATATGAGATGATCCTTTTGTGAGTAGTCCAACAAATATGACAGAAATAACTATTGGGAAAATGCCATTATTAACCACCAGAGGGTGCACTTGTACCATCCTTTTTTCTAATAGGCAACTACAATAAATCAGCAAATACAACAAATAATTAAAATTATGCTAAAGCCGAGAAAAACACCCAAATGCATGTGTCTTAACTTCAATCATCCTAATCGTATTTGCAATGGCGTGCCAGTTAACTTGGGGAGGAAAGGGTGAGAGCAAACCCTGGAGGGTATCTTTTGATCTCTGGCATCTCCCATCAAGACGGCTCCTATACTTATAACTGAAAAGAAAGGATCTCCATTATGCAGTGGCCACTCAGTCACAAGCTCAAAACCCTCAAAGGCCTTCCACTGAGAAATGTGATCGATCCAAACGGTGGGAGTAAAAACCGAGTTAGTTGCCCATAATAACCACACTGACACACGACTGGGAGAGGGTATGCCCCTGTCAGAGAATAAAAGGACTGAAGGAATAATCAGACACAACAGGAAATCAGGCACAATATGAATTGACAGCCCCTGTACTCCCTTCTACCCCCACACTGTCTGTGCCTGCCAGATGATTTGAGGATATTTCCCCTGTACCGTGGTGCGGAGATGGGTAATGTGACGCTTCCAAAGGAGGGCTGCCAGCCTACGTGCACACGAATCTCCGAGGAGGCTGGCCCACATCACGGCACCTTGGGGATAAGGGACCACTCTGTTCCCAGCGGCTCTGCCTCTGAGTCATCCGGGGTGGTTTTTGTGGTTTTTGAACAATCAGGGAATACGCATCTGTGTATTTCAGGTTGATTGCTGACATTCGAGTCGCCATCGTCAGAGAGCACAGTGGGTCAGATTGTAATGACTCCTGATTGGGTCGTCCAACTCCTTTCTTGCAAGCACTCCCATGTGGACCTGGATGCCCCCCCACCCCCCTTCCCGACGCACCACCACCATGCACACTACCGCTTGCCATCACCCCAAAGATAAGAGAAGCTTTTTTAAAAACTCTCAACTGGGGAATTACTTTCAGGTCCCCTTTGGATTGCTTTTCTTACTTTGTGACTTTGTCTGAGGCATCGACTAACTGACTCAAAAGCAGTCATGGCACACGCCGTCAGACTCCGTGGACAAGGCACAGCTGAATCCACTTTCATATCAGCTCAGATATGTTCGCACGAGAGTTTCGCCTCAAGAACACTCAGCGGCAAACCAACCTAAATAAGCTATTCGGTGACGTGAGGGTTGCAGTTAATTGCCACTCTCAGACGACAGCGGGGAAAAATAGGGGGGCAACATTAATAAGAAGATGGAAGTTAACGACGGTGCATTCCTCAAAAATCTCCAATGAGAAAGCAATTAAAAATAGCCACGTAGCTCGATTTCACACCCTGTTTTACAGAGACAAGTGCTGCGAGAAACTGAAGGCTTAATTAAGTCAGATGGTACTTTTTGCGACAGCGTCCACACCAGCGCACACTGCCCTAAATGGTCTCTCAGAAACAGGCTTATTCAATCTAAATGTCACGCATGTGCATTGTCCTTCGATAGGTCTGTCTAAAATGGACCCATCACCAAGATCCAAATCCTATCAAACACGGAGTCTTTTCAGACATCAATGCATGCCAAACAAGTCATTACGGCCCTTCGTTACGACAGACCATATTGTCTGATTATGTTTCGCCCGCTATCATCAGGAAAGCCATCCCGGCACAGATAATTATAACCACAAGGTCAGAGACATGGTCAGACCTGCAATAATCATTCAGATCAAATGAAAGACTACAGAGGCAAATTAATTAATGCACTGTCTAGACCTTCGCAACACAGCAAATACCCGCATTCATTAAGACTGTATTAATGACTTGGTTTTGCGAGCGATTAGCATGTTTGCTATTAATGAGATGCCCATGAGTGTGTGTGTGTGTGTGTGTGTGTGTGTGAATTCATACAGAATACTTTTGAAGCATCTCATACAATACTATTAAGTATTTACTGGTGACAAGAACTTATGACATTCCTTGAGAAAGACACGCAGGGTCTCTTTTCCCCCTGACATTATATACCACTCATGGAACATAAAATCCTGTCTCAGAGACTGGATTTGCACAGTAACCAAGTGATAATGAGTGGTGAGTTCATCTTAAACATCCCCTATGGATTTTCCTCATGGACCATCTGAGGAGTGGGTCAGACAAACAGCCGCTATGGAAAGCTTCCCATCTCCCATTAAATGACATAATTTGCTTATCCATTTACACAACTGATTTTTTTTTTTTGTTTTACCTAAGAAATTTGGGTTTCGTGCCATGCTCCCAGGTTCAACAGCAGCATCCCATTTGGGAATCAACCCAGCAACTGTTGGGCTACAAGCCCTGCTCCCTACCACTCCCTTTCCTCACAGCTTCAAGGTCAGATACTGTCTTACTTGCAGTCATCAATCAATTGTCGTCAATCAAACATTCTCTGACAATGACCGAGAACCTAGATCAGCAGCAAATCTGCTTCGTTCCACCGGGTATAAGGGTCAGCTTTTCCGCTCTCTACACCCTGGGACCCGCATGGGCGCCTTTGTGTTAGCGCCAGAGGGTAGCGCCTATCCTCTGATGGCATTTGCCTCCTGGTGCACTGTGGGACTTGTAGTGTGAATAGTTACAGTACGCATGCATGTGTAGTGGAGGACTGCGCGCACCTTGCCCCACACTCCTCGGTGGATTAGCAGCTGTCACTGTGGTAGTGGGGAGTTCAAATGCATAACTAGCAACTAGTAAAGTTGCGTGAAAAGGGGGGAGTGTTAAGTGCAGGTTAAGGTAAGCAGCTACCGGACCCCAGCATTCATGATATTGATGCAGCTGGTGGTTGACACAATATGCTACTTTTGCAAATGTTAAAGTTGCTATTGCTTCATTCATCCATGTGTGACGTTGTTGACGATTCCATCCAGTATTTTAAAGTAAGCTTTCCGGGATAGCTGCTATGACCAAATTCCTAACAAAAGTCCTAGCAAAGCTGTAACGGAGTATGTCATAGGCTGCATTCCAATTCCAATTCAAGTATCCGATGGGAACTATGGAGTCTTACATACAGTAACGTGCTACAAAAAAAACTCTCAACTGCTGGTGCAGAAAAGCTGGCAAATTGTCTGTCCATACACTAGTGGCAACTAAACATAAAGTAAAGAGCAGTCCATGTCCTCCTGGCAGAAGGTTCCGTGACCTTCCTTAAATAGCACACTAAGGTACACACAAGTAGGCGTAACCATAATTAAAGATGAATGCACTAGCCCTCTGACCGCAAAAGGGCGATTATAATAAGCTTCACTCCTCTGGTCCGCTTCCAACACAGCATCCATTTCTAACCAGCCTGCGAAGAAGCACTTCTGAAGTTCTGAAAGGTTGAGACACTTGTTGATACATAATGTCAAATACTTACTACTGCTATTCGTTTTCCAGTACTTCTTTCATGAATAACTCAAGAATCCATGTTCCTGCGAATCTAATAGCTCCTATAAAGTGCCAGCTCAGTGAATTTTGCCCCTTGAATAAAATCCATGCTTACAAGGGACAGTGTTGTGGCACTGCCTTGACACAGGCATTGTATAGATCAGGAAAGCTGCCTTGCAGTAAGACAGAGCCAATAACTTACTTTGCTTTGGCGCCAGCATCTTCATAGCCTTTGTTGGAGACATCGTCCAGGCCTCCAATCAAGTGTTTAAAAGAGCTGAAAGAGATCACAGGAGAAGGCGTCACGTTAAAGACTACAAGCCAACCGTCTTTCACACTTACACAGTCCTCACAGATATAGACAACAATGTCTTCAGCAGTGCGGTATGCATTGTTGGTTAACTCCTCAAAATACAGGAACATAGTGGTTAAGGAGCAGGACTCGTAACCGAAAGGTTGCCGGTTCAATCCCCACTGGGACACTGCTGCTGCATCCTTGGGCAAGGTACTTAACCCACAACTACCTCAGTAAAAACATTGTAATAACATTGTAAAACAACTGTAACCTATGTAAGTCGCTTTGGATAAAAGCGTCTGCCAAATGAATAAATGTAAATGTAAACATGTGATTCAACATTTGTTTTCCATACTAAATAGTAATGACAACACCTAACCTAATGCAACTCATCTATGGTAAAATATGCTTTTACTCAAACTTGATAGTGCGAAGGCACTTCTGATATGCAGGGTGGCTAAAAGCTTAATTGAATCCAGGCTCAAAAACAGCCTGCTTAAAGGTGATACCAGTTCACCAGCCCAGTGAATTTCAATCTGGTTAAAAATGCAGTGAGGTATTATTTAAACACAAAAGCACTTACACGCCATTTGACTCCAACTTTGTTATTTTAATGTTTAATCACCGCTATGCGGGACAGACATGGTTTCAATTCCACTTTTGATTCGGAGCCTTTCCTTGCCAGGGTATCTTATGTTAATGTAATTCGGGATCAGCCAAAGCCTGGGTGACTGTGTTATACAAATGAGACAGTTATGAAACTACCTGCATCCGCAATGGAATATTAATCTTCACGAAAGCTTCAACCTCTCAGCGTAATTAGATGCATGAGAGAACTACGGTCATGCTTGTCCTAGTTCAACAGAAAAAAACATTCATATTACACAGTTTAACAGATTTTACTTTCGAAGAGAAACTGTATTTCAGACTAAGCTGAAGGTTGCATGTATGTATGTTATTTTTTACCAATAAGTATCCATAACTCAGATTCAAAAGGCACATTAGTTAGGTACCTCAATACTTTGACAAATCAGAAAGCAAGGACCAAAGTAACAAACACAGAATTTCAAAGCCCTTTAGGGTGGAACGGATAAAACCGTGTTAGTTGCGATTATAAAGATAATCACCAATGGTGACAATATCATTGCCCAATATTTTCTGTTTCATAATAAATAGATTCTATTTTGTAAAGCCAATTAACTTTCCAGAATGCAACTTATATGTCAAGAAAACATTCATTGTATTTCCTCAAAACAAGGAAATTTGGTATGGATTTTTTAGATCAATGAATTGTTCCTGAATGTTTACTTTTAATTGTCATAAACACAAGGAAAAAAAAAAAACTTTACACACAACTAAACTCAAACAAAGACATCCGCACTGCCGTCTCAGAGACACAGCACAGGTTAGAATGGACAAATTTATTAAAAAAATGCAAAATGGTGGCAAAACGTAACAAAGAAGTGTCCGTTCGTCCTGTGCGTTGGATGGCCTGTGCCTGTCAGTCTATCAGCTAGAGCTCTTGAGTGTTTTTACAGCATGCTGCATAGCACCATCTGTTCCATACCACAGCAAAGAACATCAGTGGCTAAGAGGGCTCCGATTACCATGCTGCATTTCAGTTATAAGGGCAGGTCACTGCACACATTCAAATGTTTCATCTCTGAAACCTGTCTGCAAAATGATTTCCAATCTCCCCCTCCCCAGGCACTGTGGCATCATCTGTTGCTGCTGGAGCTCTGGGACAGGACTGAGAGCCGCCTCGTTTTTTCCAATGAATAAACATTCAATAAAGACTTTTACGGCCCCTCTCAGCACCCCTAGCTCTTCTGAGAGTGTTTATTTCCAATCTCAACTGAATTCACACCAATGGATAATGAGTAAAATGTTCTTTGGTTGCTTTTTATAAGTAAAACTGTGTCCTGTTGAACAGTAACATAAAAATCATGAGATTATTATTATTAATATTATTATTATTAATTAAAGCAACGATGATTACACAGTAATACTGATTAGTCTAAGTGCACATACAGTTCTGTAATGTCAAGCACATCAAGACAGCTATTTAATTACTTTGTGAGATCGTAAAGAGTTTTGCAATTAGGAATACAATGCTAAGAATTGTCAGTACTTCTTCTACACAAATGCACTTTTTCACACTGCAGCTCACACAGTGAACTACAAGAGAGCTGACTGGAAGAGCAGCCCATCTCTCACTGATCAATAACAGGACAATCAGTAAGATGTAGCCACCTGACAAGTCAGTAGGAGGCGCTAGACAGCAGTGATCCCACAACCCTTTCTCAACTTATGCCCACTTTTCCCCAGCGGGGCAAAGCCAATCATACTCCTGTGCTGAAGGTTCCAAGTAATGGTCGGCTAATGACATATCCTGGAGTCAAACTAGCAGTGTGTGGGCTCGGGGGCTCAGCCTGCATTTAGAGCAAGTGCTTTTGCCAGCTGAGCCACTCGGGAGCACCAGGAATGTATTTTTGGCCACCGTTAAGCAGCCCTTTAAATAGCAGTAACCCTCTCTCACTCACTGACCTGGCTGACTGAGCGGACTCCCCATGGGCCAGTGTTTCACCATCAGCTAACAAAAAAGCGCTAACGAGGGGGGTAAATCAAAGCGGCCCCTCAAAAGAGCCCATTCTTGCTCTTGCTTCAAACCATGTTTACCTCTGCCACATATAACAATACGCCACCTACAGCGGCTTTCATAAAATGGCAATCCAAAGAATCTCACCGGAAAAAGGCAATCAAGAGGGTCTTGTAAATTGCAAATCCGTGCCAGAGGGGAGACAAAATTCACTCAGCGCAGGTGTACTTTCAGGGCTACTCTTAAGGTGAAAATGGGTTTGGAACTGAATACTGTAAAAACTGTTGCTTTTTCAACCATCTTTCAACATTGGGGTCAAGTTGGAAGTAGACTGCTTCAGCTGGTATCAGCAAAGTTTTTTTTCTCTGTGTGGTACAGTCACAGCAATATTGAAAGATACTGTTATCTGTTGAATGAGTCCATTATTTCCAACTTCGTTTCAACAGCGAGGGACAAAGCAAATCAATTTTTTCCACCAAGCAGACAAAATGCTGGAGAGGGCCGTAATGATGTGTCATACACACAACACTCGGAAATCACGTTTGATAGTTATGGTTGTGTATTTCAGCTCAAGGATGTACTGTGACATCACCCCTTTAAGTCATGACGCAATCTCAGTTCCATTCCTCATTCCGGACACCTGGGGCCTTTGCACAGTGCGTTAATTATGCCTATTGCCTGAGGTTGTAATATGGTTTGAGGGTTGCACAGACCACCCTGTTACAATTTCACATTTTTGAGCGCTGTGACCGGGAAGAACTCAGAAGAAATGCTGTGATTTAACTTTTTTGTATTAATGGTTTAGGATGGCATTTTACACAGAGTTGTTTACTGAATTTTACATTACATCGTTGTGAATGATTAATAAATGTTTCAACATTACATCAGCTACGCTTCAACGTAGCATGGCTGGTGACTAAACCAAAACAAATTTAGTAATGTGGTATAATTCTGTGGATGGCATGAATTACTATGGATATTTTGAAAATGAATTTTACTTCAATGATATTAATAGTGTCTGCTGTGACACTGCCTCATCATGAATATCCCCAAACAAAAACACTGCAAGAATCCCTCTTACTATTCAGGTGAGGTACCTTTCCCTTACCTGCATGTTCCCCCTTAGGCAATGAAGATGGAGAATAAAAATGCTGCAAGTTCTTAGTAGTGCAAATGTGCCACATAGCCACTTGGCATTGACACCTCATAGGCTTGCTGCCAAAGAGCAGAAGCCAAGGCAAGCCTCAAATTAGGCTGTATCTGCATGTGAGATCTCCAAGAAAAATTAGGCTCCTACGGGAAGTAATGTTGGTTGGGCAGCAACAGGCACAGTTTCCCCCAGATTTCCACTGTCGTTGTGCCTCATTAGAATCTTGATAACACAATACAAAAACTACCTTTAGATAAATGCATTGTGGTTCCACACAGCTGAAAACAAAATACAACACACTGGACTGCCTTAATCCAATCAATTTTCCATGTAACTATAATGTTTCCTTTAAAAGCAGAGATGGAAAAGATAACTTCAATTAATAGGCAGCAATGTTAGACCAGTCGTTATGTATGCAGTTATTTATTTTTGCCAACCACCATTTTCATGTTAATTACATGTAGGCAAATTGCAATGAACATAAATGTATTCATTTTTTGTACCACTGCTGAAAGATGATACTGATAGTGACATTCTTAAATTAACAAATAAGCTTCACTGTCAAATTGTCAAAGTTCTACTTGGCTACATAGAGGACATGTTGATTTTTTCATATTTATGTTTTTCTCCTTATTCTAAAGTATCATGCCATGTTACAAACCTGAAACACACCATCAGACACACAGGTATTTATAGACCCTATTAAAACAGGTTAAAGTGCCAAAACAGAACAGACTGCAATTTATGCATGATAAAAAAAAGTCTTACTCTGGATTTTATTGATGGCGAGTTTTAACTGTGATTAACTGACAGTTCACAAGCAAACAAATGAGACGTCTGACTCATTATGATTTTAGATCAAGGGTTATTTATTCTTTTTTATAAGTCTCTTGCACTTGGTTTCAGGTGTCTGACTGGTAATGTGAACTCTGAAAGCCGATAAATTCATGTCTAAAATATGAGTGACTCTGCGCTAAATATATATGACCCTCTTGATGTTCTATTCTGTGCATCTATCCTCTGTTACTCTAAACTTCACATTTTTCATAATATTGACATTAATCACATTTTTCATAATATTGACATTAATCCATTTATATTTACCTACCTAAACATGCACACCTACTGAAAGGGCGCTTGGATGTCATATGCGATGCAGTCTGCTGAGCAAATTCATTTTAATAATAATAGCAATGCGTCTGAGCTGAGATGTTTACAGCACACTCAGAGACAGCTATGGCAACCAGGTGTAATCCTCTCCCTAATATACTCTCCTGACAACAGAGGCTGAATATTGATTGAGAGGGCAAAGACCTGGAAGAAAACCTTTCATTTGCGTTTAAAACATCCCCCCCCCCCAACATTAAAGAGAGAGATGACATTTTCTGATACCGTCTCTGATATGTCCTACTAGCTCATCTCTGCAGGCTTCAGTCAGTGTGCCTGTTTATCTCTTAATTCCCCCAGATCTGGCATCCGAGTGCATGGCAGCACCAGGAAATCCACACAAATCAAATAATTATCTGCGCCGCACAACAGCATCTGAACGCAGTGCCACGGCCAAAACAAGCAGCTCCTTAATGGAGAGCGTCATAAACCTTCCAGCTGGACTCCACGATAAAACGAGCAGGCCGGTTTTCTGCAGACTAACTGCTCCCTTCGAAATCCCTCCGCTAAGGAATTCCTTTTTTAGCCCTGCCTCGGAGCCACACGGTTCTGACACACATGGAATCGTGCCTGATGGGTAAAGTGAGGGCACAATCTACAATGGCCTACAGACCGAGAAATTAGGTCTCGCTGTCCTATCAGAGAAGGTGACCCTCAGAGTGTGATAACCTACTTATTTGATCGATTGCTACTTCCCGAGATATTAGACTATTACTGGCCAACTAGCTGTACATTTTGGTGTTTCAGTTGTAAAAACTTCCTGTTGTTTGTAGCATGAATATAGAATTAAAATGTAAACTGCATTCTTTAAATGTATGGAAACATTCTGAATATACAGTACCAGTCAAAAGTTTGGAAACACCTGATTAAAATAATAGGAAATATGCAGTCAAAGACATTTTGATCTAAATATTTACGTTTAAATGCTTGAATGCTTGTTTCTTAGACAAATATAAATAGTGAAGTTGACGCCTATGTGTGCATTCCTTTCCAAAAAAAGTTTATTTTTAAAAAATGTTTTTTAGCTAATTTGAAGAATCTAAAACATAAGATAGTTCTGATTTGTTTAACACATTTGCTCACTACTTTTATTCTTTTATTCTAAAATGTAGAAAATAGTCAAAATAAAGAAAACCCCTTCTATGAGTAGGTATGCCCAGAGTTTTGACTGGTACTGTAATTACCTGGTTAAAAACATATGCTGATGTCTTTGATTTAGTAGACATCATTGGTGCTTTTTAAACTGATGCTGAGAGACGTGCAGTACTTGTGCCTACTGATGATCCCAAGAGTGAACTACTGTGTGAGCAATGTCTATCTGTGAGTGAGGCAGACTAAAACTAATCAACAAAGGCTTTCATAAGCTGTAATCAATATTTCTTGACATTATCGCTGTTCTGGTTAAATATTCCATTTAAAAAACCAATGCAGGTGTGATACAGAGATAATAATCTGGTTTATATAAGAAACTAAAAAATTTCAGTTGAAACTGAAACCTGGGGCATGCTCACTGATATAAAATAGTGGCGCTAAGACAGCTTGCAGCTGAGTTCACGGGTACAAGAAGTCAGGCCTTTACGCAATGTGTTTTCACAGCACAGTCTTGGAAACAATGGCACAGGCCAGATGGAGGAGAACTCAGACGGGACCCACTGACACAGTCTTAAAAACAGAGGGTTGAATTGCTGAGGATGGGTGAGTTTTTATTAAAAAAAAAGACTTTAAATTTGGTATTAACTCAAATATTCATATGAAAATTTATATGGTATAAATAGTTGTACATTTAAATATACTTACACATGAAGCACAGCATACATTTTCAGTATTGTGACATAGTGTATAAGAGTTAAGAATTGACATGGCATATTGCACAGGTCACATTCCATTTCACCTCTTTTAAAAACAGGGTCCATACACACCAACAGGCATCAAAATCAAGCATACATTTAAAATTACCTTCAAATAATTAAAAAAGGTGGTGTTGACTCAACCCAGTGAACTGAGGCTTTAACATCATCATGAAAATAAGGCTGACAGCATTAGCCAATCCAAAAGCCGAAACTGACTGGACTTTGTGTGGTACTCACTCTCTGTCGATGACCAGGCAAGTGACGGCTTCAGCAGCGATGACATTGGCGGTTCTTATATCTTCCCTGCCAAAAGACAAAACAAGACTCCATCAGTGAAAAACATGACAACTTTACAGCCCTTTAGTCACATCAGCCAGAGAGCATCATTCACTTGGGCAATAGTTTCTCTGATACACTAAAACTGCAAGCCATTTTTCATTTGGAGTTTGTGTCTATAAGAGATAAGAAATACATCTAAGACAGTGGGATGAGGATAAATTGTTTTTCATGTATAAATATCATAACATAATGAATGATGACAAATTTTGTCCTTCAGTAAAAATAAAATCTTGCTTAGTGTGTTCAATAGCCATGAGAATTTACACACATATTCAATCCACTTTTGCACAGGCGTCATTTATGCTGGGGACGCTGGGGACATGTCCCCACCACTTTTTGTCGTGGCCCATTTCGGCCACACCACTTTAAAAAGGTGTGAACACGTCGAACCCGTCATTGTCCCTAGTACTTTTCAAAACAAACTGACGCCCATGCACTTTTGCAAAACAAAATCACCACTCATTTACAAAGTCCAATCACATTTTAGCTTTCACAACCAAATCAGTTTAATTATTTCATTTTACAACAGAGTTTGAAGATTTGCGTAAAGCTTAAAAAAAAGCAAAAGCAAAACCAGCATGCTGTATTTTTTTTTAAGATGTTACAATATTTAAAGCATTCTGGCCCTCGGACATCTCTGACCGCCAGCCGTGCAACGCAGGTCATTAATGAGCATTACTCTGTGCAGCTCTGTACGTCATCATTGGAACCTTCTTCGCTACATTCTGAGGAGGAATCTCCCCAGTCGCAGTCTGTGTCGGATTCTACAGGGTCCATGGTGAACTCCAGCCCATCCGACGAGACGCCCCCGTGCGCTCTGACCGCCGGCGTTCAGACACTCAGTGTCTTTCACTTGGACAGGGGCAGGAATTCTCCCCTTGCTCTGCTCCTCCTGAAAGGTTGCAGCTGCGAGCGGCAGTTGGGATTCGCAGACACACCGGAGTGGCGGAGCCCGGAGGGCACACACACGCAGCGGTGAGGTGCTACGAGAGCTTCAGCGACACACTGTCCACGCGGGCAGGTGGCACATGGGGGCATTTAGTGTCCCCAATTCTGTGTCCGGTATCAGATCTTTGTATTGGTCATCATCGCATTTGGGAAAACACAGCATCGCTGAGCCTGACACACAACACCAACACCTGCTAGCTGCGAGCTGTGACTTCATGCCAAAATAGCTGGTTCCTATGTGCTGCGTGCTGTATTTGTTTTATTTTTACCGGGAACGAGAAAGTAATACTATTCTGCTCGGAAATGGAAAACTAATCATTACATTTTTTACATTTACATTCATTGTCATTTAGCAGATGCAACTT
Source organism: Megalops cyprinoides (assembly GCF_013368585.1). Taxonomy (NCBI): domain Eukaryota; kingdom Metazoa; phylum Chordata; class Actinopteri; order Elopiformes; family Megalopidae; genus Megalops; species Megalops cyprinoides. The sequence continues at coordinate 56,395,169 of NC_050583.1, forward strand.
ACATATATTACGATTTTTTACATGTTATCAATTTATACAGCTGGATATTTATTGGGGCAATTGTCAGTTAATTACCCTGCCCAAGGGTACAGCAGCAGTGGCCCACCATGGAGCTCAACCGGCAACCCTTTGGTTACAAGCGCTGCACCTTACCACTACGCCACACTGCCACCTCAATCACTTATTTTAATTGCTTGCACTGTTTTCCTCTCAGGGTCTGACAGTGACTTTTGAACCAAACTCTTTCAGTTCATATGTACAACATTTTCCAATGTGCACTTGCATCTAGAAAGCATTACCTGTTCATACCACTCTCAGAACTGTTCGGCCTTGAGCCATCTATATTGTCTGCAGCATTCACTTGAATAGTAACTCCGTCAACTACCTTGGAGGGGATTATATAAAATGTAGAAATGTACACAAATGTGACAATGGGTTAACTGTAAAGAGTATGAAGAGCATTTTTGTCATTATTAACAGCAGCAAGATGGCTAGAAAATCAAATGGGTTGTCATCCAAGAGAGTAACTGAATGCGATCTATCTTCCTCTTGGAGATGCCACTCCTTATTCCTGTCATGCGTAAAGCACATTCCAATGTGCAGCTGTACAGCATGTTTGTTACGGCCTCCATGGAGACCTTTAAAGGTGAGCGTTATCTAATCGAGCCGTCCAAATAAGTGTTCAGGCATTGAGCGAATGCTATTATCTGTACCATTTATAATTGAAATGTAAGTGTGTCAGCTACACTGGAGAAGTAAGAAAACAAAGTATAAATGTCTTTTGTGTAGAGACGGAACCACGAAACAGCATCCAATACAAGAAGTTGAGGAAAACAACCTTATTCGTATTAGCAAGATGATTAACATCAAATATGTTGTCTGTCAATATCTGCTATTTATTGCTGTGGGTCCCATCTGGTCTACCTCCTGGGACAGAAAGCTATCTGGGGACAGTATCTGGACTAGGGTATCTTGCCTTCCCTTGGGGACTTGGGAGAGCACTGGACCAGATGGTTTGGGGTGCTCCTGGTCACAGGAATCCTGTGATGTGAACTGTTTCAGGAGGGGGAATATATCATGATATCCTGGCACTAATGTCCATTAGCCATTAGCATGACCTCACCAGGTACCAATGGGAGAAAGACAGACTGGAGACGCCTTCTGAGAAAGGATCCCAAATGCAGCTGGCACAGATGCTGAAAATCTGAATCCATTTAGTATATCTTTCGTTGACACATCAAAGCCACCAATCTATCAAGTCAACGCTAATGACACGGGTTAATCAATGAGTAAATGCTAATAAACTATATGATAACCTATATAATGAGAAAATGGTATATTATAAATTAGTATATTAGAATATAAGGACAAATTATGAAACCCAGCCATTTGGTTTGGTTTGTTTTTATAAGGTTAAGATCATTTGGTGTTACTAAAGTTAACATGACATCTTTTGAAAAATGAAATTAAAATGAGGGCTAAAATACTTTCATTTATATTGCATCAGATTTTGTACTCCATGTGAACTGTTCATGCTATAGACAAGCTGTCAACGAGCAGCTACTGAAATGGGGACAGCTGGATCTGTGGGTCAAAAATGCCTGCCACCTAAGAGACATGTATTTTTACAGTTGTAACAAAGAGTCTCTTTCACCTTCATCCCTTCTACCACAACTGGCTTCCTTCAAACTGTCAGTCGCTTCCACCTGACTTCTTATTCACATTTATTGATATTCCTGTTATTTATTTATTTTACTTTGAAGATCCAGGATTTTTTTTAAAAGGTTGCAATTTCAGATCTTTAACAGCGTGGCCCATTCTCCATCTCTATTCTCACAGAAGCAATGGTGGTAACAAGAGATGACAGCGCTCTGGGGTACAGCAATCACGTCACACCTCGAATTTGAACCTAAACTTAAGGTCAATAATCGAGTGTTCTTACCAGTGCACCACACGTTGCCCTCACAATTCCTGATGTCAGTAGGCAGGCAAATTTTTTATCATGAAGGTGACAGGAATATGATATGATCCAAAGTGCTACTCCTTCTCCAGCAGCGCTTGCTATCTCAGTAGTGGACTGGGCTTCAGAAAAATCTAAAAAGGTTTCAACACCTTCACATAAATATATGCCTTACGGAACAGCTGTCAATTGTACTGTCATCAGGCCAAGAAAGAACATGGTTACATAACATATAATTTTCTACACTTGTCCTTGGTCACCCAGGAGCCTCACCTCGCATGAAGCCCAGCAGCTGCAACTGTTTGGCCCATCTGTTAGACCCGTGCCAAGGAGACGCAGCGCATGCTTTCTGCTGGAGGGCATGAATATAATCTAATTTGCCAGCACTATCTGGTGTCACCGGCAGTAGGTGTGAAACTGTGGGGCAAGGTCCCGCAAAGTTCTTCCAACATTCTGGTTGTCACAGAGAACAAAACACATCTGTGTCAATGGAGTCACTAAATAGCCTCTAGCCCCCAGTTAATGGTTCCTCTTTTGGTAACAGAGACGGTAACAGAGACAGCAGCTATTTACACTAACAAAATCTTGAAACCCCGGGGTCCATTTCACAAGGACATAGTCTGTTGTGCAATGTCAAGACAGACCTGCCCACACTGGAGGTCAAGAACTTTAAAGAGGCCCCGGGCCGGGCATTAGAGCACCATCGGAATATCCTACTGTACAGCAGAAACCTGAAAAGCGATACCTCCCACTGAGGAAAGAACCTTCGCAAAAGCCTCCGGAATGCGAGCCAATCACGTCAAGGAAAAAAAGGCCCACTGTGTCAGACCTCTCTCATCGCAGGTGTATGATGCATGATACATGCAGCGGCTGCAGTAAATAATGCTAGGTTTCCTCGTGGACAGATATGATCTGATTGCATTTCAGTAGCAACATACTGACCAATTAGATCTAACGGATTTCATCAATGTTTCGTTAGGCCCCGCCAGCCAAACAGGCGGACTAGCCCCCCTTCAACAGCAATCATAACAACTAGGGATGACTTTCAAAAGGAAAAGGTCAGCATTGTCAAACTGGCTGGAAAAGAAACAACAAAGAAAGTTTAATTGAAAGTGTTGCCTGAAGCAGTTTATGCTTGGACGATCCTAGGTGGAGCAGAGAACAAAATGGTTTAGATGGGTGGTCTGTATTAACAGGTTTATCCTCAGACAAACACACAAACATGTACGTGTTTAAAAGCTTAAAAAAAAGTGAAGTGTGTGTGTGTGTGTGCGCGCGCGTGCGTGTGTGTGCGCGCGTGCACGCATGTGTGTATGTGTGCACGCGTAAATCAGTTTGCGGTGGCGTATGTATGCACATGCCTGTGTGTCCATGGCTTTGCAATCTGAAAATTATGCAAGACTAAGCTCTCCTTATTTGTCAACAATTAGATTTAATTTGGTTGAACAAGGTGTTATGTCAAAGAGGGGCATTCCAGTTTGTCCCTGCATCTTGCTTATTTACCATCAAAGCTGCACAAAACCTTTTCATCAACATCTCTTGGGATTACGCAGGACAACTGTTCATCTACACTTCTGTCAGACACCAAATCTTTAGGCGTCCCTACCCCCCGACACCCCCTACCTCAGACCATCAGTAATTACTTACCGAAGAGAATCACTTTGTAAATATTGCAAAAGATCAAAGACACTGTCTTGGGCTAATAAAGTAGCTTTTGTGAAGGACCAATTGATTTGCTAAACACATTTATACACAAGATCTTCCTCTAATTAAAACTGAGGAGTGAGATGGCAGATCAAAAGCGATGGGGACAAAAAAGCACCTCTTAGAAAATAGCACCTTTCAAAATAAAACTAATGGATTACATGGGATATTTAAATCTACCTTCTCTAGTGCTGCTCTTAGGTCAACATCAAAGCAGTATCCCACAGGAAGCTGCTTACACTTTTGGAGAAGATGGTAAAGAAAAACCAAGATGGTTACACTGGTCTTTACATTGCTTTCCATTGTCATTTGTATTGTCGTGTATTTTTTTCATAATCACGACAAATGTTAACGATGAATGTGTGGAAAGCAATAATTACTCAATCATGGCACTTAATTTGTGATATGGAACTTAACTTAAGCTTCATAATGAGCATTTAATCTGTTACTGTTGGCATAATTGCTGATTAAGAAGGCAACAACAAAGCCTACTGATTAGAACATCTCTTTTCCTTAGGAAATGAAGTATGTAAACTGAAAAAATACTAAGAAATGGTGAAACAATGAAATATTAATAACAAATATTCATTCAATAAATGCTAATGCTTTGACATTTCCTTCTCTTGCTTCTCATTCCTGTGCAACCAGGAGCAGGCACATTCAAATCCAAGCCACATCTTTCCCAATAGCCTGACAGCTGGTTGATAAACTGAAAAAATGAAGACAGTAATGCTGTGGCGGTGTAGCATAGTGGTTAAGGAGCAAGACTCATGACCAAAAGCTTGCCGGTTCAATTCCCTGCTGGGGCACTGCTGTTGTACTCTTGGATAAGGTACGTAACCCCCAACTGCCTCAGTAAATATCCAGCTGTATGAATGGATGACTTTGTAACTGATATAAGAGCACCTGCTAAATGCCAATAACATCATGTAATCGTTTTAGGCCAAACAAGGGGAGAATTCAAATGTAGCAGAATTCAAGATTCAGTACTGCCTTTCCATGATACTTTTTCTTCTTTACTGATTCTTTTTAATGGAGTTTATCGTAGTTATAGATTCAGATGCGTTAATTCTCACTGAATTGCAATGAAAGTGAAAAGCACAGCACCAAAGCAGCTGGTGCTAAGGTTCTCTTCCATTGGCCAACTGGCCCTGCAGGAAGTGAGCTCACCTCAACCTCTGTCTGAATGTGCTGTCTGAAAGGCAGCCACTTCCCTAAAAGACATGACCTCACTTTCCCCACCTCATCTTCAGGGGTCAAAACTCTGTAGAAAATTCACATGCCAACTCATGTACCATACACAATGCTTTCAATTGCTTTGGACACCCCATCATTGCACCCTCGGTCCAAGTGAATCCAGGCAACATATTCCTCCTCACACTGCACTGTCTATCTCAATGACTCCAGGAGCCTCTGTGATTTACCATGGCAGAGGGCCTTAGCCTTCAGGATCAGCTTCTTTACAGCTGTAGGCCATCAATGAGTGTAATGATGCATAAGGAGGTGGCCGCTTAAGTGTTAAAACCAGTTATTCTTTTCAGATTATTTAAACATTAATGCATCTAGTCAAGGCGTGCATTAGTCTAATTAGCAGAATGACTGATCTACCTTCATCCACAAGGTGTCACTGCAACCTCTGTTCCCAATCATCTTTGCTAGATGCCATCTATGTGTAAGCGTGTGTGATGTGATTATACATATTATATATATATATAGATATATATATATATAGATAGATAGTGTCCTTTCCCTGCCCCCCCCCCCCCCCCCCCCCTTAGCACCATCATATGTCAACATCACATCACATTTACCACCTATTACATGAACAAACACGCAGTATGAAAGGCATTGGCCTGAGGCTACCTCATCCCTAACTGTATTAACGACAGGAGAAAAGCTGGGCTCCCACGGCTGAGTGATGGGAGAAGGAGAAGGAGAGTTGGGCTGTTCGGACGCTTCAAATCACCAGCGGAAAATCAATGGCTTCTGATGGAGAGATGCGGTCGAGAGGCAGCGTGATGGCCAGAATGGAGCACACGCTCTGCCGTGCAGTCTCACCCTCTCACTTCTCTGCCGGATTGCCGCATCATCAGGCTATCAGCAAGCTAAGTTAATGCACTTCATTAAAAACCTGCAGCTCTGTTAATGTTTATCTATGCAATTTCAGTGCGTTAAAATCGCTATTCATAAAATAGTTCTTCTCTTATTTGGTTCTAATTATCCCACCGATTGGAAAATGGGATGAGAATAGGCTTGTGCATTGTATATTGTGATATTTGTGTCGTCACAATATTTTCCTCAATATCCTCAATTTTCCTCAATTTCCTCAATATCATATACCCCACCCCTCCTCACCCCTCCTCATCTTAACTATAATATACAGCTAGCAAGCTGGCTATATTAACCAGCTGAGTTAATAATCCAAATTTATACGGACCTAGCTAAAAAAAACTCTCTTGGCATCTTGTTACACCTATAGCTTTCTGTAAGTTACCTCATATTAGGGTTAACAGGGCTTTTTCTGGTAGGTGTGTACCCCATTCTGTCAATACCACCCCCCTCCCCCAAACCAGGGGGTGATATTATCATACATGACAAATGTTTTTCAGAGACAGTATCACAATATAAAAATTTTGACACCACCCATACCTAGATGAAAGCTTCATGTGATTCAGAACGAGCAGATTTAAAACACACAATGTGCATGGGACAGGGACCAATGCAGAAATGAGAGGATTGCTGGTAATGGTAGTATCCCGCCCCAGGCACTCTGTGCACTTGCCTACTAAGGACAGTTGTAAAGGAGGCACTGAACCACTCATAGCCACTGCACTCACTGCACTGATGGGTTTAGAGTGGCAGTGTGCAGTAGTGCTTGAAGCCCAAAGATGCAGGTTTGACTACCAGGTATCCTACAGCAAGGTACACACCCTGAAATGCTTCATATATACAAATGACTCAAGTCAAATGAGTTCCAGTTGCCCAAAATAAGGAATGGTGCATGCCAAACAAATAAAGTTGTAACATAAGGACAAATTCTTTTATGAAATTATTATTAAAATAAGGAATGGTGCATGCTAGACTTATCCCACTATGATAGCCCATGAACACTCACAGGAGTGCTGGGTGCAGCAGTTGCTATGAGCAGTGCCTGAGAGCAGTGAGATGAGGAAACCCCTGCCAACTTATCCACTAGTATCCCCTTTGGAAAGAAGTGAATTTGTTTGGCCGTTGCAGGCTCCAGATCCTTTCCAGGTGATGACACGTTTGGGTAAAAGCCAGAGCATTGGCCTCAATTAGTGAACTTTAAGTCAGGACAAGTGCTTTGATTCCCCAGTCTAGGGCTGCTTCAGTGGAAACGGAAAACAGTCTTACCCCTGAAGGGCCTTTTCCCCAAACCAGTCACCCTTTCCTAGTGCGCGCAGGTAAACTGGGTCTTCACTGGGCGAATCTTCCTGTGTGACGTTCACCTGCCAGTGAAGAGCACATTGGTCTTACACTCTTCACTTTAAAAGTGAATCTTTAAGGAGCCATCATGCTCATTGTAAATGTGACTTGTGTGGATTTGTGGTATTTTTGAAGTGACAGAGACAGAAGGATCCTGATACATATTTAGACAGAACACTTGGTTAATGAGTCCAAATCTCAAGTTTCAGTTAAAATGAAATAATACCATATAGAGCACATTTTTTACATGAGACCCTATATGATCTTAAAACTTTTAAAAAAGTCAGAAAAATTGTCAGTCCTTCCCTATATTTATTTTGGGAAATTCCACAATCTGGTTTATGTGACATTGCTCACTACTGTCTGGATTGATTCTGTAGCATTTGTAATATTCATGGTTTATAACAAACAATTCCCTAAAATAGACCCTTATCCCTTTTTTCAGAGTGAACACAGAATTTGTGAAATTTACAAATCTATGTATTTAATTTATTTCAATGAAATGACTGAAATTACTGCTAAAATACTTTCTTTAAAAATAAGTATTTCTAACAGTACATACAGCAGTTTTATCTAAATGTGTCACATGATCTATTGGACAAAAGCAAACTTTTCCATAAAGCCATAAAGCCATGGAGTGTCTCATCAAAATGCATGGTGTTCCATCTCTTTGGCAATCTCCCTTTCATGCCGTGAAACAATTGGCTTGCGTTACAGCAGTATTGCCTTGTAAAGTGTCTCTCTCCTAACTATTCACAGGCATATCTTCACAAAAACATTTCTGTGACAAAGACATGATGCAGCTTCAGATCTTCACATTCAATTTCAGTTTCACAGTAAATCATCTTTGGGCTGCTCTTGATTCTTTTAACAAATTGCTCCAAGTGAATAATGTTGGTTATAAATAGACATCTCTGTCACACAAATGATGGGCTTCTGCAATTATTTAATTTGAGACATTTAAAATATGGCAATAGTAAGCATTTGTGATGATAATGTATTGAAATGCTGTACAAGTCTGGGAGAGATCTTAACCTTCTTTAAATCCAATTTATTTAATCTGAATGATATTTTCCATGCATAACTTTCTGTGCAAATGTTCAGGCAAAAAACGTATTGGTATGTAATGGAAGTATCTATTTTGATTTGGTTTATTTTAATTAGATTTGACTACCAGGGAAATACAAGGCACAAAGACAGTGGGCGGGAAATAAGACATAAGGAGAGAGAGAGAGAGCGAAAGAAAGAAGGGAAGACAGTTCTTGTTGAAACAGGGCAATAATTGAATGTGAAAAGTGTTAACCTCTGCTCCTGTGGTGCGGGGGCAGTTTGGGCCCAGCCTTGTCGGCGCCCTCGGTCACCATTAATAATGTCTGCTGTCTGGCAGATAGAAGTCTCACCTTTCCCTTGCTGATGATAAAGAAGGTGTCTCCTCTGGCGCCCTGCCGAATGATGTACTCCCCGTCACTGTAGTGCGTCTGCGGAGAAAAGGGGAGAAGCGTCACTCAGCGGGGCGGCTCCGTCACCGGCCTCCTCGGGGGACATGAGACTTGAGTGGCTGGCCCGTCCCCCAGCGTGCAGGGAATGAGGACACCAGCCGTCCCTCAGCGGCCTCGGCCAGGTGGCCCAACCAAGGCGGCAGCTCAAGAATTACCGCACCAGTGATTCACTCCCACCAGATTGTGCTCGTTTGGAACACGGTGGTGGTGGTGGTGGTGGTGGTGGGGAGGGGGGGGTAACAGATTTCCATCTCAGAGGCAAAGCAACGCGGCCATAATAATCAACCATCCCAACATGGACTTGCTGCACCTGTTCATCTTTGCTTCCATGAGACACTGTGATACATCACGACATTAACTTTTAGTTATTCAGATCATCTGTTTCTGAATATTACTGTACAGCAATGAGGAATTAAAGTCTCAGATTTTTCACTGAGAAGTGATAGGGGCATGTTGGATACAGCTTAGGGAATTACTCACTCCTGGTTATCTAATGCAATTCTGTGAGCGAAAACCACCAAAAGCCCTCTTGTCACCATGTTGGCATTACGAATCAACATGTGGCTAAAGAGTCCAGGGGCAAGTCGAATCAACTGGCTCTGCCAGGATGCGAGGACTCAGCACCAAAAGCCCTCTTGTCACCATGTTGGCATTACGAATCAACATGTGGCTAAAGAGTCCAGGGGCAAGTCGAATCAACTGGCTCTGCCAGGATGCGAGGACTCAGCTGACAGGTCAAATAAGTACATGCGCACTGCTGATAATTACAGACACTGAGCTTGGATCCCCTACTGTTCTGTGGAAATGAAGCTATTGATTAGTCAGAGGGGGACTTCTGAAGTGGCTCCGAAATAACCCGAGCGCCGTTTGACATTTGCCATTCGCAGACAGTCGGTTGAATGGAATAACCGCCCCCTTTTCTTTGACCCGCTTGTTTTCCACACCTCTTGCTGTGCTGGTGTGCAATGCCGGAAAGGAGGCAACCAGGGTCAGACCTCCTGATGGCTACCTGCGAAACTGTGCTCCGCGCTGGAGGGCCAGACACCAGCAGCACACAGCCGGGATTCTGAAGGCTCGACATGAATTCGGTTTTTCTTTGTCCTCTGGGTCAGATTTCACAGAGTAAAGGCTTTTCTTGCCCCTTTCCCAGAACATGTCCATCACCTCTTGATGACACTGCCCCCCCCACCACCACCTTTCAGGAGGCTGATGCTTGGAGGGGATCGCTGTCACCGAACTGCTGACGGCGGCAGAGACAGACAGGAAGCACAACACCTCTCTTCTGATCTCTTGATAAGCACCGTCCAGGAGGGATGCACTGCAGAGTGGGCTGCTTAACACCAACCCCAAATGCCAGCATACACAGGCTGGGGTTAAAAACATGCAATAGCCTCTTCAGAAATACAGAATTCAGGGCAATAGATTAAATGCAGGACCACCCATTACATACAATTATCCATTTTCCTTGTTTAGCCACAAACATATTTAATAATTAAACAGACACCGAACTGGAAGAATAGTAACTCTTATTATAACTGCAATTCTTATCATAAAAGAATAGTAACTCTTATTATAAATGTAACTCTATTAATAGTAAGGCTCTTGTAATACTTTTAATCAAAACAGTTTGTATGCATTTTGATTTGCAAGGAAAAGGATTAATGCAGTGAATGCCAGTATCTTTGCATACAGCAAAAAGGTGTAAATAATCAATTTCACACCAAAAATGGTTGCTGTTGAAGGACAAGGCTGAAAGTGAAATTTTAATTGCAAGTCCAGGACTTCCAATGCCGCTATGTATGTAACGATACAGATACAATTAACGGCCAGACAGTTGAAGAATTTAGCCTTTAAACAAGGCTGATTATTGAAAGGAAGAGGCTGTCTTGTGAAATTCACTCTTCTTGTCTTGCTCGAGGCCTGTCTGCAGTGTATCGATCGACACCATCTGCTCAATGCTCTCTCTCTCTCTCTCTACCTCTCCCTCTCTCTATCTCCTTTAAAAATTTATAAGGCTAACTTGACATCTGCTAGGTAGATGTCAGATTCCAACAGGAGGGGTCACCACAAACTAGGCAGAGCCTAGCCTGCCCCCCCCCCCCCCCCCAAAAAAAAATAAACCAACTCCCCCCATCACCCCTCATCCACAAAATGGAAAACTGTGAACTTTTGACATGGACTGCTTCATGTCGCCTGGAACAGTGTGGGAACGGCCTCTCACCCCCCCCCCCTCCACCCCCCCCACCCCCATACACACTCCCCCACACAGCCCAGATGTCTGGAATCAAAAATAAACTGGAGACCTTTATGAGGTCTGCTTAACCACTTCAGCAAAACGCCCTGTGTCGATCACATCCACTTTTGTCCTTTTTTAAGAGCAGATAATGGTGCGTTATTCACTTGTTTATTTATGTAACTTGATTTCATTGCTCTGTGACCCACAAGCTTGCATTTCTATTTCAATTCTGGCATAGGGGTGTGATAAACAACTTTAGCTCACTGGTTTATTTTTAAACCATAATTGTTTGCACAAGACTGTATTTACCAGAGAAACGAAGACTTGAAACTGAGGCACAGTGACAAAGGTTCACAGGTTTCCTGCAAGTCATACCAAAAATGTGCAACTGTCATTTTTTGTATTCAAAGAAACAGAAAACAATAATGATGACTGCTACGCTGAAGCGCACCCAAACTCAAACTATGCACTGAACATACCATTGACTGGTGTAGGGGGTTTATTCAATCCAAATGCAATGCAAAAAGCCATGGACCAACTTGTTTGAAATTAATCCACTCCACCACAAGAATTAACAGTACGAGATGTAAGATGTATGATAGGTCTTACAGGCATTGCAGAACAGCGTGTGCCAGGGAGCTCAACTGTGTATAAAAGAGGTGGGGTCACTTCCTGGTCAGGCGCACATAAGCACAGTAATAACACCTCTGTTGGAAAGAACTGCTGGATTAGCAATTGCATTTTCTGTTTGGTAAGCGGATCCTCTTATCCAGGACAATGTACATGGCTTACATTTATCTATTTATACAACTGGATATTTATGGAAGCAATTCAGGATAAACATTTCGCTGAAGGGTTCAACAGCAGTGCCCCAGCTTGGATTCAAACTCGCAACCTAATGACTTGCAACCTTCTGCTAACACGTCCACCTCCCTGACCACTGTGTTACCCTACTTGCCCTTATATAAGCATGTCGATGTGGTGACAGGTTAAAAAAATCCCACAACACAGAACGCTGATGTCTGCCGCGCCAATGTCTCATCTGAGACACTTAAAGGCATTTCCCCCCCCCATCACTGTGGCCCGCGGAGCAGATGAATGAGTCCTGGAAGGAAACAGCGTAGGCAGATTCCGATTGTCTGATTAATATCGCTGCCACGAGGCAGACAGGATCCGAGGAATGAAAAGAAACTCCGAATACAGACAAAAACAAAAAAACACCAGATAAAGAAGAGGCCTGATAAATGAATCAGATCATTTCTGCCTCGGTGCCCTTGTCTCTTTGGGTTTTAAAAAAAGGAATGAAAGCCGGGATGCTGCTTAGTGGAGTACTTATACGGCCGTTCAGCTTTTAAAAATAATGACACCATTACTTTACTTGTTTCAGTTCCTTGCAAAAGTGGCTCATCTTTAAGAAAATCAGTTTTTCTTACCTACAGGTGAATTCTCCGACAGTTCGCCATCAGTGGGACTTGTCTGTCACATTAAGCAACAAACTCCAGCAATATTCTGGCAGTATAATGGCATGCAGCTGTGAACACAATGTCTAATTTGAAAAAGAACCCCACCAGGGACCCATGTATTGTCTACTGTTTGAGCCCATCTTGTTATTAATAATTTATTGTTATTCATGCAGTCTTTCCTATACACTTTAGAGGAACTTGTTATCATAATCCCACACTGCAGTGCTTGTTAGACTTTGTGTCCTATCCTCAGATTCCCTGGGGGTCTTTGATGTTGCTGTTTGTCGAAAAAATCACGTCTGTGCAGCACTTGCACATTTTATAAAAATGTCGTAATGCCAAGAGTGAAATATTTGGTGCTGTGTGGGTGGGTACACACACATACACACATAAACACACACACACACAGATACATACACATGAATAAAGATATGAGGGAAATAGAGAGTGAGAAAAAGGAGAAAGAGCAGTTGATCTTTTCCAAGCTTGTGACAGACAGCCTTCATGTAGTAATGGGGAAAACCTCAGTGCCTCACAGGCTTAAATTAAATGTCATGCTGTGTGTGTGCGTGTGTGTGTGTGTGTGTCAAAAGTGGTAATGTTTTGTCACCCAGGGCTGAGATGCGAGTGCCTTCTGACCTGGATGACAGGGTGCTGTACTCCAGCAGGACTCCCCCCCCCCCGGGGCCTTCCTGCTCCGCATCATTGGCTGGCTGCACCTGCCAATGGACTTCCCCCATTCCCTGCACAGTCTTTCTTCTCACTTTGTCTAAGGTTTTGTAATGAAGTGATTTTACTCCTGACTCACTCCAAAACAGGCCTGTCCATCATTCGGCAAAGAAACAGTTTCTTTACACCTCAGGAGCTGCCTCTCTCCCTCAGCATGAACATGAACATGAACTGCTTCCAAATGCTTAATTAATACCCCTTCCTGTTTTCTGCAATTAATGCAAATTCGCTCACCTTAACAACTACCTTGAAAAATATCAATTTGAACAGAAGATGTCTTCAAAGACTTGGCACTGTCCAAAAAAATCATAAAAAGCACACAGCTACTGTGTGTCAAGTTATCACAGAGCAGACAAATGAAACAGCAAACGGATCGTATACATTCACAGAACTATACCATAATATTTATGTAATACTTATATAGTGAATTTAACAGTATAGTCTGTCACTATAGAGTCAAAAAGAATAATGAATATGCAGAACCACTAGGAAATGCTTCTCACAGATCCCCACTCATTAATAACAATGAGAGAAGCAAGCAGAAAGGCAGTGTGCCATTAGAAATAGCTGGATAGTGAAAAATGGGTTCACACTGTACTCACAAGAGACAAGGTGACATCTGGAGCACCAGATCTCTAGTAACATTAGTTCAACCCTAAGGGATTGGATCCCTTTTTATCGCGTCGCCGCTATAAATACCGGTATTCTGATTGATTACAGCACACACAAAAATACCTCTCGCACTGAATGAACCCCCCCCCCCCCCCACGTGCCCCCCCTTTCCCAGCGCGAGGCTGAGAGAGCGTAATCTCTGAAAATTGAAAGAGATGGGATTAATGGAGTCCTGCTGTGACGTGTTATCAGGCAAGGGCTCTTCAGGGGGAGAAAGCCCCCTGAGATCCTCTTGCTGGCAGCCCCTTCGGCTCCCCCAGGTGACTCACCAAACCCCCCTCCGAATGTAGACACCACCACTGCGCCAGCTCATTTATCAAATCCACAGGATTCCTCTTGAGTCTTGAGGTTGGGCTTTTCATGACTCCCTGACTCCCGTTTCTTTACTTTTCACAGGAACACACGGATTATGAATACGAGCCCAAATTATATTTGCTATTTCCTTCATCGATAGCTCTGCTCAGGGTAGGATCTGAAAAAGTCACATCTACATCACAATTAAAAAACAAAAATTACAATTTTGAACATGAAAAATTTGTAGAGAGAAAACATTAAAATCAGTAATTGTGTATGACTTGTGTCTGTGCTGACCCTATCGAGCCTGCAGCTGTGAACATGACAAAAATAATGGTGTCTGTGAGGCCCAATTAGTACAGTACAATCCAATTGGTACCAGCTGTATCCTTTATTTCAAGGAGATAGTTGTTTTTTTTTATTTTTACAGTTTTCTGCCAAACCCTACAGAATGCTGCTTTTTTTTTCCTGTATTAGCAAAGACATTTTTCACGACTCTTTGGAAACCATTAGTATTTGTTGGAGAGTCTACCCAATTAGATTTTCACATGTTGGAGTGTGGGCTTATTTTTGTAACCCTGCATCACCCTCCAGTATTTACATGTAGAGACAACGTTCTCCTTTCAGAAAAAAAAGAACATACATAATAATTTGGAGGTAAAAAGCCACAAGGACTGGATAGACACTTTTTAGCATAGTTTTACATAATTTCTTGTTTTTTCCTCTCTTCTCGAGTGTACTTGAGGGCAATGCTTCTCCTGTTTTGAGAAACACTTGCAAGCTGATTACTAATTAGGTCTTCGGCAACAGAGACTACCAAAATGTATGGGACTAGAGGCTCTTGTCAGTCTCGAAAAGAAGCATAAAGCTCTTGTTCTAAGGCCAGCAAATGCAAATGTAAAACTGCCTGAATGTCAACAGCCCACGCCAATTTCATGCCATGTATTTGCTGGGCGAATGCAATGACACAGAGGGGATTTTTTACAGAGTTTACAAAACGGTCTTTCAGGTTGAACCACCCCATTTGCCTCTCGCTTAGAGAACACCGGGCGTAAGTATCAGCCAAAGGAAGGAGTTTGTAATGAGCACCATTATTGTAAATTGCCCATTAAAGGGGGTATTTTTATAGGAAATAAAAAGTGTCAGTCTCAGCAAAAAAGAGAATTCAATTATCAGTCAGAAAGACAGCCAATTAAGTTTCAAAACAATTTATCATCATGAAAAACACATAATAATCTATATTACATTTTGTATCATCTTGACATTGCATTTCATTTCTTAAAAGCCCGACTGATTTTAAATTGCAAGTGCCAGAAAAATCTTACAGATTCAGATGCAGTGCCTTAAGGAAAATTTAATCAACAAATGGCAGAACTCTATTATTTTGTTTATGACAAAAAATTGTTTCAATCATTTATTCATTTTGCCAGGAGGGACAAATGACAGTGTTACAGTAACGGCCTTGGGTGGGGGGAGAGGAAGGCTTACAAGAGTACCTATCATGTTAGGTATAAGGATCTGTCTGAGACAGCCTGGTTAAAGATTTTTGCCATGACAGGGTAGTTACCACTGCTGAGCGTTGTCATGGTCAGGTTGGAACATCTCCACTGAAAGCTTTCTCCTCGTAACTGCAAGGGGGCAGTGCCTTCAACTTGGTTCAGAGGGAAGTGTGGCCCCTACTGGTCCACCAACATCAGTTCCAGCAGCAAAATGGACTTTCACAGCGGGCTCCCACCAATGCAAATACCACACCAGCCCTGCTCAGTCATAAACTGAAAGAGGGTTGCAGCTGCAAGCTAAATCGTTGGTCACGCATCAGCGTTCTCATTGATTAAATTTAATGCTTGCACCTTGTAAGGTTTATAATAAACATTTCTTACGTTTCTTTTTTGTTTTGCTATATTTTGTTTGTTTCTGGACCTTTTAAACCTCTTCTGCAATTGCCATCACACTCAACTGTAAAGTAATGCGTGGCTACTGGCCCTAGGGGTTAACGTGGTTACAGTAGGGTCAGCAGATTTAATGGCATGGTTTATCTTGGTAGATGCTGGAAAATGGGGCTAATTGCTCAGAGTCAGTTTATTATAGCCTGAAAACAAACCGTGCCTTAATCCCCTTTAATGGCATCATAGGGACCAGAGAGAGTATCTCACTTAGCTATTCATCCACTACACAGGCAAAGCTGCCGTATGGGAATGGTGCATGGATGAGCATGTCAGATAAATTATTTTAGCTCTGCCGTCTGCACTGTAACTTTGGTGTAACTTCACTTGCACTCTCTGCCTACCACCTTAAAAATCTGATATCATGTTACCTTTGGATATTTATTTATTGTCTCTTTATCTTGTCTATTTATTGTCTTGTGTATTTATTCAGTTGTTTTGGATGTAGCACCATGGGTCCCAGGGAAACGTTATTTCAACCCTGCTGTATACTGCATATGGATGAGCTGACTATAAAATCGCTCTGACTCTGACTCTGACTCTGACTCTGGTGGCATGCAATATCAGAGGCATATGCTCACCACTAAACACCGACTGGTTACAATATTCCCTATTATTTTTGATGTTGTTTGTTGCTAGTAGTTGTTAGTAGCACATTATGGACAATGTCAATAAGAGACAGTGAGCTGCTCGCTCTGTTCTCCACAATGTGCTACTATGATGCCCCGACTCCTCCTCCAGAGAAACTGCGCCTCGTAGCTCTTCCGTGCGTTATGAATAAATGACTGAGCAAAGCAAACATCCGTGACCCTCACCTCCTCCAGTACGTCAGCGAGCTTGCTCAGGATTTCTTCAGGCAGGCCTTGGAATGTTGGAACACTGCAGGGAGAGAGAACGAGAGAGAGAGAGAGAGAGAGAGAGAGAGAGGGGTCTGAGCGCTCGATACACATGCTGAAACAAGCTCCACGTGTGCTCCTATCCCAGCAGGTCAATACAAACAGGAGCACGGAGCATCAGAGCTCCGCAGCGCAGCTCCGCAGCGCAGTGCCGAAAGCGCGCTACAGAGTTCCTGAATGATCCGCCAGGTTTCTTTCATTTATTCGGTTCCGTGCTATGATTCAGAAACATTTTTTATAATGAAAGCGGCCATTTCATTTTCACGGCATTTTCGATCATATTGCATTCACCTCTTTGCGCCCAACCTCCAAATCCCCAGCACTATGGGTGCACTTTTGTGGTGTGCTTTCAGTGGCTGCTGGTGCTCACAATTGCAAATTGCAACATTCAAAGAGTATGTGATACTCAAAGACTTAAACCAATCTGACTTCATAAGGCTACAATAATAAAAAAAGAAAACAATAAAGGCAAAGCTCGTGTATGGACATAGACAGATCTTGCATTTGTGCCAGCAAGAGGGAACGCCAAGTGTTTTGCATTCTTGGATAATCTTTCCACTGACAGTACTCTGCTTCTTTTATTCTGGTATCAGCTGATATCAGAAGGGGCTTGAAGGGTCACAATGGACTACGGGAATAAGCGCCCTGTGCAGATCCTGAGAGGGGGGGCCTCTGAAGGGCTACTTGGGGAGAGATTGCTGAGAGACTTGAGCTTTGCCTGAACCCTTCTGCTCGAGTGTGAGATTAAGCAGGAGAGCCGCGCTGTCCAGTGAACGCCGCCTTTCCAGGAAACCAGAGCGGGGCTGCCTCGGCATACCCTTCTTTGTGTTTCATACCCCTGACAGATGATCTCCTCAATGGACTGTTTTTTTAAGGCAGTACAGACAACACAGGAAGCCCACAGTTAATAATCGTTACTCTTTGCTACCATGGGAACTCGTTTCTGCGCATGTGTATCTGCTGAGTGCTTTCTTTTTACTGATGCGAAAATGTTCATTCTCTTAATTGGATTCTAGCAACAAATGACACGTTGTCTTAATACAGCAGTATGTCAACCACACATACGGTAAAACCTGACAAAATGGTGCATTATATCATATTATCTCTTATCCACTGTAGATACAGGTGTGGTAAGCATCAATGATGTGGCACAGTGGTAGGAACCAGTTGTCGCAACTCAAAGGCTGTTGGTTTCCTTCTACTGACGTTGTACCTTTGAGCAAGGTACCCAATGTACATTAATTAAGGAAAATATCCAGCTGTGTAAATGGATGATATGTAAACTCCATCTATCACTCCAGATAAGGGCACCAGCTAAAGAAAGAAATTATGCAAAGTAACAGATAATGTTCTATTACTCAATTCTCATTTCATCATTCACAAGATACTGATGGCAAAAACTTGAAACCTTAACACCACCCTATTATGTGGTTTAATTTTTAAAGGGACAAAAAAGGAAATATTGGAAAATTTCAAAATATCTGCATGCTACACGAAAAAAGGCAAAAAGGACTTCAGAAACATCAGATAAACTTCAGTAAGCATCTCCATTAACATGGCATAACGGAAGGAGTAAAGCGAGATTATTGATTGATTCAAGAGGCAGCTACAGCCCCTATACGCTTCCCTGCCCGGCAATCCGCAGAAGGCATCTTACGTTACCGCTAAAAGCTGACTTCACCAAAATCAATGCCCCTGCTTCCTGCGTGTGACATCATCTGTCAAAAGATTTCCCGTAAAGTGCAATCGAAGGCCATTGGGATGGAGCCACAATTAGCACACAAAATCTTTTGTCTTTTGTTGGATCATCTATTTTAGCACAGGAAAGGAAAAGCGGCGGGGTGTCATTGCTGCTGAAAATAGTCCAGAATAGTACCAAGATAACACACCTTCGTTGGTGCACATGTACCAGCACATGCTCCTATGCGCACACACACACACACACACACACACACACACATACACCATCATACACACTAACATATTCACATGGCACATGCTCAAAATGTAACATGCAAGTGAATGCATGGAGTAGAGGCATACTACAAAAACATTACTTACGAAAGATACTGAGTACAAGTGCAGCAAGAGATCTCATAAATCAAGAGACACTCCTTCATGTCTGAATTTATCATCTCCTATCATGACTACAAGGAGGGTAACCCTCAGTTTTGCCCTTTCAAAAGTCACTGCAGACCCCTAGTGGCAGTAGGAAGAACACAGACTTCCAGATCAGGGTCTCCTGTTCCGCCAACATACTGAGGTCCATTCTTAATTTACAGGACTGAAACTCTCGACTTCTCCAAACGTCACAGTTATACGGTCACCTGAAGGACTTGGTAGAGTTTTTTTTTCCACCACAGGTAATACTGATGACTTTAAATTCTTCCTCCATATTTGCATTGTTGTTCTTGTAGTGCTAAGATAAAATGTATAAGAACTTGACAGACACATTTTAAAATCTTTTAAGAAAGTTCTCTCAATTCTCTCATTTAATGAAGATTAAAAAAAGTATTCAAAATACTGAAGAAATAAGAAGAGAATTAGGGAAATTAAACACTCCTCACTCACATCTTGGGATTATTCTCCTCAGTGTGAAACAAATGTAGATATTAAGATGATAAAGGCAGCTCTGTGCCTGCAGATTAGCGCACTTCAGAAACAGCCGTTGACTTATTATCTTCTTATTGGTTTGACTAAAGATTTTCACTCACTTTCATGTCTTTTTTTCAGCACAGCTACACCTGGGGTGAGAATTCCACCAGTAGAAGATTGAAAATGGATATTATCTATGAATATACACTAGATGCATATAACAGATAAAACAGAAAAAATGGGCTTTAATACTCCAAACCAAATGCGCTAGGTACCCACAGGACATTGATGACTCTGAAATAATGTCCTGTTTCCCATGGGCGTGCAGTAATGGAGCAAATTCAATTATGTGTGCTCGGTGTATTTCTTTATCGGTTTCCCTATGGTACTTTGAAAGGATAATTAAACAGTAGCCAGCATTATATTAATATTGCTTTCAGTTGGAAAAACAAATGAAAACAAAATGTATGAATCACTTTTAACACTTATATTGAAGTGATACTTTTTTTCATCCACACACTGCGTAATTCATGATTGCTTTCAAATAATTTAAGTGAACTTGTTGATCTGACGGACAGGAGTGAACGCATTAACTTTCACGTGCATTTAAGAGACTGCGGATCAGAGAAGTGCATTCCACTGAGAAGAGAACATGTACACATAGCTGAGGTGAGCATGGCCCCCTTTAAGAAAAAGGAAGCTATCCTATATCCTATATATTGTCCTATATTATAATACATGATGGCCATGACTTGCAGCATGATGCAAGGCACATAAAGCCTGGACTATACTTAACCAGTACAGACTCAGAAACACATAGCCTTTATTAAGCACTAATGTTTCATGCTCTTTGATGAATACTTCTTTCATCTGGCATTGCCACAATGCCAGTATCTGTCTTTAATATGTAAAATATGCTTAGCTAGATTTGAAGCTTTGCCGCTATTTTGTCATCAGCCTTTATTCAAATGGTAGGAATGATGAAAAGAATCAGAGGATGAAGAGGATGGAGAAGTGCGTTTTCAGCATGCAGGGTTCCGCACACTGCATGAACAGTGTTTAATGTCTAGCATGGTGCATGCACAGTGTTCCAGGTTCTGTGTACTGCATGCACAGCATTCTTGCTTTTGTGTGGTGCATGCATATTGCCTCAGGGTGCTGCACAATGCGTGCACAGTGTTCCGGGTTCTGTGTGCTGCATGCACAGCATTCCAGGTTCTGCGTGGTGCATACACATTGTTCCACATTCCGCATGTTGCATGCAGAGTATTTTAGGTTCTGTGTGGCACGTGCCAGAAGAATAGAGTTGTGTAGAGTAGAGAGTTCCCACCTTTTTAGAAACTCCATGTACTCTGCGTGCTTGATCAGCCCTGTCCTCATCATAATGGTCTGGAAGCACTGTCGGTCGATGGCCCACAACTTCACATTAGTGAGAGCTGTAGAAAAACAGAAAACAGTGTCATTCATTCAGCTGGCTTATGCTTGCTTATGCTTAACTCACTTAAGCATAATAATCAAACTAGAAAGCACTACCACATTATCACCCAAAAATGTAAATGTAAATGATCTATTTATCCTACTAAATGAGTGAGTCATCTCATAGCTGTGAGGAATATCCCCACAGACAGCATAAGCAGATTGTCCTGCGTTTTGTTGTGTTCATCCATGCTATTGCCGAAACTGGTTTATCAAAGTAATTGGACAAAATGAAAGGGAAGAAATTAGAAAAACATAATAAAATTATAATAGAAGGCATTTCTTCAGCCCGGTTTTAATAAGACCCACAGCAGTTTTATAATTTCTCACTTTTAAGGGATCCATTTTGAAGCGAGGCGTACTGAAACAGCAAGGTTGTTAATGAAATCCTTGAGGCTCAGTGCTTGGATCGAGGGCACAGTAGCAGATTTGCAAACATAATGCCCTAATAATTGTGATCCCAAATCACTGAAGATGCTACCTTGCAACCATACGCACTGTTTTTTTTATAGGACACCTGGGGCTTTACATGGAAATTTTTCAGCACAATTTGTCTCACAATCACCAAGATTGAAGATGTATATCTACAGTAAATGGAACTTAATGTCTTAATGTTGAACAAATGTCTTTAGATGCACCACAGTGAACGGTGTTGAGTTGGCCATACCAAGCACACCCAAAGTCAATGGCCTTTGCAAGTCTGATTAATAAATGTTTGGCCTGACCAACCAAAAACTTTCCCTGGATTTACTTTTTCATAGAAAAAGACAAAATGGCAAAAGTAGCAACAAATACAGTATGTCAAAACAGACTATTGCTCCATGTCTGTTTCAAATCAACACATCACTCCATTCACTTTGTAGATCTGCAACCGGGGTCTTGCTTCATCATACACACATTGATTGCTCTGAAATAGCCGTCATCTCACCAACGTTATTCAGAGATGTTAATGGGAATATGAGAAGTGCTTTGGGGAAAATCCGGAATTGCTTTTAGATGAAAAGTGTTGTGATCACTCCCAGACCTCCACAGCATGAGGGCTAGATGGCAATATTTGCATAATGTTTCATCAGCCATTCTGCGTTGTTTATGACATAAAACTGAATGCCTCTCTAGTCTCTTCTTTCTGGCTCCTTTTGTCTATCATTTCTGCTTCTTTCTGTTCTCCATATTCCTTGTTTGTTTTCTTTTTTTATTTTGAAGTGTATTAGCAAAGTTGCAAAAAGACTACCTTTATGCGGATATAGAATAAAACACACATGGCAAACCTCTCAACGTTGATTTACGAGCACCACCTTTACTTCACTTTAAATTGAGGCCACATCTTGGGAGAATATTGCGCTTTGGACACTGGAAGGCTTTGTTGTCCTAGATAACACAGCTGGCCCACATGCCTGTAACAGAAACCTAGCTACAAACCTTGGCTGCTTTGCTATGGACCATCTGGGAGCCTTTCTCTAAAGTGATTATCATATCAAAAATTACTGACGTGAGTTACTACGCATTACTGTAGACCTGGCACATTTTAATTATTCTGCTTTGGCTGTTTCGTCAAGTTATTCTAGATCAATAACATATGCTGGTTAGGGGCAATCAAACCAGGCATAATCAAGCTACTGTATGTGAGCGGTAGATTTATTTCTATGGATCAATCGTAGCGTTTAAGAGAGCTTATAACACAGTCAAAAGACGTGACGAGCGCTCTGTGGGGGAATTTTGCCAAACCAGTTAAGTCCGTTACGAGGGGACTCTGATGAATCGATCTAAGGATGTGGAATGCACTGTAAACGTAATTTCAGGAAAACTGATGCATTAATGTTTATGTGCCGTGGGATTTCTCCAAGGAGTACGAGAAACTGATTCCCGCGCTAAGGAAGAGAGAGATGCAGCAGGGGCGTGAGCTGCATTCCGAGACGCCGGCTCGCTGGAGCACACGTGTGCTGAATGTCTGCTCCGAGTCAGGTATCGGTGAGCCACACGGACATGATGCCTTTCCTCCCCAGTTAAAGTCTCATTTCCTTTGGACTATGCCAGCGCCTTTACCGGGGAGACCGCTTTTTTCCAGCACGCTGAACACCAATGGACATATCCAAAGTCATTACATGGCGTACTCACAATGCAGCGTGAAATAAAAGCGCACACACCCGAAGCATGATTCAACCCTCATCTGGACCGTAACGTCCCCATCTTACTCAATAACAATGGCAGAGTGTAATACCCACGTCTCAAGGCCATGGACATACTGTATGAACACACGGCCTTGCCTCAGGTAATTTTCATAAATTTTATATAGCGTAGATTGCAGATTGCGTAGATTGATCAGGGTTATGTAACGCTATGCTCCACCAAAACAATTCAGTGCAAAAGCATCTGAGATTGTCTTAAATTATGGCAGTTAAGTATCAATCTGTTTGGCGGCAGCCTATCCGTCCTAAGCTCTTGTTTCCATGAAGCGGTTATTATTAATGCTTTACTGCTGGAAGTGAACAGCGACCTCAATAAAGCAGATGGGGGACATTCAATCTTCATGCAGAGAGCAGCACCAAGACCCAGCTGAGTTTCCCACAACAATAGTGCTAATTATACAGAAGATTTCACAAAACCTAGCGTTCAAACCCATCTTGTCTGCAGAGACCTGGCCATGAAGCCGCTTTCTGCTGGTGAAGAGTGGTGCATTTTAAGGCCTCCTTGCTGCTGGCAAAAAAACGACAAAAAAACCCACTGATTAAACTTTGTGTGAGGAAGCAGGCAATGTTTTCCATCTGGGCTAAAACCTATCATCTGAGAGGGAGTGTGATCATTTAAAGAGGACATCACTGGGAGAACTCTCTGCTTATCTTCCAAGGCTCTTTTCATTAGTGGCGCTAACCTTCATCATCCACAGCGAATTAATAAAGCATTTCACCCAAGGTAAAATTGCCTTTTAAATGCAGGTTATACAATGGATGATTGACATTAGTTTCTTTTCTTCTTATTTAAGAAAAGGAATGCTAAAAAATGCAAGACTGAATGAAAGTAACAGGTCTCTGATGTCTAATGAACTCCCTATATTGTGAAAACTCCTTTGCTGATGAAGTTTGTGACAACAAGCAGGGTCCTGAATGCCACAGCTAAATTCACTGATAGTCGATCTTGGTTTGGGTGTTCCCAGCATTTGCAAAATGAAACTTCAAGCTGCTGCAGTGTTTGTTTGCAAACGATGCTTATCGGAGAAGGTCCAGTTCCTCTGCCACCCCAAGTGGCATGAATAGATCCTTGTTAATTCACTTCCTTCCTTAACCCCTTCTTCCTCCCTCTCTTTCTCTCTGGGGTTGGAAATACCACGATGCCGCAACAAAGGCAAAAGCAATCAAGGGGATTAAAAATAATTATCAGCGCATGAGAAAAACACCCCCATGTGTTCTGCCAAGTGTCAAAGTGAGGAATCTAGTACTCCCTGCTGAAGATATTCATCAGACACCAGCATCTTAAAGCCTTCACCCAATCACGAATTTGCCATCAGCGCCACTCTGGAGAAGACTCAAACAAATGACAAACAAAACACTAGCAACCGGGAGTCTCCGTATGGCCTGAGCTCCTGCAGAGGAAGAAAAATCAAGCTAATTATCAGGAGTTGAATTGCGCAAATGGAACAGATGTATCCGTTGATGAAATGAATTCCAATAATTGAACAATCCCATCCCGCTCAGTGGATGGTGGACATTTGACACTGGATAACTTTTCCGCAAATCATAATTAAATCAGTAAGTCAACAGAACATGGCACCAGTACATATAAATAACCCTAGCCTTTAACGGGGACTTTGTATTAGCTGCACTGTTGCCCACTTTTCATTCAAGTACTACTTGGAAGTGATAAATTATACACACACACACACACACACACACACACACGCATACACACACACACATACACACACACACACACACACACACACACACACACACACACACACACACATACACACACACACACACACACATACACGCACACACATTATATATACACTAGGGTCCAAAATTATTGGGACACCTGGGCATTTTGTGGTTAAGTGTGGATGTGTCCATGTAGCTATTAGTTTTATCACTCAAACTTATGGTGTGGCGAAAACAGTTACATGTTTTGGCAACTATTAACATTTTCAAAACATCTCTTTATGTGGTTGGCACACGATTGCCTGATGACTACCCTTATTTCCAACATTTTAATAATATGTATGACATTAATTCTGCCCAAGAAACTGAGAATTCCATGACGTTAACTTAATTTTAAAAGATACCTACATACTTATTGAGTGCAGACAAGTGAACAAAAATGACCATCACTTCAATTAGGCCTGATTGAACGTTGCCCTGCCCCCTAATTGAACACTCACACTGAAGCCTATATAAACCTAACAAGGTTGGAACATGGTCACAGAAGATGAAGCTGAAATTGACATTGACATAAATATGACTTTCCCAATGTCTGATGGAATATGCAGCAAAAATATTGTGGGTTTTCAGAAAAAGTGAGTGTCCCAATAACTTTGGACCCCGGTGTATATATATATATATATATATATATATATATATATATATATATATATATATACACTCTACACAGAGTAGTGAATAGAGTGAATGGTGATTCTAAGTGTTTGATACACGATCGATAAAGTGAAACGATGTAATTTTCAGTGAATCTCCAACCTTGAATAGTTCACATTATGATCTTTGTACCTCACAGACTGCAATAATGACATCCAGCGTAAGAACAGGTCCACATGTGAGAGTGGAGGGAAGAAGTCTCCCTATATTATGGTAATACAATTGCTGGACTCTAATACTTTGATTGGTCCCTTTTAAATGATGTCTTTCTGAGCTAGCAGTGAACTGATTGAAAGTCAATCAAGATAGCAGTTGCCCAGGTAACCTTTCATGCCGTAATAGGGATGTGGTAACCCCATCTCTGTGCAGCTCTTCTTTCAATTTGGTTAATCCCCTGTGGTTTAATTAGGGCTCAGCAACTCTAACTATGAAAAAGACCTATTTTGAGACTCTCAGAACGCAATTATGCTGAAATGTACCATTGGACGTTGACATATCCCAGCGCTGTACAACTGAACCAGTGTGTAAATATACGCTGCAAATAAATAGGCATTTCTTTTGTGAGAGTTCATTTTGAAACGATTGTTATGCTTTAGGAAAATGCTTCACGTTACTGCTTCCCAGAAAGGAAGTATTGTAATATAGCATGTGGTATTATACGTCAAGGCAGATGCTTGAAAAAAAAAGGTAGTAGATACAGTGAAAGCTCCCAGTTTTCTGAGGCTTCCTGAAAATTGAATTTCAGCTGGCAGTCATGGACACAGTGCCCATAACACACACATACACACACACACACACACACACACACACACACACACACACACATACACACATACACACACACACACACACACACACACACACACACACACACACACACACACACACACACCTTCACAGCTCTTCAACATGGACCGTGTGTACCCGAGAGCTCTGTTTTTCTCCGTCAAACGCTTACACCATGCTGCAAGGAGACAAACTGAACATCAGGTGACAGCAGAGGAGGGTGCTGTCAGCGCACAGCACGTCCAAAGGGGGCCTCAGCTGTCAAGACAGACTTTTTCCTCATCAAACTCATATTGCGATGCCAGGCGCAGAGAGCCCCTGCCTGCCACAGCAAAATATCTCTTACTCTAACAGTCCTGACGATTACAGATACCACTACAGCCACTGCCTATTTCTAGTGCCAGCCGATTTATCTGGAGGGGATACAGGCGGCCTTTGCACCCCTGCGCATTTTAGCCCGGAGGAACGAGGTGCTGGGATGGCTAATGACGGTCACAGACTGAGGAGATTTCACCACACAGCTGCTGCCAAGGCAATTACAGCTTCAAAAGCTGACAGCGGTGGCTGCAGCCTGAATTCGGCAACTGTTACCCATTCACCCATGGCGGCGTTCCTCTTCTCATGCGTCCATGAGCCGGGCCTGAGAGGAACTGGCCACAACTGCCCATCCAACAGCACCGTGCCTCAGGGCCGGCTGTCTTCCCATAACCCGTGTGAACATCCTGTCGGCCGCACACATTCAGATGCAGCGAGAGGAAGCGGGATCACCGCAGGGTTAATGGCTTTCAGCTGGCTGCGAACCTTCAAATTCAGCCACGCTAAGAGAACCGCTCAGAAACTCTCGGGCTTCCCACAGTTATTCATGTGCTCTTGGGGAATTGAGAACGTCCTGTTCTGAGGTGAAAACTCCTCAGACAGATAGCAAAATAACAAATGCATGAAAATGCAGGAATAATTTTTCCTCTCAAAGTCTGACACAGGCGCACACTGGGGATAATGTCCTGTTGAGAGGTGAGGACAACACAGCTGAGGAGCACATTCACGGATGCGTGGCTTCATTTGAGATAAACCCTCTAGCTAGATGCTACTCTATTGTGAAATACTGCTTCTCTTATAACTTAAAATGATAATTGTTTATTTTTATTACTGGATAGTCGAGCTTGACATAGACAGGTCTATCAAAGAATGTTTTCAGATGAGCGGATTACGTTTAGTCCTGTCTAGAGCACATTTCAAACAAAACTCCCCCATTCAACAGGTATTTTGTTTTCAACTGAATTTTATATCTCTGAAATGACCGGAATGCATGAAAAATGCAGCTCATTTG
This sequence comes from Megalops cyprinoides, assembly GCF_013368585.1. Taxonomy (NCBI): domain Eukaryota; kingdom Metazoa; phylum Chordata; class Actinopteri; order Elopiformes; family Megalopidae; genus Megalops; species Megalops cyprinoides. The sequence continues at coordinate 56,422,785 of NC_050583.1, forward strand.
GGTCAGCATCCAGCTCCTAAAAGGAGTACTGACTGCAGCTTCAGACGAATAGCTTCAAGCGTGTCGTTTTTGTTCACCACATTTTGAGAATATCCACAGCATTTATTATGCATACTCAGAAGTCACATTATTTCAGATTATCATTTTTACAAGCGCACAAATTAATCCTGTCAAGATCATTTCTAGCCGGGTTTAAGAGCTCTCTTATAATTTCTTCTCCAGAGACACCCAACGAGGACGGGTTCACGAAAAATTAATCTAGTCAAGAAATAGACCTCTGTGCTTCATATTTCGAATCATGGAAAAGGAAATGCAAAGTGGAGATTTGATCCCCTGCCTTTAATTTATTTCATTTATCTCATCTGACAGAGTTTTATTCAAACATGCACACTGTTACCAAATGAGCTTTCATTACAATCAGGGGAACAACCGACTATCCATTCAAACATAAATGATTGTGTAGGGGTGTAAACTACAGCAAATGTGTCATTTTATGAACTTGTGACTGCAGCTTGCTTTATGTCAGTGTGAGATTATCTGGGCTGAAATAACCGAGCATAAGGCATCCTTGACCACAAAGACCATAAAGCCCACAGATCCATGTTGCTCTTGCTCCAACTTGTTTTCTGTTATTGTTTCCACAGATATGCTCTTCCTTCATTGTTTGGGCAAAGCAACACATCATTACTTTAATTAAAGGCTCCATTAAGGCCGGGTGTGCTTGGCCAGGTGACAAGGCGAGGTCTTCAAAGGTTGGACTGAAAAAGGCAAATGCCATACAGAGTATGGAGTCTACCATAAGGTGCTGTTTTGTAATGGTAATATGAAGCAGAAATTAAACTGCAGTAGCTAAGATACATACTTCAATAAGTTGATAGTTCCTCATAAAAGCTGACAGCTTGGATGCATGGCTTGCTGATGGTTTGCTTTCCATTCAGTTTCTTGTGGGATCAGAAATAATTGGTAATTATTGAACATAATGAATACAGCATACGTTCCCCTTCTGTGGCAAACTAAGTAATTTGTTTTTTAAATGATCAAGGCTTATGAACTGTACACCACTTAACATCACCAACACACATCTTTGTTTCAAATTAGGCCAATTTTGACCTGGAAGAAGTGGAGCTCTGTTGACCACAACTGAAGAAAATACTATCCAGCCATGTAAGTTTTCTGCTTTTGATGAGAGTTGAGACTGAAACAGTAACTGTAAAATTAATTTTGTATGATACATTTTCCTGATAGGTCTACCAGTCATATGCACACCATACCTACAGTAAGGCCAGGCCTGTGCAGTATAGCCACATCCTTCCTAGGCCTGGTGCTATGAGGGCGCGTAGGTGTGCACTGCAGTCCCAGACGGACCTCAGTGCACCCCCACTTTTCTCCTTATATCCCAATGTCGACACAGTATTTATCACTTTTTGTGCACCCTCGTGGATTGCAATTGCACCCCTCTGTATTTTCTCCTGGCACCGAGTCGGATCCTCCCTTCATGGAGAATGTGCTTGGTAGGTTCCCTCGTCATTCACAGTGTATGGAGAACTCAGGCGGTGATTACACATGTCCCATCACAGATATAATGACAATACCCAGACTGATAGACATGTTTACTAAAACAATAACACCCCTGGCCCCCAGCCATCTGAGAACAGATGCTCACAGCTGTCCAGGCTGATGAATATTCACCAACAACCACCAACAGTCAGCTATTATCTTAAATCTTATTTGAAAAAAAAAATCATTAAAAAAACCCTTAAAATATAGCACATATTGTAATTCCAACAACATCAACTGTTCCGTCTGTTTTTTTCCCCCTCAGAAAATCTAAAGGCGTAGTTTTGTAAAGAAATGTTATACAATCATGATTTGGGCAGCTATAAGTCACATTTCAATAATATTAAAAAACAATCACACCATTTTCTTTTCAAGTCAGTGATTAACAGATGAATAATAAAATATCGCTATACAGATTTTTCCATTAACACAGAAGGAAATTGGTCAGCTCAAATCAGGTGTCATCACACCATTGATTCTTCAATTGTTAATGTTATTCATGACCCAGTGAAATAAATTACTTCTGGACTACTTGCAACAAGATTGCTTTTCGGTCATAATAATTCAATAGTCTTTTTAGGGCTACAGCATCTTCCTACCTGCAGTTGGTATATTTGGATCTTTTTTTTTTTCGATGCACTGTTTATGTCTCTTTGTGTTCATTTAATTCAGCATTTAATTCACAGGTGAATGGAGCTTTTAAAACACAGTGTACAGGCGCCAAAATGAAAAGGCCTGTACAGGAAGTGAGAACACAAAGGTAGGGTCTTGTGAGGGCCATCACACAAACAGCCTGAGGTTCACCCGCTTTATGAGGGAACGTAACCACCGGGAGCCCCCCAGTGTCACGTGTCAGTGCAGGCGTCACCAGGGGACCACGAGCATACCACTTCAAGTGCCCCCGTCTTTGCGATGTCACCCAGCGAAAGGCAGAGTGCAAGGATTTCAATGTTAGGAGAGGAACTCTGAGGACATTAACGTCAGCACGGAGCGCTGACGTGGCAGCACTGAAAATTCTGCAAAGGGCAACACTGTGGAGAATGGGTTGGAAGACTGCACTCGTGGTCCTGGGTTCGAATCCAAAAAAGGGATCCAAAAAGAACTTGAACTATGCATAGTTGCATTGTCAAGGATGTACAGCCAGCTTCTTTACAATAAGTATGCTAATAACCGAGAAGCCAATAGTTGAAGGGCCTTGATCAAGACTTACAAGTTTTTAAGACGGGAATAGCTAATGGGGAACAAAACCCCAGTTACCCATTTTCATAATTATTTGACAAAAAAAATCATCTGGATTCTTTGTATGCTTGAGACAGTGAAGGTTTTATACTATACCATCTGACTGCTCACTCAAGATCCCCATGTCGGTGAGAAGGGAACAGCCAATGGGAATGGAAACTTCAATTTCCTACTCTCACATCAGTTGGCAACATATTCAGGAGAATTCTTTGTGCTTCTGACAGAGCGGGTCTCATACCATTATACTCCATCGAACCGTTGCCCAACGATTTTCAAGAGAATACACAAGGCCTTACAGACTCAGGGACGATTAAAGCTATCACCAGAGAGCAGGCAGTACGATCCACAGAAAGACTCATCCCCTTTACACAAACCAGGGAAAAATTCTGTTCAGGAAAGATTGGTCTCCCACACAGTCAGGCACTGAGAGACCCTGTTTCTTCACAACACGAGCAAACACAAGAGAATGCTTTCAGCTGAGCATAACTGGATAAAAAAGTCTTGCCTGCTTCGTAAAAGAACCAAAAAAAATCTTTTCAACTGACATCTCATGATTTTCAGAAATGGCACTAATTGGACACTAATTCTACTGGCCCATACCAGTCAAATCCCATAGGTGGTCTGGCATATGCTTTAATGCATAATTATATCCATGTGTGAACGGTTATTGCTCCTCCCTTCAGGCTACTTGACTTCTGCCCTGGGACTTGGAAGTATGTTTTTATAATTACTAATTGAATGAGTTAAACGTCAAAATGACAAAGAGCTTGCTTCTGTTCTCAATCTGTTGCTGTTTTTTTGAGCAATTACTGTAATTTTTAATGAAATCAATAACAGGTTCATATTTGAAAGCTAAGTCATTGTAAACAAAGCTGGCCTGACATTACTGCCCCATTCACTTATTCATATTTTTTTCTCCAAAGTTCGTATTGTGCCATATCCAATCAAAACCAAAACTAAATATATACAATTATAAATACTAAAATGTCAAAGAGAAAAATCAAGCTATTCCCAGGCAGAGTCCTTGTCACGATAGTCAGTATGTCCAGCATTTACAACAAAGCCTGTTTTACCAGCAACTGTACTGCATCTACCATCAGCAATTACTGGCATCAGCGGTTCTTTTTAAGTGACAGCTGAGGATAACTGCCATTTAGTGATGCATGTTCAGATCATATATGACTGTTCTGGGGACAACACAATACATGTAGACGTGTAGAGTTTGTTAAATGTTAAATGCAGACATGCGAATATGCTGACAGATTGTGTGTACAGGTACGTGGGTGTGTATACGCACTCAATTGTATGCACACATTGGCTAAAGCTGCAGAAACTTTTTATGCATTCTAAACAGATGACCAATAGAACAGTCTAGCCTAATTACCGCCTTCATTTTCCTGAACTATGGCCATAGCCTAACTTAACTTACTCACAAAAAGGGGCTACATCACAGAAAGGGTTAAAACAAAACAACCCTCTCTGTGAAAACTGTCTGACAATTACAAAATACATCAGCACACAGAACCCAGTTGTTTGATAAGAGGTCTTTTAATGATGCTAATGGCAGTGCGCCTCTGATTGTAGCGAAGCTACGAGATGCCGAACAGGATACCCATGTTAATTACCCTGGCAGCGTGTCACAGACCAATCCCTCGAGGGGCTCAACAGCACAGTCACATACCATGCAAAGCATTCACGCTCTCTTTAACTCCCACTCAGTGGGCCGATGTCGAGGATGAACCCTGAGACCATAATTTAAAGCTAAACAAAGGTTGTTTACTCCCACCCCACCCCTTGGAAGCGTCCGATGTCAAATGAAAAGGACATTTTAGCATCTTGTGCTGATCCCAGATCAGTGCTGCTGTGCTGTCTGTGAATTATTCATTCATTAGCACGATATTTGTGCTCTCCCCAGTTCAAAGCATGAAAAGAAAAGGGCCGTTGTCTTCGTTCACAATCCAACTTTATCTCTCAAGTGTATCTCGGGCATCACTCAGATGTTTGCCAGTGTGGGCTCTCTGCATAATGACCGTGAGCAGAACGCCTCACCATTACAGGACATACACCTCTCCGTCACAGTTATGTGGTGCTTGGTCTCATTTCCATGTGAATATGAAATGAAGCTTTAAACACGAGGGATGTATGAGATTATACCATCACACCAGAATTGTGTGTCTTTGTCTTAGTGTCAAATGACAAATTTCTCATAAAACTGCATTTATTAACTCCGCTAACCGATGTTCCCAGCAGACATGGATATACAGTAGGGTCTGCCTTCTCAATACTTATGAATACTCTCCTGCTGAATTCTCTTTTGTATATGTCCAGCTTTTGAGCTATGCTGTAGCTGAGGATCTAAGGTTAACTGCAGCTGGAAAGCAATGAGTCCATTGGCTTCAGTATGATATGTGCTAATGATGACAACAAAAATTCATGTGCGATTAATACCACACCTGCCCAGAGGAAGGGTAGGGAGGATGTGCGAGCAAGATAGACACAATTAGCCCCACACAGACAGCAGACAAATCTGAAGTAATTCTTTCAACAGAAAAAAAAATCCTCACAAAGACATCTGTCAGGCAAATTACATTTAGCTAATTATGATAAGCCTACAAACGCAGAGACATCAAATTTCAAATTAAAATATTTGCATATAATTCAATTGTTGACTGAACCGTGACCATTCTTATTTAGACCAATTTCTGCAAAAAATTAAAAAGTCTAGGGAGTTCTGTCATTAGATGTGGAGTGTCTTATTTGTTCAGTGAAGAAACAACTTGTGAATGAAAACAAAGATTTGGAAACTTCGTTTTATTGTTCCAGCAAACTCTGATCGTTCAGCTTTTTTCCAAAGTAATCCTTGACTAATGTACAGGCCTATGTCTCCCTTTATCGCACCATTAAGGTTTGAAAATGTAGCTCCATCCGGGGACATGGCAGAACTATACAGCCATAAAACTGTTTACCTCAGAAGAGACAGCCCGTAAAAGACCTTACGCCATTTAAATGACACGTCAGGTTAATTTGCCTTCTATATATGGGCCTGTTTGCTACCACCCTCATAAAAGGCTAATATGTTACATCCAATGGTACAGTTGCCTAACTTGGTGTGTGAAACATAGCCGGTTTTGAAAGCTAACGTCATGAAATGTGGCTGATAAATTCTACTACCGGCTCTGCAAAAATAACCTTTGGAAAAAGGACAGCGCAAAAGTAACTTCAGGGTATGACTGATTCCAACAGCAAAGTGGTTTTGGTATCATTCATGATGTGACAAAATGTATCATTTCTTAGTTGTAATCTTTGATGACCGTATGACCATGTATTTTTCATGTACAGGGAGAACTGTCATGGTGGTACCCCATCACTATGGAGTGGAATCCATATCAGAGCGAAATATTGTAGTTACAATTTTAAACAGTTTACAAAAATGTTCTGAAAACTTCTTCCGACTGTATGCTTAACTGGTCTGAGATACTGTTATGTGGGTTCAAACGCTATCATGCAATGTATGGTCAGCACCTAAATGATATTTGAAAAATATAATCCAGGGGTTGCTTCTCAAAAATACCTTACACAGAAATATCTCACAACTTCTTTAGATGGACGGCATGAGAGGAGCTGCCCTTTTTAATATCCCTTTGCGATAAGATCATAAATGGACAATATTTCAACTTCAGAAATTCAAATAGCAAATCAACATGTGGTACAGTACATCATTACAACATCGCTTTAATATTAGATTCCTCAAACCTTTTCTACATGGGAAATAAAATCCCCCCCAGAAACCTCTTATATGTCTAAAAATCATGGCTCCTCTAAAATTGTAGTATTAGCTATCAACCAGTTTTCTTCAGCATATTCTCATGATATTTTTCTATCCACTACAGTAGAAAATGCTCAATATTAATGTGAAATATCTTCTCATTTATAGAAATATAAAATTTTTAATGGTGAGAACAGGTCATTAAGCACATCTAGAATTGTCATCATGTCAAACCCTGAGTCTCAACCAAAGTATTAGCAAATTAACAGTATTCAATGTGAATATATGTACCCCCAATTCAATTCAAAAGTGCTGTCACGGTCACTCTTCAGACAAGATAAAATAACTGCATTCCGCAATTATTACACACCAGTCTAACCATAAAACACACACCCACTATAAAACAAGCCTCTATGTGCCATTTTCCTCCTGGGTTTCCTAACCAAGCAGTCAGTGGGCAGAGATTTTTTTTGTCAGATATGTCATGACAGGTGTGAGGAGGAGATGGAATTTTAAAAAGGTGCTGTAGATTTCTTTAAAGCCTCTTGGGAGGGCTAGTCAGACAAGCAGTGCCAGAGGGTTTCGGGGGGGGGGGGGGGACACAGGGGGGACCAGGAACTAGCACATCATCCAAACAACAGAACACAACATAGGGCAGTGAACAAGAGAAGCTCCCTCCCTCACCACCCCCCTTACACCCACCCCAAAAAAACCATTAATATCCCTGCAGTTCCCATTCCCTGCTTGTATTTGCAAAGTCAACCAACCACTCTTATCTCTCTCTTTTCTTTAAAATGCACACCAATGCTATGTGCAATCAAAACACACTGTGGACACACAAATCACTTGGCAACAAAATCAACTGTAAATTAGACTAGGTTGAATAATAATCCAGAGACCGTGCTGCTTCAAAAAACACTATCTGAAGAGGCGGAGATGCAGAGCTATCCAATTTAGTACCAAATACTTTGATTCGGACTTGTGCAATGGTTGAATAAGTCTCCCTTTTCTGACTCTCCAGGATTATAACACATGAATTAGGGACGGTAAGGTTATGAGGGTGACTTTCTACATGCTGATGGCTGGAAAATATAAAAGGCAGAACTTAAATAATGAGTGGCTATTAAACAGCAAAGAATAGAAACAAAGGAAAGCCAAAAGAATTGCACAGTATGTAAATTACGGAATGCCTGCTTTTAACCGAATCTTCAAAATGATCCCACTTCCTGGCTTTTACCAATGCCATTAGATTTAATGTTATTTTTCTTTAACAGAAAGCATTATCAGAGGGAAAGCTGTTCTCCTTGTGCTCCCTTTCAGCATACTCATTTTTCTCCAGTGGTTTTCGCGAAGCTATAATGAACTTCTATACTAATGTTGGAGAACATAATATATGAACCAGTATCAGCTCAAAATGAGGCCAATGGAGAGTTCCATTATTATTGTTCTTTCCCTTAGGTATTCAGATAATAGTAGCTGTGCAGCAATGATGGTTTATTTTACCAAAACCATTTGTTTTCCAAGATTATATTTGTACAATCAAATCCAAAGATACATCTTTCTCACAAGCACCCCACCACCACCACCACCTCCATTTCCATGCAACAAAGTATCCATGTGTCACTGTCCAAACACAAATGCACCCATGCAAAGATAGAAATAAAAGCGATATACCAGCATATCTCAGTCTGCAAAAAATCTCAGCTTCAGCTACAATAGGGGTTAAATCTAGGAATATATGTGCTGGATTATTTGGTACAGTTTGCCCCTGTGAAAGTGTTATAGTGCGGTATTTAAGATGGAATGGTATTCAGATTTGTTTGTCTGATCTGTCACCTTACATCTCAGGCACAATTCATACAAAACAGTAATGAAAATCAAGTGTATCTCACAGACTGCTGCGTATTTCCAGGTTTACATAAGATCCCAAGATCCCCAGTATTTGTTCAACTTATCAATAGATTTAGCCTTTCAACTTCTTTTTATTTTTTAACTTGACCTTTAAAATTATGTAAATGGAAATTAAACTACATCATTAACAGGACAGTGTGTAACAAATGTCTTTCTTGGTTTCTGACAGAGAGCATTCTGCAATCAGTTAGAAGTAGATGTATTTGTCCTTGTTAAACCATACAGCAGCCTTGAGAGCGCTGCCTTATGTAAGCATTCAATTTTTTTGCTAAATAGCTGCATTTGCTTCAATTCGGCACTGCCACGGCTATTTCAGACATTAATTCAACATGTGATTTACACTGTATTTCCCAGTACTGAAGCAGCTTGGATGTAAAACTCCATTCAAATTGTATTTGTCATGTAATCCCCAGAAAGTTGATTTCAGAACACACAAGTCCTTTATGTATATGAAAGGCTGACTAATTGAATTTCACAAAAATGGCTACCCCTTTTCACTGCTGCAGTCTACTAATAGGGTTCAGTAATGACATGAACATTAAAGAAAATTGTCATGTGTTCCATGATGTCAAAATGCCACTGACTAAAATGTAAAAATGAGCAATCATTTTTTCCCAGGACCCTAATAATGTCTCTTGATGTGGCAGTAGTTATAGTCATGTAATTTTATTGTCACTGCATTTTAAGTTATGAGTTAATGGTAGTGAAATAGTTAATGTAATTCCACATATATTGGTTGGATGTATATTTTTGTGTCAAACATTTAAGGTTTTTATATATTACATGAGATTATTATTACTATTATGTCTGTACTTTGTTACACATAAACACTGTTACTACCAAACTATACATCTAATTCCCAAGTCTCACAAGTACTGCAGAGATGGGCATTATTTGTCCAGCAGGGTCTACCATCATTAACAATACAATTCAGCTTCAAGATTGGTACCTCTGCCAAGGGCACAATGGCAGTCCACTATCTGGGACTCAAGTCTGAAACCTAATGGATACAAGCTCCTTCAAACTGCTTTCTTGCGGTCTCACTCTGAGCCAGTCTAAAACTGCAGTTCAATCAAGAACAAAATTACTAAAATGACTAAAATGAAAGGATGTCAATCTTCATTATTGGAGGCATGGCCCCTTTGACCTCACATGTTTATATTTTTGCCCTTCCCACTTCTAATACTATTTGGAACAATATAGTCTAGGTGTAAATATTTTAATTAACTGGTGCTCTGAGCAATCTCTAATTGAATTCTGCAACCATCAAAGGATGAGAAAACAGACAGCTCTATGCTGGCTTTTTCTGCTATCAAAGAAAAAAAAATCCCAACTTCTCCTCACAAACCTAGTGTATCAATTCATTACCCTTGTCAGGCTACAAGCCATCTTATCCTTGTGGAAGAGTAATTATTTGTATTAATACTACTTTTTGCTTTTAGAATTTGAACTAAACAGAAATTGTCTGGTAATGAAAAAAAATGTATTCACCAGATGTTCCTTTGTGATGTCCCCAAAGAAACCAAAATAAAAAAACATCATATACTCAACTTACTTCTCACTCTAATTGTGGCTACCTGGTTAATCTAAAATCTGTCATCTTGTAGTATGTTTGCTTCTCATGTGGCGAGTATGGTGAATGGCAATGGGCTAAAACAGCAGTCAGCTTCCAGATTAAGAGACATTCATTCCACTAAGACAAACTCAAATCTCCATACTGGTTTCCCCTCAAAGCTCTGAACACCTGGTTAAAGGTGACAATGTCGTCATCGGCAAGGACTCACTATACCAAATCAATGAGGTCCCTTGTCCATGCAGAGGCTGCACATGGACTCCATAACCCCTCCTTTCCAACGACTGAAATTAATTAAGGCTAACCAATTATATAATGTTAATAAAAGGAAAGTGCTGCCCCTTGAACTCCAGATATCAGCTTGCATGAATAAAACTCAGTGGCAGGTTTGTTACAGTCCCTTTAAAGTCGAGCAATGGCTGAAGTCAATTGTCTCACTATGATCAGTAATGGTTGCTGTCTTGGGAGTTAGGTTAAATTTGATCACTGATTACTTAATTTATAACCACATCCATGAAATGAAATTTCATATTATCAATTATCTTGAAAATCTACAATGTATCACTCGTATTATATTTATACGCATGATGTAAAATCATCGACTGCTCTTCGCTCTCCACTTGCTTAAGTCTACAAATGACCCGCTATTATTTTTAAAAGTAGTAAATTGAGGACATCTTTTTTACGAATCACTTTAAATGGCTAGGTCCATTTTAGTTAGTTACCATCTTTGATGGAAAATGGCAGAAAAACTCCCAATACGTGATTTTCTGCCTTGCATTTTCTGCAATGGTATCTGATTCCAGCAGGTTTACCATCCAGATAATCTTTTATGCATAAGACCCTTTATCTTCTTTCTTCCCCATTATGTTATGACCCCATGACATCCCTGTCGAGCCATACAGAAAAAAACAGGATCAAAACAAACGTAAAAGCTACAACTGACTGGAGTTATTTTTGAATGCTGAAACAGTACTCTTCAAATTTGCTCAGTTTAACTGAGTCAATGAACCCTAAATGAAGCTTGAATAGGAGGCGTAAGGTTTATACCTTGACAGAGAGAGAGAATCTACTTAAACTAAACCCAGTGTTCCACAGCATAAGCATGGCCCTGCCCCATCAGATGCCCTCCAGTAAAAGAACAATATTGCCACAGAGATTTTCTTTTTAATTGCAGTGCATTCAGTGGATCAAGGCAGTCTGTTGGTTACCAGGTAACCTTCAAATAGTGCCGGAGGAGGAAACAACTCATGAATGGAGGCTTCATCCGGGGAGCCATGGAGCTGTTCAGAATCATATCTGATCTGTATCAGACCCTGAGCGTTCTAATGCAATATTTGCATAGAAACATTATCCTCCCTTGCGCGTCATAGCTGAATGAAAGATCACAGCGTTTCCTCTCCCGAGATGCGATCTGTATCCATCTCTGGCAAGGGTGAAAAAAAAATTGCAGTGGTTATTTTCTCTTCCCTCTGTCTTTCCTTCTTTACAACATGGCTTCATTGTTCCTTTCTTTTACTGTGTCAATCTTTCCAGCTGTCAAGAGACGCCCAACTTCAACAAAGTACCTGAGGCCTATCCCAAAAATAAGAAAAGACAACAAAAGAACACAGCAGCCACCACAAACAATTCATTTAGGGGAAGATGATTCATATCTGTCATCTGAGGGGGGGTGGTCTTTGAGGTGGTCTTTGAGCGACACGCATCTTGCCTTGGAAAGTACGCCACGGTTGACAGGGGTGTTGGTCTCATGTTTGTCAAAGGGCACCTCAACCTGTTTCATCCCTCGGCACATTGGAAGCACAACTGCGCGAGAGTGTGTCACCATGGCAACTAATTGAAATAAGAGTTTTTGTTTCTGTACTCTCCCTGTGGCTCACGTCTCTGTGAGGACCATTTAACCAACGACCCTGCCGGCACTGATCATTTCTGTTTCGCGTCCTCCATGTGGCAAAATGCAGCGCAACTCCAAATGTAGCTGCTCACAATCAACATGTAATTAACAGCAAAATGACAGGCAATAACAGACCTGGGAGGAGAGCAATTCCGACACATCTATGAATGTCTGCACTACACACAGGGCTGGTCTGATTGATTCTAGACCAAATTCTACACCAGATTATAAAATCAGAATATCAAACAAGAGGCTAAGAGTTTCAAACTTTTTTTTTCCAGTGGCAGCACAGGGTGGGTATGTTGTTTTTTGTTTTGCTGTCATATGGAGATTTTTGAGATGCACTATGCCTTTGGCATCCCCTTAAAAAGCTGCATTCCAATAATTATGGAAAAACAATACACCGAGTCATGGAAAAAAATACAGATAAAGATAAGATCTAAATCAACTAAAGTAAGAGTAACAATGGAGAGCAACTGAGAGTTTAGCAGTGCTGAATGAGCCAAGCTATAAAGATGGGTTTTAGAACTGGCCACAACATTTCTGTCTTTTGAGGGAGTTCCACAAAAAGCAAAGCCATATTTCCCCAGGAGCAGAATTTCAATTTTGGAGGCATAAAAATCTGGGATAAATTGGGCTCTGAAAAAAACAGACCAGAAATGCAGGGGATAAGCCTCACAAGATAAGGTAATACAAGCAGGGACTTTCACATAATGAGCCATTTTGTGTGTGCACAGAAAGTGCATTTTTATACTGACTAGTATACTAAGCCAGGGAGACCACAATAGATGGGAGATTTAAGCACACTTGAAACCTCATAAAAATGGATACACTGATACACCCAGCACAACTCCCAGGGTTACACTTACAGCATGTAAAGTCATCAGACAGAGCATGTTTTCATAACCTACATAAAAACTCTCCGCTGACAATCAGGTTATGACCTCTTCTGTTGTGTAACTGCAATGGCTTAAGGCTCGGTCAACAGCGCTGAAATATTGGCATATGATTTAAATGCTATATTTGCCACAAATCTTCCTCCAGGTATATACTGGAAGTATCTACTGTAATACTTTCTTTTGGCATTTAGTTTGGTATTACACATGGCATTGCTCATGTAGATGTGATATTTGTTTGTGTAAATGTATATTCCATTTATATTATTATTTACATTACATATCTTACATATATTATTTATATTATCTTACATTAGGTTTGGACATACATTGTCTATCTGAATTTAAAAGAATCTGTTTATGTATGCATGCCCTCAAAATTCCTCCAGGAGTAACTTTCATGCATGTTTTTTGTATCATTCGCAAATCCATAAGGAAGACTATGAGAGCATGACATTAAATTTAACTTTGCTAACTTGGATTTGACTACACTCCCTTTGTGTGCTGTTAAACTTGATTCAACTCTTACTGCAATAATACACTACTTTATTATATGTCTTCGGTTTTATTTTAGACTAAAGTTAGCATTGACTTTGGCATTTTATATCCATATTTAGCGTGGGCTCCACCATGTTCTCAGTCAAAAGAGAACTGTTTCCTGGGAATGCCTCTCCTCATGAGTTGAAACCATTACCCCAGGTGGCATTTAATAAAGAGCCAGGACACATGGCAGTGCTCTTTACAAAGACTGTCTCTCATTTCCATTCTGCGTCAGACTCTCTCCAGGAGAAAAACAAAAGCATCTAAACAAGCGAAGCACATCGCTCAGTCGGGCGATCATTACTTTATGCATTCGAGCAAATAGAGGTCAGGCAGAGGTCAGATAAACTCACTGGTCACAGCTTATTGCCGGGTGGGAATCTCAACAAGTCACGCACTGTGCAAGCATTGTACTGTGCATCTTAATTACTTTAACTATTGGTGTCAGTGAACTTACAAATAAACAGTTTAACTCTTACGCAATGTTGAAAAAACATCTTTGAATTTACCCTGCATTAACTGTTCCACTCTTCCCCTCATCCGCCATGTGTATGAATACATTAACCCCCGAATATGTTCACACATGTACAGTTTTACACACAAGCAAACATAACACAACACACAGACATTCGCACGAAAAAAGCTTGACTCCTATCTCTCCACAGTGCTTGGGCACTTCACACCACATGCTTTAAGTACTGTATTAGGTTGAGATGTGGTCAATAACACTCGGTCACTAGATTGACGAATATGAAGGTGATTACTCAAGAGCAGAAGTGTTTCGAGGAGTGTTTCAAGACACGAAGATACACTCTAACGACCGTGAAACAGTACATCCTACAGATCTCTCAGAAAGAGCTGACCAACACCAATGCAGAGTTCATGTAGAGTCAGCTACAGCATTCTGAGGAACCCAAACAATCTCCAGGCACAGAAATATTTTGCTCCATATTCATGGTTAATTTAGTTTGCGATGGCGCAACAAGAGACTGGTTTTATTTTAAGCAATGAATCACTTGCATCAACAACCTAATATATCCAGCCTATGTTTTTAATTTGTCTGGTAGCAAAAGGATTAACATTTATATAACAAAATAATGTCTGCGTGTGCTTCCTGTCTCTGAAACAACAGACCACTGCAAGAAAGGGCCTTGACAAATGCTCTAAACAGCCTTTCACAATACAAACACATCCAAGGGCAAGCTATGGGCTGAAATATCAGCAACGTTCAAAACATTAAAACTTCTAGATTTTATCCACTAAACGGTACAAGTAAAAATTCGGTTTGTAATTTCTTTTCATCGTTTAAACTCTTAGAAGTCCACAGTTATTACCACACTGCATGTATCTTCTAAGGTAGAGTTATGACAAAAAGGAGTGATGTAGACACATATGTAGAAGCACTAAACAAGGTTTAGGGCTGGGTGAGTCATCTCTGTCATCAAACATTAGCACACCTGCTACTCACCCAGAAGCACAGATCTGAGGAATCACTGGCTCAGAGGAATTTGTCTAAGAAGAAGTATTGAAAATAATTTATGATGGCCATATGACATACAGGAAACTCGTTATTAATGATGAAATACATGAATCACAAGCCCTTTCATTTTTCCTTCCTGTTTGAATCTGAAAATGCTATTAGATGGCTTAATGGCGGGCCTCAATAGCAAAAAAATGTCAATTACATATCAGCCTTAGAAAGGACATCTACAGCGAGGACAAAAACATACTCTGTCATTATGTTTAGTGTACATTCAGAATCTCCATCAGTGAAGCTCTCCTCTACCAATTAAATTAACAGGACGTTAACTGTAAAAACAGTAAACCTAAAATCATCATGTTCTTCCAAGCCTGCTTCAGTCCACACAACTCTGGATGGTAAAAATAAGTGACATCTTTCAGGGCCACTTCCATACACTAAAGAATGGTTGGCCTGCAAATCTCCTTCTGCCTCATTATTAATCTTTGTGTCCCAATACTACAATAAAGTAGGCCATAGCTTTGCAGCACTGAATTGAAGAAAAAAAATGACACAAGAACAATTTTGTTTCTTTTTCTTTTTAACTACAATAAAGTAGGTCGTAGCTTTGCAGCACTGAATGGAAGAAAAAAAATGACAGAAGAACAATTTTGTTTTCTTTTCTTTTTTTGTCCTTTTTCCATATGTGTGCTGTCAAAAACAATAGCAAGGCAATATCTTCAATGCACTACTTGCTAATAATGTTAGCTTTTTTCTCTCCCATGCCTAATTTTGAATGGGCATCCTGTCTATACAGATGGCATGTCTGGTGTATGAACGCGCTGCTCCCAGTGACAAACATTATGCAGCTGGTATATGAGTGCAATACATTAGCCTGAGGATCGAAATTTCCAGGGCGACTGTAATCTACCGTACCTACAACTGTGTTAGATTTCATCAGGAAGTAATTAGATTGCCCAAAGCAATAAACACCATGTACACCACATTAAAGTGATAATTGTTTCCTCACAAAGAGTAACATCACTGCTGAATCAATTCTCGTCAACACAAGTTGCATTTGACTAACACCAGGAGCCAGGAAAACTGCTTACCCCCCCTTAGAGCCAGATTCCCAATGCATCATGGGAGATGCTGAGCAACACTGTAGGGCTTCATTATCTCCACTTGCCTGGAGAGCACTGTACCCAGTTCAATGGCATTATTACAGTGACAAATAACATGTGAGGGTTTGCAATGAGTAACAGTAACAGAAGACATCAGGTTTTCCCAGAAGCTGTAATCCTGTGAATTTGCAAGTATGACTAACCGGCTAGTCATGTACCTAATTCACCGCATGTTTTTTTCTTTCCCAGAGCAATGGGCATAGCTCACTGTTAACATATTATCCATCTGTAAAGGTGGATACGCACTCAAGCGACTGACTTGAAGTACTCTTGCAAAAGGGTGGAACAGCCACGTGCTACCAATCAGGTCTGCCAACATCATGTTTGCATGCTGCCACCTACATTATATGCATCAGTAAACAGCACTATAAATAAGTCTTTTAACTAAAGTTTATAGTTAAATTAGTTTTTTATTCAAACAATAAATCCTACTGTATGTGGAGGAAGCATTTTTTAAACCACCAGCGAAAACAGCCTCTGAGACCTGATGGCACTCCTCAAGAAATGTAATTAGGTGAGAGAGAGAGCTCAGCATTTTCACACATAATTACCCATTACTACTGACTAGAAGTCTAAAAACAACACTTACTCTGTTTGATGATTACAGGTTTCACAACGGTTAAAGAAACGAATTAAACCAAAAACGGAGGAGTTGTCTACAGTGAAGACGGTCTACATGCTAACAAATGCACCCTGTAGCTGGCCTATCAAAGCGGAAGCAATCCCTATACATTTACTTCCATTTATAACTAATTAAGGAATATGAGAAAGGGAAATGGGCTTGCAATTGTCAACAAATGTGTCTACGCATCCTGTTGATGAAATGTGTAATTGGAAAGCAATATTCTAAAGCAATAACTGGAAAAAGGGAATAAAACAGGGAGATAACAGCAAATATGATGTTCTTTCCAGAGCCATCAGAGAAAGGTTGGGTTGACCTTGTAGGTCTGGTACCTTACACAAGGGAGAATGGAGAGTGAACAGATATTTTCAAACCCTGTAATGTGGGGTACGTTGGTGAAAAGTGTATTAATCATGTAGAAGGGATTGCTGCTTAGTTAAAGAGACATGATGAAGATGATTAAGAAGATGATGGTGATGATGATGGTGATGACATGGACGATAACAATGATGTAGATGGTGACAATGAAGAAGAAGAAGATGATGGTGATGATGATGGTGAAGATGATGATGATGGGGACGATGAAGAATGAAACATTTTGTCAGGTTACGGTCAGAGCAAAAAGAACAGAGTTCACCTTGGCCCAGAGCGGCAGGGTGTCCTCCTCTGTTGGCTGGCTGAGGCTAAAAAGGAACTGTGCACACAAAGGGGTTGGTGAGACCCTCAGCCCTCCTGTGCTCATCTCATTCAATTCATCCACGCAATTTAGACTCTTTTTCACATGCGGTGAGTGCTCATTATGTTCATTAGCCACATATGGTAACAATCATCTGCAGTGCTCCCGCTGCGTCCAACAATGAACAATCAGCCACATCTGTCCTCTGTAACGCTCAGTCCCGTATTCTAAAATCTATTACGTGGCCAGAGTGGGAATTCTTCCAGATAGATTACAACATCTCAAGAAGTTCGTGGCCCTTAACTCAACTCCTTACTCTTCCATGGACAGATATAGAAGTCGAGCTCATCGATGTACGAATTTACAACCAGTCGATCCTAACATCATGTTCCAACACATGCGCCACACTAAAGATTAAGGTTACTGAGTGAAAGCCAATACAACTGCATTCATATGATGTGCGTGTTATTTTAGCTGTACGCAATTCCCATGAATAAGCTGTAGCAGCAAACTGTCAGTTTTAAACAGAAGGCACATTCACAGCCCCTACAGAGCAGAAGAGAAGATCAATACGTGAATTCAATTACACAAACTTCACAGCATTGATTTGTTTCCTTTCCTACTCAATTAATCAAAGTGAATCCTTTGTTATGTCACTTCATGCTTGTAAAGCCAATCAATTAAGGGAACTAACATATGAATACTGAAGCATCTGGTCAGTGCAGCTGCACACAGTATGCATAACACGGGAGTGAACTGTATATACCCTGACCAAGAGTGGATTGCAATGCTGGACTTACAATATGTAGTCAAATACCCACAGGAATTACATAATTACAGCTATCAGTAAAAGAAAAGCATGAAAAATGTGATGTCCCCAAAAAAGGGAGTAATATTTCTTACAAGATGTACATTTGTTATACGTAGGACACTTATTTTTCCTCCTGTGTTGTGAGTCTTGAGCACTTGTACAGCATATCAAAGATTTAAGCCATCTATACAGCCAAATCATAAGGAAGATCTGACAAAAGATATATGACAGTTGACTAAGGTGGTCAATTCAACCATAACACTATACCTACCTAATCACAGAGCACTGTTTCTGAATAATGCCTAACTGTAATGTTAATAAGGTAATATACATTCTGTCTAAACTATTACCTATTTAAAGACTTCACAATGCACACATGGGTAAAAAGTAAAGTGTAGATAGACTTCACTGTCATATTAATAGTTTAGGCACAGATAAGCAGGTTGTACCTCTGCTGCTTGAATGAAATGAATAGGGGGTGTCTTAGAAGATCTTGATAATCCACACAAAGCTGACGTTTGGGATATTAAGGTTTTGTGAAACATTAAATAGCTCCTGTAGAGTGTGTGGAAGACTATTCTCAGTTTTGTATGCGCCAAGTCAATAATATATGGAGGACTATCTACAGATAAATACCAGCAATATGTTCAGCAATGTCAACTTAAGATTCAATAATAAACGTGGTTTATTCATCTTTTATGGTTCTTGGTGGATTCAACAGAATAATTTTTTAAAAAAACACTGAAATCACAAAAGGAATATGAAATCGTATACTTTTGACATCAGAATAAACGTGTTGGAAAAAAATGTATTCAGTAGAAGTCACACAGCCTCAATACACTTAAACAGGTCACGTACTGGAGTCTCTCATGTCATATGCAACAAAAAGTAAAATGAAACTGCAGAAATATATTAATTACCCAGTTCTTTGATTGGGTCTCTTTGCACTTGGCAGAAACACATTTTAACCAAATAGATCCTCTAGAAAATCCTGATATATCTGTGTTACCTTACTGCCGCATATTTAAAGTGGATATTGCCACATGCAGGTAGTCAGATGAGAGGCATTCAAGTGAAGAAAGTGTCCCTTATCTGCCAACGCATGGGTCAACAGGTTGACCCAAGAGTAAAATTAGCTCCAAAGCAATATATAAAAGGAATGATAATGCACACCTTCATTTTGAACATGCAAATCTACAAGAAAAACTTTATTCCACATGATCTGCATGAAGAGCATAGAGGCTGTAGAGTTTCCCCACTGTCTACACTTCTCTATACTCACGGCAGCACTTGCATCCGATCGACTCAATGCAATAGCAACCGCCCTGCAGAAGCCATCTACCCAAGTTACTGCCCAGGACCCATAAGGGAGTATTAATGAAGCAATATCTTCGTCTGTCCGAGTGCTTTCCAGAGGGCACGCTAGCATATGAAGGGTGAAATACACCCTCTCCTGAGGTTCAGTATAAATAGTCCGGATGGATACGTCACCATGGCAACGAGCTGCTCACAGAGCATGCTATTTGAATGAGAAGGACTGACTGACAACACTGTGCACCAAACCCCCCTCCCTCGTCCCTTCCCCACCAGCCACCCACCCACCCCGCTGTTCCTCATACCTTTAAATTGTGTGTTTTCATGTAAGAAAATCCCACTGCAAAGCAGGCACACTTTGGATGGGGGAGGCTCCCACACAGTTCCCATCTCCAGATAGCACCACTACAGAGGGAGATGAGGCCTCACGGAGTCTCCCTCTTTAGCGCCAGTCCGGTAGAGTGCACTCCCCGGCAACACCTGAGAGACACACTCCTCATTCCCTGAATCACGACCCTAAGTACAGTATATAGTAACTACACTATTTGTCCATGGCTGTTTCACAGGCAGTGAAGGTTTATGCACTCTATAGGTGCAGCACAGGCTGTGAGGTGAGCTTCACGACAGATATCTCAATTCACACGAAAATGCTGTTAGGGGGCCGCCTCAGATAGGAGTGAGCGGCCCCTGCTTTGGAGTGAAAAATGAGAAGTAATAGACAATCTCCAGCAGAGTACAAAAGAGCAGGAGCGTGAAGAGGCTGGAAAACAAAACAGCACGTCAAATGAGATTTAGCTCTGGCCATGCCTAGGATGAGCGCAGACACTCCTAAAGTGCAGTTTTTTATGTGATATTCTGGTCCACCTCTTTTGCTGGAGAATATGTATTTTTTTTCTTCAATTTCGATCGATTCTTCAATTCAGGCTTTGTGAGATGGGTTTTAATGGCAGTATTATTCAGTCATGTACCTTCTTACTTCCTATGAATGCTTGCTGCTCCTTGCTGTTGGAGCTCATTTTTTCAATTACACAACTGTAACGTCCTACGTCCTGAAACGTCCTACTGCTTAGATGCTGGACTGCTCAAATATGCTGGCCCCACCGGGCCTCCATGTGCAGTGTCCTTATTCTGCCACTCTTTAAACAGAACAGGGAACAACGCACCTTATCTTTAGAGAAAACTAGGACAGCGGCAAGTATTAAAGAAAAGGACATCTTCATCACAACTGCATTCATTCAAAATGTTTTTATTTTCTTAAAGAGACTACTGAATGGCCTATACAATGTCCCAACAGCATCCAGAGCCTCATTGTCTGGCTCTCTGGTTTAGATGAATTTTTGTGTCCCTCCCAAATGGAGCAGAGGGGGCTCCTGGGAATTGTCACTCATGATTGACAGCCCACAGGCAGCTGAAGGCTGAGTCATAGCAGGGGGCACTGGGTAGGTCTACCTCCTGGGACCCCGCCCTCAGAGGCCAACCTATGCAAATCAGTTCTGATCACTGCATATGAGCTATTCTAGGCAGTCTGCCCTTCAACAGACATCCCTTTTATAAATTATGGTGCATTTTTAAGCTGTAACATTTCAACAGTGCCTGCCAATATTGTCAGACGACATTTGCCTATACAGCAAGCACAGCAAAGTCAGCTCTGCAGAGAAACCCTTTAGTGTGGTGTTAATTCAGCCAACGATCAGCTGTTAACACTCTAACATGCATTCCTGTTTCAGTGTGTTTGCTGTAAATAGAGCATGTCTGTAACTGTTGTGCAGCTCCCCTGAAAATCAGCCTCTAATACGAGCATCAATGTCTCTCTTCTGTGTTTACTGTAGTATTTTGTGACACTTTATTGCAAAAGTCAATGTACTAAATGAAGTTTAATGGATTGAGCTTGATTGAGAGAACAAATCAAACAAAGCCCCCTAA
This sequence comes from Megalops cyprinoides, assembly GCF_013368585.1. Lineage (NCBI taxonomy): Eukaryota > Metazoa > Chordata > Actinopteri > Elopiformes > Megalopidae > Megalops > Megalops cyprinoides. The sequence goes on from NC_050583.1 coordinate 56,444,150, forward strand.
TTGGTTCAGCTCAAACATAAAGAGGGACTCCGGGAAGCCAGCTGAAAAAAAAAGAGCTTTTCTGATTTGAAAAGTGGTTTGTGTTAATATGCAGGTATCCAACTGATATAATTAGTCTCTCGCACAGATCACGCACCAGTAAACGGCACATAATTTCTCTTGTGGAGGATTTCAAATAAAAAAATTTGCCTGGAGATTCACAAATGTTCTTTTAAGCTGCCCGTCAGCACGGTCGTGGGCATGTGTTTGTCCATGTGCGATGCCTGCCGAATTATTCCCCTAGAACTCTCCCGTTTGAAATATGAAAACAATTGAAGTGGATGCAGCACACAAAATTGCCTAATCAAATTTCCCAAAGCAGCAGCTGCTACTCTCAGAATTTGCATTCGTTTTAGTCCTCAGATGAAGCCTAAGTTGAAATATATGGCCGTCTCGGACAGGATCCGCACCAGCTTAGCAGCTTAATGGCGGCATTTGTTTTTCCAGTGCTCTTTTACCTAAAGCTAAAGGTAACAGACAAACATGGCTGGCAATAATAAACAACGTTGCCTTTGAGCGTGTTGACCTTGGTAGGGGGTCATCAGCAGTAAAGCACTGCATGTGCCTCTGTGAACAGTGAACAACAAACGGTCCCTCCTCGCAGTCTGCAGGACGCCTCAGAACGGAGCCAGAGCGTTTGCCTTGGCTGACTGGATTATGAAGAACAAATAAGCTGCCATTGTGGCAATAAAAGGAGGCGCGCCCTGTGCCCTGTGTTCACGGAAATTTGAATAAGCAGGCACGCAGGGGCGTACCGCCTGTTTGCATTTCGCGGCGCTTGGCGGCAGGACAGCGCCGGGGCACGTGCATGATGACGTGCGACTTACTCTTGACCGTGGCCGTCCTGGTGCAGTTGTAGAGGATGGCCAGCTCTCCGAACACCTTCCCAGGTCCCATGGTGCACAGCTTCATGCTCTCCTTCGTCACTTCCACCTTCCCGTCTAAAAACAAAACAAATAAAAATAAAAAAAATCAGAAGGACACAATCACTGTGGAGGCAAAGCCAATCAAATTGGCCATGACAGGCAAGAAATTCAATAGTGGGCTTTGCTGCGTTAGTCATCTCGTACCGGCGAGCGCGGCAGCTATTGCCTTGAAATAAAAGTCTCATCTCGTTACCTGAACGCACATGAGTGGGAGGCTCGGAGAAAAGAATCGGCTTGTTGCGGGAGAGATGCACCGCATTTGAAATTAGGGGGCTCCCTGAGAAACACTGTGATGCCAAGAAATGAAGGGAGAGGCATTAGTAAACCAGGTCCTGGACTTCAGTCACTGTGAAGCAGCCGGCGTGTGAGAGACATCCGAGCGCACTGCATCCAAACGGCACGCAGAAATAAACACAGCACTACCAAACCTCTGCGTGTCACTACAGTGTGTGATTTGGCCAGGCATGTTGGCTCCATAGTACCACCACCTGTTTTTAAAAACTGGTGATAGCAGCAGAGACTTACCATCATGACAATAGTGGTAGAATGGTATCATGAGCCTTGTCACGGCTTGATATCATGATATATTAATTCTGGTAAAGGTAAAGGTGGTCCCAGTGCATTGGCGGATAAAAGCAACACAAAAGTGACAAAGAGGCAGTCAGTGATCATGCTTTTCCAGACTTTCTTTCTGTGATGTTTATTTTTCTTCTGTATTATTGTTTGCTTGACAAATAAAAAAGGAACAAATGCAAATTCTCCCGGAAGCATCATTTGAATTTAGATTTGATCTTTATTGTATTGCCTGTCCAACTTGTATGGAAAACATGTAGGCATGACAAAGCAAATGTGAACGCCTTCACTAAGAGTGAAGAGAACTTGGACAGCAACTAATTTCAAAAACAGTGGTTTGCCCTCTATGTTCCCTTCGTACATACCCTGCAGCCATCATTTTCCAATGCTGTTACCATTATAGTACTGCACAGAGACTCCTGGGTCCATGCATGCTCCATTAAGGCAACTTTCATCTTTGATTGTTGCTGGTTCAAAGAAGAGTGCTTATGCAATGTTTAAACCCCATTGCTCTAGCTTGTTTGTAGCAACTTTCCACCAACATCACTATGTAAAGATGTCCCACAATTTAAGACCTCTCAGGATGGCCACTCCTTCTCCTACAGTGATGTACAGGTCTTATTTGGGGGGGTCACTAACACAAACTGCCTCAAACTGGCCTCACTGACACCAAATGTATAATGTACCTGGAACATGTCACTTTTAATAGCTGTGAGGTTACTACTCAGAGAAGACAAGCTCATGCACAGCTGTGCCTTTTCAAAGGCAGTTTACTTTCAAGAGAATATGACATGGTTCTGAGATCAGTCACAGGGAAGTAGGCTTGTTTAAAAGAAAAATATTTTTTTTTCATATCAAGTGACAGAGATGTTCCTTCAGGCATTATGAGAACTGCGAAACATCAATTTCCATAAAGACACAAAGTTCCGTGTAAGATCAGCTGTCTTCGCATGTCAAAATAAGCCAATTGACTGGGATTGATACACTTGCTGGATTTTAATTACTTAATGCCTGCATAGTCCAACAGAAAAATCATAACTTATTGTGACCTCTCACAGTACAGGTGCAGTATGTGGGAGAGCAAGTACACACAAAAGACACAAAGTACTTGACACAGATAGCAGCTGCAATATCCCTACAGGTACACAGTGTACCCATACCCTGTTATAGCCTCGAAAGCCAGGAGTCCATGTGCATGTAAACACTCAAGCAAAAAACATACAAAATAATAACAATAAAATGCCCTCCTTGCCATAGCATCCCAGCAATGCATTCCTCGCCACAGCGGTGCTGAACTTTTAGAGCGGCTCTCACAGCTGGTGAGAGCATCACAGAATGGACTCCTGACAGCGATGGCGGCGCACGAGAGTGGATCTATGTTTCTGCCGCCCGCGCTCTGTGGACGTGTGCCCCAGCTCCAGGGTGCCGGAGTAGATGGACGGATTACATGTGAGGGGGGGTGGGCGCCGTGCAGTACCACTATTTATTACCTCACTTTGCACGCACGCTCACAAGCGGAGCCAAATTCTCTTATCAGTAAACAAGCAGGGAATCGGGGTTCGAGGGTGTATCATGAGCGGGAGAGGAAATGAATCTGTCTAGCCGGCACGAAGCGTCAAACTGCCACGCGGTGACAGAGCCGATGTGTCGAAGGCAACCGATAAGGGGTCCCATTAAAGCGTGATTATGACATTAATCACTTTGGGTTGTTTTAAGCAGAGCTGGAGTGATTCTGACAGCACAATCCTCCCAAACAGATTGCCCTTTGTTCTCCCTTCACCCCCAGGGGACAGCGACACTCTGTTCTTAACACAAGCACTTTCAGTCTCAGACCTTCTTTAAAAAAAAATCTCTGTTGTGTTCCTGAGTCAATGGCACCGAGACAGACCGAGGCACGTTATCTCCTTTAGCTTGAGCGCTTACTCATTCTGATTTTTGTGCAACCTGACTTTGGGCAACACAGAAACATTCAATGTAAATCAAAGTACTCTTGTTCAGTGTCATTCGGTGCTCTTCGACACCGTGGAGATGGACATAGCTCAGCGCGTGATTCACTGCTAATGTTTGCACACAGCTTTTGGCCCCAAGATCAAACAACGATCTAAAAGATCAAACAGGACTGAATGCAATTTGTTCTTCGAGGAGACGAAGGGATTACACTTGTGCATGTGTGCGTATTCATCAATTAGAATCAATTACACTCCAGAATAAGACCTGATTTAATGAAATCCAAACGGACAACTTTTTCTTGTGAGCTACTGAAGACCTGATTTTGGCAGTCTTTTTATATTTTACTGGTCTTATTCAACAGGAAGTGCCAACATGAGCAGGGGAATGGAAAATATGCAGGTGATCTGGATTATAACCTACCTTACAACCTGTGGCCAATAGAGACCACAGCCAGTCCAACTGAAATACCAGGACGGCCCAGTGCTTCACTCAGATAGAACTCTGCTCAGGGATGTGGCCTCCCTTAGTTCAGAGGAATTAAATTGAACTCATCATTTATACAGAAGCTAATTTACACTGTGAATGCTGTGTCTTTACCTTACTTCATATAGGTAGATAATTGCATGTTATGGTGTCTTTCCCAGGATTAAAAACATGATACAATGCTTAGCTTCTTCTGAAAGCCCAAAAGTGTCAAAACTTAAGAAACTAAATCCTCTTCTGTGGCACTTCCCCTGTACTACAAGACATCACGATCATGTCTTTGCTCTTCACTGCTGAGAGCTGGCAGAGATGTGAAATACCAATGTCAAAGTCAGATGCCATATATGCATTTACACCCTGCTCACTACAAAATGACCTCTAGTGAAAGATAAAATGGGTGGGAAATGTCAAAAATGGGTTTAGATTATGAGTTGGTTGATTATGAGCTGGGCAAATAATTATTTTTCCATATGTGCATGAATAATTGTTGACATGAAACTGCAGGTCAGATACTCTATATAATATCTCTGAGGATATTATTACAAATGTTTTCTTCCAGAAATAAATCTCTAATTGGATTTCTCACTGATTTCCAGCAGTCAACACTTAAAAATACAAAATCACAAAATATTACTTCATATTTTTCTTTGCATCGGTATCTTTGCAAGGTATGCTTACATGTATTAAATGATGGTCATCTGACTGTTAATGTGTGAATTCACTGATGCAGAGAAAATATGGTAAGCATTTACACATGTCACAACCCTTTTCAGGGGCTACAGCTGCCTCTGAGGTATCAGCTGAGGACTGTGTCTCCAAAATCTCCAAATTACGCGCAACCATAAATTCAGTGCAAATCAGTAACTTAATCTCAGTTACAGGAAAAAAAAAACAGTCAAATTCTGGGAAATTTCTGCCACAAAGAAAAAAGAAATATCATAACATGAATCATTCACTTGAACAACAGAGTCTGGCAGGGCTGCTTTATCTGATTCAGTCCTCTGTTATTATCCATTATAAACGTAATCTCTGATCTAGTGTTTAGGCCTCGCGGAATCTCCCTTCTGTCAAGCTGCGGCAGGAGCTCGTTTTCTTTTGAATGGAGAGAAGAGGAGGAGGGCTGCATTTGTGCGTGATCGCAGCTGCGCCTGGCATCCAGCAGCCCTGTTTAGGTTAAACGAGTGACCCACAGGAGAGGGGACAGATGGAGGCAGCGTCAATGTTTACTCACTTCACCGCCCCTTCCCGAGCGCAGCTGGATGCCGCTCTCAAGTCTCTGTTGACGACTGTCAGTCACAGGCGTCGCCACGGCTCCTAGCAGCCCTGTCAACAGAGCTGCCTGGGCTCCAGGTGACGGGCTGCATGTACGCCGCCGGTGTCTGAAAACATCCGTCGACCCAACGCAAACATGGAGGCGTCCTGAGCCCCCTCCCTCTCACCAGTTCAGGCTCTCCGGCACTTCCTGTCTGGTGTTTCCTCTCCGTCTATCAATGTTCTTCTTCTTGGCACAAATACAGGTCTGAGTCCAATTATGGGCAGATGTCAAATTCCGCAAATTGCTTGAGCAAACCAAATGATCCATTTCCCTTCATCGGATGCATTTTTGTGCATTAGCCAACTGAAATAGAGTCCGTATGTTCGAAACGAGCTCGGTACTTGAGGCCAGAAATGATGCGATGAACATACCTGAACAAACAGGTCAATATTTCTCAGTGCTCAGAGGCACCCAGCCAAGCGTGTGATTACACATGACATTGTACATTCTGCAGGTGATGGAGAGACTGTGCGAAAGTCAGGCTCAGAAATAAAGACCCTGAGTCCAATCACATGACTCACCACTGCTGCATTATGAGCAAGATGGTATTACAGGATCCAGTGTGGCCAAAGGTAATATTGCAGTGCCACTGGAGCATACAGTATACTGTTACTCAGAGCCATTGTCTTCCTGCTGTCGTATCTGATTCTTAGTAAAATATACTCATGTATTTGCACAATCAATTTGAATGTTTATCTATAGGAGGGCCTTGATCTTTACTGCTGCCATGTTTGCTAGCGGTCAACTGAGTTAATCCATCGGCTAGTGCATTACTCACACATGCGTAACCAGCATGCATTAAAGGCAGTGCAGCTGTTAAAATCTGAAGCCTCTTTGTAAATACACAATGGGTTCCAAAATACATTAAAGCATAATAATAGGGACTCTACCATGATGAAGCCCAAAAGTGTCTAATCAGAGAGTTGCTAAAACTTACGAGAATCTTAGGGTAGTCAGTATTTACTAATTTGACCACATTTATGAAGAGGCCAGCTTCCATTTAGTCAGTCAGAAACCAGTATTACAGAGTAATTGCGCATAACAAGAAATCTGTGAGTTATTTAGTGATATGTTTCAGTGAGTTATGACACATTTAGTTGAGTGAGATAAGGCATTAAACAGGGCAAACGGTCTGACAAGCTTTTCCACATAGCAGACCTGAGCACTGCATAGTTTGCTTTTCTGCTGGGGTTGTTTCATGTGGCTGACAATACAGGGTCCTACTCCGGCTGAGTACAACTCTCACCCCACTCCTGCACTGAGAGTCATGCAGAATGGATGGTCACATGCAAATGCATAGTGCCACATTTGGGCACTATCTCATACAGGGAAGCTGGCTGCAATTGACCCGATCTCTAGTGTTTCTCCACTACTGCAAAGGCATGCACAAAAAAAAAAAAAATTCAGGTGTAGTCACTGCTGACTGATTTTTCCAAATGGCATTTTTAAATGCCAGACACTCTGATGTCTAACATTTCAAATGCTAAGTTTGTTTATTTGTTTGTATATGGTTTTAAATAGGCCAAGCCCAGCTGATTAAACTGTCAATGATGTCATAATTACATGGTTATTCCTGCGAGCGCTGTACTGTAGATGCATTCTACAAGTGAAAAGCGAACTCCTACAGTAAAGCTCTCTTTTATGCGTGTGTATGTGCTCATTTGAAATGCAAACGACACCCTTCGATTCCGCATGCCCCATGCAGGGTCACAAGACACTCCGCTTTGTTCACATCTGTTTTGTCTATACCCATGTTATTTTTGCTAGAGTGTATTCATTATAGTTGAAGTGGGAAAGGCTTACATTTATGTTACAGACCGCATACAGAGACCATCTGAACAAGAGAACAAGAAGAAGAGATGAAATTTTGCACTCCTTTGAAAGCTGTAAAGCATAATCAGTGTTTATTTGAAGATTATTGATGTTCATTTTAAGCAATAAATACTTCTTGTCAGCTCAACGCCTGGTAAAAACTAGTGGTTTACAAACAACATAATCATATCAACACAGTAGGTGACATTTAAAAAGTGTAGATTGTGTCTTTTAGTTACTGGCTTACCAAACCAACTATTTATTATTCTACTGCATGATGATTAACTGCTTTCAGTCTTCCCTTGATCAAATCTGAAGCTGGTAATCAAATGCTGGTGCTCAAGCTTAAATCACACTTTTTCTTATATTCCTCTCTCCTTCTCAACAACCTCAACTTGGTGGTATCTATTGCTACTGCCAGCTCTGGATAACATGCCATGGGAACAGTGAAAACGTGCCCTTTCTGTGAGAGCAGTTCCTCTATGGAACATGATGTACAGTCAGATAAAATGGGGGCACTACGTTGAGAGTACTTTGTCACTGAACACACTTCACATCTGGCATTTGGATCCCAGCGAATTGCCTTGGCCTGCACAACTTCGGTTCTAAGTGAGACGTGAAATATTTGCTTGGCCTCATGGCTGTCTATCTACCCTGTTTGCATGCACATGCATATATACAATGTAATGCATTCTGATGGCTGCATTTATAGCATTTAGATGAGATATGATAATAAAATATGATAATGATGACAAGTTGTACATTACACACAGACACACAATAGTGGAAATAAAATGGACATTACCAGGATGCAAGGTTGTATTTACCCATCTGACAGATAATTGCAGAAATACAACATTAGGAAAGAGATTAATGTGACATTTAAATTACACTAACAGCCTCATCTCATCCTCTAAGTGGTCTGGAAGATATCTGAGCAAAAGACACTGTGGCTGCTAATTAGGGGGATAGAAAGCTCAAGTTATAATCTGCAGACATATCATCACTGAAGTTTCTTCATACTCCAGTGTCACATTTGAATAACAAAGTGGCTGTTTTAAATGCTAAGGTGAAATGAACAAGACAAAAATAGCCATGTATTTTTGATTGTATGAATTAATTCCCACATATTTTTGATTGAATGAATTAATTCATGACAACAAGAAGATTTAATTGTAATTGTGATCATATAATAAATATACCTTCAGGGCAATAAAAATGTGCCCATGAAACAATTAAAATTCCTTCTTACTTTATTGCAAGTATGTACCCTCTCTCTTTCTTTTAATGGCTCAAAAGCAAAAATGCAGGTTCTCCTCTAAAGATCCCACCATAGAAGAAAATCAAAAAGACCCAGTGGAAGAATATGAGAATATGCCCCCCCAAACACACACACACACAAAATGCAGTAGGCTGGAGGTCCTGAATGCCACTCCACTCCATTGAACACACAAGCTACTGTATGACTCAGCACTAGACAGCATAAACTCCTGACACATCCCCAGCTCCATGCCAAGTTACTGCCCATGTGTTCACACAAAATCTCTGCCTCAGCACTGCCAGATGTTGGAAAGTCAGTTTAATTGACACTTTAGTCTCGAGTGAGAACCCCCGGACAGTGGAATGGACCAATTAGCAGGGATCTGCAGAGAAAGGAGCCAAGGGCTGGCAGAGATCCAGAAAATTCCCATCATCTAACATTCTGATATTCCCACACATATTTTTACTGCGTATATATATATATATATATATATATATATATATATATATATATATGTATATATATGCAATATATCCAGTAAATATATATATGTGTGTGTGTGTGTGTGTGTGTGTTTATGCAAGACACAGAGAGGGGGGGGGGGGGGGGGTATTATTAAAATACCATATTTCTCAGTGTCAATCTAATAAGAGGTAGAACATAAGTCACTGTAATTGTTATTATTGAAAACAGTGTATAAAATATACAACAGTAAAAACATTGTAACCTTTGTTGAGTTTTATTTTTTTTTTTCCTGCCTAATCTGCCAAGACCAAGCCTGCTCAATAAAATATAAGTGAAACAAACAGCATTGCAGGGAAGTTATAACCTGACATGAAAACTGAAAAGGTCACCATCTTCATTTTTATAATGAAACGAAGTCTCTGCCATTTGTAACCAGCTTGTCTCACCTACAATTCAGAGCAATACTTTCCATTCTGATGTTTACATACCAAGTTCTTGCCATCACACCCTAAGCACTCAGTATGTGATGACTGTGACAGATATAGTCAAAGCTATAGCCAGCCTAAGTGAAAGACAAAGCCCTGGTCTCCAAGATGCGGCCTCATTATTTTTCCACTAGGGTTTTAACGTCTCAAAGCTTTGTTGGTCACCAGCTTGACAGCTTGGATGGAGACGTGTGCGCATCTCACTCGGATTTTTTTCTTCAGCTCCCCTCTATTTTGAGGCCTATTCTTCTCACGCAAGAATCAGAGCACTTTCTGCGCTTTGTAAGACCTTCACATCCAGCTGACCTTCAGCTTTTCACACACCAGCAGCTTTCCACAAACACAACACTGTTTTACCATGAATGTGATTCGTGAATGTTTGCGTCTCTTTGTTTTAGCTTGCAAACCGGCCCTGCTTCATTCACTACCCATAGGACAGTCGATATTATGGATAACGGGTTCTACTAAAACCTTCTTGTGCATTTGTTATTAAAAATTCTTCAGTCCTTGCACTGTATATAAAATTAATTCATGAGGAAAATGGCATTAGCCATTCATTTAGCCACAATGAAGTCATCATACTCATCTCATGAGGTAAGGTAAAGCTGGGATTCAAAATCATTTCCTAAAGGCGTGGAAGGACATTTGGCCCATGTTAGTACTAAACACTCCGCTAGGGAACCAGTGTGACTCACTCAACACAGCACACCAGCAAATACATTCATAAATGACTGATGAAGACTGGGGAACAAACAAGACTCTTTAAACTCAATAGTTAAAGGTTTTTACAATAACCCATAACGTTTTGTTTAGTAGGCAATATCTGTACTAAGTGAGGGATGTAGAGGGATACATTAGGCATATTCATTGGCCAGGTACAGGAAGACTACAGAAGCAGCGAGCGAGTCTTGTACAGCGGCAGCATCAACTCGCATTACAGCTGCACAACCCACAGCCTCTTCTCTGATATGGCGCTGAGGAATAGGCCTTACTGCCTCTGTGGTTCGATGCTCTCTGCCTCAGAGAAAGCCTGCAGGCTCGTTCTTAAACAAGCTTCAAGAGTCTCTGCGTGAGAGAAAGTATCCATCAAGGACACGCTTTTCGCAAAACTTCCTTCTCTCTCCGCCACTTTCCTGACAACCTGCCTTACTGCTTGGGGGCTCTAAATAGTTTACTTCATTCATTGACATGCCGTGACGTAAAGACTCCGGAATATCTCACAAATTAGCCATTAAAGCTGACATTTAATGCATATTGATATAGCCTATGTGCAGAGAAACATCAATATTCACTTGAGAGTTGAATAAGCGTGTCCATCGCATACTAATGAGGAAGAGTTGGTGTTCTCCCCATTCTGTCTTGAAGCAACAGCTGAAGGGGAGCTTGCATGGTCTGCTCCACACATTTAAGAACCATTTGCACATAAATTACACATTACCTGATTGCATGCATAGGTACAGCATGAGAGAGATTAGGGCCATTCTGCAATTTCATAGCAATATTAGTCCTTTTGAGTGCGTATGTAAGCTTTCCTCCAGGAAAAGAATCAATCACATTTGAGCTGTTTTCTCACCTCTCCTCGTTCTGCGTGGCTGCCTTCGCCTCTCACCACAGCAGACTTGATTGGCCACTCTTTCAGCAGTGGCGTGCCCTTCTCAATGAGGATTCATCCTGGGGCATTCGAAGCACTTACCCCCAATCTTCTAATGAAACTCTGAAATATCTGCCTTTCATTTTTTTTTCTTCCACACCTACGTCTACCAATATCTTCACTAATTCTCTAGCAGGTGGGGAAAAGGCACCACTAAAATTTGGGAAAATATTAGGACCCCTTAATTTCAAGGGTTGGACTGCAGCACTGATTGCATAACAAGGGCCTGTGGCAGGGAGGAATGGGGACAACTCACGAAACCTGAGGCTTTATTCAGGACTGCAGAGACAAGGCATTGCCTTTCAGGTGGCTTATTATCATTTAGCACAGCGGGTCCTCTTTGTGGTGTTGCCTGTTGGTTTAGATGCAGCGAGCGCTGAGCACTGCAGAGGCTGCTGTCACGGCACATCGTGGGCCCGCCTCAGCAGGGGGGAGGAGAGTGGGCCGAGATTCAGCATGCAGGACCGAGGGGGTGGCGTGACACCTTCCATGCTACTGCGTGCTGCTGCTGCTGGGGGAGGGGAGGGGAGGGGTGCGACGGGGCACTCGGGCATCCGACAAAACAGCAATTAAAATCTACGGTGCAGAACAGCGTTCCCACTCCCCGCGGTCACGTGAGGCCTGTACAGCTCCCGCCCGGCGGCTGGACCGCAGCAATGCCACCGGAATCCCGACCCTGTGAGAGGCCGCGCTCCTTTCCAGGTTTCGGCTCAAAAAACAGCACAAACGTCGCCCTTCAACAGCAGCAGCAAAAGCCCCCCCCCCAGCTCCTCCCCCATTTCAGCCCATAAGAGCTTTAAACAAGCTGCTTTTTACTGTAATTTGCTTTACATTTCCAATTAATTTATAGCATGTCCCCTGGAAAAACAATGTGCCGTGTCCTCAAGCCATAGCCGTTTGCAGCAGTGCTCCCTGTTCTCATTGTTTTTATTCTTTTGCATCTTAATTAAATCTGAAATGAGCAAACATGCCTTTTGAACACCACATCCCTGTAAAAGTTGAGAAAATGAATTGTAATACGGATATAGATAAAATATGAAAAATTTGCATTCATCAGGTTGCTATGCAACCATATCCTTGTTAAGAGAGTTTGACGCATTTTCGGTTCTGACTGGTTAACTCTTCCTTGGGGCCTTTGAACGTTCCAAATGTCCACACCATTTCAAAACCAAGAAAACGGTATACTAACAAGAGTGTTTCATCATCCCATTAAAAGCACTGTCAAGATCAAACACATTGATTTTTAATCAAAACTGAAGCAGAGGCTGTTGCTTCCTCAGGCAAGGCACTTAACCTGAATTACTGCTGTGAGGATTTAGTGGTATAAAAGGATAATATGTATAATTTAAAATAAAATACATGATAAAATCAAAGCTTTTTACATCCCACCAGATAAGGCAGTCTGTTAAATACACGAAAAAGAGATACTGCTTCAACTCACTGTAAACAAATTTAATACTTAACGCATTTGTGTGCTTTGCTTGTAAAGGGAGATCTCTCATTCTCTGTTTTCTCCACACCATAGTGAAATTTGACTGCCATACATGCTAATCAGCTACAAAAGACATTTCTCCAGGCATGACATACAAGAGGTCTTCTGCATTCCGTGCATGCGGAATAATTGTCACATCTTGTTAGGTCATTTTGTTCCTGACTGACGGCAGCACTAAATTAACATGAGGCAACGGCGCGGCCAGACGTCAGCATGCAGGGGATTTCAATTCTTACTATGTTCTTCTTCCAGATGTCAAGTGCCAACTGACAGTCCTCACGGAAAGACAGAGCATTAACCCGGGTTTTTCTTCCCATTAACGTCAGCACTGAAGTGGCGCGGTTGTTAATTGCCGCCGGCACTATTGATCCCAGAAACGTGCGCTGCACATTTCAATAGAATTCCGAGACGAACTCTTGCCGCCCGCCCCTCCCAATATCCTGCCTTACTGACCAGCACACTGCTTGCTATTGCCTGTGAGAACATACCCACTACTAACCCACTGCAGTTGAGACCGCACTTTGGGAATTCCATCCATAAAAAATTAATGGGAGCGTAGCAGAGCCGGCCCTGACCAATTTGGTGCCCTAGGCAAGATTTTAGCTGGTGCCCCTTGCATCACAGCCAATTCCACCACCACGGTTAATTGTAGTTTTAAACTATTCTTTATGGTCAGAACATGACAAACACTTGCCTAACAGTGTTCACAAATCTGTGGTAGAACATTCAAAACAATTATAATGATAAAATCTTTTTTTTCAACATCAAAACAAAATAAATATCTTAATAGAAAAATTAAGTGCTGCAATGTGATACAGCATACATGTAAAATGGCTCAGAGTGCAAAGTTTAAAAGTGTTTTAAAGGATAATGTCAATAAATAAAACAATAAATGGACAAAGAAATCTTAATTCTGGTCAGTATGCCAAACCTTTTGTACAGATGGTTTGAAACATTTTGTGTTTTAGCTGACAATGTAAACAAAATAAATAGACAAAAGAAAAACCTCAAATGTGGTCAGTATCTTCTGTACAAGTTTTAAATAAGCAAAGCCATTACCCTACAAGTTGCGGACAAGAAAGACAAGTCTGTCCACAGTCTCAAAATGATGTTGTAGGTTACTAACCAAACACCTGAATAGTCTTTCCAACTTTCCCTAATGTATTTAAGGTGGGAGTATCTGACATTAACTATTTATTATTATCACATTATCTCTGTCTGCTTCCCGTTTTTTTCTCTTCTTCTATTCTTCTTTTTCTTCCCAGGGCACCAGAGGGCTTTGGCTTTTTGACATGATATATATATTTAAATTAGGCTACTGATGTTAATCATATCACGTTTCACGGTCAGTGTCACTCACTAGTTCAGATAACTCGCCCATCCTCCACAATCAGGTAAGTCTAACTAAGAGCGGGGGGGGGGGGGGGGGGGGGGCTTGATGCTGCGGGCAACCCAGAAAATAGGCTATGTAGTTATGTTGTTGTGGCCTTTTTTGTAATATTTCGATTCGTATTAAAATAGTATTAGTAAAAAAATTGTAAAAGTTAAAAATTTTGAACTTTTTTTTTTCTTCCCTCATTTGGGGCACCCCTATGGATGGATGGCGCCCCTAGCATTCGCCTGTACCGCCTATGCCATGGGCCGGCTCTGGAGCACAATGTGGAACAGTGGGAAGGAGCAGGGCTTGTAACCAAAAGGTTGCTGGTTTGATTCCCTGCTGGGGCATTGCTGCTGTACCCTTATGTTAGGTACCGTTTTAGCTACATGATGGAAATCTGGATGGGCTATGCTTGCTAATCTGTAAAGTGGAAATGTGGAATGACAAAGAAATAACAGAGAAATGGTTCTTTAGTCCTAACAGTGGATAGGCCTGAAAGACTTTTGCCATCCTCACAGAAGGTCCCTAACACCCGCAAATTTCTGAAAAGCCTATTAATCATGTGAGAAGCCTACAGGCCACCTCCACAATACAGACACAAAGGGTTTGTCTCCAGACAGAGAGAGTCATTGAGAAAACCTACTTATACATTCATTGCTCTACAGCAGTACACCCAAACACCTTGGAAAGGGAATTAGTTTCTTCCTAAGTGCCAAAGGGTACGTTAAACTCCTGCAACAATAATGGTCCCACATCATCGCTTTATTGTTCATTATCTCAAAGTCAACAGAAATTCCAGTAGGCTGGCCACCGCCCATACCGCAACACAACACGAATTATTATTTGGCTGACAGTTTTCCAATTATTCTGACCAAATGAGAAGAGCAGTCAGACATGACAGAATTTAAATTTGGGAAAAATAGACACTCATGTTGGTTCAGATATTTCCCTCTAGGATCAAGATTTAAATGCAGAACAAATTGAAAAGCCATGTTCACTTAGTTGACCCTATTTTTTTCTTTTTGTTCCTGCTAAAGTGGCATTGACACCTCTTCCTTGGCCATTAAGACCTGAGAAAGCTTTAAACTGGCAAACGTTTAAACCCAAGGAAAGACACAAAGCATGGATTAATCACTGGAAAATATTTATATATGACCAAATGGAATGACGCAGATGCTGTGTTCCTGTGTAGGATCACAGCACACCTCTGACTGGGGAAACTACACACCAACAATGAAAGCATATTGTGTATCTGTGGAAACAATTCAGATTCTTAACAGTGAGTACTTACAAGTGCCACACCTGACACAGTGTGGACGTACAGATGAGTTAAATCAAACTACATACCATGAAGAGACCCACACATATTACAGGAGAAAGACTAGGGTAGTAAATTTACCAGACCTAAGCTACCATAAACTAAACTAAATCACAACCGCAACTGACGTCAAGGGAACATCTTGCAGCAGAACGCGTTCTTGTTATTCCCTGGGAGACTGTGTTGTCACGAGAAGCACTTCACAGAAGTAAAAGCATTTGCAGCTGTGCAAAGTACACAATATCTGTCACTTTCAGATCCCTGTCGCTGATAGCGTGAATGAACTCAGCTGAGGAGGACAGAGCAGGTACGTGTTGAAGAGAAGACGTTCACTGCGTATAGTTTGTCATTTTATATCGCTTTTTGCTAAATGTTTATCTGTTGATATTTAGAAGACAAAGCCATCTGAGCATGGCCAAGGTGAACCCCACCCGATATGAGAAATACTTGACTAAGAATCAATTTTCCTCCAATTCCGAATCAAATGACCCACCTCGCCTACCTGAACAGGCCCTCCATGAACCGCATCAAGCCAGCATCCCTGTTCCACCTGCGGTAAGATTAGAGCGTTCGTCCTGCTTATTTTCAATCAACGTGAGAGTGTAGCTCAGCAGAAGCCAGGGTGATCTCAGACTCATCTCAGACGTCTTCTCTGGGCCCACTCCAAACCGGGAGCAGAATTCTGATGCACCAAATGTTCCACCGCTTCTTCTCTCCTCTCTCACCTCTCTCTTTCATTTTCATCGACAAAAAAGTTTTACCCTGGTGCAAAATTACATTTTGTTTTTGTGTATGTGCATGTATGTGTGTGACAGTGTGTGTATACTGCATTAGTGTGATAGTGGTGCATGTGTGTGCGTGCGTGTGTGTGTGTGTGTGTGTGTGTGTGTGTGTGTGTGTGTGTGTGTGTGTGTGTGTGTTTGTGGTGGGGGGGGGGGGGGGGGGGGTGATTATCTAGCTTGTGGAGTAAGTCAACTGTGTTTAACTGTGCAGACAGTTTTGTTAAACAACAACAAACAGACAGTACAGACAGGAAGAGGTGTGGCAAGTGGATGAGTAGGAGGTGTGATGCAAAAAGGGATGATTTCATCTTGGGCCTGTCCCTGTTTACAGTCTAAAGAGGGGAAAAATATGGCCAACTGAGCATCACCACAGGAACTCATCACTATGCAGCAATAAAGCAGGGCTCCCAATTCCACCACACTATCACTGCCAACTTATACAGAGCTTGTAGGTTATCTGTGGTATAACTGGGACAAACCAGTAAGATGAAAAGAGGATACTGTAAATAAGCACAAACATCCCTCATAACTAGCTTTCTGCTGAGTCAACAAGTCTGGTTTCAACCCTCATAATCTGCAGATATTTTATATTATAAATGTGAACTCTAGTTTGGTATTTACTCCATTAAATGTTAAGGCATTCAGCCTCAATCCAAGATGACGTTGTTGCCTTTGCTAAACCTAGCAGGGCTCTCCTCTGCTTGAATAAGCTGACGGGTGGCATTTTCAGGGCTCTGTGCAGCAGGCTGCCACAATTGCCCTGGGTGTGACGGGCTACACCTCCATCATTCTGTCATCTCGTCAACCGCTCATCAATGTCAACACAAACCTGTAAGAGACCAGGGAGTGGTGAATAAGCACTGAATAGAGAGAAGGAAAAAAAATGCCTTTCAACATGGTGGCGCTCATTTTCAGGGCATTTTAGGTCAGGCAGAAGCAGATTTAACAGAGAGAAGGAGCTAAGAGGGTCCAGGTGTATTCCCCACGGGACTTCATGAACTCAGAGACACTAAAGCACAGGATCATCAACTTTCACAGGAGTCAGAACTGTTGAAAAACAAAGCCGACATCAATCATTACTGCTGTTTAAAGACACCCCTGTTCCATGACCACAGAGAGAGAGGGAAGGGTAGTCACCTACTCAATGCATTTAAGACTGCGTGTACGCATGGCATTGAGCTGATATACAGTATGTATGCAAGCTCTCACAGTCTGAAATCTTCAGCTTGAAATCTTTAGTTTTAGCTAGTCGTTGCAGCTGGCCTTTTCAATGTCTGTGCTTTTTTCCTTTGATTATCAGCGCACATCTAGATGAGTGTCTCCAGTGTACTTTGAACACACAATGAGGCTTTCAAAAAAAAACCAAACTACAGCCTGTTTCTCTTTTCAGAGTGTTTCCAGGGTTCTTGTAGCATCTGACAAACATGATCCCTACATCTGCTCCTGTCCCCAGCTGTTTTCAGTGTTAAGCGACAAGCAATTTCCCACTGTCACACTCCACATATAAGCACATAAGTTGAAACTCATGATTTTGTATTGCAAAATGTGTCAGGCAAGACTCATTATAAAATGGTTAATGTGCAAATGCTTCAATGGTTCTGCCTTCCCTCTGTGTTAATTAGCGGGATTAACGCTCATCGGTCAAACACACTCCTCCATACTGATCACAATGTTTCAGATACAGTTCATATGAAAAAATCAGCAAGGGTTATTCTACAAAGACCACCATGCATTAAAATGAGCACAAAAACATATTCCCTTTTTATTCCAACTTGAACATTAACATAATTCATGGTGTACATTCAGCTTTTTGCATTAAAATTCATTGTCACATTTCGGACGGTAATTAATGTTAGCATTCCACAAACACTCCTTGTTAGAATCCAAAGGCCATTTTGAAACATTTATGGTTGCTAAGTCATTCAAGAGCTCTACAAATAAACTGTGTTTTAGCATAATGTTAGCCTGGGCCTTATTTTTTCTACACAGAACAGGTTTTCCACCCTGGATTCTGAAATTTAATCAAATGTTACAACTGTTAAGATCTAAAAAGAGAAGACATGGGGGCTGTGAAATATATGATAATATAAAATTTTACTACAGTCATTTTTTATCTCTTCACATAAATGCATTTAACACACTTAGTTTATTATAATGGCTTTTGATGCAACTGCTTTTGGCTTGATTAAGTATTAACCATTTACTAATGTTAATTTGACTCTGAGGAGGAAAGCACAATAATAACAACAATATCTAAAGTTTTGGGCCAATTTCAGCTAATAGCGAGTGGAAGTTTCTAAATTTAGCTAATAAAGGGAAAGGATATCAGTATGCCTAGAGGAGCTAGTCTAAAATGATTGACAGGCAGCCAACAGAAAATAAAGGATAAGGAAAAGGACTGTAAAAAAGCATCACTGTTATGCCATGTTTTGGAGCTTCATGTAATATGTATGTTACTTCTTCATACAAGGGGTCCAAGTGGCCACTATGTATGACATGCATGCTTCCGCTGACTCAATCTGGTTTTGTATATCTTTGAAAATGGGCATATTCTTTGTGCTGTACACTATACGTACGGAAAGGTCACTGTGCGCATAATCCTTGCACTATATTGATTTCATTGTTCACTGTTATTATTTCAGCATATGTAATCATGTTCAGAATTAACTGAAACATACCTTCCATGACATACACCAATGATCCCACGTCGCCCTCCTTGATAATGCAGCTGTCCTTGCCATACTCAACAGGATACATGCAGTCCACAATTTCCTGGATCTGAGATAACTCAAGGTTCTTCATGAAGTCATTGTCCAGAATAGCCTCCTTGATTAATTCCTTGGACCTGTGGATGAGAATGAATGCTATTGTAACCGGTGTAGTCTCTGTTGTGTCTTTTTACTAGATGTTAGCAAGCAAGCAACTTTCAAACCTAGGTTCCTGCTGCTCTATGGCCAGCGTTGATGCCAGTTGAGCCACAGGCATTTTTGCCCCTAGCTCTATCGGAAATAAAGCTAGCTAATCAAGTCTCAGGGAGTGATGTTACCGCTGAGACTGCTCTGCTACCTGCTACCCTGCTGGCTTTACGCAGGACTCACACCAGCCACTAATTTCAGCTCTGCTACACTATTATCATTTACATTATTTATTTACCTAGATGGCTTACGTGTGATCCATTTATACAGCTGGATATTTAATGAAGCAATACCACATTAAATACTTTATGTATAACAGTAGTTCCCCAACTGAGAAATGAACTGGCAATCTTTCTGGGATACAAGCCCTGCTCCTTTCTGATATGCCACACTGCTGTCATATATTATTAATACATCTGCATTAACTCAACCATTCCCTCTAATCTTATAAAAACTAGTGCCTATTCAAGTAAGCTTCTAGAAATATTCTTTGTTAGATGTAACTGCATCATTTTAAGGTAAAGTTTTACTTTACTTTCTTCTCAAAACACAAAGAAAAATGTGCTGAAATAAAGCTGCTAGGGCCACCTATAATGCATTCCATTACATCACATTACATTAAACACACACTTTTATCCAGAATGTCTTCCAGCACAATAAAACAGCAATGTATCCATTCAAGTTGAATGGGCAACCGTGTCAGACTTGGGTAACAAAACTCCCACACTAGTGAGTGTGAGCATAAATCTATTCAAGCCCTAACACAAATTAACTTGTGCAACCTGACTAGACAAGGTAAGCCAAGTATACTACCATACATCCCAGTCACAAGATCACAGAATCCAAAAACACATTGTGATACTACACATAAAATAAACAGCAAGTAATATAAGTAGCAGGTGTGAGGGGGTGGGGATTGAGGTGGAACCAAGATGCAGTCTGAAGAGGTGGGTCTTTAGTCTGTATTTGAAGATGGCCAGTGATACCGCTGTCCTGACCCCTGTGGAAGGTTCTGCAAATGGAACTAGATGAAACCTAGATAAGACTGGTATAGGGGCTTTACAGCCCCCTATCATTTTCACTTCACCGTGTACCTTTATGGGCCATTCAGAAAGAGGAGGCAAACTTGAGGCAAAGCTTTTTTTTCACTCCAAATAGTGCTCTGATCTCCCACATGACAGCCTTGCATTAAAAACAGCTGTTTAGGTAGCTAGGGAATTGCCCTACTAACCTGTTATCCGGAGAGGAATGAAATATCTCCTACCTACGGCTCTGTGCTGATCCAACCTGAGTTTTGGCTGGAAGTGAGTCATGTTTTATTAGAGGACGAGGTTCTATGAAAGCAGCTATTTCTGCCTGAAATAAGCAGCCCATTTGTCCGGAAGCCCTTGTCATTACACAGACTAGCATGGAGTGCCCTTGCAATTCTCTGAAAAGATCAAAATGAAGCTCTCCTTTTTTCATTACTGTAATGACTTGATTGCACAGATCATATAAAGAAAAGCACAAAAAATATATAATGGCCGTACTTCACAAAATGAAATGATGTTCGGGACATGATGGTTTCAAATGGTACATCTCCAGCACTGAAACAAGCTGCCAGGGGGGCTACAGCAGCCCTGAGGAGATTAGGGGGAAACAGACAGATTGCACTGCGATACAAAGCATTAACTCTGTCCCACCAGCTACACTTAAAAGCTGCCATTGTGTGTGTTGATGTCCTGCTTGCAGAGATAAGCACGCTCATCAGTTAGACTAAGGGAACAAACCACAGCATAATGCACTTTGAAAAGTGCCTTTCATGTTTGGCTGCTTAGACTAATTGAAGGTACAGTAAAGTTAATGGCCAAGCTATAAACTGTATTTTTAACACACTGGATGATATTAGTTGCTAAATAAATATTAAGGATCCCATCTCTTCCTGCAGTCCTCTCCCCCAAAACCCAATAAAACAGATCTCAATCTGTTCTGAGCATGTGGGAAAAAGGACACCATCATTTCTGCTTTCGAGTGACAGATCAACGACATTCGGATTATCGCACCGCCTAAAAGGAACCGTGCTTGAATTAATTTAAGGTCCTCCAGGTTTGTTTGGGTTTTTTCCCCATCTGGTGACCCAGTTTACATTTACCATATGGATTAGTATTGATAAAAGTAGTTTGGGAAAAATCTATCTCGTGCTTCACTGCATCTGCACAGAAGCTGGCAAAGCCTACGCATTCCCACAGTGTGGGAAGTTTCACAGCGATATCTCCACAAGCCGAGTAGCAAATGCAGCCACAGTTGCCCCCCAGGGTATTCCGTGAGAGTCACATTAACGGGATGTGCCTGCTCCGTTTTCAGATTTAAGCATAGCTGATTAACTTGTTGCGTATCTGCGGTGGATTCCTCTGTCTCACCCCTGCTGCCTTTATGAAATGTGCACAGCAAAGCAAATATTACAATTGCACATGCAGCTGTATGTATGAATATCACCAGCAACCCCAAACTACTTTCTGTAAAGTCTCTAAATGCAGGGCCAAAAAAAAACACACCAATATTAAAGGTGATCAGTGCATCGGGCAGCAGGAAGGGGAGGTGCATTGCACTGTGAACGTCATAGCAATTTGCAGATCTCTTCGTTTGCTGCCTGATACTACAAAGGAGAATTGGTTTCCTCTTCCCCTTCCTGCCAAGCCTCATGTGTATGTTACACAGTAGTCTGCAGAGGTAATCAGAGGACAACAATGTTGTGTCCGTTCACCAAACAGACTGGACCTGCTATGGCTACAGGCACCACTAGGTGAACAAACAGAGGGTCTGACACCTCATCTTCACACTTGGGGATAAAAACTGACACACTTTGTTGGATGTTGTTACCAGCAGCCCACGACAAGCCTTTGCTGCAGTCATCAGAGTGATGACACAGATTCTTAAAACACCAAGCAAGGTGGAGATCTGACAGAGAGAAGAAACAGTGTACAAGACATTCATTAAACCTGAAAGCAAACTAAAGCCTGGATGTTACTATTTAGGCTACAGTGTTTTCTCCAAACAACAGTTTGGATGATTTTAAAGATCCTAATCATGTGTAACAATACTTATCAAGGAGCATCAATGCTCATTTCCTGTAATTACAAGGCCTTGTTGTCTTTGTTCTACCATTAAGATTATTAGCAGTAAAATGCCAGTTTGATTCAGCAAAATGACTGTGCTTTAGTTCAGCTGGTGAAGTAGATAATGGGTGCATATTAATTATTCTTACATCCGATCTAATTAGTCATTAACAAACAACTGACATTCATCATTGCAATGAAAAGCCATATCAGTTGATATTCAGTGTTGACAACAAAAAAAAACTTTTTATGGATGGAAGATAAAATATAGTATGATCTATCATCAGGCTTTCTACCTCTCTTACAACATTGCGTAACTGACCACTCATTTGGTCTGTAATTCATGTCTGATCCACTAATAGGCAAAGTTGCTGCTCCCTCTATGATTCCTCTTAGGTGAAATAAAGCACCAAACAACCCATTATGCAGTGAAGGCATTCAGATCAAAGGCTGTTTTGACTAACTGAATACAGTGTGTTATTGCAGAGCCAGGTATCAATTACATACAACCAAAAGAAGAGTAATTAGGAGGCAGTCCACCATGCCACACTCCACGGAGCTGCTGCATCCTCGTCTGCCATTGGAGGTATGTTTACATCGCCATGGCAACAGAGGCAGCCTGACACCGAATGAGACGGGACTGAGATTGGCAGCGCTTAAGCACCATCCTCATGGGCTCAACAATGCACTAGGATCCCCCAAATCAGGTTAATCGCATGTAATGAGGTTATGGGTACGAGTGGAGCACGCCCATCAATATTTCATCCAAAATCCAGGTCAGGACAGGTGAAACATTGATTCAGGAGGTAATAGCTTCATAGAGTCTGCAGCCAAGGGGAAAACTTATGCATGTGCACTCACACATGTGAACACATGAGCATAAAAAAGAATTTCACATTTATAACCTTGTTGAACACACATTAAACACTGAAAATACATATTCACACACTGTGTATACTATGTGTACATTCACTCTTCACAGATAATGTATAACAAACAAAGAGGTTACAAAAGAATTGTAATGTTTTGTAAATCATAAGTGAAAGGTATCCGATGTAATTTTAATGCAAGTTTAAAGAACTTTTTCCCCTCTCTCTGAATTTAATCTTCAGAGGTACTCAAAGGAACTAAAGCGAAATTCCCATTTAAACGGCTAAAAAGACCAGACCAAAGGGATTCCTTTCAAGGTATGAGCCCCAGGTGGCGTTCTGCTTTGAAGATCACCACCTCAATGGCTTGCCATCTTCTCCCTTTGAAGGAGAAACTACAGAAAAAAAGGGTACACAATTGCCACTCCTCATCAAGCAACTCAATATTAATCAGGAGCTTTCATATCAAAAGGGGAGACCTGACGGGCACCCTGGCAGCATTTTCTGAGGAATGCTGATGTGCTTTTTGCCCAGATGGAGAACGGTTCAGCTGGAACACAGCACACAACATCTGACGCCTTCACATGTTCCACGGGAGCGGGTAACTCTGGGCATGTTTGCCACAGCCGTCCAGGAACAGCTGGTGACGTCCGCTCTCAGACTCCTGGAAGCCTCCCCCCCCCCCCCCCCTCCTTTCCCAACGTGTGTCTTTTTTTTTGTTTCCTTTTCTTCCGCAAAAGAAGATTTGTGACTGTCAGGCCTGAGAGATAAACACAGACAGATTCCCTTAAATGGAGAAAATATGCTCCTTTAGGGGGGAACACAATGGACACATTCCACCAGACTTCACATTACCCTTGTGAAAGAACAATACCTTCCCATGGTCTGCTTCAACACAAAACGCAATGCAGTTTTCCCTCCTGCACATAGCAGCGTACCAGTGGTATAACAACAAACTAGTATGTTATAAAACAAAAGTAGAACTACCACAGTGGTCTCTCAGAGACTTCTCGTCCATCTGCTCATCAGTGCTGCGCTGAGTGGGGGGGAGGCATGAACTTTATGTTTCTGCAGCAATTCACCACACAAAATCAAAACAAAACTTAATTTCTTTAGTCATGAACATGATTCAAAACTTCTGGTACCTTCAGAGTAAACTGTTAGCCTGATTGTCTTTGATTTTCCCCATTTACAATGCTCCTCTCTCACTGTACATACCGCAAGGCAGATAACACAGTTCCTAAGTGATTTCATTATCCCCATGGATAAATAAAATGTTATGTGTGTGAGTATTGTAACAGCCACCTCAAAAAAGGCGTTTTATATGGTCTGAGAGAAAATGGAAGTCTTGTGGTCAACATCAATTGTTGGCACAATCGAATATATATATGTATATATATATATATATATATATATATATATATATATATATATATATACGCAATTCTACAGTTGGAACACAGGATATATCCTACCTGTTGTCCTTCACATGATCAGAAAAAAATACTGAGCTAATGTGACAAAAGCTAACTGCATTCTGCCCCCAGTTATTCACAGTGCTGTTAGAGGATGATGTAACAATAGCACCTTTGCAACAGTAAATGAGATTATTTGCAACCCACACATTCTAAAGTAAAGTTTCAAAGGTGGGCAAGAGTTCTCAATGCAGTCCTCTTTTATCTCCCTGCACATATGATATGTGGGAGGCTTGGGAACATTTAAGAATTCAGATTACTTTACCAAGCATGTCTTGTGTACAAACTGCTTAGATGCTTATGAAATAATAATGATGGAAACTGAAGAGTAACTATGATCAGCACAAAGCTACTACCCATTCAAGATACCTTCAAGTTTGTTTTATATCCTACACTAATCAAATCAAGCACAGCACAGGGAAACAGCACTGTCCAGCCAGTCCTGTTTCCCTGAGGCAGGCCATCTGAAAATAGTAGAACAAATAACTTTTTGCATTTTTCTCAAAGCTTTACAACCTTGGAAGGGCGCCATCCCTAAAGATAAGTACGATAACAAAGTAACTAAAGCAGGGATTTACAGCATGTCTTTCTGAAGTTTTTACCAGACAGACAGACGTCACTGTTTCCACTGTTTACTGTAGTTCATTACTGAGCAGGACTTCCGCATGTATTCTGCGGGTTTCGATCTGTGAGTCTGGTTCCGTGAGATCGTTCTGTTGCCTAGGCTGCCATCCCCTTGGCATGGGGGTCCAGGGGTTGCCAAACTCACAGGGAAAGAGTCAGAGTATGTTTGCATCTCCCGAAAAAATAAGGACATCTTGGCAGTGGATTAGAAAGGCTTTAGATTGTATCACTGGCTGTTAGAGAAACCGTAAATTGCTTTTCTGCTTCAAATAACAAACCTTGCATTACTACCATTAAATGTTGACTTTTCATTTGTCAGAGCTCTGTTTGCAAACTATTCTTATCTGTGCTTATAGGACTGAACTTGGGAGCTCATCGTGGGCTCCTACAGCACATTAACCTTGCATTTATGCTTAGATAATGTAAATGTTTTTGAAACAGTCACTCCCTGCAGGCAAAAAGCAAACATGAAATGTCAACTATCAGTCAGTCATATTAATATTGCCTTACTGCTGTGGTCCTGCCCTCCATATTACATGATATATAAGTACATTTATGACTATTCCTTTGTTATAAATTACACTATGATTATCTAACTTTTTAAATTAATTTTGAATTCCCAATAAGCCTGGGGAAATGTAAACATTTCCACATTTGCTGATTTGTCTTTCATTGTCGGGGAGTTTCTGAAATTGGCAACACAGAAGGACTGTGACCCATTTCATTCTGTCTCAGAAGTTACTGATTTTAACAGACACCCAGAAAAAGCACAGCAGAAAACACCATTATCTCAGTCCTTGACTAACATCAGTGGGAGATTCTGAGTCATACAACAGTAGCATGTCTGTTGACCCACTAAAGAAACATTGTGGTACAAATGCACGAGGAAGGGCCTACATGGAATAGAAACACTTGTGCGAGTGATAGAGCAAATGATATGAGTCATCGTCAGAATGTAAACAAACACAGAGATGACTGAAACACATATTACAAATGGGAGTATATGTATTTCAAATGGGAGTATATGTTTCAACCGCGGGTATATGTATACCCCGGATTTTAAAACCGTAAACTTCGTAATCAACACTAGTTTGGTATTTTCTCCATGATTAAAAAAACTTTTTTCGATTTTTCAGTTTTTCATACAAATTCTGAATTCTGATGCTGCATAATAGACATGTATCAAAGGTGAAACGTAAGAATCGTCTGCCATTAAACATCATATGAAGTTTCTTCCAGAATATTTCACTTTTGATTCACGCGAGAATGCTGCAGCTACTTTTTCAATAACTGTACAGTAAGTAAGGTGCCTAGCAGGACTTCTTAATCACAACTGTATACAAGTTAGAGATTGCAACGTCGCGAATAATTGCTACGATAAAATTAGCAGGGGTAAGGGGACAAAAATGTTGTGAACCAATGTTCCAGGTACTTCGGGATGTCATGATATGAAACACAATTGCAACGTTATCCTGTAATATGTGTTGCAAACAACTGTATCCGACAAACGACAGCAGACGTAAAATGACGAACACAACATGAAATACTAAAACATGAAAAAATGTGTTCGAAAACCTACTGCGGACTCTTTGGGTAGAAGGGCAGAGTAACGTGGCTGAGATCCTGAATGTCAAAGGCGGTAGGCTCGGCTGAAATTGCCTGCCTCTTGGTCCTTTGCTGCTCCTGCAGGACGCTCTGTTTGTGGACCTGTTGGGTTGCCGGTCTAATAACGGAACGATATTTATCCAGCTCATTCTGAAGCTTCTGTATCAACTCGTCCTTCTGATCTAGTTCCAGTTCCAGCTCATCTATAAGTGCGTCCCGCTGTCTCAGTTCTTCAATCTTCTCTTGTAAAGCATACTGGAGATCGCGCAATGTGCCCATACTTGTCGAAAGACAGAACCGCTCCAGTAATGAAAACTTTACCAAGTACCCCTGTGACTTTCTTTTTTTCCCCTTCGAAGAAAAGAGAAATGAAACCTTCAACGTCTATCAAAGTAGGCTACGAATGCCTTTCGTTTAGTCAATTTATGGTTGCCTGGTGGCGTCCAGATGAATTATAGAAATACATGTATCGTAGATGACGTGATGAACCAGAGTGGAGCCCTCGAGCATTGCAGCGTGAAAATTTGAAGTTTCGCACAGCGGTAATTTTCTTCCGCGAATACGTCGGCCACTCCTTCCCAGAGAGTAAGCGAAGCGCCCGCAGAATGCCGAAGCACAATGCAATCGCTGCGTGAGTAACAAGTCTGAGGATCTGCTCAATACTGTGACCAGCCAATGGGGTAACACGTGCACACGCACCTTACTGGGAGTAGGCGGAAAGCGCTATCGGACCGAAGCGGCGCAGGTAGATGGAACCATAGACGTGTTGTTGTTGTTGGTTTTTTTTAATATAAAGACATACTTAAAATGATTAGCTGAAGTACATACATTTTAGCCGGACTTAAAACCAAGGACACGAATTAAATGTAGGCTTGATATATTTGTGTTTTTTAAACAGTAAATGAGATTATTTACAATAATAATATCATTTTTATATTAATAATGATTTATTTCTAGCTATAATCGACAGCTTGTCGATATTTATGGATTTATTTCATAGGCAATACAGACACAAAGTACCACGAAAGAGCGACCAAGCTTTACTTTTTATTAACTGGTCATTTTAATCGTAGGCGTCACGGTTCTATTTTATCTGCTTTGGTGGCCGGGTTTATGTAGTTAACAACATACAACAATTAAATGTCCTATTAAGTACCTGTAGCTTGTTCAGCACAGACAATGTAGCACAGCATTACTAATGTGCAGTTCAATTAAATGTTTACGATCGCCAGCTGGATTGATATACGTTTAAGCGGCATGCTCAACATTCCACAGCAATTTCAGTTTTTCTCCAGACAGCAGACATGCTGTTTGATTGATAAGTTGATAGCTTCATTGATTTGTTGTTTGGCTGGTTGATGCATTGCCAGACTGTTCTAAGACTTAACAACTGATCTTTGACAACTGAAATAATGTTTAATTTCTGTGTTCCTATTTTCTATGTTCTTCGTTCTACATTCTTCATAAATTATCATGTTATGCACCCAAAACAGCAAAACAGCCCTTCAAGAGATAACAGACATGCATGCATGTATGTACCAGCTTCATACAAAGCAGCATCCATCCTTATTCCAGATTTTTCTCCATTTTACCTGAATCTCACTGAGCTGTGACTTCATCTATGTTTGTGGAACCATTACTGTTCTCCCATGAGTGCCATATCTTTGCCAGGCAAAGCAATTTAATGGTATACACAAACTCTTTTCAAATCCACCTCCATTATTACATGACAATATGTGTCCTTCATTCCTCGCATCTTTAGCCATTTCTTTTCTCATATATTTTGTCTTTGTCTGAGTAGGAATAACAAATTCACAAAGCATTTCTGTAAGCTAAAATAAAGCTCTTTCTCTTAAGGCCAAAACAAGGGGGATTAGTCTACTACATAAATATTTCAAAACCACAATCATATTTAAATTTGATTCCAAGGCCATACAACTAATAATGACTGTCAGTGCATCTCTCCACTATACAAATTCACACATCAAAGAGGAGCCACTCCCTCCCACTCATCAGCTCCATGTCCCACATCTGCTCCTGTCTCCTCTTCCTGCCCTTCACTCTGAGACACTGCACTGGGCTCTCTCCTCCAATCACACCAACCCACAACCTGTCAACAGATCCATGCTCATGACTCAGAATACCCTGTCATATGCTTCTTTCTCATCCCCACCAATGCTGTAAACTGCCTTGCGAAATCCACATGATGATGAAGGTAGTGATGATGCTGATCGTCATCATTCTTGTTGTTCGTATTTTGTTATTTTTAAGATTTGAAGTTCAGCGTAATCTGACATTCTTTTTGAAGACTTTCTCATTTCCTTTGGGCTCATGTTGCTGCTCTGCTCAAAAGTTTTTATTGCATTCAAGGTCCTTTAAAAAGTCACATTATATGTGAGTCTGATCCTGAATCTGGAAAATGTGCTCCTTTTGTAATCGTGCCCATTGATTTCAGGTGCTGAACCTGTTTCTGCTCTTAGCCAGGCTGCAAATGTTAGCCTTCTTTTCTACCGAAAATGAAACCTACAAGGCTGCTGCAAATAAATAAATATAGAACAAATTATCCAACCACAATGTGTAATACCAGGGAATAATAAAAAATTCCTTTACTCAGATATTTACAGATACAGATACAGTAATACTGAAACCATTAACCAAACAGAATCATTCAGAATATTATTTGTTGAAGATTTTTGACTTAAATGTTTTACTAAAAGAAATGGCATTTATCACTAAGAAGCATTCTGTATTATACATAGGACAAGAACTGACTTCTGGGTCAGTCTGTTTCAGACCTGAGAATAGACTGGTTAGTTAAGCTTTACCTACAGTGAAGTACAGTGCTCATGGAGGTTCAGTGGTCAGATGCTGAGAATGAAGGCTGATAAATTTTGATATGTGGCTCTGAGACCTGCCTGAGGAAAATATTACTTCCAGAAGACATTTCCGCCTCTATTCTGCCTGACAAGGGACTCAAATGTCTGCTGGAATAGTAGAAAGGGTAATGACAGAGAAATACCTTCTCGGTGAGATCATAGGGAGACCGACATGAGCTATTATTGGCTGTTGAACTACTAGAACTGAAGCATGGTTTAACCAGTCATTGCTCAAGAGAAATACTGGATGATGCAGCCTCAACAAATCTTACAATTTAAACTTCCAGAAGAAAGGCAATTCACCGTTTTTGCAGACAGCAGAAATTGATTCTGCACCTAAAATAACTCAGGAGAGCGCTTTTCTCATTGTAACTCATAAATGTCTTTGGCTGGAACATATTGTGAAAATCATGCTTGACTATGTGTTCTGCTACTGGCATTTCATGTGAAAAGTTTAAAAGATAGGCCTGTAATATATTCAGCATACCGTGTGAACCCCTCTGCTATGGCTATCGGGCCGAAGCAAAATAACCTCAGAAGGATCACAAACGCCCTCTGGTGGCCAAGGAATGCACCCTGCACTCCACGTTGAAGTGAGGGATTTCATGAAAAAGCGCAGTTGTGAAAACAAATTGATGTCAAACAAAAAACCTTAACGCTCTGTCCAGAAAAAACAAATATTCCACACGGTTTATAAACCAAACATATCTAGTAAGTCCATAACGAATTGGGGCATGCTATAATGATGTCACGCAGGTGTACTTCAGAACAATGAGCAAACACGCATTTTGTCTTCAAAACCGCGTTTGTTTTACTCCACTTAAGGAAACACACCGGGCCCAATTAAAGGAAGGCTGATGAGACTCGTGTCGATTTAGCCGAGAGTTCGCAAGACGTCAGCAGCGACGCAGATCAAAGTGACTGAGAAGTGCGGACGTAAGAGACGCGATGCTAATGCTGCGCCTTCACCCCCGGGGCCTCTGTTCCGAACTAGAGGAAGGGACACTGGTAACACAAGAGCCCCTTTTTATCTGCCCGATTCAGATAGCACTTTCCATTCTGAAGTGCGTTTGAAGGAGCTTGTTGATTACTCATTTAGGGACTTTTGTGTTGCAAAAACAGGGAGAGCCCTCTCACATTGTCAGCCTCACGCCACATGCTAAGATGTGTTCTCCAATCACGCATCCTGAGTTGACCATTCAGAGCAGCGCTGCGTTTGTTTGTAATATGTAACACTGTGCTGCTGTAATATACGATCCCACCCCAATGTGCCACTGCGTATGACCCACTCAGTACTCAGGCTGTTTTAAAATTTGCAAAATGTAAACTACAGCAAGACATGTGCATTCTTACCATTGTAATAAATGAATTTTATTGACTTCATGGCTGAAGGCATCTACCAACACACTATGGAGGGCATTACAGAAACAATCCATTAAAACTACATAGTTACTGTATAATACATCCTTGTCACACAGTCAACTTTTGTAGACCATGAATTTACTGTGCTTGTAATTACACATGATATTTGAATAAAACCCGTCTTAAACATAACACTGACTCCACCTCCACACCTAACCCCAAAACCACTCCAACCTTTATGTGTGCATCGTATTAGTTGCCCTATACGCTGTAGTTGTACAAATCTGTTAGTACTGTGTCAGTACTGTGTCCTCAAACAGACCTTGCTCTCAGCTGAGAACTGTCTCATTGTGGAACTGTACACATCCTGTCCCCGTACTGTCGCTATACTTACTGTATGCACTTTTGTAAGTTGCTCTGGATAAAAGCGTCTGCTAAATAAATAAATGTAAATGTAAAATGCAATTGTAAGTTATGTAACAATGTGTTGTGAAATCAGACTAACACATAAATATTATATACTTTATGGACAACTAGCTTCATGCATTGCCTGTGATACCATACCATGTCCATTACAAACTTTGGTGTAGAAACAACTACAATGGTATTGTGACAATATAGTAGAGTAGGAAGATTAATGTTGAAACAAGAAAGCAACCTGTATGCGAAAAGGTGAGGTTTGAACAGGTTCCATTATAATCTAGTTCAATCTATAAGAACAGAACTGGGATCCTAAGCAACAAAAAACCACAACCATTTAGTTTTGAGTAATTATTTTAGACCTAAACAATAAAGCTGACATAAATACAACAGAACTCAATCAGCCTCATGGTATCATCACATAACAGACCTAATTTGCAGTGTAAAACCATGTGAAAACATAGAGTGCATCTATGCATCCTCTTATGTGGCACAAATCCTGTAACATTTTCAATCCTCACATTGTTGGCATCTCACCAGAATGCCTATTGCTCTTTTCGTAGCAGGACCTGTCAGAATTTTCTCAGAAGGCTTCATTTTCACATACCTGGCATTAATGACTTAATAATGAATGATTTGTTTAGAGAGTTTTTAATCTTAAGGGCATCTGACAGTATCCAGCAGCCTCACCTGAACTGTCAGCTCTTGCATTCATAAAGCTGGGTCAGTTTCTCTGGATACCGGTCTGACAGACTATCAGGCTAACCTGTACAGCCTGATGTATGGCCCCTGAATTGAGCACGAGGGCAAAGCACATGCATTACAAATCGGAATAACGTAAGATAAAAATGTTATTGCTGGGTCTAATGAAATGTATGAAATGCTTCTGCGGTGTAGACAAACACAAGGGTTCTCTTGAGCAAGGAGTGTTCACGCTAAAGGTGTCACCCCTCCAGAAGCACATGAAGCAACACAGTCAGCACTGCCTGTTACTCTGGGGCAGGCTGACTAACCCTGGCATAAGGGTTTACATTTTCCTAGTCTGGTTTTCGTCTTAGCGGTATCTGTATTTTTGTGCTTATTAATGAAAGCTACCAGTCATTATTGTTTTTAAAAATGTGCAGTGATTCTGATATTTCTATTTTCAGCAGTAAATTGAAACATAAACAAATGTATATAACAAGCAAACCATGTATTATCTTTGCACTCCAATTTTGGAAAAATGTTATACCAAGTATGCAAACTCAGAACTCAGCTAAAAGTTAGTTAAGGACAGTGTTCCTTGTTAGTGAGGTCACACATTAGAATTATGCAGATAATTTATGTATTAATGTATTGCAAATCAATGCAATACCTACTTTAATGGAAAAAAATGTATGATCCCTGAACATTTGCACATGCTCACAAAAACTAAACCAAAATGTTTATTTATGAATGAATGAATGAATATACTTTTTTAAACTTAATTTAGTTGCATGTTTGACTTGTTGCTCTAATTTGATGTTTTATTGGATACCAAATAATAAATTAAAATAATAATGATATATTTAAGCTGTTGGGGGTTGTTTTTTTTGTTATGATCAGTTAAAGCCATAAAAGGCATGCCCTAAATATTTTCACCATAGCATGTATACTACTTGTAGCCTAGTCAAACTCCAGAATAAAGTCCCATACCACCATTTAGCGTTCTCTTGCCACTCCTAACATTCAGTGTTCTAGCCCCTTGCATAAATACTTATTACCTAAAGCCATTTGTGTAGGAAACAATAACATTATCTGTAATATTGCATCCCAAGCCAAACATTTTATCTACTGGAGGTACTTTAGGTCTGTCTCACTGGACAAACCCATGAGGTACACTGGGTTGCCATGGTAACGGAACCCCACTTACCAGAGGAGATTTTTTTTTTCCATCCTTACAAGCATGACAACGCCTGAGGAAATTCTAAATCGCTGATTTGTCTCACTTAGTGGCCGTATTTTTGTTTTCAGTGCTTGCACCGTCATGGAAGATCAGTTTAAAACGATGATCATATGTTGTGTCTTAGCATTGCTGTACACCACTGCCAGAGCAACCAGGTGCTGAATTCTCAGCCTTTACAACCAGACACCACAGCTCCCAACCACAGGTCATTTCACAGTGCAAAATACCCGCAGCATTCGCATGATCATTAATTGAAATATAATCTAGAGTCTAAGCGCTACCGCCACCATCTGTAGCATGGCGCGGTGTTCATATAAATGCTACTCGTTAAACATTCATATTATGTTTCATGCATGCATATTAAAGAAAACACACAGGCACACAAAACACGGTCACGTCTGTGAAAAGCGAGCTCAGACTGGCTTTTCCTCCACACACGGGCAAGCTTACCCTTGACCTTGACATTCAATCAGTCTGAATTATTTATTTGACAGAACTCATGGTTTTGCACTTCATGAACCCGAGCCGTTCACCGACACCATATTCGCCATATACGTGTTTTAAGGGAAAGCAAGAGCGAGCATGTGAAGGAAAGTCTGTATTGGCAAGCACTGCTAGAGCTTTTTCAGAGCAGAGACAAAAAGTTTGGAAATTCAAACAAGAGGGCTACAGATCTTTACTTGAACTAGACCTGAGGAGGATCTCCTGCAAAGGCTTCTGGGCTTTCTCTGACATGTCATTAGCTAAGAAGCAACAGAGATTTTGTTTAGGTTCAGGAGTGTGTGTGTGTGTGTGTGTGTGTGTGTGTGTGTGTGTGTATATATATATATATACATATATATACATATATATATATATACATACACTATATGGACAAAAGTATTTGGACACCTGACAATTACACCAACAGGGACTGTAATGACATTGTATTCAAATACATATACTTTAATATGGAGTTGGTCCCCCTTTTGCAGCTATAACAGCTTCCAATCTTCTTGGAAGGCTCCCCAAGATTTTGGAGTGTTTCTGTGGGAATTTGTGCCCATTCATTCTGTAGAGCATTTATGAGGTCAGGTACTGATGTTGGATGAGAAGGCCTGGCTCGCAATCTCCATTCCAGTTCATCCCAAAGGTGCTCGATGGGGTTGAGTCAAGTTCTTCCACACCGAACTCATCAAATCATGTCTTTATAGTCCTTGATTTGTGCACTGGGGCACAGTCATGTTAGAATAGAGAAGGGCCTTCCCCAAACTGTTGCCACAAAGTTGGAAGCATAGCATTGTCCAAAATGTCTTGGTATGCTGAAGCATTAAGATTGCCCTTCGCTGGAGATAAGGGGCCCAGCCCAAACCCTGAAAAACAGGTGTGGCCAAATACTTTTGTCCATACAGTGTGTATCCTAACCACACAGACTCTTGAGCATAAAACAAAACAAAAATGTTATATATCTAAAGAACTGTGTGTGCCTTCTGAGAATAGTTTTTTTTGCAAGTACCACTGCTTTATAATGCAAAGAGGGTTTAAACTGAGAATTTTTAATACTTCCTGCTCTGCCTCTTCCTGTTCAGATCAATAGAAACCAGACCCATTGCTTAATGACAGTGTAATATGATGAATAAGGCTGGACTCTAGTTCCACATATTAACACTAATGGAAAATTTTCTTATGAATCGCCACTCTTTGAGACAGGCATCCGAGTAACTGATCACATGGCATGCAAATTTGTGTCCATGCCCCATTCTTTTTCCACACAGCAAAGTCATATCTATTTCAACAGCCTCCAGCTTCCTTCTACAGCACCATCAGAGTTCAGGCAGCAGCAAGAGAGTTCAGTGTTTGAAATAAAAAAAGACCAATTGAACAAGAATACCAAATATTTCATGGCTCAGCAAACACCAGTTCACCTCAGAAAGTGTTTTGAGAGTGTTTAAATCAAATGGGTTTTGGCTGAGCCACATATATTGCAACACAAATATAACAGGTGAACATACACATATTGTTTTATATTTGCGTTATCCCATGGCTTTCTGGTACAAGCATCAAGTTAGCAATACTACTTGATTGGCAATTTTTATTGGCTCACTGTCACAGACCTTAGCATATCTTGCAACTTGTCTGCAGTTCTGCTTGTTAATTGCCACATCTGTTGCAAGTTTCAGGTATGGGTTGTGCAGTGTGAGCCTTCCTTTTTCTGACGGTCCGTTTTTTAAGACTGAGGATGGAATTCAATCTAACCATGGCCATTTGTCCTTATCTTTGAATTACACATTCAAGGTTTTTCATGTATATACATTAACATGTGTTTTTCAGTTCCTGACATTAGTCAAAAATACATATACTATAGTATCAAAGAAATTAATTTCCTCATTCACAATCTGCTATTCAAAGCTAAATTTATTGTTCAAAGTTAAGGACAAAACACCACTCCTCCACTGGTTTCTTTGAAATTGTTAAGCAGTCAGGAGGGATACTGACTAATATTTAATATTTTACTCCAGTTTGTATTGTAAAATAGTTTCTTGACAAAGCATTACAGAACTCAGGATAAACCGGAAAAAAACTCAGTTACAAACATTTAGTAAATATATTAAATATTTATTTGCATCACAGCCCTTTTTAGTTAATCAAAAATTACTAAAATTGTTTAAAATTTATGGTCTGTGCATATTTAATCTCTGCTTTTTAACATGAATCAGTTTGGTGAAACGTTCAACTGTCAATGATTCAAAATTGAAACAGAAATTTGCTGCCATCCAGTGGTAACTTTGAGTACAAATTACATCAGGTGCAAGGTCACACTGATCAAGATGAATATTCCATATTGTCATTCAGCTATGCAGTAAGTTTGCAAGTCTTCATGAGACCTAAGTTAAAATGAATCAAAGATTCTTTAATTGAGCAATGTCATAATTTACTGCAGAATGAGGATTCGGATTTCCTCTTTAGAGCACTGCATTTTAAAGACATTAAAGCCAAAACTCTGCTGCAAGTTACTTAATATTCACAAGAAATATATGTAAATTTAAATAAATTTTAAATGAAGAAAGTTTAAAATTTTAATGAGGATAAGGAATTTTAATAGAATCTGACATCTACTGCTTGCAGGTGTTGGAATACTATCTGCAGTATCCCTGTGACAAATAGGAATGATCAGATTATAAAATGGACCCAGCATCAGGGGTTTATTTTAAAAGTCAAAAGTAATACTGTCTATTCCCTTGAAAATTATTTTTTTAGATTGCAAAAGACATCAAATATTTAATATATGATGAGAACAGGAAGGAAGACTGTCTGGCAGCTTGGCCACAGCGGAGAGGGTGAATGTCTTTACCTCAGGGAGTGAGAAACAGTGGTCACAATTTCATGGCAGTCTCTGAGGGTGGTGTGTTCTCTGACTGAGGTGAAAGGTCAGCTGTGTCTTGCGTGCTGTTCTTGCATGTAGCCACATGTTGAGTTGCCTTTGTGACCCATGTTAAAAATCCTCTGCTTGCAGTTCTGCCACATTACTCTGAAATGTATGTACAGCCTTTGTATACATGAAACTATGGGAATACTTAGTTTCAGACTACACTCCCTTATACCCCATAAAGGACAGTAGTGTAGTTTAATGATTTATGAGCCAGGAGCCTTTCATTTGGAAGTTGTTGGCTCAATTTCCACATGGCATACTGTTATACTGCTAACAATTACCTTGCCTTACATGGAGAAAGTGTAAGGACTGTAAGCAGTGTACATCACTCTACATATTGCCACCTGCTATATTAATACCTGAGTAAAAGATTTCATCAGGAACATACCAGTACTATTTCAAAAAGAAATACACAGTTATGATCCATATGTAAAATCTGAGGTTATGTTCGATATAGATTGTTTAGTTACATAGTATTTCAACAGAGTGTACAGTATGTTGATACAGATCCTATTGTATAAATCACAAACTGATGGTATATATGTTGTAGAGATAAACATGAGCACAATTCTAGTGGTGTTGGTATTTAAAAGTGTTTTAATCCAGCACAACAGTAGTGGTGACATCTGTCGTAAATGTCCAATGACATATGTAACATTCTTACCACTCACTGCGGCAGTTAATCAAAAACACTACTTCAAGCCAAAGTCTCCTTAGTTCTTTGAGGAGACTAGAGAAAACTTTGTCCGTGATAACCTTGTCAGTGGGATTTGGTCAAAAAAGTGGGAGTCTGCCATACTGGAAAGCTACAGTAGGTACATCCCCTCCACACTCTAATCTTCCTAAAATAATCTGAGGTACAGTGCCATAATACTTCAAATTATTAAGATCATTATGAATCACAGCAACTATTACATTAATCTGTTCAGTCTTGGGTCTGAACATTGTTTTTTGTCATTTTTTAACACTTGTTAAGGCTGTTTCCCATATTATTATTATTCACAGTGCTTTATCTTAAAAGGAACTTCAGTAATGCTTTATCAGTTGCTTCTTCTCTAGGGCCTCAGGCATCTTGTTTAAGTCTCCTGGTTGCTAAGTCCACACACTTAGCTGCTCTTTTAATCTGACTACATTTGCATTCATCAGAGGAGAGCAACACAATATGCAGGAGTGAAACATTTCTATACAGCAAGTTCAATTCAAACGAGACAGACCTAATCAGGTAAACGTCAGTCTCAACTCGGTGCCAAAACGTATAAAAACGCTTAAGGTTTTAAATGAGTAAAAACGTTTGATTACTTCAAAAGTACTACAGCTCATTTTTGCAACAGTTTTAATTTATTCAACTAATTATCTCCTGTCACGTCGTGATCTGATTTCCATAACACAGATGTAGCAGCGACACCAGCTAGTTCAATAATGATGACATTTCGAGTTTCGAGTGCGTCAAATTAACAAGTTATTCAACAGGGAAGGGTTCATTCAGATATTTTCATTATATAGTATCATCAGCTCTTCGGCAACAACCATGCTTAAAATGAAAAGTCTTAACTATTTTGTTACCGTTAAATATGTGTGCTTTTTTCTGATCCAAGTGATTCGTCTGTCTCATTGATAAGACACAACTATTCACAACTGGCGAGCTTTTAAAAACAACATCAAGAAAAAGAGAGGACGTGCAAAACCTAGGGAAACATGCTGGCACACAAAGCATTTCTAATTGAGTATTAAATGTCCTTAAACGTGCATTTCGGCTCCCAGCGTCCATCTACTAAAAGCCAATAATGCACTATACTTCCTCCACCGAATTTCCCTAGGGAATTCTGTGATGGAACAGATCAATTAAACTCGTTGATGGCTTATGTTATTTTCTCCACTTAGAACCGCCTTTTCCCTTCAGAATGAAAGTGTTGGCCGATTGATCTGCCGATGACATCTGCAAAAAGTAGCTAAGTGTTGTCTGACTTTACTTTTATTGTCGACTGCTATTTTACAGGACTATCTTACAGTTTTGTGGGTTGCCTCGTCTTCTCTTAATTCAGTTATACGAAGATACTAGGATATTCAAAGGGCAAACTATGTATGAAGCTAACTATGGTGCATACACAGATAACTACATATATGCATGTATTTACAAATGCAAACATATATATATGAATTCTGCTCATGTATGCTTTTATGCATACACACACTGGCAGATTTGCATGTCAGGTATGTGCAATACAAATAAAACACTATCTCTTATCAGATTGTTCGTCAAAATGAAGTAAGATAAACAAAACTGCCCCACCTGTCAGTCTTTGCGTATTTCCGAAATGCTTGACTGGTCAGGTCTTGAAAGGAACTGTACGTCTGTGGCTCCGCAGAAATGCCCTGGGCTCGCCTGGTCCTAGGTCCAATTATCTGAGCGCTTGGCAAAACGGACTGACATTTGTGGAGTTTCCTCCTCAGTTCCTGGATCTCTTCCTCCTTCTCAGCCAGGCGTCTTTCCATGTCTCGTATCCTCTCCTCCTTCAGCATGAGAATCTTGGCAAAGTCTTCCTCCAGGTCACTCATTTTAGAACCTGTACAAACTTTCCCTCCGCTCGCGATCTGATTGACGCTGGAAAAATCCGGTGGATGTTGCTGTGGTCGAGCTGCTTCTCGCTTGTGAGGAAAAGACCTGGCACCAAAAACCTCCTATTAGAACCTTTCCGATCCTGTTACAGTAGTTACTGCTGATTCGCCTGAAAGGTAAAGACAAAAATGATGTTCAGGGCGGCAAGTGATGGGTAAACTCAGTGCTAATCCTAAGAACCCTCCGGGACTTGGTGGTTAGATTTCATTGAGGAAACCAATTAGAACGGTCCCTTCACTCCAAAGAGACAGTCGCTCTCTGCCGGGGTTCAGCGCTTGCGGAGTGAGCGTTGGATCAGAGCTGGAATTACCCGCGATAGCATCTACTGCAAGCAACACGAACTGACAGAAGGAGAAGAAGAAAAAACCCGACAAATTGTTCAACCCAAGTCTTGATGCTTGAGATGGCAGCAATTACCATGTGATCCAATGCGTGACGCAGTCCCATGTAACTCGATCCCGTTCTTAAAGACAATGTTTACATCATGATAGTCCTGAACAGCGTGCCGTCCCTGGAGAACAGGAGGCAAAACCTTCACTGTTTAGGTTGTAGTCTCAAATGTTAGCAAAATGTCATGCTTGCTCTGCCTTCTTGTATGAGCTCAAACCTTAGGGTGAGTACGCATTTGACCACTTCGACGACATTTCTCCACATTAAAGGATGTTAGATCATGACGGCGTAATAACTATCTGAAAAGGATTAATCTGTTTAGACAGATCTCTTTCACCCACGCTCCTCACACAGTAGTTTCTGCAGAAGTAGCATATTTAGTCTTTTTAAAGTGGCTCAGAAATAAGAAGGAGCTGTTTGTTGGGCGTATTCTCCTGGTTAATAAGCTACGTTTTTTACCGACTATATGTTTATTTTGCACCTCACCGTCTTCACCAGACAATGCCCGAAAGACATCAAACTAATGTTGGTGTTGCATTACTTTCTTATTCCGCGTCATTGAATTTATTACCAGAGTCAGTCTGGTGCTAGACGGATGATTAATTGAAAGTCACAAATCGGAAATAGAATGAGAGAATTCATTATGTGTGCAAGGTGTGCGGAACATTCAGCCGTTGTAATTCATATTTTCTTCTGCCGCGTTCTGTCAGCATGTTTTCCTTATCAGTACTCAATAACTAACAAGGTATAACATTTAGTAGTTCCAGCACTAGTAAGAGCGAATCATACGTTTTGCAATTAATTAACACAGGGGGCATCGGTACTTTCATTAAACTTATTTTTTTTATTCATCCCACTTACCACACAATTATTTTGAATGAACTCCCCACATGTCAAGATTAGTAAACCCTCACCCCACCCCACCACCAGGTAAAGGCAATCTTTCCTGACTCAGCCGACCCGTGCGGCTAGGGAAACTCTGGCGAATATGCGACTCCAGTCTGCTCCGTTGTCAGCTGGGCGGAGGTTATGGTCCGCGGGGTGAAATATGAGCAGACGCGACCTGACAGTTCATCGGTGAGATCACACGGACACCCAATGCAGAGGAGCGCCACCCTGTGTTCGATTCTGTTCCACTAACATGTTCACGGCGTTGTTTCCTAGAATACAGACGTCTAAAAATATCCACCTAAAAGAGTTAAACATATTTTCAAAGCAGCATAATTTGATGATTTTATCATATCCTTATTATTGCATTTAGTTCTGCTAATTCATCCTCCACGGTTTTAACGTGATATGAGTATGTTTTTTTAAATACATATGTGCTTCATTTAATGGCACAGTAATAGCTCTGGCAAACCTGTTAATTATTATTTATCAGTATTTATTAATTTGGCTAATTTTCTTATCCAGAGAGGCTTGCCAAGCAGTCACAGTGTACCTGTGTATCAGAATACAGTAACACTCAACTAGAGACACAAAATCCATCCTGCATTGGTTATATCAGATCAGGAGTTTCTTTGGATGTTCCACTCGTTTATGGTAAGCGTGTAAGGCTATGGAATGCAAGCCCTTCAGCCACCCTGGAATGACCTTTAGTTAATATTTACAAGCTCTTCGAAATCTAGTGAAGTGTGACCTGGAAACTGAAAACAGGCAAGAGAGGGGCATGTTTTTCCTGTAAGTGATGTGTACAGTGTATGAGTATTTTAAATTCTTTTTTCTTCTTAAAAATAATCGGTTTACATAGGACCCATGTGTGTTGTACTTTAGCAGCTGAGCAGTGTGTTATTGTAGACATGTTATACACATGCACAGAGGAACAATACCTCAGTGCTGTGACAGATTATTTTTAGAATGTTATTTTCATCTCATTGTTTCACATTGCCGAAAATTCACACGAAGGCCCACAGTTCCTAATCCGAGTGCATTTGGTGGAAGGACGCTCTGTGCTCTGCCATTTGCGTCTTGTCTGTTTCCTGCTGAGTGGATGTAGTAATTCACAAATTTTTGAGCATTACTAAGCCTCAGATCAGAATAAACAAGTAGCCTCCTGGTTTCCATAGGAGATATCATGTTTCAGAGGAGCACAGCAGACATTAGTCATCCCCTTCCTGTAATGCTTGCACAGTCCCTCATGGAAACCGTAGAGGGTCCTCAATGAGAAGACAGCGTTTTTCAAGATCAATACCGTTTACCTCTTGTGTCCGGCCTGCAGAAATCACGTCTTAGGGCAGAGAAACACTGGCCTCATTCCATTGGCAACTAGGACTGGGGTGTCGTTTTAATGCAAAAAACAAAATGTCAAGATGGTCAGTAGCTGGAATGTGTGTTGTCCCAATTTAGTCCCACACACAAATGCAGATGTCCAGGTGTGGTATCAGTAATGTGAGCTAGCTTTCTTTGTTAATGATATCCCTCCAGGTTGAAATATGAAACCACTGGTTAAACAAAAACTTTTTTTTCAGTTTTTAACAATCTATGGCAATTGTGCAATACCAACGTTTTTCAAACCCCTATTCTTGAAGTGAAGTTTTTCCCGAGGACATTCATAAAACTGTCAGCTGTCGTTTGTAAATTTTTGTTTTGCCATGAAGCTTCATTGCTCAACATCTCCCGAGTTATTTAAGGGCTGTGTATTTTTAGGTCTTTTTTTGGCTCACTTTGATCTCGTAGTTGTAATGGATTATTTTTGCTCCAGCATATTTTGCTCTAGAATAACCTGAGGATCAGACAGACATTTTTATCACTTTTCCCATATTGTCTGAGGCACTGGAAGCAAACTATTTTTCATGCCTGGATGCTGTGATTTTGAGCTCTGCTGAGCAAGCGGCAAGTGATATCAGTAGCTGAAAGCCTCAGACATTGACTACACTGGAGAGCAACTACATAATCCTCTGCTTGAAGGGAGTGCATATTTTTAAAAGTATGAAAGTAGGATTTGCATGTGAAAAGGTAAATAAATGCACTGCTACTGCTGATGATATGCCTAGACTACACAATATTTAAAATGGCTTGACCTTTTTCAGGCTGCAAAGGGAATCCCTCACACTTGCCTGTTTCGGCTCTGACGCACTCAAGTGTGTAGTTTTCCAGATGTTCACTGCAACAGACAGCTTCAAGTAAATGCCTGAGACAACAAACAAAGGCTGAAACAGTTGTCAACTGCGCCTAATGACAGATTTAGTGGAAAACACACTGCCCACCACTCACCTCCCCTCCCTTTTCCTTCTCTCTCTCTCTCTCTCTCTCTCTCCATCCATCTCTCTGTTTCGCTGTGTGTATTAAGCGAATGCACATTTGGAAAGGTCAGAGCACTCTTATCGTACTATTTTAAACACAGAAAGAGAGAAACTGTCAGAGAGGATACATTTCTGGGTGTTTCTTTTGAGGAGAGGATAACAAATGAGAAAAATAATACTTCTGTCGTCTGGGCAGACAGCCATAAAACTTGTACAATGCAGTGTCAGCAAAGGAGCACTTCTATAACAAAACAAATGTATATTTTGGGCAAAATAAATGATTTGAAAACAATTAAAGAAGTCATAGGTTAAATGAAAAAAGGAGAACATGGTGTTCCAGTTCATTTAAATGATACAGAAAAAACACTTGTTATCTTTCTTCTCTGTCCATGTTTTTCATTCACTTATGAAGTCATTAAGTTATGGGTGGGTTAATTGTTATCAAATAACATTAGTGATTTCCTAATAAACTTGAGTGATATATTTCTTTACTATGTATCTATCTTGTAGAGGAATATATATAAACACCATGTATTGTCTTTATTTAGGTATGAGTTCTATTTTCTTATAAACAATATGTTTTGAATCAAATTAGAAGACATGTTAAAACAGGTCCATTTACAGATTATTTTACCCTTTATATTTCAGTCATAACGGAAATTAATCACCTCTGTCTTTACCTATCTTTATTTGTTCAACAATTCACTGTCATTCACTTCCTTTGTGCGGTTTGATAATCTAGCAATTTGATAGCATGGTTTGATAACGCTACACACTCAGAGCCAAAACAGAACAGAAAAAAAGACAAAGTGTCCTTTGGGCT
The DNA here is from genome assembly GCF_013368585.1 of Megalops cyprinoides. Classification (NCBI taxonomy): domain Eukaryota; kingdom Metazoa; phylum Chordata; class Actinopteri; order Elopiformes; family Megalopidae; genus Megalops; species Megalops cyprinoides. The sequence continues at coordinate 56,487,726 of NC_050583.1, forward strand.
TTCTCACAAATCACAGCTAAATCTCAGGAATACAAAATGCAGAAACATAATTAGATAAATAAAATGACGGACTCACATATGGTGGGCAAGATATTGGACTGAACACCTCAGATACGTGGGCTCAACACCTCACAGCACATCAGGGCTGATCTCCTCACTGGGCTGAAAGTGTTACATTATGAGAGAGTTTGGTAATGTGGGGCGTAATGTGTGGGCTCTTATGTGTTCAGTGGTTGCCTGTCACTATCCAGAACTTTCTCTGGACCTTCCACACTTCATCCATTCTGCCGAATCCCTCACTATTTTCAAGAAACATCTCAAGGCAAAGTTCTTCCGCACTCACCTGATTACCTGATTTGCACTTGTGTTTCTACCAGCTAGCTTGTACCTTGTCTGCCAATTAAACTTGGTCATGCAGCACTTCTAATATTGTGACTCCGTGTATGGCTTTCACTTGTGTTGTGCTCTGCCTCACTTGCAACTCGCTTTGGATAAAAGCAACTTCCAAATGAATAAATGTAAATGTAAATGTATTTTTATTAACTGTTCTGGGGGGAAAACTGTACATCTGTTGCAGTGAACAATGGAAAACAGGGCACTTTCATCAATTTTGTCTTATCTGAAGCAGCTTGATAGCAGAGTAAGTCAAATAAAAAAAATCATGTTTCTCTGTGTGAGGCTGTTGGTATGATTATTCTCCATTCACCACGCTCACTCCCTAATGGAGAAGGGGAGTGAGAGAGATTGGAACATACCCTGTCATTGAAAATGATGCCTTTGTGATTATATCTGCAAGCATGGCAAAGACTCACAATGCCTTGATCCTGCTTCAGATTTTCAATTCCATTCTGTTTTGGGGGAAAAATTACATTTGATGCAAATCATTATTAGTTAAGGGGACAAATGTAATTTCATCTCTGTATAAATTAAAGCACATCTAAAATTATTTATTCCTAACGGTGAGGCTCATTATTTCAAATAAAGGAAGATATTGCCCAGGGCTTCTGAGCCTAATTCAGAACCAGAGGGTTCTCAGTAATGGCTCTCTAATGGTGCTGCACTGGCCCCTGACCTCATAATTCGCCAGTGCTTTATTGAATGTAGACCTGCTTCCCACGTGACGCATTGTACTGCTCACTGAACCGTGAGGCAGATACTTAGAGGCCATTTGGGATAAAAAAGGTGAATGGATTACCCTTGCTCTGGCTGTAACTGAATTTTAATGTGGTATGCTATTTGTTTTGCCCTGAAAGGGAAACAAAATTATTGTTGGGAGTAAAACATCACCCTTGGCAAAGGTGAGGGGGACTGGGCGTAACCAGTGGGGAAGTGCTGCCGAGGTGGTTGCCATGTTTTTTTTTTTTTCAAGGAGACGGAGCAGACATGTAAGGACGTTCCCGGAAACCCACAGTGCAGCAGCCAAAGGTCAACAGGTGCAGAGGTCACTCTCTTTTTTTTTTCCGGGTCCAGACTGAACATTTGTCGATTGTGATCCCAATCCAGGAGAGCACTACCTGGGGTGAATGGCCTGCTCTCATCATTAAACTTCTTATGTTCTTAATTAATGATTAATGAAAGCAAGATTATAAATGTTGTATGGTGAATATGCTTTAATCCTGGATTGAGTGCAGCTTTTTTTTTTTTTTTCAAACATCAACACACATATCTAAGCTGTAACAGAAATGCAAAATGTAACTGTCAGTGTAATTTGCATATTCTTTCTACTGCTTATGTTTATATGAAGGACAGAGCACAAATTCATGCGGCAGGGAAGCAGGAGAGAGAGAGAAAGGTTTGTTATGCATTGAGAGTATTTCATTTTTGGGAGGATTAAGGGGAAAAAAACAGCAGTCAAAGCAAATGAATAAATATAGATATATACCACAATTTTCTTTTTAACGACACTAGCATTGTTTTAGTAGCCTTTGTATTGTTCTGAGCTGCACGACCACACATGCTTATCTTATTATATCAAAGACAATGCAACATCTGAATGTTATTTTTTAGCTAAAGAACAAATGATCAAATTCATCTGTCGATCACAGCTGGCAACTATAGCTGCAGAACAATAATATACATATATGCAATGTATTGTGATGTTTCGTAAAGATTCTATCAGGATACACAGAGAGGAACATATAAATACCTAGCCCGAAACCATAGAAAACATTGCTGACTAATATCTATCCAATATATATGAATCTATAGACTGTATTTGAGGCCAATTATCAAGAGCAGCATTACACAGTAATCAGACCAAACTGTCACACCTCCAGAAATACGGTGTGGCACTCATGACTGACCCAAGGTGAGATTCAACAGTATCATTTGTCTGTACTACTTTTTTGCATGGTATAAATTATTATAAAATATTTACATCAGAGCAAATAAGGTAAACTGCATTGCTGGAAGGTGCAACAATAGAGACAGAGCTAGAAATCAAACCCCTGACACCTCAGGTCAAGGGTTCACGGTGCTTACTTCTACATCGCTGCCCAGGAGAAAAATGCTACAGCCTGCAATTGCAATTAGTTCACTGTGCTCTTTTTTTCATGACTAATTCCCACTTAGCCACGTATTGGCAGAACATTCAGATGAGCTCATTACCTTGAATCTAAGGGGGTTTGTGTGTTTACCTCCACGTCACTTGGCGCAGTGAATAAAGCTGGTTTCCTCTGTAGCTCATTCGATCAATAAACATCACATGACAGGCCAACAGGATCTCACGACTCCCTTTTCAGGAGATAGTATGGATATTATAAGACGCTATTTATAGAACGAGAAGAAAAGTATAGAATGAAACCAATACTGGAAGCTATTTCTGCGGTGGCTTCTTTGCTATCTTTTCTCATCACTGCCTGTGTGTTTTTTTTTTTATTAATTCCCCATTACTGGAAATGATTATCTGCAATACCAATAAACCATGAAATCAATATATGACTTTGATCATCCCTATACCATTATTTACAGCATTTTTTAATCACAAGCGTGGAATTATGCATACTTTAAGCTTTGATTTTTAAATGTCTTGCGACTTCAATAAGTATGTCAACCAGAATACGATTATGGAGAAGGTGGCGTGCTTTTAGAAGCTTTTAGACTGGTTGTTTGTTAGGCTGCATAATAATAATGCAGCAATGAACAGAATAATATGAAAAAATTTAATCATCAAGCATAACTGTTTATAAGTAGTTAAAAGCTGGGGAGTGGATTGCGCAAAGAAAACATCTATGCTTTTGTGAAAAAAGAAAAGAAGCTGAAATAAATAAAATAAGAAATGAATGTCAACTAGAAAAAATACTGGAAAAAAGCATGCATACATTGTACATAAGAACATATGATGACGAGAACAGGCCATTCAGCCCAACTAAGCTCACCATTTCTATTGTGATCATTTGCAGCTGAGAGAATTTTACTGTGGTTGTGGCCTCATTTCAATTTACTTGCACAAACTTCACACCACCAAAATGCATTATCAGAACGCTAAAGTGACAAGCGTATCCATCACTGCACATCATGCTTTCTATGGGCACAGAAATCTTAGAGCATTCTGCGCTGTTTCACATGTGTGGCTGGAACTTGGGGCCAGCCTACGCAGCACTCCTGCTTCAGATTTAAGACCCCCATAAAGCAAGCAGGTCCGTCGCTAAACATAGACTCAGGCGGCGGGAGAGACTGTCATAAACTGTCAGCGCGGGCCCGGCCGAATTCCTCCCCAGCAGTTTTAGTGCCATGTTGTCATTCCCCCCTGTAACGAAGAGCAGCTGAGGCGGCCCGGGGAGACATTCCTCGGTGTCCGGCCTGGGGCTGGCCATGCCGCCACATGCCGTCCCCGCAGTGAAGGGGTTAACGCAGAAAACATCCCCCAGTACCGTCCAAATGGCCAGCGGGTGATAAACAGGGAGACGCTTGACTATAACATGGTGTGATATGTGCTATTTATATGCTGTGTAGGTCAGAAAACAAAGGCAAAGCAGATGAACTCCGCGGCACCTTCAGGTGATGCGCTGGCGAGATATTAAAATGGACCGTTCCAGCTGGGTGTCAGAGGCGAGCCCTTCAGGAGCTGGGGAAAGTGAGAACAGCCCTTGCCCCGCAGTCCACACCAAGGACAAGAAGGGTGTAACATAATGTCACATTTGTGACACATATCCACCACTTTGGCAGAATTATAACAGATTCTGAAAAAACAGCGGATGACATCTCCACACGTTGAAACAACCGCCTGTCATCCCACATTTATATTTTTATGTAGTGACTGAAGCCAGAGTAGTGTAGATTTATTGGTCAGAATTTTGCTAACTGCTTGAAGTGAAGCAGAAAACATAATTCACTTCAAAGAGTTTATTATCCTCCTCTTTCTTCACCATACTGGTCATAAAGCCTCTCGAGATAGATAAAACACCTCATCTGTGGGATGAAGATTAATGAGAAAAAGGAATTTGTTGCCTTTATGTTGAAACACCTGAGGGGTGGAATTTTTATTTGTTCAGCTCTGTGCATCAAACACTGAACCAATCCCATTTCAGACTTACCCACCACACAACCCCTGATTGAATTATATTCTACAGCCTTCTACCACACAATCCCGGAACCAGGCCCTATCGAGACCCATCTGAACTCAGCTCCTGAACCGGTGAATTTCCAGACCCATCTGCTGCACAACCCTAAATCAATCACACTCAGGACACATCAGCCAAACAACCACAAAACCAATCCCAGTACAGACCCATCTCCCCCTCAAGCCATCAAGCTAGTTCCATTTCAGACCAATCTACAACACAGCCTCTGAACCAGCGGCATTCCAGACCCTTCCACCATTAACCCTTGTGCACATAAATTCTTAAATATTTCCAACTGCCCCTCAACGTGACTTATTTCGGCTCATGCACACCTGCTGTTCTTGAATTTGGTTATGATGTCATAATAATATTTCAAAACACAATTTTAAGAATACATAATATGATATAAACTGCACATAGCAAATATTCATATACCTTATTTTCATTAACATTAGCTAGAATTTTTCTGATTTGGGAGTCAGAACTGCGTTATGCTGCTTATGTTGCAACGTATGTGAATCTGCATAAAAAAATAAATAATCATGTTGCGTTTGTGGAACATTTTATGTGATACCTTGGGTTTTGAATGAATGTTGCTTTGTTGTGTTGCTTGTAAATAGCTGTTCTAATCTAGTGCTCTAATCACACCGGTTTCACCGTACACCGTAGGGACCACTCTAGAATGATCGCACCGGTTTGACCATACGCGTGAAGGGGTTAAACTCTGAACTGATCCACTCCAGTTCAATCCACCCAGCGACAACCAAACCAAGCCTGTTTCACATGCTCCCTGTGAGACCCAGAGGATCATGAGTGCAGAGGCCAACCTTCCATTAGTGCTCAGATATCCCCGCAGACTCTCAGCCGAGCTATCTCTCCAAGACGCCCGTATCTATCCGCAAGAGGTCAGATCTCGAACAGAGCCCCTGTCTGTCTGTGGGGAGCTCTGAGCCTGGTTCATGCGGTCATGTCAATGTGTCTCTCATGTGTGAGACGCTCTGGGGGAGATGATCGATGGATCAATCATCCCACCAAAGCGCTCAGAACCTTGGTGCCCTGCAGATCTCTCCCACAGGAGAGGCAGTGCCGAGAACGGAAGCCAGGAAGCGGCCACGTCCCTGAGAGAGGATGATAATTAGCCACATGACTGACATTCTGTTGACTTTGTCTGTTATTTCTGACTTCTTTCGCAGGCTGAAATAGAGTTTTTTTTCCATCATTATTATTAGAGGCTATAGATGTAATGGTAGAAATAGTAGCTGTATCTTTGTGCCAAGCAGTCTAATCCAGATGGACCTACATGGATAAATGGTATGACACATTAAATACAAATAACAGGTGCAACAATAACAGCATTGGTACAGAAAAACGAGAATGACACTAAATGTACACAAGCTGAAAAACAGTAAAAGATGAAAGCATATATTTAAAAACGCTATGTATAACATAGAGGATGACGTTAAGGCAACATGCCATCATACTAAAGTGAATGTACCAGCAGAAATTTGTTCACGCTGCTGCTGATTACACATACAGGGCAGAATGCTTTCCTACTTATGCGCTGGATGGTTTGTTTGTTTGTTTTTTTTTTATCTGATTGGAACTTTGGATAAAAACGAACAGCTAGCCTCAGTAATTAAATGAAATTTAGTTTTAAGACGAGCATGAAAAACACCATCTGGTTTAAACTAGCCAATATAGCGCTAATGTTTATATGCGTTTATATAACTATACATTGCAAACTGGCCTTGTTGCCTAGCAGCCTGAGGTGCCCTTATCCCTCCCTTCCGTCCGACAGCGCGAGGCGCCGGAGGAGGTCACCCAGAATAACGGAGCTATCCCCCCGAGACAACTGTTCGCTAATGTGATGTGGGGAAATTGGACAGTCTGAGCTGTGTTTCCTGTCAGATATTATACATGCACAATGTGCGACCTCCCGTGGAGCCCACTTCTTAATAACTCACAAGGTTACATAACTTGGAAACAGGGGGAAAAGCGTACCATGACGATGTGCTTTTGTCGGGAGCAGCGTTGGGGGTATGAGTACCGCGTTTGAAACACGTGATGCTGTGGTAAACGCGGCGTCGCACACCCCAGTGTAAATGGTGTGGAGAACGTTGCGCTGAACCGGCAATACACTATCTCTCTCGGTGCGCATCCCATAATCCTCTGGGGCCGCATTGCTCCCCTCGGCGCAAGTAACAAATCCACTGTGCTCGAAGAGCAGGACTAATTAATCCCTCTCCTCTAACCACAAGCTAACTTACGTCAATCAAACAGTTGCATTAACAAAGCAATTGCTACGGTAAGTTTCGCATAAGACTCTGCACAAAAACAACGCAACTCGCGACGTGAAGTGGCTGGAAAACAAGGCAAATACTCTTTACCAGAAGACAGGAATAAGTGACCTGCGGGGGGAGTCAGACAGTGACAGGATCTGAAACCATGATATGTGTCCAAAATACTCTTGTCTGTGTAAAGAGGTAAAGTATATACTGTACAATTAACAATCACCACATAAAACTGGGGCATTAGAGAAGGAATATAGGGGAAATTCCATCCTGGTACCTTTTAATGATGACAAAAGATAGACCCATTTTGTTCGTTCGGTAGATCAGATAAATTAAGTTTACCTGAAACGGAAATAAGTTGGAAAAGATGCAGACTCATACTACTCAAGTAGTATCAATTAGTAACATCTGAAACAGAATAAAAGAGTCATTGGTCTAGGAATATGACAGAGCATCTGTAGGAGACATGGACTCTCAACATAATCCTGCATAATGAGAAATGAAAGGAAAAAAAAAAGGGGGCAGCCTGGAGGCTCCATGTAGCTGGTGTATGATGGTGGGGATAGCTTTTCAATGTCATATATTAGCCCAGACTAAGGTGACACGAGAAACCTCGACAGCTAAACTACGGCCGCATAGCTACAAGTAAACACAGTGCTCACTCTGTGGAAAGGAGAGTTTAAAGAGATGGATTTTCTTACCTGGATTTAAATATTTAGAATGCCTCTGTTATAGGAGGATGTGACAATGTTTTTCGTTATTTTTCAGCAAAACTGGTCCCCAGTCTATCAAGGTGGATGATGGTAATCAGGTTTAGCCACAAGGGGGCACTACATGCTACACCAATGTCAATTCCTTGTGTACAAGGTTGAAGATACATATAGAACTGGGTCATGTCTTACTGGTCATCATGGTATACTACATAAATATGAGACAATTCGGGGGGGTGGGGGGGGGGGTCTATTCAAGGTGTGGCTAGTTTGTCTTTTCATGGTCATAGTTTTATAATCACTCACGTGCAGGAATACAAACTACAGTATTTTAGACTTTTAATGTTAAGCACATCTCAGATATTATAAATGCAAACCAATACTACAGAGTGCTGATATATGCTTTTAGGCTGCACTTCTCATATAACACCTCTATAATGGATAGAAATTGCCATCCCTCCTTACAAACACCATGTAACCTGCTGAAGGCTTTATAGGCCAAATTACTCTTTTATCAAGGCCGCAAAATGTCAGGTTAGCAGCACAATGTCGGCACATGTAAGACTGACCAGAACAGCGCTGACTGACATGGTACACTGCTAATGTGAAAGACTGCGGGGCTGAACATCTGGTCAACAGCCGGGGGCAGGTAAAGTGTGCAGAGCAGGTACACTTGCCCTGAGATCACAGTCCCGGCGTATTCCTGGCCATATCTAACTCAAACAAACAAGGCCAGACAGCAAACACAGGACCACTGACAACAAGACATCTGCAGTAGCATGTTTATCTGGTCAATCATTTCTCTAGCTCTCATCCAGAACAGAGGGAAATATGTGACTCATTGCAACCACAAAGAGGAATTCGCCACAATTATTGATAGTGATATGGGGACAGTGCTGTCAACGTCACAATCACAGTGCTGTCGTTTTTAGTCAGACAGTGTGGTTTGTTGCCCTCTCAATGATTTCTTTAAGTAAGAAGGGTTTGCGTGTAGGCAGGTTTATCATGCCTAAATATGATTCCCCTATTCCTTGATTACAAGCATGACACCAAGATCTAACATTTTGGTATAACAGCCCATGCCATCGACCAACAAATTACTGGATGCTAAAGTGAGACTCATAAGGTTCAATCTTCATAGCTGTTTGTGGGTGCCATGAATGAGTACTGTGAATCACTGAGAAATATTTCTTTGTTAATGTGACAAATATGCTGGCTGGTGTTCATTCACCATGAATGCTAATGTAGAAGTAAACCATGAATGGAGTGTTTCTCTATATTATGTGTGTGTGTGTGTGTGTGTCATTCTGTGTTACAGGCCGGCTAAAAGCACCATGATCTTGTTCCTGGTCAAAGGGCCCCAGCAGAGGCAGAGGGAGAGAGATAGAGCTGGTTAAAGATTAACCTGTTGGGCTTGTAAAGCAGCTCCAGGACAGCAAACCTTTGGAGTTTGATATGATGTGATTACAGAATCACCCCAGTGACACGTTGCCAAATTCACCAGAATGAAGGTCTGAGTCTTCCGGGAGGTGATCTCTGAAATTGCTCAGGTAAACTTCACTTCTCTTCTTCTGTTCAGCTGCAAGAAAGCTTTTAGAGATTCCACCGGGGGACTGGGCACAGGGAACTGAATTCATTTGTTAACCGCGGTGGATCTTCAGCGCTAGGCTGATGTTTTGCATGGAACTCAACTGATCACCTGTAAGTGAATGCTGTCATTCATGCTCGTTACGGTTCTGTGTTGAGGGCACAGTTAAGGTAAAATTCAAGTGGGTTAGATGCATTCAAGTCGTTCCAGTTTTTCTACATTGTGTGTGGATGTAATTAATTCATAAAATGTATATTTATATAAGGCTCATGACATGAAAATGAGACAGTGTTACAGGAAATGAAATCTGACTGTCTGGTCATTTATGACAATGTATTTTCACAGCAGCTTGCATGGTTTCACAATCCAACAGTGACCACAGTTATTTAGATGTTTTATTCCTAAGTCTTCAAGGACTTTCAATGAAAGCTAAACATTCAGTCAACTATATGGATCTCTGGCAAACATTAAGTTTCTGCTATATGTGTATTTCTCAACACAGAGACCCTGTGGCCTGTTATAGAACAGTGAAGTGGGGTTTGTAGATGTGTAAATTTGCATGATATAATAGCCATTCCTTGTAAAATGTATTTTTTTAAACATTGCAGGTTGTCTAAAGAACTACTGTAAAAGAAAATACAAAGTAGTATTGACTAAATAAAAACAGGGCAGGTGCATGTTCTTTATGGGATGCTTTGTCAGAGAATTTGAAAATAGTTGCTGCTAGGTAAAAAAAAAATCACTACTTAAATATAACAATGTATTACAAGAATAATTTAGAACTTAGGTGCACCATTTTAGATACATGTGCCGCATCTCTTTTAGCTTTGCATTTCAGTAGGACAGGCCTTACTTGTGGCCTTCAATCCACTGTGTATTTAGCTTCAGTCAACAAAACGCAGAAAGGCAGGTATTGATCTCGGCAAGATAAGGGCCCATCTAGTTATCTTGTTTATGCAAACGGTAACCAGGCTGTCCAGGAGAGTGTCAGAGACAGAGACAGAGTAACTAATGCAGCCCTGTGACGGTGTAACCCCTGAAAGCCTTACTCTTCAGCGATACCGGCCTTCTCGCTCACCTAAAATAGAACATATTACGCTTTTCCTCCAGGTAGCAACTGATTCTGTGTGCGGCAGGGTAGCTCAGCACCTCTCTAGAGACAAGAGAAATGCATTGTGTGTTTTCTTAGGCAAGAACTGAGGTACTGGTAGTACCTCTGCATGTCTGCTTTGGTGTTTTTTTTTTTTAGCTTGTCTTGAAAGAGCAGCGTTCAGAGAGAATTCATCATCTTGGAAAAAAGGTCTGGGCTAAATCAAAAGCTTTTCGCCAAAACCAAACACTTACGATTACGTGGTACGGTTCTTATCAGCGTTCCTAACCAATTGGCGATCAGTCTAAAACAGCACTATTTTGTTTCACGTATTCACACATCCTGAGAAATGTGGAAAAAAATTAAAATAGCATTTTTGTGCTCTTTTGCATCTAAGTGCCAGCACTACGGACTGTCACGAGAACTACTGAATCATGAATACAAAGCCATCTGGGGAAATGTGTTTCTTGGCAGATCTAACATCTAAGTTTCTTGGCAGTTCCTCTTTAAGGATTTGCTCACCGGCCCTGCAGGCGTCATGTATGTAGTGTTTCTGTTGCTATCGTCACGCCTTTTAAAGATTTACGCACGTGAAAGTCGGAGGATGACCCAAAAAAAATCGACCCATCTGACCTCCTGTCTCCATTCGATTTGGAAGGAGGTTTACTAGGTCGTCGACATCATTTCCCTTTGATCCACGCAGGTATACCTCACAATGGAAAGTAATTCAATCAGGATCTTCAGACTCGCGTGTTTTGGCGCCGGCTATCCATTGTCTGCCTGAATCAATTAGTTCTTCACTGTTCTCAAGATTTACATAAGAATATAACGTGATGGAGAAAGGGGAGCCGTGCCTTTGATGTAGGAACATACGAGATGCTAAATGGTTCGCCTTGATATAGTTTTCATCTTCCAAATGTATTTCGGCGTCACCGCTGACGTCTACAAGTTGAGTTTTACAGTTGAGAATGGGAGAGCTATGTATGACGTGCAGCAAATCCTTTAGAAACTCGAGAAGTAATTCCTGACAACCCGCTGCTTCAGTACAGTCCAGTTAATAATTAGGCAGTAATCCTTGACCTGAAACTGGCTGAGCTCATTCTGTTTTCACGCTGACAATACTGTTCATTAGCACCAGACGTATTTCACCACTAAAAACATGTGTTTTTTTCAGTAGGAGATTCTTTTAAAGAATGTCAGAAATAATCATGTACTGTATTCCGGAAAGGGAACCGCACACTGTAGATCAGTGTAGTAAACTATGGGCCTTGCGTGCAGGTGGAGAGAACAGAAGGAAGTCTATTTCAGGAAAGTGCTGACAACTGTTGTTATTGTCTTGAGAGAGCAACACGTTGAGTACATCCAGTCTGTTTCCAAAAGTCCATCAAAGCCAAAACACACATGGCCCGAAAAGAACGACCACTAATGTACACCTTATGCTAAAATATCCTTAAATGAAGGTATTGACCCGAATAATAAAGCTGTATTAGTGGGGCTGGTATGTTGGTCTTTGTTTCTTTACCCCTTTGTCAACGAAAAATAGTGACACAAATGACACGAATTTCCAGAGGAACATGACATCATGTTACATGTTAGGCTCACGACCGGCGAGTCTAGTCGTGACAACATGTTTGATTAGGAATTTGCGTGATTTGTGCGCTGTCATTTACGTGTTCTGAACTTTGGTTTAATTTCAGTGAGCACCCCTAATTACGCTGATTTATTGCTGATAATCACTCACAATGGATACCAATCAAAAATGCGGGGATGGACTGACGGGCATGCAGAAAGAGGCAGCGCTGCGCACTCTCATCCAGCGCACAGGATATCATTTGCTTCAGGTAGGAAACCACCTGACCTCAGCGGCCAAACACCATCACCTGGTATATCATTTTAGTAAGGGGGGGGGGGGGGGGTCCCAACGTATAAGGTATCATACAAATCAGATGGAATGTTCTTGCACTCTCTGCCAAGAGTCTTACCTGGGATTTTGTGTTTATTCCATTCCTTCATTCTTCTCATTTATCATAGATACAGATGAGTTAAAATTATTATGAGATGCGTAATATATGATTATGTATGTATGTGTGTGCAGATGAAAATACATGCACATATGTTTTATGAATTACATCGTGAGCTCATTCAAACACATGTGTATGTGGCGCCATCTGGTGACAGTTCTGGGTGATGCATTTAGTTAAACCGTCCGAAATAAATTTATTCTGTCCTGTTCTGACCGTTTATTTTGCTGCTGCTACTACTGCTGCTTGTAATAATGATGAGTATGATGATAATAATAGTACTGAAATCATTTGAACAGTACAGTGTATAATTGAAAGGTAATGTGAAAGTAGATGTGACAATATGAGGAATTCTGAAAATAAAAGGTGAGAAAAGGGTTTTTTTTATATATATAATCTTTCCATGGATAGGTTTTGGTGGAGTCTTTGTGAACCATGCTTTAACCTGACATCCGCTGAGCCTTTCCCTTTATTGGGAAGCAATAAGGCAGCAATCCTGCTTCTCCAGGATAATGTAACAGTATTACAAAGAAGAATTTCTGTGATTTATCTGTATTATTCTAATCTAAGAACTATAGGCTCTGTTTTCCCCATGACTGATTATGTGACTGTGCTAAATATGGGAACCTTATAGAATTTAATCCTATATTCACCTTCATATCTAAAGGAGACAATGTTAAAAAATGTGATGCGTTATGATTCTTTCTTGATTTGTGAGAAATGTATTTCCTGCTTATAAGGTGAAAAACGTCCCCCAATCTCTTTTTCATAAGCTATGATTGCTATTCAGGTCCCATTTTCATTGGCTCTATGATTCCTTCTGTCTGACTGTGAAGTGCTGTATGATTGCATGAGGGATCATGAGGAGATTCCAGAACATTTTTCTCCATCACTCCTGGTGGTGAGCTTGAGTAATGACAAGCACTACATCATAGGGCAATACCCCCACCATATACACACCGAGCGCTGACTCTACATCGCTGAATGAGGTCACCGTAATGATCCAGTTAGATTCTTCGAGAAAGGCTGGCGAAGCATTAAAAAGCGATTCTGGCTGATGGCTGCGGGGTGAATCCCGGGGACCTCACATCTCACAGAACTGACAGCTCTTTCGCTTTTTGTTCAGGCGGGCCAGTGCCACTGAGCGTGAAAAACAAGAGATCCCAAGCTCTCGCCCGGTGCAAGCCAGTGGCAGAAGAGCCTATATCTAACACTGCAAGCTCTTGTTGTGCGAGCCTGCGTAAAGTGAAAGTTAGTTTATGATTAGTCTGGCAGGCAGTATTCAAATTCTTCTGCTCCTTCTTGCCACGGCGGCTCTGTGTTGATATCTGTGAGGTATCCCTTTTGTGCGTGACGCACATCACTCTCTGTTTTTAACCATTCGCATGAAGGTCCCCTGTCCCAGTTGGCATGTTTGTAGTGTGTCAAACAAGGTGCCCGTCTGTGAGTCCCAAATTAGTCGGGTACAAAGAGCTGACCCAACAGAGCCGATGGAATGTCACTGGGCGAACGTGCTCATGTGGTCATAATGGAGTCTGACATCTCTTGGGCCTGAATCCGGGGCCGCTAAAGCTCAAGGCCTGCTGCTCTTGGTGTGTTTACAGGAGAATGGACAGAGGAGGTACGGGGGACCGCCCCCGGGCTGGGAAGGCCCTCCCCCAGAGAGAGGCAGCGAGATCTTTGTGGGGAAGCTTCCCCGGGACCTCTTCGAAGACGAGCTGGTGCCACTCTGCGAGAAAGTAAGGGCTTTGTCTGAGGTCGTTCGGACATCTCACATTATGCGGGTGTCGATGCAGTGCTGGGCGAACAGCTTGCTGAAACTTAGCATTTGTTTTTCAGTTCGGAAAAATCTACGAGGTGCGGATGATGATGGACTTCAATGGAAATAATCGCGGTTATGCATTTGTGACTTTCACCACCAAACAAGAAGCCAGGAATGCCATGAAACAGCTCAATAATTATGAAATAAGGTGAGTCACAACAAAATGCATCAAGAGTAATTCAAAGAAGTAATGATGATTGCCGCAATTAAAGCAGTTGAATGAGGTCTCTGTTTTGTTCATTATACAAGAACTGCAACTAGGAATCAATACATACATGCAGGCAGAAAATGATGAATGTCTCTTTAGTGCAGAAGTACCCATGGTAGAAACAGTAGATCTAAAGCATGAAGCCTGGTTCCATTGTAGACTTATTGGGTTAGTGATAGTTGATGCTTTGAGTGTTGACCAGAGTGAACATGTTTTTCTCTGCAGGAATGGGAGACTCTTGGGAGTGTGTGCAAGTGTGGACAACTGTCGGCTGTTTGTCGGGGGCATCCCAAAGACAAAGAAGCGGGAGGAGATTTTGGCAGAGATGAAGAAAGTAACGGATGGAGTGGTGGAGGTTATCGTCTACCCCAGTGCAGCAGACAAGAACAAGAACAGGGGCTTTGCCTTTGTGGAGTACGAGAGCCATCGTGCTGCTGCCATGGCAAGGAGAAAGCTGCTGCCAGGTTAGATCCAAGGGCGGAGGGCCATTCAAACTCAGCTCCTTTCAGAACCAATCAGAACCCATCCACTTACAGAACCAATCAAAATTCAGATCCTTACAGCGCGATCAAATTTCAGCTTCCTCCAGAACCGATCAGAAACCTGCTTCTTACAGTTCCATGCTGCAAATAAACAGTGATGTTGTTGACTTTTGGATGCTTATACCGCCTCCAGTACAAAAAAAAATCCTTCAGGTAGTTAGTGTGGGACATTGGAGAGGGAGGTCTGAATGAAATGACTTGAGATATGGGTGTGCACACAGGGTGACAGCAATGTTGTCTGTCCTCAGGGAGGATTCAGCTGTGGGGACATGCAATCGCTGTGGACTGGGCCGAGCCGGAAGTGGAGGTGGATGAGGACACCATGGCTACCGTGAAAATTCTTTATGTGAGGAACCTTATGTTAGCCACCACAGAGGAGACCATTGAGAAGGAGTTCAACAGCATCAAGCCAGGTGCGATGGAATACTCACTACTTTCTCCCTCCAGTGTGTTCATCAGGGGTCTTGTCACGTATGGCATTTATGACTAAATCGGGTCTGTTTGTTGAATTCAGTGACTGGAAATATTCTTTTTGCTGAATAATCTAGAAACGGTAATAAACGAGATTAGTGCACCTTCCACTATTTATTTGCTCATCCAAGGTACCTCGCATACCTTTCTGAATGTATATATTCACATAGAAGTAATTCACAACACTTTCACCTAAAACAACAAATCAAAACTAACAGTTGAAAACTTCATTTACTTTCATTTACACTGTGGTTTTTCCCCACTGTGATGGAGAGAGTGTTGAAAAGCGAATTTGACCGCGTGATGCCCACAGACTGATTATGAGAATAGCGTGGAGACAGAGCAGAGACTTAATTTATGAAGTCCGTTGCCTCCATAATACCTTGATGATTAATGTCCCAGCGCTTAAAGAGTACTGTTTGAACTGAAACATCACTGGACCGAAGTCACCTCTCGACTCCTCCGCAGGAGTAATTGAAGCGAGTTAAGGATGGCTCGTCCCGTTCCCCGCAGACTGTCTGAGGCCACCAGTGGCTGATTAAGATCTATAGCAGGTGTCATTTGTAAACTGGGAGAGGGAGGCTCTGTGATTTCTCTCCTCTCCTCCTCCTGGCGGCATGTGTGACAGCTGAGCAAGACTGATCGCCAAGCACTGAGCGCTGACTGACTGACTGACTGACTGACTGTCCGCAGGGGCTGTGGAGCGAGTGAAGAAGATAAGGGACTACGCCTTCGTCCATTTCACCCAGAGAGAGGACGCCATAAACGCCATGAACGCTCTAAACGGGAAGGTAACACACACACACACACACACACACACACCTTCGTTTTAGGCTGCCACCCAGCTGGGGCAAAGAATGCTAATGCATCTTCTCAGGACTGATTGCGTGTCAGACCCAGTAGTACATCACTCAACCTATCTGGGGTTAATCAAACAATGTGAGCAATAGAGTGAGCTAAAAATGGTCTGTATAGTTTATGATTTTCATTCTTAGTGGTATCATATAATGAGTAAATTTTTAATCTGAAATGTTAATCTTTAAAATGTTAGTTTAAATTCTGTGTTTGAATGAGTCAGCCATTGTATGTCCTTCCATGATAAAACTTTTATATTTCATACCCGATTAAGAAATTATGTAATATTCATTCACAGTGAATGAACCTAATTAATATCCCTTGATATTTGCCTTTCCCACATTATAACACTTTCAGAAACCACTAGCCCTTATCCTGTGAAAATGTAATACCCTGCTTAATATCCCCATCTGTGTTTGTGCAGGAATGGGTATATTAAGAGGGTTGTTGTGTACAGTGCACACATGTTAGGATAAACAAGACTGCAGTGCAAACTCTTGTCCCCAAGCTTTCTGCATCAAAAGATGAGGACAGACCTGTGGGACACAGGACAGAGAGTCTCACACTGTGGGTTCTGTCTGTCTCAAGGTGGTGGATGGGTCGCCGATTGAGGTGACTCTGGCCAAGCCCGTGGATAAGGACAGCTACGTGCGCTACACCCGGGGGACCGGCGGGCGGGGTGCGGCCCTGCTGCAGGGGGAGTACGCGTACACACTGGGGCAGGTGTACGACCCCTCCGCTGCCTACCTGGGTGCGCCCGTCTTCTACGCCCCCCAGGCGTACGCTACCATTCCCAACCAGTTCCGCTTCCCCAGCGCAAAGGGCCACGTGGGCACACGGGGGCTGGTCCGCACGCCGTCTGTCAGAGGTAGGCGTCCTCTCACCTTCCTCCCCTGCCCCTACTGTGAAGGACAGCGATCAGTCTTATCAATCCACACCTCCCATGTGTCACTGAACATCCACATGCCCAACCAGCCAAGTAACAGCATGCAGCATGCAGAATGTAGCATGTAGCAGGTAGCATGCAGCATGCAGTGAGATAACTAAAACAATAAATAAGATGCAATGCAGAATGCAAGTTAAGTTGTAAAAGTTCTTAAGTTCTACGAATCGAGGGACAATATTCTAAGCAGTCCCTAATCAACAATCTGTGCTGACATTCCATTCTGTTCAAATTCGTAACCTCTCACTCACCCGTCCAAAAATTGAAATCTCCATTTTAATCTGAAATGAATTCACTCATGACCCTCAACCTTAAGTGAAAAAATTTGCCCCAAATAAGCTTCTGCAAATGTTACTTTGACCTTGAATATGTACTCAGCAGAAAGGTTTTTTTCCTCATTAACACAGTATGGCTGTTCCCTTGTTGTTTTTTAATGAATGAATATATCACAGCAGCATTATAATCTATGGTATATGGGATAGAGAACTGTGTTTTGAGTATGCTCCCTCCCATTCAACTCCAAAATACTGCTACTGGTAACCAATGGGGAAAATTTTCTCTGTTGAGTACATAATGTAATGTAATGTAATGTGTGTCCACTGTATTCACTGATTCCTGCATTCGTCATAAATGATGTTATCATTTGCATCCCATACAAAAATATTGAGAATATATACAACAAACATTTTTAGCTCAAACAATATATTTAAAATGTGTAAATTATTGCGGTTTTAGTGTATTGCAATGCATGTCTATTTGCATTAATACATTTGTATCTGTAATATTTTCTTGGACTTCACAACATGTTTTTCAGTGTATTACAATATGTTTCATTTCTGTATGGGATTTCATGTAGTCTTGAAAAGTTCTGAAATATATGAAAAATTATACATATGTTTTATCCTGAAGAAGGTATGTGTGTTTACTGTTAAAGTTGTAAGCAGTCATCTTTAAGAGTTGAGCCTCCTTTTCATTAGGAAATCTACAATGAAGCATATAAGAGATTCAGCATTTCCATGCACTCATATATTTTGCATCCCTGAATCAGATTTGCATGTATACCATTAAAAAGAGAGAAAAAATGACTATTATTATGTGAAGTTTAAAATGTGTGTCATTTGATACTAATCTGTCCTCCATACCTGCTTAGTACACCAAATGGGAGACATCAATCAAAGATGCATTTGCAGGGAGGGTGGGGTTAAATCAGCAGAATCTTGTGTGAATAAGTGTGAATAAGAATAATGATCATAGCACTGGATATCACGCTCAGGCCAAAAGTCAGCCTGGTGTTTGATTGATCAAATCTGTGGTTAATGGCTGTACTGAGCAGGACTGGAAGCCAACTGTATGATTGCTGCTGAAAGTCTTGATTGAAACCCAGGTGATTTCTGGTGATTTGATTTGATTTAATGCCTTCTTGCATTCCTAGAAATTTACATGAATGTACCTGTAGGGGCGGCGGGAGTGCGAGGGCTGGGTGGACGGGGATACCTTGCCTATGCAGGTATGGGGCGTGGCTGCACCGCCTACCAGTTAAAGACAGACAAGCGCCCCGAGGACAAGCTCTACGACCTCCTGCCCGGCATGGAGCTCACGCCCATGAACCCAGTGACCCTGAAGCCCCAGGGCATCAAACATGCCCCCCAGGTACACACCTGGGTACAGTGGCACTGGGAGAGCACAAGCGCACACATACACATACAAATCAATACACACTCTTCATGCATTTGCACGTGTGGCTCTGTTAACTGACCCAGTTCTTAGTCTTCCCAACAGGGTGATTTGTTCATGATATCTTTAACATTTAGATAAAATGCTACTACTACACATGGCAGAATTTCAGAGAAAACAATGAGAGTAGAGAAGAACAAAGCTCAGATGACCGTATGGACCTGTAAGTTAATTTGGTGCTGTGTAAAACTATACAGATCTTGGAAGATATCTGCCAGAAGAATAACTGGGGACAACCAGTTTACCAGCTTCACTCTGCAATCGGCCCGGATCAGAGGCAACTCTTTTTGTACAAAGTCACCATCCCCGCACTGGCCACCCAGTACCCCAATGTGTAAGCCAAAACAGCTCATATCACAATGCCACCCAGGGTTTGTCGTTTCTGGTTTGCTCAACATTGTGTCACTCAGTTGAGTTTTAAAATGATGCTTTTTAGCTATTTAATGGGTTACTGTCCTCTGCTCCGGCCCCCAGGCATCCATTTACACCAGCAAAGCTGTGCGCAGCCATGGATGAAGCCAAAGTTCATGCCGCGGAGCACGCCCTGCAGATCCTGGGTCTACAGACAGAGGGCGCCGAAGCATCTGCTGCTGCTGCCGCCGTTGCTGCTGCATTCCCAGGTATGTGAAGGTCTGTAAGACTAATTTGCTCTCTTCCTCTCTGGCATGAACAGTATACCGTACACAACAGACCAGTGAATAAGAAACCGCTGGGAAAACAAATGTTAAAAAGAAAAGGATCCCTCGGACGAAAATGTTACGAGCACTGGCACGATGTTATTAACCTGGCAGCAGCTGCAAGGCTGAGGCAGATTATGGAAATGCGCGTGTCCCCCACTTTCCTCTTAAATTTATGATAAAGGGAAAGATTTTGTATGTACAATGGCAGAGAGCAGTAACCGGGAGGCGCTTTTCACCCTGTGCTCTTTGCCCTTCGCCGCAGGTTACACAATAGCCAACACCACCGCCACGGTGGCCTCCCAGCTGAAACAGGCCGTGTCACTTGGCCAGGACCTGGCTGCGTACGCGGCCTATGAGGGCTACCCGGCATTCGCCGTGGCGACGCGCGGGGATGGATACGGGGTCTTCTGAGGAGCACGCTAGGGACTCCGGCGGCGCCACACTTTAGCCATCTGCCTTCTGAAGGGTGTCGATTTTTTCCATTATCTGCTGTAGATTTCCCTTGATTCTTGTTCAGTAGTTTTGTAGTGCTTACTCTCCCTGTTAAGCGATGCCTTCCTAATCATCTGAAATGAAATTGTAATTTGTGTTATGTCTGAGTGTGTCAGCCAGCCTTTGACTTCTCTTGTGAGTGGGCTAGCCTGTGCCAGATGTTTACAGAATGAAATCTCCTGTCCTTTTTAGTTTAGAAATCCATCCCTTGTTCTTCTTCTCTTTCTTTAGTCTTAATGGTGAGCATATTGAATATGACAGGAGAGTGTACTCCCCCCCCCCCCCCCCCCCCCTTCAAAAAAAAGGACTTGGACTTACAATTTGACACTCTCCTTAGGGCTTGTTAAAACTCTGACCTTCCTTTCCTGTTGACCTGAATTAATAGTGAATCCGAAAATGTGACCTAAATGTGAAAACCAAACCTATTACAGCTCATTTTAAAATGCATTAAAAATTTAAGAGGACGGTCCAACCTCTAACAGATCTTCAGACATGAGAGGTTGTAAGAGAATCATTAGTATTCCATCCACAGAGAGCTAAGATGTTTCAGTCATGTTGGATTTTCCCTTAAATGTCTCTTTATTAACACTGCCTTGCATTTCTAATATAGAGGGAATATAAAGAGAGATGGCATGATGTTAAGGATACCATTTCCATTCCCTGTTTTATAGTGCCTTTTGCTTTCCTTTTTTTGCCCTCACGTGCTGCAGGACATTAGCATTGGTTGTCTGCAGAGCGAGGAAAACGCAGACTGGAATGACTGAGTCACCTTCAGTGGTGGCAGACTTGCACACAAGGTTAATTTTTAGTCATCTTCTTGCTCAATAATTCCAAACGCAAAATGGTTTCCTTCCCTTTTACTGTGTTTTTGATGCATGGGAAAAGCAACAACCCAAACCTAAAGGCTAATTTCCCAATTGCTATGGAGACACAGAATCGTTAAACATAACAGTAAGCTTTCCTACCGGGGTCATTAAATATCCGTGCTTTTTTTTCCTTTTTAAAATGATGGTTTTCAGCATAATGATATTCCTTTAGTGTGCATGTTCAGAAGAAGGATTGCTTTTGTGACTTCCTCTCAGACAGAACTTCAAGTCTGAACATGCACAGTTGAACATGTGACGCAAGTAAAGGCATAAAGAATTCACTCTCTGTAAAACCGAAATATGAAACAATGCCTGAGCAGTGACAGTGACAGTATTAAAGTGTGTGTAGCACTTAGAACTTATTTTTATACCAGAAATGCAACACTATTTGTATAGAGTTCTTTTGTTTGGATATTTGAATATTTCAAATTCAACATATCTCAATTATTGGTTGGAAAAAAAACAATAGCAAAATCACCATTAAGGGATCAATTTGGAAATGTGGTAATATAATAGACAGAAATGACATCATTGTGCTGCATATTGTGTAGTACTGCTTGGGTAATTGTAATGTGTCGGTTAATTGCTCTCTGAATTATCAATAAATGTATAATATGCAATAATGTGGTTTGTTTCTCTCTGAGTTTGTAAAGGAGAATTTTGCATGCAGAAGGGTAAGAATGAGACACAGAGTAGTAGCATTATGCGTACATTTACATATTTTAAAGAGGTGGAGGAGAAAGATGGATTGAACACACAAAGTAAATATTCAAAATCCTGTTCCATCTTTAATTGGAATCACAACTAAAAATATAATTTGAAAGAATTTGATTATTTTACATATTTTCATCAAAAAAATTTTGCAGGTCACATTCCAAAATGAGTGCCATCAAAATAAATAATGCAACATACCCCTCAAGTTAATGACTTTGCAAAATATCACTGTATTCACCAAAGCAGACAGAAATAAAAGGTATCAAAGTGCTAGCATTAGACCTCACTGAATCATGACAGAGACTAAGTTTCTAAACAAAAGAGGCCACTGCGTCACCGCGGGCCAGCAGAGCTCAGAAAGAGCGTGACGCGGCCCCGGCGCCTCTCTCACAGCAGAGGCACGCTTTAGGAGACTCTGAACACGTCCGAGGTCCCCTCGTAGGCCGTGATGACAGGCCTGAGGCCCTTCAGCTCTTTGTAGTGTCCGAAGTGGCGGATTCTGTAGCTGCCCAGCTGGGCGGAGGGGGGGATGTGCCACTCCACTGTGGCGTTGCTCTGGGCCCCGCTGCCCTTCACCCAGTGGAACCTGTTTGGATTGAAAGCGCACGTCAGAGCCCAACGGGGAGCTTATCGAAGCTCCGCCCCCTCCTTCCACGCATTAACGCGGGAGCGCGTGTCAACGGGGAGGATCAAAGCGCGTGTCAAAGCAAGATTTTTCCTGTTTACTGATGGGCAGTGTCTGTCCCGGGAAACGGATCATCAGACAGACGTGGTGGGACAAGCTTTACATAATCAGACTGCTGGGAGGAATTCGGATTCGGTAGGCTGTGGAGGGAGGAAGCTGGGCTGTCTACGCTCTCTCTGACTCACACTCTCTCCCCCTCTCTCTCAAACAGGGACACAGTCCAAAGTTGCAGGCCCCATATCAACCCTTCCTTCTTAAACGACCCCAGCCTCACTTCAAACGTGCCCCGATTCTTATCCTCAATCATGCTCTTGCAAAAAAAAAAACAACTTTTTTTTATTGACCAGGTTGGGGAATATACACAGTACAAAAGGTTGCCGCAGCCTGCAGCGCACATCGAAAACACTGGCCAATGTCAACAGAAAACGAAGTTAAAGGCAACCTTATGTGCCCCTTATCAGCTTTTATGATCTTGTAATCTGAAACCTCCAGATTGCGTCATGTGTCGGGACAGTGTATGGTCCTGGATTTCTTCTTGGGCCTTTCATTGCGTTACAGGAGATGATAATGAGCCAATAAGTGTTGGCTCTGCAGTACTTGTTATCATCACAAGGTCTTTGAAAGATGGCAGTTGGAGTAGATAATATCTAATGAGTGCTGTAGGCTCACAACATATAATGCTGGACAGGCATGCTTGCTATGTTTTTTCGCCTACACCAGTGGGTCACTGAGAGAGGCTTTCTTCATGCAGGAAGTAGGTATCATTTCACATTGACAAGGACATTTTATCTATCACTTATCTTTTACAACAGTACTGTAGGCAAGATTTTAAATGTTATAGTATTTAATTATATGTTATTCTGGTTTAATATCAAAACATATTTCAGAGCCAGATGAATGAATGAATTTCCCCTGAATTCATCAGTTACATGCAACAAAGAAATTGAGGGTGGAACACAAGTTTTAACAAGTTACCTTGTTTCCCAAGATGCATCTGTGTAGACTATATCCCATTGCTGTGTTTGGTTATGGTACTGTTCTACTGTGATGAAGGTCTTCTCCCTCTGAAAGTACAGTATCCAAAGCTTCAGTGTTATGTTTCATGCAAAGCCTGGCACCTATCTTTAAGTGAATTTTGATACAGTGTACCGTAACCTTTTATAGAAATTGTTAATTGCCATGAGTAAGGTGGTGTGATCCTTGGTAGTACTTAGTATTTGGATTGATGTCTGGTACCAATATAAACACTATGGCTTAACATTTTTACAGATTATTGTTAGACTGAATTTTGTTTAAGTACAAGTATGTTTCTCTAAAATTTATTCTAGACATCACCATTTTCAGCCTGATGCCTTCTTTAGTTAAATTTAAATTTTGGCTGTTCTGTGTTTGTTATTTCTGTTTTTGTTTCTGATGTGGTATGTATACAATGATTGATTCCATATTATCCTTCTAAGGCACTCTGGATAACATCAGATACCAAATAAATAGTAAGTGTTAGTTATAATATGTAAAGCCACAGCCTTTCAAAGCACTCTGAGGACCCACACCCAAAAGAAATGCCAGGAAGGGCAGCTGTCAGGTCTCACCATGTCCCCCGAGTTTCTGGGATTCCCACTGACAAACGTAACAGAGGCGACTTCTCCCTGCGAAAAGCGTCAAACGTTATTCGTGCGTGTACTGACGCTCGGGTTTACATAACCAGCAAATCTTAACAAAATGTGACACAGCAACCAAAAAAATTGAATGTCCTGCCTGCTTCGCTTTAGCGGTCCGGACATGATGGAAGCGACATGCAATATGCAGAGCATGCTGCGCTCACCCGCTTGTATGTGGGCAGGACTTGCTCCAGCACTTGGCCGAAGGAGGTGTTTTCTGGCTTCCTGTCCACTGGAACCGCAGGCAGCAAGGAGGAGAGCTGGCTGTCGTTGAAGAAGGGGGGTTCTGGACCCTTTGGCAGCTTACCCACTGTGCCCTGGTGAGGAGACCATAGGAAATGTTTTTTTTTTAAAAAAGAGATAATAAAAACAGAAAATCATCTGTGTTCATTCGATTTAGGTCTGCCAGAGTGACCTATGTCATTGTCCAAGGCCCATGCTTTGGGGGGGGGGGGGGGGGGGGTTCATGAGTGCCCCTCACCTCTGCGATGGCTCTAGCCAGGCCTCTGAAGAGCTGCATGTAAGCAGAGAGCGTGTGGGGGCCATAGATGGTGGAAGCTGCCTCGTAGCGCTGGACCTGTGGCAAAAAGAGGATCATTTATATCATTATGTCACTCGCTGATGAGACTTGACCTCAGCCCCTACATCCTTTCCCATGGCCATCACAACAGCTATTCCTGCACTGTGCACAACCCCCTAGGGCCAGGAAAACATTTAGTTCAATTCTGCTGGGAATTTCAGCAAGTACACAAAAAACAACTGATCACATCTAACTCAAGGATGGGAAGTGCAATGACATGCAGCAGATCGAATGTTTCAAAATGAACATTATATAAACGTTTTCAGTGTCACTGTTCACATTACTGTCATTTCACAGATGCTCTTATCCAGAGCAACTTACATTACATTACATTTATTACATGTTATCCATTTATACAAATGATTATTTGCTAAGGCAATTCTGGGATAAATACTTTGACCAAGGGTACAGCTGTAGTGCCCCAGTGGGGAATGAAACCAGCAACATTTGGGGTACAATCCCTCCTCCTTACCACTATGCAATGCTACTTTTACTGTAGACTAAAGAACTGTTTGTAAGTTCACCTTCTTTCCTTAATTACAGCCTTTGCAGATCGCATGCCACGACTATAAGCTCTTCCTCCAGTTCTGCCTGCAGTACCTGATACTCCTCATAGGTAGTGATGTAGTGGGTGTAAATGTTACACAGTCCTGCTATCACCACCTCCGTATTGGCGAAGGCTGCCTGGGTCTCCAGTTCCTGGGAAAACGCAAGTGAGGCAGACGAAAACACATGTGAAGCAGATCAATGCGCAGACGGACATCCAGCAAGGCTGGGGAAGGAGCACGGATGTGCATACTGGGGATGAGACTTGAGCCCCTGTCTTTTTGGTACTGAACTCAAAAGTGCCCTTCCCTGCCAGATCAACCATTGCCAAACCATGCCCTTTTTAAAAATTTGAGCCCCTGCCCTCCAAAAGGTCTGTGCACGACCCTGAGCGGGAGCTGTATGCGCAAAAAATATGACGAGCCTGAGTCTAAATCGAAGTGACGGGGTGCTCTCATCTGCAGGCAGCTTTTTGAAACAGCCCGTATTCATAGTACACCAATCAGGGGAATTGCTACTGAATCAATTCAAATTTGGGAGAGCGTAAGGTTTGTTAAGTACTGATGTTTTACCGCCTAAACACTCAACCAGTGAAAAGTCAAAAAAATAAAGGTCTGATGAGAAACACTGTACAGAAGCGTCAAACAGAAACATTTCCTGCTCTTATGGGTTCAAACACAACATGAATCAATATGAGAAAAGGGGTCAGACTGACATTCAGATAATATTCTCCAGTAATTCTCACCTGTTTTACCGCCTCCCTTATCCTTCTTCCTGACATGGTGCTGGAATACATTAATAAGGCACAATGGTGGACACCGTAAAATATTTGCAATGAAATAAATCAACATTTCAACTCTAGTAGGCACACATGCAAAACAATGAGCTTTTCTAAGAAACAACTCACAAAGCCCTACATACAGTATATATTTGCATCTCCAGTTCAATGTGTAACTTCGAGGGTGGGTATCGTCACAGTTTAAAATCTCATTTGACTGTCGTCTTGAAACTCTGGTCGACACTCTACATTCTTTCCCTACAGGTGGGGGAGCGTGTCCTCTTGAACCCCTGAAATGGTTAGAGCTGTAATGATATTGTGCCACCAATGGCTCAGTGATATGAAGAAGCACTGAACTAAAAACAGCTAAACTAAGCTGAGCTAAAAACACTCGACACGATGAAGCACAGGCATTAGGGACACTTGACATGATGAAGAACAGGCATTAGGGACACTTGACAAGACTCACGTCACTTCTCCCGGGATGGCAACAATGGCCACGGAGCCGATGGTGATCATCTGCACGTCCACGATGTCGGGGTGCCACGGGAGGGGCTTCTTCATCTAGTGCACAGAGTGCAGCGTCGTCACCATCACACATATCATTCACTCCCAGTCCCGGAGGGTCACTGAAACCCAGAGAGCCCAGAGCTCACCTCGCCGGTGCTGAACAGGATGGGTTTGGGCTGGTGGCAGTCCTGGGTCTCGTTTGAGGGAGGTCCCAGCAGGGTGTCCCGGACACCGTCCCAGAAAGGATCCCCCTCCACTGCCCCTAAAATATGCACGCACATTCATTTACAGTCATAGGGGTATTATTTAAACACGCAGGTACACCACAGAAACAAAAAAGCAACAAACCACAGATACAAAGAACCACCCCATATGAAAATTAAATATATTGCAATGTATTGAGAAATATACTGTTCGGCAAAAGAATATATTTTGAACAAAATATAGAATATTGAAGAATATTATGAATTAAAATATATTAAGGCAAATCAGAAAGATATTGCAATATACCAAATGGCCATAATTTACATATATTAAATATATTTCTTTAGCTAAGAATATATTCTGTAAACTATATTTTTTATTCATAAAATTATATTTATATATATTTATGTATTTTCAATACATTTTTTTTAAAATATGGGATACCTCTGGGTTAACTTACCCTGTGTGAAATTGAGGTCACCCCCACCATCTATCGTTCCTGCTGCAAAGCTGTGACCAAGTGCTGGCTTACAGGTCTTGACCTAAGTGCAATAACCACACGCGTGTGTTACAGGCAACCATTTCATGATCCTACGCAATCCAACAATGTTGCAAACAAAACCCCACACCCAGCAAGCAACACACCTCAAGAAGAAGTGTTCTATATGTATGGTGATCTCTACGTAAATCTAAAACATGTGCGCACATGCAGAGTGAATATATGCAAATTATTCATTACAAAACAATGCAAAAAAAGATATCAGACAAGGTAGGCGTTTAACCAGTTGTTGCTTTGTAAGCAACAAGCAACGTGAAATGTTCCCATTCTGCTAGATTTATTTCCAGTTTTTGTGTAATAAATAACTTGTCTCTATTCATCATCACTTTAAATTTGCTTGTGGCAGAAGAGCAATAAAATCCAGCAATAAAAGTGAAAGAGGTCTCTGGTGTTTTAACACAGTGGCCCTTGCTGTGTGGTTAATGCATTTTAAAGTTTGCCACCAGTTAAATTCTGTGCCTGTCTACTGAAAAAGAAGCTAAAACTGTGATTTAGCTGAATTTTTTTTATTAATTCAACAAGACACTGTCAGCAGCAAGCAGGCAGGACCAAAGGCATTCTCCCTTAAGTGGAGATGAAATGTCAAATGGCATGTGGTGAAGTATGAAGGAGGAAACTTCAGACCAGGCCATCCAGCTGTTGGCCAGCTGATCTGGGGTCAGCACTCACTGTGTGTGTGGAGTTGAGCTGGACCGTCACATCTGTCATGTTCACCCACTGATGGGCCGCGTGAAGGACCCCACGCACTTCCTGCTGTGCCCCTCCGTACAGCTCCTGTCAGGGCGGAGATGGGGGATGTCCGAAAAAAGGGACACAAGCATTTGTGTTATGTCCGTAGAGCCAGCAGTCACATCTCGGGCATGGCAAAGACAGCATGGGGTCTCTAGAAAACACCCACTGCCTGCAGGCATGCCAGCCTCTGTATGGTCTCACCTTTGCCTTCTGGTAAATGTTCTGTCCGATGATCCTGGTGCTTTCAAACATGTCCTTTCCTGGTCCCATGGCAACACACATTTTTGTCTGTGGGAAATCATAAGGTCAGCCATGATTACACAATCAAACTGTTTCAATTGACAATGGGGAAGTCTATGTATATACTGCTGGATTTTTTTCTTCCTAGAACCGTCCCAATGTATGCTAAACATAAGGCACAGTATGATGAACTGAATTACACAGAAAAACATAATGAAAATTTAATGTTGAGCAGGCACAAGCCTGGCTCTGTGGCAAGGCCTCACGCACCCCTCCGATGGGGCAGGAGCTGTTGACATAGTCGCACGCCTCCCCCGTGTTGACACAGTATGGCCCTCTGGTGTTTGGGGAGACGTCTCCTAGGTTACTGGAGGCAAACGCAGCCACAAACGGCCCCTGGAAAGGTAGACATCCCAGAGGTCAAACCGTTTAGAGGAGGGGGACAGCCATTTCCCCCATCTGCCTGGGATTCACTCACATTAGTAACAACCTCTTCACATTTCTCAGAGATTTCTACAACATGGTGTGGGAGCTACCTCTTTCACACTGTAGTGAATGCATGTACGGTCCAATATCTACATCTATATTTAAATTAATATTTTAAAAGAGAGTCAGATATTTTTGCATGCATCAGCACTTTCCCTTGCAATAGTAATAAAAACAACTTAATGCTGAGCTCAAGTAATTTCAGCAAAAGAAAATTTTTAATTAACTTACACGACAGAAAATTGCATTAATGTAACTCCACCTCCATTAAAGTTATCATGTATTAAGGCAGCTGGAGTAAAATCCATTTAGATTAGCTACACAGCACTTACATTTCATAGTTTCCTTAAGGTAAGAAAATAAAGTGTTCTTATTTAATTTTGAACCATTGCATATAAAAATGAAAGTAAAACTTCTAGATTATTATCAGTGTAATTGGATATATTTTGTAAACACCAAAGAAAGAAGAGCAAGACAAATATTTCCGGTGTGTTTTAGAAGAATGATGAAAGTTTGACTTGGAAAAGGGGCTCTCACCTCTCCAGGTAAAGACCCAATATTCTTCTCTTGCTCAAAGAGGTAGGAGGCATAGCCCAGGTTGTCCCCGCTCACCATGCGATTGGTGTAGTTCATACTGACAGGGTGGACAGCAAACCAGCTGCCAAGAGTGACAGACGGACTAAATCACGCACAGCTTCTGACAGTGCACACAAACATCTCCATGTGTCTCATTGTGAAAGGTATCAATCACAGCTTTCAGCTGTCAGCCAGTTGCATTGACAAAGCCAAGATCTGACGTTCCAAAGAAGAGACTGAGTCCCTGTACCTGATCATTCCCAGGCCATCCCCATGCAGGTTTGTGAACTTCAGAATCACCACCTGCTTGTCTGTGTTAGATTTATATCTGGAAGGAAGGTAAGGACAGACAGTTAACTCTTAACTTACTGCACATCCTAAATCCTAAAACCTAAATCCTAAAACCCATAAGCCTAAAACACCCTAAAACCCCACAACACACTACAACACCCTGAAACACCCTGCAACACTCTAAAACACCCTAAAACACCCTAAAACCCTAACCATAAAACACCCAAAAAACCTGCAACACCCTAAACACCCTAAATCAACCTAGCCCTAAAACACCCTAAACCTAAAACACCCTAAAGCACCCTAACCCTAAAACACTGTAAAACCTAACCCTACAACACCCTAAAACCTAATCCTAAAACACCCAAAAACCCTACAACATCCTAAAACACTCTAAAACCCTTCAACACCCTGAAGCCCTACAACACCGTAAACACCCTAAAACCTTAAAACACCATAAAACACCCTAAAACCCTAAAACACCCTAAAACCTTAACCCTAAAACACCCCAAAAACCTAAAACACCTTAAACACCCTAAAACCCTACAACACCCTAAAACACTGTAAAACCTAACCCTACAACACCCTAAAACGCTAACCCTAAAACACCCCAAAAATTACAACACACTAAAGACCCTAAAACCCTCAAACACCATAAAACACCCTAACCCTAAAATCCTACAACACCCTGCAACACCCTACAATGTTTTGGAACACCCTGCAACACCTGCAACATGCTGCAATGCTCTGCAACAACCTAAGCACTAGCCCTAAACCCTAACCCTAACCCTAAACCCTAAACCCTAAACCCTAAACCCTAAACCCTAACCCCTAACCCTAAACCTAAACCTAAACTTAACCCTAACCTCAACCCCACACACACCATCAAAAAAAAAAATCCAACACTAGGGTTACAAAAAAGCTGTCTACCCAAGGGCTTCAGTACACCGAATGGCCAGTGCAAACTTTTCTTTCCTAAGGGGCCCTCACAGCGGACAATTTAGGAGAGAAAGATTTTTCCTAACTTAACCCTAAGTCTAACCCTAACCCTAAACCTAAACCTAAATTGAAATTCAGCTTCAGATCAAACCAAATCAAATATATGATGCCAGGTAAGAAAACACACTCAGGTAATAATGAGCTAAAGCAGCATACCGTGTGGAAGTGGGATTTAATCTTTTTCTGCGTGAAAACAGTTCATCTTTATTCACAGACCACTAGTTTTCATGCAAAAAAAGTAATTTGTCACTTGTTTCATTGGGTGCCTGTTCTTTATACCTGAGTATCCAGTTTGGATCACCTTCCAATTAGTAACACACACCTCATGTTAGATGGCATCTTGTGAAGTTATGTATTTGTTTTTCAGCAAAAGTGTGCATGTGTCATAATTTCACAACCTGTTCCGCTCCTCAGCTGGATTGTTGAGGTAAGAGTGTGGACTTCTGTTTAGGTTGCTGTCTTCAAGTTCCCCTTTATTCAGGAAGATCCTCCCAGGCTTCAAGTTCTTATGAGCCGTATCTATGCTCTGTGCGGGAGCAAGCACATTTATTTAAAGCCCCAAAATCTCAATCAGGAGAATATATCTTGCATAGAAATGGTAGCTGGAATCTTAACTGTGTTCAACTGGTAAAGTGCCACAGGATATTTTGCACAGAATGAATGTAACACAGCTCTCCTTGGAACATCACCTATTCCTTCACTGAGCAAATGCATTCATCCAGGGTGACTGACATTGTCCATATTTGCACCTTACCCATTTAGATAGGATGGCAGGATGGCATGAATCTACTTACTTAGGGCTAAGTACTGTGCTCAAGGACACAACAGCAGTGCCTGGAATCAAACCTGCAACCCTAGCTTACAAGCACAGTTCCTGACCCGACATGGAACACTGCTCCTATGATGTCACTTCACTGCTGCTGTTTGGAGACAAAGCTTTGTACTCTCAGAAGAGCCAAGACAGACCACATCGCAGGGTGTGTCCAACTTTTTCGCTTCACACCACCCAACGGCTTTGCTGTCAATCACATGGTTACGGAGACAGGAGGCAGAGAGAGGAGAGGGGTACCTGCACGATGCCTTTGACAATGGCCTGGATGGATGGCTTGATGTAGCCTTTGCTGGTGATCATGAAGAGGGTGTACTGGAAGTAGCCAGCCAGGCCAGAGTGAGTGTGAGTGCCACTCAGCACCACATTGTCTTGTCCATAAAGGTTCCCGTAGTTGGCCTGGAGCTCCCTCATCACCTATGACATTATTTCAAAGGGAGTACCAGGATTAGCCCAATGCCTCAGACTGACTCTGAGGGGGAAAAAGAAATATGCCATTGAGGCAAAGTGTTGCAGACAATCCAGTACAGTGGTAGAGACACGTGTCGAGATGGTGCCACGATCGGCCGCTTCAGTTCAGTGCTCATTGTGTGAGAGACACTGGACCGGGAGTCAAAATTCCTTGCATGCATAAAAGCATGCTTGGCCAATGAAGTCTGATTCTGACTCTGATTCTGAGATGGCATTCTTATGTTAGTAATTATGAGAGTCCACCAGCATTGTACTGTAACCTAGTGAAGGTGTCGGCCTCAGATACTCAAAATGGCCCCTGTTGTAGCTTTAGTTACCTCCAGCCTCAGCCTCTGAGAGACCATGCCTATGTCTGCGCTCACGAACACCACCCGCTTGCTCCCGTCATCCACGATGAAGGCCCGGCTGTACAGGCGGGTGTGAATGCCCCTCGCGGTCTGATCCAGGTTGGCGTATCCCATCTGAAAGCAGATCATGGTTTACTGCAAGATTACTGTATGCAGTTAACTGCATATACTTTATCATATCCTGGCGGTATGTTGTAAAGTGTATATCTTAATCATCATCCCTAGCAGAGATAACCATCAGTTAACCATCAGCTGATTCTGCCCTCTCATGCACCTGTTATGCCATGCCAACATGAAGTACAATTCACAGCCACAAATGTCTTAATATCATGATTATAGTTTTAGTAAGGAATGGTAGGAGGAATGAGAAAACCCATAGCTACAAAGCACCCTACATAGACGCAAACACACACAAATCTAATGCCAGCCCCAGTTGCATTGCAAGTCTAGAATCATTCTCTGCAATAGGTCATGCTGCATTGGGTGGATGTTTGGGGTTGGCTCCGGGGTCTCACCAGGGGTACGTCCCCGACGGGTCCTGTGCAGTCCGCTCTGCCAACCCCAACCAGGAACAGGGTCTCAGGTGGCCTCGCGGTGGGGCTCGGTTCCTCTGGAGCTAAAACGAGGTTTCGTTCACACACAGACATAACAGAGGGCCTACCCAAAGGACCCCGATTCTTGCCCCAGAGGGGTGCTGCATTCTTGCTTCCATACAATCACTTTGTTGTTGTCTAAACAGAACTGTCTGCACCAGTATTCCCAAAACTACATGCATTCATTTGAAACCTGTGCTGTCCTGTTGCAAGCTATGAATAGTAATGAACTTTTCTAATTAGTCATGTTGGATACACTTATTTATAGATGAATTCACAGGCATGTGGATCTCTATTATGATATTCAAAAAGGAAACCTTAGTTCAAAAACAAAACTACTTTACTTCAATGCAAGACTTCTGGTAAGCTCCTTTTGGCTGTATAAACTAGTTTTCCTTTGTATCAATACCTCAGCACGAATGACTGGAAAGCCAAGAAGAGAAAGGCTAAGCCCTCACTTACAGCTGTCCGCGTTCCACTTGGTAGCCATGACAGAGATGAGGCCCACGGACACTCCAGTCATAAGTACAAACAGCACGATGAGGAGCATCTCCAGGGTGCTGAGGCCACAGCACACGGACTTACGGGCCATGATCCCACCACTGCACGGTCCCCAAAACACGCAGAGATCACCTTTAGTGGCTGCCCTGCCTTCACCTTCACCCACTCCACAACAGGTGCAACAATTATGGTTATGTACTATATAATATGCGGTCTTAAAAATTAACATATGTTGTAACTCATGTCTGAAGCTGGGTTTTCAAAGGAGAAATTGCAGTGTAGTAACTATGCTGAAGAAAAAAAAAAGACACGGCAGTGCCACAAATAGGATTTGAAGCCACGACTCTTTATGATCTAGTGCTCAATCTCCTGCAAGACATGCTGCATATGTACACATCTCAATGTATATTGCATTTCACACCCAAATACATGAACTGCTTACCAGTGATGCATTAAACTTTAGCATGCACTGCTGTTGTGCTTGCGGCAATTTTAGAAATCAAGTTAATAATTAAGCAAAGTGCAGGAATATCCTGCCTGGAGTGTAAATAAAGGCAGCAGGTAAACTAACTTTGTAAAATTTGTCTTTTACTTACGAGATGTTAACAAGCTTCTCAGGTAGAAAATGAGTAACTCACACAAGTGAAACCTTTCCCGTATGACTGGTGCAGTTATAACATCCCGGGACAAAGGCAGCAAAAGAACTTTATTGCCCATATTCTCGTCTTATCTCTGTTCAAGGATCATTGTTTAAATGAGCTTGCTTGCAGTTCACACAGAAAAATCAAGGCACAGAATTGGAATGGTAGGCAAACAAACTGTTCCAAATGTGAATCTTTAAGTAGACCTTTATTTATGTGTGGAAACAATCTCAAATAGTTGTTGACATTTTGATGACCATGTTTGAGAAATGGAGGTTTCCTTATGCAACCTCGAAAAAAGATAAAGATAAAGAGATATTTTTTCCCTAAGTCATTCATGTCAAAGTTCATATAGGACCAACTCTCAATTCGAAAATCATTAACAGAGCTGACTGATAAATACACTGACAATCAGAGACTAATTTGAATGAAAATTACAAACATTAAATGATCAGGGACTTCATTTCTGAGTTCTCTGACTTCTCAGTTTCTGAATGGACTATTGATTTATATGTAGTCACAGCATCATGTCTTATTGGGAGTGTCACTACTGGTGCATACTTACGCATATTATTTGGAGGGGAAAAGACAGAGTATGCGCAGTGCATGCATACACAGACATTACAGTACTATGTGGTAAAATGAATTGTCAGTGAACCTTTGAAACCGTGGAACATTATTGTCTTCCAGGCAGGAATAGCATCTTTGTACCTTTCTTATGCACTTCCCACTTCTGGATGTTTCTACCACTTGAACTGGATGTTTCTACCACTTGCATCTTATGCCTCCAATTTACTTCAGTCACGTATCTTTCCAACATCATATTATTTTACTCACCTTTAAGCAGTCATTTAATGGCCAGTTTACATGATGACCTGTTTTCATTTGAATAAATACTAATTACGACTCAATTTTAACAACACCTATACTGGAAATATTACTCAAACTTATTTTACATTTTGTGTGTGTACTTGCTATTGCAGCTGTTGTCTCTGAATTACTACACACCAAATGTTCAAGTGCAGCATGATTACGGGGTCATTGCCCTGGAAATGGGGTCATTCTGTCCCTACACAATGACGCCTAGAGGAGGGCTATGAGCATTGACTCAGCTCTTCATCCCAACAACCTAACCAACACTTTGACTGTTACTTGGAAATTTACATACATATTCAAAAACTGGTGGGTAATGCAAATTTTTCTAACTGTAACAAAGACTGGGAATTGGAAAGTCCTTTTTATAAAAAAAAAAAAAAAAAACAGGTACTGGCAGACACTTAATTTACTGTGCAGACTTTTAAGCTGTTAAATGAAAACAAAAGCCTAGAAGTGGAGCGATGGTATCTCACAAGATGAGATGGCATCTCACAAGATGAGATGGTATCTCACAAGATGAGATGGTATCTCACAAACCACTTGGCGGCCATGCAGTAACCTGAATTTGCCCGTTATAACTGGTATGGAGACATTTTACTGGTATAGTTTGCTTGGAAAACCAGACCAGCAACAAAACATAAGATGTCCTTGCCTGCCCTCATGTCTACACAAGCACTGCTTGCCTGCAAGTTTAGCGGTAAGGAAAAATGATTTACTTATCTTATTTAATTTCCGTTACCACTTGTTTGCACAAGCTCCATCAAAAAAGAAAAAAAAAAACAGGAGGAAAGCA
This sequence comes from Megalops cyprinoides, assembly GCF_013368585.1. NCBI lineage: Eukaryota > Metazoa > Chordata > Actinopteri > Elopiformes > Megalopidae > Megalops > Megalops cyprinoides. Next base: position 56,523,210 of record NC_050583.1, read on the forward strand.
AAGACTCAGTTCTCCCAAGAGGTAGCCATGAAAGAGTTTAAAGAGGAAAATCTGCAAACTTTCATTTTTCTGCAAGTAAATGACTCTGACATTGAAATAAACATGACTTCAATCAAGGGTCGAAAGGTGTCCGGAAGGTTTTCATTTATTTTCACTTGGATTCATTTTCCCAACCGTTACATCACTGACAGCAGCTTCTCCCATTGGGTGGCTTGTAGGTTAGCTATGAGGTATAGAACGGAGGAGTGGTGGAGTGGGGGAGTTGGGGGAACATTCTTTTTGTCACCATCCGGACCTCTGCAATTCGCCCTAATTCTCTTTCCATTGTACTGACCTGGGATTCCTACGGGTGTGAGTCCCAAGCCATACAGCTGTTTGGCATAGACAAATACAAGGATAAGGGGAGTGCTATGGCGATTTAAAACAAACGGAAAAAACACATTGAAATGATTGTACAATAAAATAATGGCTGTATGTCATATATAATAATGATTCATCTCACTTACTTTTTCAAGCTTACTTGGCCTGGAAAGACATTTCTAAAACTAAAATAATTCTTACATTCAGGAAATGGATAAAACATTGAGGTTGTCGTCCTTCATACATACATCAATATATGGGCTTTTGGTCACCACTTCCACAACAGGATGCCCCCTCTCTGTGGTTCAAACCAAAATAATCATATAGCACACTACACTGTCGTCAAAATAAACAAATACATACATGAACACACCATAGGGCTGTACAATCAAGATGAGAAAGGCACTAGAAAACATGAAATACACTTTAGATTTGTCTCTGTCTGCTTTGCTTTCAAATGTAAAAATCTAAATGTTTCTTTTTTAGCATTAGTTTGAAAAATAAACCTGTGAAATACTTAGAAAAATCTTTTTGCACCTTTGCCATGTTTAGCGAGGACATTTACAAAAATGTTAGTCTTTTAAAAAAAATTTAAATTAATTCTGCGTCAAACTCCTCCAGATCATTTAACTTTTCTCTTAGATGCAAACTTACTTTGAACATAGACCTTTTACACTGGGAAAATGGCTTAGAGCCTCACTGCTGAGACCGACACGATCCTTACAATTTAAAAAGAGAACTATGCTTTAGTTACATGGAAATAGTTGAAATGCTTGACGGATCTACAATGAAGCACTTGCTAATCGCAAAATACAAAATCTCTATCAGTAAAAGTAGTGCTTACAACATGTGCTCTCATCTGCTCCAAAATGAAATGCTTTGGAGAACACAAGTCACAGTGCTGACACCTTCCGACTGGGACCCGTCAAAAAAAACGACCGCTAAAGGAGGAACAGCGAGGAGTTCTTTAGGGCATCTTCTTGTGATAGGTTTGTAGCACTTTGGGCAGTCTTTGTGGGTCCCCTCTCCCGGTCGCGGCGTCCCTGGTCGCTATGTGTCTATCCGGGTGTATTTCGTCTGGCTCCACCGCGGCGGCCTCCAGGAGAACGGCAGCTCGTAGTTGCGCGGGACGATGCCTTGCACGTTCTGTTCAAAGTACTGGAAAAATCGGTACCACCACACCCTTGAGAAAAAGTTACTTTGAGATGTTTCTTTAAGCGCCTGGAAGAAAGGAAAAAGGAAAAAAGAGGAAATGACAAAAGTGTAATTATCAGGTTATTTTTTTGTACAATATTTCAAAGCAATACTACATCACAGACGGTGAAGTCTAATATATAGACCAAAGTGCAAACAATGCGAGCAAGATGTACAGGAAAGGGCAAATGCAACTACAGCCTACATCAACTCCTTTAGCTATGACAAAGACGCAGAAAAAAAACATGTTTTCTTCTTTAAAGTGCAATTCAATGCCAGAATGTGTTGTTGTAATTAGACCCAACTAAAGACATTGGGGTTTCCAGCAAACATTCAGATTGCCTGAAGCACTACTGTAAATATTTACTGAAATATGCCAAATACCTACTGCCAATTTCCTCACTTTCACTGGTACATTCAGAAATACATTCTATAGCCATTATTATGGCCATTCAAAATCTGACAGATCAATCATATTCCAGCCATTAATTACCATCAATGTGTTGATATCTCAATATTTAACATAATTATGTTAGTACCTGATTTGCTGAAAGATGAACTGGCATGAGGAAAACATAAGCTGCATAAGACACTCTGCCTTTTAAATGTAATAACTGATATTTCATGAAAATAATTACATATGCCCTTTGATATCACACTTCATGATATTCTAAAAACTATGTAAGGTAGCAATCCAGTTTCCAAGACAATGCCTGAGGGCCCAGTATCCATCACCCTTACGGGTGAGATCAGACTGCCTGTAGGTAAGTGAGAAGTTCCTTAGACCTACCTGCTGGTTGGCCATGGTGTGGTACCACCAGAACAGGCGTGTAGTGATATAGTATGCAACAACTACATCCACAGTGTAGTGGTCATGTGCCAGCAGAATGCAGACGATTCCTACAGCGCTGAGGATCCAGCAGAACCAGTGGTAACACCAGAACCTCTTTGGAGAATCTGGGAGACAAGCACATGCATATATTCACACACTTTTCATCATTCAATTCTTCTACTTTCATTCCTCCTCAGCGGCAGTAAGCACTGCCTGCTAACGTCAGAACTGCACAATCTCCTCTTTGCTCCCTCCTAAGCTTTCACCTCAAATGGATACTGTAATATTAAACTCTTTAAAAGTAACATGGACAATCCCAGAGTCAATGAACCACTACAGCAAGAACTGCCTACGTAGTTTTACAGAACAACTTACTGTGTTCTTAGAATATGACACTTTTCCAACTCTAATGAAGAACTTCCCAGACTCTTCTTAAACAACTCACACTTTGTATGTAGTCAATTGACCTGGTTCTTGTATCTTCCCAATAATGCATGATTTTCTATTCATAGTGTTTTTTCCTGTTAGATACAGACTGAAATGCAGTGGGTGATGGAACCCTGATTTCATATTAACAATCACTTTATTCCTTGAACTGGATTCAAATGCAGCTTTGTATTGTTAGATTTCACTGATCTCCAGACACACAATACATATTTTATGTCAGCCAGAATATGTGATAAATGATAAAAAAAACCTTAAAATGATTTCCAATATAGGTCTCCTTCTGTACTTCTGTTATATTATGATAAATCCACACTGGACACAACTACCCATTAGTTTCCTTGACAATGCAATCTCAAACTGTCCACCAGATGTCACTGTTATATCAATGCGATGCAGGGGACTCTGAACCATGGGTCTTCAGGCTAGACTGGATAAGGTCTTACTCAAAGTAGATGTAATTTATCGACTTTGGAATGGAGGGACACTTACACTCTTTGATAAACAGATAGGTGAGTGTCAGCATGACGGTGTGGCCGCTGTACAGGTAGTCCCCGCACATGTGGTGAGAGCCTGTGATGGACAGGCCACCTCCCGCGATCATTTTCAGCACTCTGCGCATCTGGGCCTCCCAGTCTCCAAACAACTGCACAAAAAAAACAAAACAAAAAAAAAAAAAACAAACAGATCACAACATGGGAAAAGCCCTTCCACTACGGTTTCAAAAACTCGCCACACCATGGGAACAGCTTTTCTGCTACAGATTCAAACACACTGACCACAACACGCGTAACGCCTCTCTGCAGTATCAAACTTCCAACTGTCTGAGGACTGAACACAGTGACAGGCAAAAAAAAAGGCAGTATGTATATTTTGTACAGATGCTAGATGCTTCGTAAACTTGAGCCGTGGTCTGTTTCAAGTTAGGCCAGGCTGCTTTGGGCTGCGACCCCAACTCTAGAGTCACAGCCACTGTTGTGGAATTCTAAAGAATCAGCTGCCGCAATTGGACAGAAACTGCCAAACGAACAGAGACCGCTGGAGACGGTATCCTGCACCGATCAGGAAACCAACCCCGCAAACCGCTGAAATCAGTCTTCGCATATAGCAAGCATTTCGTAAAGGGACTCTGAGAGGATTTCCTGGCATGTGCAGGTCCGCACCCTCACCCCACGTGTCCCTGTGACTCACAGCTGCTGGGGCTGGAATGCGCTGGGGGGACGCGGGGCTCTCGCTTCTTCAATGACAACACCCACACAACCACTTCCCACTTTGTAAATGATGCACGCGTCAGATCCGTTAGCTTACGGATTTTGTCTATTCAAGCTGTCCGGTGTAATACATTCACACATGTAAAAATATACAGAGTATATATATGTATATGGAGTGTAGTAAATGAATTTACTACATTGTATATGTTAGATTTGGACAAAAAAAATTATTTGAATATACAAATAATTGTCACTCATTCATTCACAAGAAGCCTACTCCTCGCATCCTAGCAGGCGAGAAACATTTTCAAACAACAGTTTGGTGGCACACGTGTCAGATGGCGTTTGGTCACATGAAAGAGAGTCGACACGATTCAACATGATAAATCATTCTTGCCAGCTGTCAGGTCTGGTCACTCTGATATGGTATATGGGATGACACAAAGTGATCAAGTTGCATCTTCTCAGCCAATCACAGTAAGGAAATAAAAACCACCATGTCCAACAAGAGTTTGACTTTCAAGTGTCGGTCAACTGTCCACCACACTTGTTTACAATCTCTAGGGCCTCTTGCATGCTGGGAAATACTGGCATGAAAATTCTGCTGATTTAAAAATATTTCGACTTGCAACTTTAAAACTGTTCATGTTTCAGGTTCATCTGAAGAAGTACAAAGTGTGGCCCTTGTGCAACCATAGAAGGCAATATTACTGTTGGACTGTCTGTAGTCATTCTTTGTGTTTCTGTAAATGCAAACCAGTTAACATTTTTCTTTCCCTTGTTTTCTTGAAGAAACGTAAAACATTAAAAATTAAGATGAAAATTATGATGAAGGCCTTACCTTGGGAGCACACTTGAAGTGCCTCCCTGGTACTGGGAGAGTAGTGATGTACATGGTGATACACCTGTACAGGTAGAGTGTACCAACAATGAAGAAGAACCGCCGACCAACGATGGACCTAAAGGGAAAGTCACAGTGGGTCATCTTAAAACAAACGTATTTATGTGGCTGTAGGGTATTTTCACTTGCTAGTATTCAATGGAAGTTTCATATATTTGACACAGAGGGGGAAAAAAAAATAAAATAAAATATAAATATATATACACACACACATATATATCAAACCATTCCAGCTTTAGTCAGTAACCTACTTGTACTTTAGGAGTGTCCACTGCAGCAGCCACAGTGCCACCAACAACATGCCGTTGATCTCACATATGGAGAACGCCCACTCGACCCTGTCGAAAATGTCAAAGAACTTGTCGGGCAGTGGCGGGTCGGTCTCCATGGAGGGCACGCGCTCATGGACCACGGAGATCATGACGGTGGTGAAGACAAAGCAGCACACTGCGTAGAGGAAGGCAATTGCGGTCTTCCCCCACTCTACCGGGTAGGGCGAGCGCTCTGGCTCGGGGATGGGGATCTGGACGGCGTCCTTGCGGAAGCCGTTGAGCACGCCGTTCCTCTTGGCCTTGCCGCCGCCGTCCCCGTCGGCCGCCACGATCGCGTGTCCGTTGGCGTGCCCGTTCTTGTGCGCCTCGATGTGGTGCTCGATCCTCAGGGTTTCAATCTTGTCCAGCAGCTGCCGTCCGCCGTCTGAGGTGACGAGGGACAGCGGGGGGCTCTGGAAGTCCGCCTTGGTGAGTTTCAGGAGGTCCTGGCCATTCAGGTGCTGAAAAGACTCTGAGTACTCCGGCATGCCCTCCTCCGTCAGCCACTGGGATACTTCCTCTGTGGACCACTGGGCCACTTTCTTCATCTCAGTCTTGGGGGGGACGGGCTCAGAAAGGGGGCGAAAGGGAGTCCAATGGAGTGCAGGTGCAATCTGATTGGTCTATGGAAAACAAACACCTCCCCAGGTCATGCTTGTCTCGTGTCAAAGACATTGGGTACAGACACCTGGAGGGTCCGGTCTGTCATGCTCAGGTCAGGACAAAACCACAGATCTTCCAAAGGTATATCCACCCAAGTGTTGTGTTATGGTCCCTCTCACACGGAATACTTCATTTCCAAATGCTTCTTCCCTTCGAAAACAAAAGGCAAAGATATAAGATGTAACCTTCAACTTCAGCATTCCAAACCTTTCCATAGAATATTTAAATAAGGACAAACCCATGAACTTGTTGTAATATGAATTACCACTGCTGGGGAAAAAAGGATAAAGTCCCAGGTGATACCATCTTGTGGTTCTCTAACTGTCGTACAGAGACTGTTCTGGCGTTGTGGTCACTTTACACACCACATCCTGTTAGGTCCTGCATACAATTCAAGATCTCTTGAGCTCACTTCTAATTTTGAAATCACTAAATGGCTTTGCCGTGAGATGCATCAGTAGCTTATCACAGCCTTACATCCCCTCACACAAACTATGCTCTACTGACTCTAGCCTAGCAGGAATAAAAATGGCACTCAGTGCATAGCACTTTGAGCCATTCAAGATCTTACCAGAAGCAGGGCAGTGTACTGGGAAGAGGCCTTCAACACGTTGATTCCACCTGGTACATTAACCTGCTTCTAGAAAAATCTGGAAATGCTGTGCATTTCCCATCCCTGCCTACTACCATTCCCCCAAGACTTTAACAGACTTTGTGTTATTGGGGATAGAGCATTCAGGGTAGTGGCTTCAATGTCTGGAACACACTACTCACATTTATCAGATCTTGTCAAAAAAAAAAAAAAAAATGATAACTATATAATAACACTAATGGTAATTATATTACAACCTCATACAGGAATAATAAAGTTCACAACACAGAGTATACATATGAATATGTAATATACAAATGACAATAATTCCTAATAAAACAACTTTGGTACAGAGCAGCAAGAATTATTTCCAATGGGCATCATGGTGAAAAAATGTGGTAAAATAACTAAAAAAAGAAATATAGTGTCTAAAAATTATCCTTAAAACATTTAACACCAACACTTTTATATCAAAAATGTAAAAACTCACTTTTTACCATGGGCTACATTAAAGTTTAACCGTCTACCTTCTTCCTTTATATATGCGTCTTGTTTTATCTTGTATCGCTTAGTTTTTAATCACAGTCATGCCCACCTCATAATTCTTCATTACGTTGTGTTCTTTTTGTCTACAGAGGTCGTGAGTCCTAGAAAGCCGCTTTACAGAGATATGCATTATTTATACTGAGAACTGATGACCGCGAGTTTTGTGGTCATATCTTTGCTAGCGGTAATATAACGTGAAAGAATTAGCCATAAATTAACACGTTACTAATGTGCTCCGGTTCTAGCATAAACATTCACCATACAGGAGGGGTCCTGCCAACACATACAAGCGCCAAACTTGTTACTGTGTGAATATGCAGATTATGTTTTTAAAATACATACATACATACATACAATAATGATACAATAAAACAAACATAATGCTACCTAGCTAACTTTATACTACAGAACATTAACCAACAGCTTTTTACCAATAAGTGTCACTGCTGACTATAGATTCAACAGTAACTACATCATTTAGAAAAAAAAACTGAAGTTAACTGGTTAAAAGGTGTTAAAAGTGAATCCTTGTGATCCTGGTGTGTTTTTAAGGAACAGAAACCGAGGGCTGAAGGTGGCAATTGAGTTAGCTAACGTTAGTCATACTGGACTTTACACATGGTTCAATGGCAAAGCTTCTTTTCTGTCATGGTCTTATGATGAAGGGGACACCGTTCGAAGCTAATAAGGGACGTGGCTTCAATTCATTTTTTTAAAGTGAAAACGGCACGACAGTAACTATCGAGCTTGCTTGATAGAGCGTTAGCTACATAGCTAACTAGCCGTCCACTGGACTATGCGACTGGCCAAGCAAGAAAATTAAAACCCGGTCAAGCTTACCAAACTGGCGCAACATATGTGGCACAGATTCGAGAAAATCCTAGAAATAAAACATACCGCGTCCCTTCCGTCCATCGTGCCCAGCATAACAAAAAATGCCGTCTTCAAATCCAACAGGTGATCCGTGGCTTAACGTGGTCAGATTTATCGATTGATAACACAGATTTGCTACCGTTTTCCAAGAACTACTCAAGCTGCCGTTCGCGTTGAACCGACGGAACAGTTAAGTTAGCAACCTAGCATGCTACCAGCAACCATCTACGCATAACTTCTACGGTTCATCTGCTTGCACCACGGACCGTAAACTGAAGCACTCGAAGGCGGACCAAGAACTCGTGAGTGCATGTTAGCAAGGGTGTGGCAAATCTGTTTACAAATCTTCTCTTCAAGGTGGGGGGAGGGGTGTCTAGTAGATTGGTTTACGTTGTAAAAGGATCCACAGCCTATTAAGACAACGGACAGCGTTCTCGATGGTGACAGAGTGTATTTCACTATTAAATGCAATGTTAAGCGTTGACTATCAGTGTTGAAAATTTCTTAGGCAGCCAACTAGTTCAGTCACCACGCTGTATGTGCAGTAGTATGGCTAGTACTAGTATCTAGAGCATCACTAAGAAATCATGCTTTGCTAGCAATCACGATCGCCCTATTAACTGCTGCTTCGGTTAAAGTATAAATGGCCTTAGCTAAGAGGCAGACTTGTTGACTCATCTCACAGCAACAATATCCATTCCTAGTATGTTTTCATCACTGTGATATGATTGAGTATGACACTCATATCGATGCACTCCATTCGGTCCATTCATAAGACTGGTGTAAGAATCAACAGCATACCAAAAACACTTAGAATCGCCATAGTAGATATGCTGATTAAATACGCCACAGAATCAATCAATGTGATTACTGTGAGTATGAACTGTACTGTCAGTAGATCCTGCTCAAAAAACCCCAGATTTTGTTCTCCAACTGTGTTTTTTTATGCAGTTTGTTCTCCAACTGCATGAAACCATGCATAAGTTTGTGTGTTGGAATTTATCATTGTACTGCGAAAAGTAGAACAGTCAAGATTCCAAATGAAGCTGTCTACCACACCAGTGCATGTAACCACTGCCTTCTCCCATCCCTGGAGATGGGAGTGCCATTTTGTACTACAGAAACAACATGTGTGTGTCTGTCTTTTATTTAATCACTGTAACTGCGATTAAGAGTGTGAGTTCTTTATCATAGTTGGCAGTTCTGTGGTTGCCCACTTCTCACAAAAAAGACACTAGGGCAGAAAGTGAAATTCTGACTGGATGGATCCATTAAAGATAGTTTATAGCTGGTCAGTACTTGAGAAAATGTTTCTGAGGATGTGTCATGTTTGATGAATGCAATGTGAACATTAGCTAATGTATTCTTTAGTGTGTGAACTGAGACTCTTTAAGCAGTTAGATGATGTGCTTTAAATATTATATAAACCAGAGCAATGTGTGAGTGATTACTGGACTAGTTCTCTGGAGGGATCCACAGCTATATAGTGGATGCTGAAAAAGTTGTACAGATGATTTCCTCAAGTGGAAAAACCCACATAATGCAGAGCTATATTACAACACTGTTAAGAATGGTTTCCCATCTTATTAGCAGCTATGGGGCACAAACAATCACCTTCATAATCCGCATACAGTTGCATACCAGTAAGCATTTCATTTTTCAGGATGAAGCTGTGAACATTTCAAAGAATGAACACATGTAAGGTTAACAATATTACCGACATTCAATTCAAATTATACTGACACAACAGTTATGTGTTCCCTGTATGTTCCTTATGGACTGCTAATCCACACTGCTATGGAATACATGAATACATGAATTATACATGAACAGCTTTGAAATGCTAACGCAGAGCATTTATTGTGTAACATCATGTATATCCTTTTTTGGAAAAAAAACTGTTTCAGAAATATAAATTACCTTTTATGATTAATTCCTATTTATGACACATATAATGACATCATTGAAGTCTGAAGTGCTACAGAACCTCTTGGGGGTGGGGGGTGCTCTCGCTCTAATCAATACAGAAATACCTCAAATACCATATTATTTTAATCTTAAATAATTTAGCTACAGCCTGTTATGACACTTCAAGTTTGTTACTAATACACTACACATGCAAATACATTTCCTGCACTGTCTCTCTACTACAGTCATACTATTTTAAAATACTCTGTGTTTGAATTTGTTTGTTCTGTTGCATGAATGTACTGCAAAAATATAGTAACAGAATTCCTGTGCGCTGTTTTAAGTCACACTGAATAAGGGCATTCTGAATAATTACAAATTTTCCTCATGTTGTATTATGTACACACACGTACTTTAAAAAGGAAATGCAATTCATCATCTGAGGATGGGTTTTGTGGTTTCCTGTTTTGTTTTGTGTGTTTTTTTTTTTTTGTTCTGTTATAGCAACTGGTCAGGATGATCAAACACATAAAATGGTTGTTCAAACAGTCTCAACTATCATCTTCTGCATCTGCTTAGTCCTGACAGCACACCACTCTTCTGCTCAGCCAGCACTGATCACTCTGAGCATCGGAAAGTATGACTAGTCCCTGTTTGGGCTCAATCTGAATGCAAAAAAGGCATTGCTGTATCCATGCAGTGACGCATACTGACTGATTGGACAGAATCACTATGCCGACTAGTGTTTATCAGGAGTATAGAGGGCAGAGAAACACTATAGACTAACAATTTTTTGGTCATTTCACTCTATACAAATTATTAATTTCAGAATAAATGTCACTGGTATAGTAACTGAAAATCAAAGTAGTTACACTGCAAGCAAGATACCATGAGAAACTGTTCTCTGTGTCTCCCAAATTTCCTTTTAAATTGTCAAAAAAAGTTATTACACCAGTGCCTGATATTGCCTTCTAGAAAGACCCATTTTCTCAAGTATGAATTATGTCTCTCAAGTGCGCTGGTTCACAGCATTGTTTTAAATCTCACAGACGCAGCATTGTTGATTGGTTAAATCAACTCTGAAAGCTAGTAAACTTATCGTCATACTTGAAAATCACTAGCATGTCTAGTGCAAGTAAACCTGACACACGTTATGGCTGGCCTACTTCAGAATCACAGAAGCCAGAGCTGAAAACCTGTGCGGTTTATGTGTTCTGGCATTGTACTGTGTCACTAAAGGAGCTAAATCAGGGGCTAAAAGTATACTGTGCTGCCTCATCTCCTCATCTTGTACCTACTTCATGAAGAAATAATTGACACAGGCAGTAAAAATGTAAGCAGTATTTTAGAGGATATTTTGTAAACATTCAACACCAAGTCATGACATTTGCAGTATACATAGCACTTAAAACATTAGGAGACTTCTACCTGTTTCAACACATAGTTGACCTTTGGCCGTCAACATATTAACAAATGTTTCATCACCTCTTCGTTTTGACTACTGGGCGTCTGTATTTAGAAGAACATGATTAACTTTATAATAGAATGTATTTGGGAGGTGTTACGCAAGCGTTACAATGTACTGCCAAATGAAAAATTATGTCATTTCAAAATCAAATCATGCTATCAATTTCTACTTTTTCTACTTATTAGCCGTTTTCAGGTCCAGAATCTTGCAGATTGTGTTCTACAGTGATACTTTATGCTGAGTAGAAGCCATGAACCGTGGACCTAACTTTCTGACAACGTACTGACTTTTTTCACCCAGTCAAAAAGTCATCAGTGATCGTTACACCTTGTAGATCACACAATTTTCACTAGAGTTCAGGTGTTACTCAAGTATCAGGTGCTAAGTAATGTTATATTATATTGTAATTAAAAAAGGTAGCTTCAAATCCTCAAACACCATATGACTCGCCATATCTCCTGAAGAGTTTCTGGCTGATTGGAAATCAAGTGCAGCATTTGCACAATTTTAAGGTTTTGCATGGCAGTTTAGCAGTCTTATTTACTCTATTCTCTGCTTACTGGGTGGCCTTACAACTCAAAGTGCTAAAATGGCATCTGTACAGGATTTACTGATGTTTAAATTCACTCTCCATACACTGAAACGAGAGAAGAGAAGAACCAGATGCTAAGCTACGTGCAACAGTGGACCCAAGTTATGAAGACGAGAGAGATTATGAGGCAGGGGGTACAGGAAGTTCAGCTTGACGTTTCTCACATGGTCATTCTAAACTGTCAAGCAGGATAAGCCAACTCACTATACAACCTAATCGTAAAATTTCCAAATCATACAGTGGAGTGACATGTCCTGTCTCTACTTTAAGAGAGCAGAAGAATGTAGCTTAGAGCCATATGTGTCTGTAGAAAAGTGATCAAAGTAATCAATGAAAACAAATGTGTCAGCAATGACCCTACACTACAGCTCTAACTGAGCCTCACACACCAGATGTATCATATATCTGTTTGCAGCACATAGCCTTGTGTAGCACACACAGCAAACATTTTGGAAAGGCATCTGAAATGTTGAAAACAGAAAAGTAAACCACCAAGGTCACAACCATCACTGTTACTTCCACTTGGATGGAACTTTTTAAATGCAATTCCTGCAAGTCTAGTTAACTTAAGCTCAAGATATTCATCTGTTCATATGGAGGTCATCATGGAGACAGATGTCTCAAATTCTAGCTCTGACTAAGGCAGAGTATCCTGTAGGCAAAGTATTTTATTCAGTAGATGATAAAAATCTGTACATATTCTTTACCTTTGTGCTTAAAAAACATTTCATATTATATTTTACTTTCCTGTTGAAAAACTAAGATCAGTTAAGCATACATCTCACGCATGTTCCTAAATGTATTTTAACAAGACAGAACACTGTGTGTTTAGCAAATGAAAAAATGTGAATCAGCTATTCGGAATATTCTTCGGGAGTGTTTACCGTCAGCCTTTTTGGTACACCTAGTCCATGAGTGGCAATGCCCTCAGATTTCAGTGTGCCAAAACTGGCACTCAAGTTCTGTAAACACATCTCACAGAGAACAACCAGTGCATTACTCTCTTAATGATAACCTTGCACTCTTCACACTTTCCCCACAGTCTCATTAGCGAAAACGGCCTCTCCTGCTCCGAATGGTCGCTTTAAATTCCTTCAACTTTTCAAAAAACAAACAAACAAAAAAAAAAAAACCCTGAAACAACAGTAACACTGCTCACTCGAGGACAGAAAGAGCCAGAAAATGACAATGCTGCTCTCAAGTTGCACAGCGGATTCAATCACTGACAGCCCTGTAGCTTGGGTTACTGCTTGCGAAGGCACGGAGTGTGGAGCGTGGGAAAGGGAGGCTGATGCCAAGTCAGGCCTCTCTCACTGTGTCCATGACCAATCAGACACACTCAACTTCAGTACCTGGGTGGGGTGCTATTGGATCTAACGAAACTGCAGTGAACCACCCCCCCCCCCCCCCCACACAACACCTCTTTCCTCTCACCAGGTTGGGGGTGGGGGAGACACAAGCGAGGACGTGACAAATGAGCACGAGTGGTTATCACCAACAAGCACTTTCAAAAAAAACTTCCTGTTTCTGCAGTGTGTCTAATGTACATGTTGAATTACAGTTAATTCTAAAGGCACAATATGGATACACTTCGAGGAACTAGGAAGGATCACATTCTGCATTCACTCTTTCTGCTTTTGCTGGTGATGTACTATTCAGTTTCGTCGCAATGTTTACTTTAAATCAAGTTTAAATTAAATCAAGAAGTCTGTATTCACCTTTCATCTATATCATTTATTTGGCATGCAACACAAGAATGTATACCTGGGCAGTCCCATGCCACAGTTTCTAAAATGCAAGAAGCTAGGTACAATATGAAATGTAATTTCAAGGTTTTGGAAAGCCAACACAGCAAAGGACAGATTTTATACCAATAAACTCTTTAAACAAATATTATATGGCTGAATTTTAAAAAAAGGAAAAAAGTTACATTCGTGTTATTGAAAGAAATATTGTAGGAGGCTAGCTAGCCATATTCATAAGGTGTTGTCCATCATAACTTAAGGTAATTTTCCACAGCACCTTTCAAAAAAAAAAAAAAAAAAAAAATCAAATTTTACTGTTTGGCTAGAAATGACATTCTCTCACTTCAATCACTTTGGGAAAAAAATGGCACAACAGTTTTCTGAAGCATATAGGCCTAAATTAAAAAAAAAGCCCAAAGACTTTCATCAAATTGATAAATGGCACTCCAAACTATGGAAAGTTATAGAACTACAACTTGCCATGGTTTTGTGTGTGAAGATTCAGCATTACAGGAGGAGTTCAAGTTTACTTTGTGTACAGTAGATTGACATATATGTAAAATAAACCTCCTTACATATTTTAATATTTTTGAACATTTTCCACAGCAGAGGAGGGGGATTTTAGAAATGCTTGATTCCTGACTCTTACATGGTGGCTCATTTTCAGATTATCAAAATTGGCACATTCAGCTTTGCTTTATTCTTCAATACCGCCTGTGCTGGTTATTCGCAACATTAAGAGCCATGTAGAGCAAGCCATTGTAAAACACCCACAATGCCCCAGTTCAAAATGTCTGGTTAAAAAGTGTACACATCAGGCCAGTGATCACCAGTGCACTATTCTACTTTCCTGTCCTTTCCTGTCTTTGTTTTATAATTCTGCTCAGAGTCCCCCTCAGCTCTCAGGTCATTGAAATGAGGTTTTACCCAAAGAAAGAGAAAGTGAAAGAGAAAAGGGGGAAGTAAATAAATACCTTTGCATATTTAAATACATTTGATATTTAATATCACGCTGACAGCAAGTCATTTTGCCAACACATACAGGCCTATGCCTTTGAATGAACATGTATGTTATTTTTCTTCTTGCTATACACACACACCTTTTCTCCTGCACTGATAAAAAGTTGTCACACCTATAGTTAACTAAGTTGTTTCTTCACATTTACAGTATGTTTGTTTAGCAGATGCTCTTACCCAGATTAACTTCCATAGCATTCTATTTTAACGTGTTATCCATTTATATAGCTGGACATTTACTCAGGTAATTCCAGTTAAAAACTTGGGAGCAAACTGACAACATCTGGGTTATGACGCCCGTTCATTGCCACCAAGCCACAATGCTGCTCACACTGTTCCTAGTTAAACGTATTTGCTGAAGTCATACGGCTACACTCCCTAGTGCAATAATGTACTTTCATTCCAAGCTGCTGACATCAATAGCTTGCACTTGTGATTCATCAAGAATCAATCATTCATTCACCAGTAATCAAAGACCCCACTGAGAAAACACAAGGATACGCATCATGCGTTCCTGCTACCCAAAAAAACCTGCATGTCCTCCCCAACGGTTTACTCTGGCGCAGAACTTAGAAAACAGAAAATAGATGCCTGCCTGTTCACATCATATTGTGGTGTTTGCAGCGTGACCTTTCCAAACCAGGCTATATAATTAAATGCCACAATCTCCTGAAACAAACATTGTGACACTGTACTAAAAACTCAGGGAGGGTATGAATATTGAGTTCTGCCTCTACTGAGAGGAGAAACAAAACTATAAAAGGTTGTACACAGTTCAGCTGTCACCATCTAGGAAGGCACAGTATTCATTTGTAACTAGGCTGAAATCTCATTAAGAATTTGAAGTTAAATGTCCCTTTAAAAAAAGCCAGAACGAAAGCCTGTACATGTTTTAGTAAGCATAGTGTTAAACATACACACACACACCCACACACACTCACCGCACACATACACAAACAAACTGAGATTAACGTTAGGCAAAGCAAACACGAGGCACCTGGTATCCGGAGCTCGATCTGCCTCGCCTCGGCCAGCACAGCGCTGTCGCTTGGCTCGTCCGCCGTTAGAGGAATTCGTGGCCGAGCCGGCCAGAGAGAGCAGCTCTGTCGCCGCTCCCCTCAAACGGAATATGTTAACTCACCCTCGCTTCTGTCGGGCTCCGCGGCTGGGCACAGCGCTTCTGGAGTCAGCCCCGCCCATCCGCTGAGCACTTGACGGTGGGTTAAAAAAAAAAAAAAAAGGCCCTGTTCATCCAACTCTTCCCAGCTGACACGCTGTCACCATGACTAGTTTCCTATTAACTTGTCAGCCACTGAAACATTCAGGGGAGGGAGTGTTGCTTTGGAAATGTTGCCTGGTTACGGCTCACAAACAGGCAATCAGCAACCACTTAGTTAATATTAAGATTTCATTCTGTGTTTAACTGTTTGGAAGTCATGCACTTTCACAAAGGCTCCTGCTACTGCAGCTGATGTTTGCAGACAGAATCCTCCTGACACCCGATTAAAGTATTCTGTATTCATAGATAGAGCAGCTGAAATTTGATAATTTCCTCGTGTTAGACATGAAGGTCACTTTTAGACATGAGGACCTAAATTAAAAAGAATAATAAAAAAAGCTCTGGTTCATGTTGCACGGCTCAAAAAAAGTCAAAGCATTGTGATGTGGCAGTAGTCTCATGCTTTCAGTGAAACAGAAGTACACAGTGCAAGGATTAGGCTATTTATGAGCAGTAGTGGTGTTAAATATCTGCAGCTGACACCAATTTCAAAATCACTTTCTTCTCACTCTTTTGCTCTCCTAGC
The DNA here is from genome assembly GCF_013368585.1 of Megalops cyprinoides. Taxonomy (NCBI): domain Eukaryota; kingdom Metazoa; phylum Chordata; class Actinopteri; order Elopiformes; family Megalopidae; genus Megalops; species Megalops cyprinoides. The sequence goes on from NC_050583.1 coordinate 56,539,672, forward strand.
CCCTGAACAATACTTCTCAAAAAGCAGTTTCCAGTTACAGGGACTTTACAGCCCCACTGAAAACAAACACAAATGTGATGGGGACTCAGTCCAATGCAAATACATTCTGCTCTCACCTGGATAGTATTTCAAAACGGACCAACCCATGCTAATGATATTTACTCTTTAACCGGTGCCAGTCTAGGTGGATGTGTCAGCCAGGGGAAGACAGTTATCAGTGGAAAATTCCGGGTGTTTAGCAACTGAGACGACGTAGGTAGAGTACCACAAATGAAACGAAAATAATATTTTTGAAAGGAACAATTCAACTTTTGAAAAATTCAAAAATGTAGTAGAATGTGTCCTTTCAGTGTGTTCTCCACTGTAATCTGAAACTTTAGACTGAAAGTATAGGATGGGGGGGGGTGACAACATTAAGGTTTCAACACTAATCAGCCAAAATAAATTTATTAATACCGCTGTGCCGACGTACATTGTTAGCCTTTACAGTGTCTTCAGAAGAAAAAACAAGGTATATTGCGTGATTGGGACAGTTAGAAAGAGAGTCCCCTCCACTATTATAAAAAAAACTCCTCACTCCAGTGTCTACTGAGGCTGCACATTTAATTTCACGGCAGCCCCTGGTGCTTAAGGCCATTCCAATAGCCATTAGACATTAATCTGGCCATTCAAGCAAGAGCTAAAGGACGCTTGGCAGCAGTGACAATTCACTTGGCAATCTAATTCACACACTTAAATTTTTCCAGTTTGAAACACTGGGGTTCAGGGCACTCGGGAGGTGGGAAAGTTATATTACTACATTACATATATTCTTAACAGATACCATTTTCCTGAGAGGCTTATATTCCTTATATCATCCATTTACACAGACATTTACTGCAGCCATTGAGGTTAAGCATTTTGCTCAAGAGGTGTAACAGTACTGTCCAACCTGGGAATTCAACTGGAAACCCACCTCCTTAACCACCAAAAGGTTACAGCACCACTGGATACAAATGCCACTGAGTCAGAACCAAAACTAAAATGCATGTTACTAGACAGAAGTTAACAATTTGTGATGTAATAACATGATAAGATTTCCAAGCATTTGAGCTCCTGGCTATCATTAATGAAATACACACAGCCATGCACAAGGGTGTACAGTGATCTGAGGATTGCTCGTGCCCACGAGCTGGAAAACGATGACCCCGTTTTCCCTCCCAACAATAAACTCAGTGCGGGCCACTTGTGTGCGATCCCCTAAATCTGGCACCAGTGTCATCTCATTGCTGTCAGATTGCCACACGATTAGGCTTTGCTAAAGCCACGTCAAAGGGGTGGACAGGAAGGGATTAGCACGGGTGAGACCGGCCACGTGACCAGCTGGCCTCCTTTTTCTGCGCGTGCTGATAATTTCATTCCCGGCGCTCATGGCTGCGAATAGGATGACGGAGTTGTTTGCTTCCCTTTTCTGGCGTGGGCCCCCGCGCCCCCACTACCTTGAGACATGAGCAGATACTCCTCACTCCACCACATGACAATTAAGAGCGCACACTTCATTAGCACTTTGCCCCAGACGGGGGGGTGGGGACCTGCTACTTCACAGACTGTTTGCCGAAAATAAATGACGAATAATACGCTGCTTCAAAAAACAAGATCACTATGCTTCGCTAAGCCGGCAGGCCACATCAACACACCAGGCAGCCGTTTGTCAGCGAGGCTTGTGGGTTACAGCCCTCACTCCTGTCCCCCAGGAAGTGACTGTCCCGCCGGTCATCATTGCCTTCTGTCAGAGGAACAAATAAAGGCCAACCCTCTCAGCCCTGATCACTGCCTTAGCATACGCCACACTCTGTGTCTCTACAGATAACAGTCAAATTATTTCAGGGGAGCTCTAACTAGACTATTTTAAAGAAACGTACCTTTTTGAGACATACTTGTATTTCACCTCTTTCACTACACACAGTGCAATGTATCTAAAAACACAGCACCTCCATTTCTGTTACAATCAGTTGTTTTGGGCTTTTTTTAGACATAGATCATACCACAAAATAAAGCCTCACTACAGCCTTGTATCTGAAACTGTTGATATGCAGATTTTGTGTCACAATTTGACAGGGGCAAGAGACAAGGCTGCACAAATAGAACGCCTCTGTAACTTTGCCAGCTCTTTGGCCCCTCTCGGCCATGACCTTTCCAACTGACTGGTGAAGGACCATTGCAGAGTTAATGGGCGGCATGGGCAGGCTCCCATATACTCGATCCAGGCATCTCTATGAGCTTGATAAGACTGAATGTGCTGCAAGCTCCAGTCATACTGAAAATCCTGGGTTTCAACAGGACTAACAATGCCAAGCCCTCACCCTGCAGGTTAATATGATGCATTCAGCATTCTCATTTATCACGCGGTGACCGTTCTAAAGCAGACACAGATTTCTAATTAAACTGGAATTTCTAGAATGCTAGGCATTCCGACACAAAATAGCAATTGTAGTCCCAGAATGTGCTTTTTGGGATTTTTTTATTTGTATTTTTTATGGACCCTTGTTTATTGTTGGACTGCCGGGGAATAAATTAGTTCTTGTGACAGTGTGTTTAAAAATGTGCGGCTCACGGCATTGTAAAAGGTTGAATAAAGCTAGCAGTGTATGTCTATGTAGGCCTACAGTTATTCATGGCATGCGCATTCTCCAGGTCTTTCCAGCATTCTCCAGTAGGCAGAGGCACACACGCCAGCCATGCATGGCTGGAAGACAGCTCATGCAGGGGGATGAGACATGACTCACTGGGGGATTCCACTGACAGTGCCCCCTTCCTGGCCCTGGCACTGCCCCACCCACCAACCCTGTTCTGGAGCAAAAATCAGTGACAGCAAGGGGAAGTGAACCCCACCTACTTCAAACACTATAGGTTACGAAATGCTCAAAAGAACACAGAGAAAATTGAACGGGGAAAAGGGGGGAGGGGTTCACATCTGACTGTGGCCCTCATGTGCACATGCAGTTGTGGCTCAATTCACTGCTTGTTGAGACTTCCCCCCCCACACTGCACTTGCTGGAGGTAGGGGGGTGGGGTGAAGATACAAAACATGTTGAGCTCATTTGCTGAGACATCCCAGCAGAGAGAGGTCAGGGCACACGTGGGCCAAAAGAGCGACAAGCAATTTTATATGTCCCATACACAAGCACAGCTTCTTCGGACACCGAAATCAATCCTGCAGTCCGCAGGGAAGGGCCGTTAACTCTGAGAAACAAGCGCGTTCAGGGGGAGCTTGAAGCAAGTGCCAGACTGCTCGAATGTTTCCTGTCAGGGTCCTCTCATTTACGGCCTTCTGGAAGAGTGCTGAGGCCTCGGGTAATGAGACTCCTTGTACTTATGGGCGTCGTCTATTTACACTGACATGGGATCAATTTCCTCATTCAACACACCACTTTGTTTCAGCAAGCACCAAAATGGCCTCACTAATGAGCTCTGCTTAATTATTTATAGCTACAACACTCTAGCTACTAAACCCGCCATACACACAGCATGTATTGACAGATCAGTTGTGTCAGTCAGGATCATTCAACTCAACCTCAGCGGTCTAACTGGTTTAGAGTCTATTCTCAGCACTATAGGCTGGAAATCTGGGAAATTTAAAACAGCACCATGGTAACAAAAGAAATTTTATAAAATGCACTGCTGAAACCACTCATGTGTGTTTCTAGAGCACACATTCAGCTATACATCAGTGTGGCTAGGGGTTGCTGTAGCAATTTCAACCAAAACCTCAGCCCAGGCCAGGACTAGGGCCCTCAATTATCAAACGCATGTAAAATTGTTTCCATTTTGATACTTACAAGTGCAATTTAGAATGATTGTACACACAACAGAGGTGTGATTTATGAAACCATCACAAAACCAACATACAACCGCTTTTAAGTACATGCCTTTTCGGCACGCTGTACACAAGTTGCTTAGCCTTCCTATTACTCTAGCCATGAGTAATGTGCACATTCATGGTCACGGGTACAGTGCTGGCCAAAAGTATTGGCACCCCTGCAATTCTGTCAGATAATGCTCAATTTCTCCCAGAAAATGATTGCAATTACAAATGTTTTGGTAGTAATATCTTCATTTATTTTGCTTGCAATAAAAAAACACAAAAGAGAAAGAAAAAAAAGTCAAATCAAGTATCAATTTACACAAAACTCCAAAAATGGGCCGGACAAAAGTATTGGCACCCTTTGAAAAATCATGTGATGCTTCTCTAATTTGTGTAATTAACAGCACCTGTTACTTACCTGTGACACATAACAGGTGGTGGCAATCACTAAATCACACTTGCAGCCAGTTAAAATGGATTAAAGTTGACTCAACCTCTGTCCTGTGTCCTTGTGTGTACCACATTGGTCTTCTTTCTTTTCTCCATACTCAAAGAACTGTCTGAGGACTTGAGAAGCAAAATTGTGAGGAAGCATGGGCAATCTCAAGGCTACAAGTCCATCTCCAAAGACCTGAATGTTCCTGTGTCTACCGTGCGCAGTGTCATCAATAGGTTTAAAGCCCATGGCACTGTGGCTAACCTCCCTAGATGTGGACGGAAAAGAAAAATTGACGAGAGATTTCAACGAAAGATTGTGCGGATGGTGGATAAAGAACCTCGACTAACATCCAGACAAGTTCAAGCTGTCCTGCAGTCCGAGGGTACAACAGTGTCAACCCGTACTATCCGTCGGTGTCTGAATGAAAAGGGACTCTATGGTAGGATACCCAGGAAGACTCCACTTCTGACCCAGAGACATAAAAAAGCCAGGCTGGAGTTTGCTAAAACTTACCTGAGAAAGCCAAAAACATTTTGGAAGAATGTTCTCTGGTCAGATGAGACAAAAGTAGAGCTTTTTGGGAAAAGGCATCAACATAGAGTTTACAGGAAAAAAAACGAGGCCTTCAAAGAAAAGAACACGGTCCCCACAGTCAAACATGGCGGAGGTTCCCTGATGTTTTGGGGTTGCTTTGCTGCCTCTGGCACTGGACTGCTTGACCGTGTGCATGGCATTATGAAGTCTGAAGACTACCAACAAATTTTGCAGCGTAATGTAGGGCCCAGTGTGAGAAAGCTGGGTCTCCCTCAGAGGTCATGGGTCTTCCAGCAGGACAATGACCCAAAGCACACTTCAAAAAGCACTAGAAAATGGTTTGAGGGAAAGCACTGGAGACTTCTAAAGTGGCCAGCAATGAGTCCAGACCTGAATCCCATAGAACACTTGTGGAGAGATCTGAAAATGGCAGTTTGGAGAAGGCACCCTTCAAATCTCAGGGAGCTGGAGCAGTTTGCCAAAGAAGAATGGTCTAAAATTCCAGCAGAGCATTGTAAGAAACTCATTGATGGATACCGGAAGCGGTTGTTTTTTCATTGTCTTTTGTGTTTTTTCATTGCAAGCAAAATAAATGAAGATATTACTACCAAAACATTTGTAATTGCAATCATTTTCTGGGAGAAATTGAGCATTATCTGACAGAATTGCAGGGGTGCCAATACTTTTGGCCAGCACTGTATGCGTACATCTATGCACATTCTTCTATACACTTCTATATTGATAAATTTCACACTTTCCTGCATAAGTGTGCGCCCACGCACAGTAAACACACATTTGCACAGTCGCACATTTGACACAGGAGGCCTCGGGTCTCTCCTGGCCCTGGTTTTGGTGGGGCCGAGCGGAAGCAGATGCATTCAGTGTGAGTGTGTGGCAGAAACAGGATGTGTCCTCTTGTGACACGTCTCCTATTGCCAAAAAAGCCGAACCGAAGAAAGGTAGGCGATTTGTTGCAATACTGCATTTTGCAGAATGTATTTGGTTTGCTTTTCTGCGCACAATGTAAAAGGGATGCACTGGCTTTGTCATTTTTTTTTTTAACAGTACTGTTTAACAGTAAAGCACCACCCTGTCATGGCTCTGCAACTAAATGCCCCCCCCCCCCACCCCACCATCTCTCACGAGTAACAGTTACAACAGCCAAAATGTAATACTAAACAGTTCTGTAATAAAAATGGTAACTTTTGTTTACATTTTCCAACAAGCTAATCAAGATATTATCCATTCTTATTGGTTTCTCTATACTTGTAATTTGAGGGTATATTGTAACTGAAGTTGAGAGCTTGAAAGAGTAATACAGCTGGGCCCACACCTTTCTAGTATAATTTACACTTAGCGTCCACCTGCTCGGTTATCAGAGGCCGCTGCCGTATCTGTCTCCAGCAGACACTAACAAGGAAGGAATTTGCTGTTAGCGTTTCTCTACCCAACATGAGGAAGAATTTTCATTACCCAACCCAGAAGACATTACACAGCTGTTTTCCCAATCCTACTGCCAGGGTGAGGGCAGTTTTTGTTTGTTCGATTCAATGTAGTCCTTTGTTGCTTGTGGAAGTGCGCTGACAGATCTGCACTGTGCGCTTTAACAGTCGCACCATTGGAGGTGGGAGAACAATACAAGTGGGACCAGCGGTTCTGCAACGCCCTTCCCTGCACGCGGCAGTCAATACATCACTCCCTATACCACACGGCTCACAATGGCTCCCTGTGTTGCAGGAGACGTCAGCTTTATGGTAACGGAGAGAAACGATCTTGCATTGTATGCAGCTTGCTCCCACTTGGAGAATAACGCATTTCCATGGGTCGACAGGGATCTAGTTCAATTGGAAGCAAAGTCGTTCACTTACTGATAATCAGACAGGGAGGAAACTTCATATACATCAACAGTCTGCAGCAGTCAGTTGACAAGTAGCAGCACATACTCAAAATTGAAATCTTATATCCTACATTATAAAGGTAGCAAAAAGGCTGTTATTTGAGTTTATCATACTTCTTGAAATGTGTGTTCAAAAACATATGTTCAATATTTGAACACTGAAAACATTCGATACAAGATGGTACACCCTTTATAAAGTCTTATCGACACATTCTGTGACAAGTGACTTTAAACACAATCACAACAAAAACCACTGATAAATTACAAAAACAGAGCTCCGACTGTAACACTTCTCTTGTGGGAGCTTACTGACACACCAGTGTCCATGGCACAAAGATTTCAAGCCCACGCCAAGTCATGCTATAGTATCAAATGCTATGGAAATTAGCCTACAGGGTCCGATAAGGATCGCTTCCTGCAGTCTCAAGCTAGACCTTGATTGTTTCAAGATCAAATAATACATGAAACGCTACCCCGTTCTCAAAGAGAGCACACAAGAAAGTGCCGTTTCTGTTTGTGTCCAGAGGGAGTCCTTTTTTGGTCAAACTGAGAGGTAGAATCTCCAGACAATCACTGAAATGTAGGTCTTCGCTGGCCGAGTTTTATATTTTGTTACTAGGAGGGATTTTTTTTGTCATGATCCTGGCCTCCACTGAATTTCTTCGGAATATATTCCCCAATGCACAAATATCAGTTTTTAAGTTTATTTAGCTTTAGTATGTAGCTGCCTTCATAAAAACAACAAGGATGTGTTTGAGATGTACAGACTATGTAGCAGCTGTGCTGTTATACCAATTATTCAGATGAGTTCTTCTTTAAGTACAAAACAAGATCTTATACAAAATGAAAGGCTGAACAGCTAAATTGAGGACCTTCATAAACTTTTCTGGAAATAAAGTTCTTCTCCATAATCAAATTCATTTTGGTAACCTAAAAAGGGTAGCAAGCAAAGCAAATCATTCCTTCAGATGAGGTTGAAGTGTTCCAGAATTTTCCTGAAGAAGAATGTTTGAATGTTTCTGAAGTTGTTCCTGTGAACCCATCTAAACATGACCTTTCAAGAGAAGACGCATCACAGGCAGACCTCAATTAGGCTGCAATTAGCCTTTACAGACAGTAATTACCCTTTTCATTGATTGCTCTTGATCTGGGTTGCTTTTTCACGTCAAAAGCCTTTCTGAAACATTCAGATCCACTTTGCCATAACCATCCTGATTGGACTGCATGTGTACTTACAGCCAAAAATAATGACTAAAGAAGTTTTTGTGGCTTACCTCTTCATTGATTGGCCTTTTCTGTAAGATGAAAAAGAATGCAGGCATACTTCATAACTAAACTCCAACTCAACCCAAAATGCAACCAAATGTTCATGTTCTATAAAGGAAAGCTCTCAATAGCACCGCACCTTAACAATTTGATACTTTTTCCAAATTCGGGCCATTTTCATGTTTTGTGGGGGCCATGATGACTAATTTGCCTGTCTTGCTGTGCAGAACAATACATTTTGGTCATTTCACATACAGTTTTCCCATGATGACAGATCTGTAATTTCTGCATCCAGGATGCATTCCATAAAGCTGCGCTCCATGCAGTCTGTGTATGCAACCCTACAATGCCTACATCAATGTAACACTAACTACATTGCATTTACGGTCATCTACGGTCATTACACCATTTGACTCACAGTGAAGAATCAATTCAACAGTGGCAACTTCGTACACGCCTGCAGGACTTCATACCAGGGCTGGGCAACTTAACGTATATCAATATATTTTCAAACAAGATATAGGATGAGACAATACCGTTTATATCGATGTGGTTTGATGTTGCGTTACATAACCTGTTTCTTCCGTAAAGCCATGCCAGTTTGCATCACTCCTCTCTCACGCTAGGCTTCCACACAGCGAAACACCTCGCAAATTTTGCCCTATGACTTTTCGCTCCAGGGGCGTGGTCACGAAAACAGCAAGCAAATTTGGCTATCCTGTTAGTAGCAAGTATAGTTGTGGTGCGGTGACGTAGCCAGCTGGCAAGCTAGCTAGCCAGCTAGCTAGCTATTGTAGCAAGCAATTCAGCTAGCTTGTGAAGTCAACCAGTCAACTGTGATGAAATGGCATAGACATTGCGTTGTGTATGCTCTCCACCAATTTAATTACCTCCCGTTTTTTTGCCGTTCATGTTCTGAATACAATGATACCCTAAAAATACAGATATGATTTTTGGTCCATATCGCCCAACCCTACTTCATACACAGAAAAACTAAGGTAAATCTGAGTGCAGGGCACAACAGGATTACGTCACAAGTTTTTTGGCAAGGCCTCATTAGCCAAAACAGTTCCTGTGCTAGAGGAGAGTCAATGACACCAATCCCCCCACTGGATTCCAGAGTTAATTAAGAAAAAGCTGAAGCAGCGAAGCCCTCTGCTTGAGATCCACAGGGTATAACACTGAGCTCCAAATGCACCGCACTAGTTATCTCATAGTATGAAACAAATCTCCCCTAGCTTCCTGTGCCCAGGGGCTCAGGGCCACAGTATTGCTTCTTTGTGCAATTCTAATTAATCCTTAAAGAAGAAGGAAAGAAGAAAAACCATCAGCCCTGACAGCCAAAGACGAGAGCTCCAGAACTGATTTAATTAAAGCTCAAGTGAAGGGACAATTTCAGGAGTTACCGCTGCAGCTCCTCCCCATGAACTGCACAGCCCAGCACTCACTCAAGCCACTCTGAATGGCAATGCAGAAACAAGATCCTCCCCTTCCCTGGACCACCACTTATGAAATAAAGTTGGTTCCATGCATACCAACTTAAAAAAAAAAGAAAAAAACAGATTTGCGGTCATCACAGCTCCATCAGACAGAGCAATTATCAGGAAGGTTAATTACCATGTGCCACAACTGCTCAGCCACAGCTTTATGAAGTCACAGGGTTCCAAATTATAAGGATAATTATTATATACTTTTTTTTTTTTTTTTTTTTACTTGGCTTAAGTGAGTCATTACAATTTAAAGACTTACTGATGTATATGAGACATGGCTCTAGCAGACTACAGCTATGTCTTGTATATAAAGCTCGTTAATTGACACCAAGGCAACACACAAGGACTGACTATGACTATATGCAAACACGGGGGATTTGGAAAACCTATCTACTGTGTTCATTCTATTGTCTTATCACTAAGGCTTATTACAAAAACACATCCTATAGGACAGACATTTGTAGAAATGTTTGAGCTGAAAGTTCAGAGTTCATTTTCAGAGTGTAAACATTTATATTATATGGAACTCAACATTCCTTACCCCCTTAACCCTTCCTTGGAAATCCACCATTGGGCATGGTACCAATTTACCGTAAATGAAGCTTCCACATAGCAAGCATACTGCCGGTTATGCTTGCCATTTTCACAATAGCACATTCAAGACTTTAGCGACTGATCTACGGATGTTGTTAAATTTCTAGTGTCTCCACTTTCCACAACCCCCCTGTCATGTTCATTTACACAAATCTTTAACTGCATCTCCACGTGTACTGCAGACAAATGAATTCAATTAACTGACGCTAATGATGCAAATGTCCAGGTCGTCATAGTGGGAATTCAATGCACAATGCATGTAGGTCAAAGGAGAAACATCTCCTGGAGACACACAACTTCCCTTGATCATGCTGACAGTATGCAAGCAGTTTGCTGACCTTGTATTCAGACAAATCTGCAGAAAGGGCAAAACCGTAAGCAAAAAATCAGCATCTATTAGGGTTTAATAATTCAATCTGGGTTCAATCCAGGGCTCAAAGTCGATGAAATTAAAAACTGTGAAAGTATTGTTTGATAAATTCTAAGCACAGCCAATAGCTTTGATAACAAAAGCAAACAACTTTAAAAAAAAAATCACATTTTTCCATCTTATCCCATTTCTTCAACAAGATCAGCTTTTAAATAACTGTCCACCTCCATAAAAAGAAAGAAAGTCTTACCAGCAACTTGTGGGTTTCCTCTGAGATGAAGCAGGGTGTAAACTGATTGCACTGTGACAGATCTCAGAAGCAGACACTGAAATCTCCAGTATAGAGCAATGCCACAGGAACACCAGAGTCTTCTGAAGCACTCATTAAGATATCCACAAAGAAGAAGCAACACTCATATGAAAACTCCATTTTGCCTTTGATTTTCTCCTACTTAACAGAGATAATTATTTGTCCTCCAATGTATTACCTCTTTTTCAAGTGAAATTATAAATTAAGAAGATAATCATCATAATCGGGAATTTCCATCTCATTAATCTAAAACAGACCTTCTGGATTGGGATATCAATTATATCAAGGTAATAACTAATCAAGATATCATCGTTATGAGGGCAAGGGTGTCTGCGATAATTCCATTAGTTGTCCATCCCAAACCTGCAGCTGTAACAGGTTGTGTGCAGATGCTGGCCAATGTACACGTATGCCTGGCATTTCATATGCGTTTGAGAAGACAAACGCCACTTGCTCAGCTTTAAGGCTCAGCAGATGGCTACATGTGAAGCTCATGTGACAGGAAATACGGGGGAAGAGGGGGCCCATCCAGTCACAGCGAGACGTGAAAATCAGATAGGTTACTTCCTGCTTGTGACAGGAAAGGCAAGCCTAATTCAATCAAGGCCTTTCGTGTGTGACTGTGAAAGTGTTAACAAAATGACTTCAACGGTCCCATTTACACATGGTACTGCAGTGACGTGTGAGCTTCTGTAGTAACCATAACCATAACTCCAAAAAAAGCAACCGCGATTCTAGTGTAAACTGCAGCACCAGTGAAAGAGAAAAGAGGTGGAGGTAATTCTTCAAAAGCTGCATTGTTATCCTTGAGCACAATAAAAAGCAGGCTTATTTTCAAACCAATGTGACAGAGCATTTATTTTTCAGGCATATCACTGGTGTGTGTCAGTCTTTTCAAAGGAGAGCGCATTGTTTATTCTTCCAAAACATTTTAGTAGCTGAAGGCAGGTCCTTTGCAAGTAAAATAAGCCAGTCAACTTATGTCAGTGAGACATCAAACATTTATTCCCCCAAGCTAAACCTGTCACTGCCAGCTGTTTTCGAGGTCTAAAGCACAGGTAAACACATGTCACATCTGACATAATATCTAGGCTGGAAAGATCCGGAAACCATGGGCAATTTATGCTTGTTTAGTTGATAAGGAATCTTACACCCTACCATTTCTGCTGAAAGAGTCACATGGATCCATTCTGAACCATTTTTGGAGTCACAGTTGTCAAACTGTAAAAAAACCGCATTACACACACGGTAGGTCTGTGAATTGCTTTTTTAAGGGCCGCTAAACATGCATTCGATGTTTGGGGGGGCTGGGGAATGAAACCACACTGATGTAATGGGTCATGCCACAAACGGTAGTGGAAAAGGAATTTGGAGAAATGGAGTCACACATTTCTCGATTATGCAATGGACATAAGGGATCAGAGGTCAGGCTATCTGGCCAGGAAAACAGGTTGTAATTTCAATAGTCAAACTTAGATTTTGAAAATATGCTTGCCACAAATGTCATATGGCTTTATAATACACCAACTATGCAATACATTATTTGTGGGTTCCATTCAATACTGGCAAGTCCTTACAGTGTAGCCAATCCCTTTTTCAATGTGTGAAAGAAACGGTGGGGGTGGGGGGGGGGTGTTTCAGCAACCTGCGTAGTTAAAAGGTAGCATACAGTACACACACAGCTTCCTCTGCCTCTCTCCACATCTTGCCTAAAAAAAAAAAAAAAAAAAATCACAGATCTCATGTGAATCTAATGTGCTCTGAATTCTTGTGAAGGGACACCACATAAACAGTAACAAACAGTGAAATGTACAGCTTTCAAAGTGGATATGTGAGAGGGCAGGTAGAATCGCCAGCTTTTTCATCAAACAGAAAAAATCCAAAGAGATGCCAGAGTTAAAAGTCCATTAAAAGGTACTCATTTCCAAAAAACAGCGTTAATGAAGTTGAATTTACAATTTATACATTAAATTATGGTGATATTGCCTTTAGAGCTGCCTTCATGAAAGTTTGTGAGGCCTTTTCATTAGCTACACATATTCAGTTCACTGTTATTAAAATAAAGGTAATAATAATCAGACCACATGCCCCACAGAAACCTAACTACCTAGTCCTTCTCAAAACCCTGTGGAAACCCTACTATGTAGCTCTGTTAACAAGTTGACCTGCAAATCTTTTGCAGCTAGTTGTTGGGCGACACGTCCCAACTGCAAAACCAGGAGCTGTACCACACCTACGATCAACAGAGCGCATGGATCTGTAAAATGACACAACTGACAGAGTCAATCCAGTGGCTGTACCTGTGAATTGCGTTAAGAGGTGGGTCCTTCAGAAGCTGTGAACTCTTTGTACTTGAGGGCCATCAGCGGTGTGACATTATCCTACTTGCCAAGATGTCACACAATTTGTTGTTGAAAACACAAAGCATGGCAGTGATTGGCAGTCTAAACAATGTTACACGCACACACGTGTGTGTGTCTGCACACCCACGTGCACACACACGCACGGCACCGTCTCCATAGCCTTTGACCTAGATTTCATCTAAACTCGACGTTGTGCAAGACTTGAAATAATCTAACACTTGACAAAATCGCTTACTCAGAGTAAAGGACAAAGCGCACTGTGATTTGAAGATTTGAGCCCTTTATAAACACATATATACACACACAATATCTTGCTAAAATGTTTGGAAATAGTATCTAAACTGAGTACAAGTACATGTTATTGTACATATTCACCTTGCTTTGACTGCAGTTCTGAAAAAGGTTTTAGTTCGTCTAGCAGGCTACAACACAACATCGACATAGATCATTTCACATGAGTTATAAAGAAGTGCACTATAAAGTCAACCTTTTAGCAAGGTGAAGTCTAAATGAAAGACCACTGTATCACTCCTTTTTCATCTCAGAATCTTAAGTCTGAAGGAGGGGGTGGGGGAGTCTGTACACTGCTAAATTACCATTTTATTGCTTTCTAAAACCAACAATATTCTCATAATATTTCAGACACTGTTAGGTCCTGGAACACATCCAGCCAATATGTAGCCTACTGCATTCAATTTTTCCCCCCAGAGGGGAAAAAAAAAAAAAAAATCACAGCAGACAACCTGCCTCTTTCACAAAAGTCCTCATCATATCCGTTTACTTCGTACTGCCATGTCATTCTGAATGAGGGGGATATCACATTCTTCCATTCTTCACACACCGCTGAGGCTCCAGAGGTCTCCACCTTCACCACGCGGCTTCCCGCTTAATTAGATTTAACACAGTCTACAGGATTAAAAATGCTATCCTAATCTCAACAGTTTTGAACCAAAGGACAAAATATATAGAAACAAATACTAAAATGGTAGACTTCTTCATAATGCAAGTTTAGCAAATCTGTTGACAGCTAACTTTGTTTAAACAGTCATAAGCCCAAGGTTGCATTCCTCTACGTGACCTGATCACACACAAACATAGCTTTGGTATATCCCAGACCCCTCACTGTCCAACTGCTACTCGCATTATCTCCGAAACTTTCCTGGAGGAATGCGGAATGCTCAGATATTCCATTAACCGCAGACTGTTTCCAAATTGGGAGCACGCTTCTTCCATACACACAGAGCAGATGGCTTACATTTTCCAAGCATAAATCCACGGGTGCAATAAGACCCATCGACACAGCACCAAATGCCGAGCGCGAGATGCTGTGGGACATAATGGGAGTGAATACACCCCCCCTGCAGCAAGGGTGGCCAAGAGGGGGCAAACACGGGAATCCGGCTGCCCACGCGTCCACATGCAGGAAACTTTACAGTGACCTTTCACCTTATGCTCGCTTAGTTGTCATATCCTCTGCATTTCCAGGAGAGCACAGGAAAGACACAGAAATCCACAGCTGCTCCACAGCTACTTCCCAGCAGTAAGGCAGTATAACTGATTGTTTAAAATCTGCGCGTTCTGCAACAAATGATTAGGGGACATCACTGTGAGATGCAAGGAGCAGAGCAGATTTTGTGACTACATGCAAACGATACAGTAGCTGCAGCTTTATGTATTCATTGGACAGAAGTTGTTGAAATGTAGCTTATCCCAAGAGAAACATCCTTCTTAAAAACAACACAATGTCTTGCAACAGCAGTTGCTAGAAGAGGAAAGAACACATAAATGTGTTAGCAGCCACACTAAATGCTAAATACCAAATCACCAAACACTCAACTGTATCTCACCTGTTGCTATGTAAGTGCAACTATAAAATGTTTAACTTAAGGTCCCTCAGTTTTATGCTTATGTTTTGTTTTAAATATACAAGATTCCATGTTTCCTTGTTTTTCCTAGCATGTGTAATGCAGCTTCCATGCCACCTAGTGGCCTCTGATGAATTCCCTGCATGGACTAGGCTTAGATAACTTATATGTGTGAGTGAACAGCCCAGGCTTATCTATGTGTCATGAGACGCCAATAAGCAAGATGTCGGTACACAGAGTGGCCTTCAAGTGTGCACGCTAGGCTTAAGTCAGCCTTTAGAGGGAAGGCGTGTGAATGTATGTTGCACACACACATATGGGGTCATTTCACAGAAATTTGAACAAGAGTGGACCTTAACCCTCTCCCACAAAATTCCTTTCAACAAAAATTGTAGTGAGACCAACAGGTTGGCCAAAGGTTAAACTGGTTTTTCCATTTAAACATCATTTAAATTGCGCCACTGCACCATAGCTTATGTGGTAATTGATCAGAGTCAACCACTTTTGAAAGGCCATTGTCTCTCACTGGTCCAAGAACGTGACTTGAATCTTTACTCAAATTCAAATAATGGAAATATTCAGAATCTTCTGGCAATGCATCACTGGACCAAAAAAAAAAGAAAGAAAAAGACTTGAGTATGTATGTAATTTTTGCAGTATAATATCCACTCACTTAACTGTGGTTGGCACTCAGAAAAGGTCTGGTTTACACCCCACCCACTTGGCAGATCTACCTCACACTGTGACACAGACGGCTGACACTTTGGCCAACACGAACATGCAAAACAGCATTACAACAGACGGACACTACAGGCAGATTCTTCAGTATTGCAAAGGCAACTGCAAACCATTAGTTACATTTGGAGATATTAAGAGATCTCATGCACTTAATGCAAGTCAGACTAATTCATTTCACTCCTGAAATCAAATGAAAAAAAATGACATCCATGAGAACTTCAACTAACTAGTTCAGAAACTCATGACCACTAACATCTTGTTTGTCATTTAAAGAACTCCACACCAAGCAGTGAATCAATACTCAATCCCTCTCTGAAACAGACAGCAACCACCAAAATATTTATTTGATATGGTGTATCAATATATGGTATGTACTTTTACATTGATGAGATTTTTCACTGTGTAGCAAAGCATTCCCAAAAACTGAATATGCCAGCTTTGGTCATTTCTTAGCTTGATTACAATACTTTCCTTCAGGGATGTCACGATCAAGTTTTTTGCCCCCGATCCCGATCCGAGTCATTTAATATTCAGTATCTGCCGATACAGAGTCCCGATCCGATACTTGCATTTTCCTAGATAATACAGTTGCACAGTGCACACTTCAAGTACATTAAAGTTATTAAAATCAATCCAATGTATATGCTTGACAATTGAATAGCTCTGCAATGCATTAAGAAAAAAACTGCCTGCACAAACTGTTCCTTAATGTTTTTTTTTTTTTTTTACAAAATAACCAAGTAAACAACCTAAAAGATGTCTTTATAAATAGCTCTTATCAATTCCACTTAGTTTTACTACTACAATGCTGCACTAACACCCAAAATGAGTAATATATTCACAATTCCACTGTGTAATAGTTTAACTTTAACATTCACAGTCACAACAAATAAAAAACTTACAATTCCGCTTAGTGCAGCATTATAGTGAAACTAGTATACTAAAAATGAACAATTGTCTTGAGGAAATTTCTCTCTCCTTTTAAAAGTATCCTCCAGTGTGTGTTTGAAACTGAGGGGGCAGTTTCACCCGTAAACTAGGCTCAGGCTAATGTTGTCGTCACAACGGGGTTTGGGTCAGGACACAGGAGTCAGGTTCCAGGTTCAGAATTTTATTGAGGATTTGCTGGGTGGTTGTGGAAGGTGTGTGTGTCTGCTGTTCATGTGTGTGGTTTCCTGCAAGGGAAGGAGCAGGAATACAGAACGAGGCCTTTAGAGTCACGAAAGTGAGCAATTCCCACAGCATTAAACACCGCAAGTACATGGATAGCTCAATGGAATGGGAGCCCTCTACATGACCACAAACATGACCTAACTAAACCTACAGACTTGGTGCAGCTATGCATTCATGAATTTCCTCTACGTTTAATTGGTACACTATTTGTGGTTAATCGGCGCAGCGCTTCTCTCACAGCCGTGATACATGCAATCCGGATGTGAGCTAATAGCGGCTACGTTGCCTACTGCTTAGGAAGCCGTCCCTTACACTACTGCGCATGTGCAACCAGGCAAACAATAGGACGTGGTTCTGTCCGTGACCGCAGGAGGTCCTATGTGTGTACCGTTCTGATTACACTGTACCCCATGCATGCAGAAGAACTGATGATGCTAGCTAGCTGGATTTATGGGAGGAATTTCATCTGCTATTTGCCCTTCAACAGTGTAGTCTACTGTACAAACAATGCGCTATGCTAACGTGTTGCCTTCCACCAACACTTTGTCTCAGTACAAATAACAGACGAATATGATCTTAATTAATGTGCACACATAATTGGATAAGAAGGCATATCACCATTCTCTCTACAGACAATTGTAATACAACCAGTTGAACTCAGGCATAGTACTTACTTAGGCACAGACGCGCACAACAACAACACAATACTCTGTCCCCAAGGGTTTGGTCTCCCCACCTCTTCACCCCACAGGTATTGGTGCAGTACTGAGGCAGGGGAGGTCACCACTACTTTTATATTGTCCCTATCCTTGGCCCTGTTGGGGTTCTTACTGGTGGCCAAACGATACGGACAGGTCAGAGGGAAAATGGTGACCTGGGGGCCGTCCTTCGGGGTGTGCCTGTGCCTCGGGTTACCTGCTGGGGTCCTTCTGATAAGGGGAGCAGCAGGACCGGTTTGGGCAGGTTTCAACAGAATTGTAAACAAAGTGCCTGTGAGAGGTGGAGGTGGTGTGCACAAACAAAAGCCCCTTTCAGACATGCACTGCAACCCTGAACTTATCTAGACATTGCCCAGAGGAGCTGTATGTGAGAACACAAATGTCCGAATCAGTTGGACTGGACATTAAACGGACTTTGCCCTGCCAGCTCCCTAGTACAAAGTCTGTAATGTCCGATTGAGTCCATGTGTGAATAGAGCAGGTCATTGTCCAGAGAATTCACAGCGAGCAAGTGGGCATTTTCATGACTCTCATTTTCATGATTTCTGAATTCGACTGGCGCAGAACCGGAAGAATACAAAAATCTGCTTTGTACTCTTTTCTGCTTGCCTGTATATTGCTTTCCACTTTTTCACTGATATTGTGGATACATCCAAATGCATGTTATTTTGAGTCCAACGATCATTAAAGAGATAGTTAGCTATAGCTATACTGCCAAAACTTGTCTCTTACGATGATTAATAATGTTGGTTAGTAATTTATTATCTGGTTAGTAGCTAGCTAAGCTGTAGCTAAGTAACAGTGATAGGTATAGTGAGATGGGTGAACTGGTGACCTAACATTACATGGCGAACAACAAAAGCTTACCTTCCTGTTATAATAAATGTATTATTAGTAGGCTACTAAATTATGTGTACTGGTAGCACCATTTGGATGGCTATGTGTGATATTTTTTTATAGGCTACCCAAAAGTACAATAGCTTTGTTCGCCTTCTCCTCCTCCGTGCCACATTATGTGCCTGTACCACCGAAAGGTAAGACATTGAAGAGAAAAATACTTGAAAATACTTCAACTCGCGAATACTTTTGATGAACTCATGAATACTTTTATTGAGATAGAAGAGATAGAGAATAAAATGTTCCAGCTAGCATGATTTTACTACTTCTGTCTCTGTAGTTAATGGTTGTTCAATTTCAGTTATTCACTCTGTTACATGGGGGGGGGGGGGGGGCAGAGTCCCAACACTACACTACCCAGAATGCCTGCACTGACACAGTCAAGCACACCTGAAGGAAGTCAGAAGTAATGAGCAGACCTACCAAATAACCTTATCAGCAAGCTCACATAACAAATTTTCAACAGTGAAACAACTTTGAGAACATGGAATTTTTCCAGGTGGCTATAGTCCTTGATCCACATTTCAAACTGGTGCAAGGATGAAGAAAGAGATGCCACAAAGGAAAGGCTGACTGACAAGGTCAGTTTTGTCTCCCCAAAAACAGCAGCAAAAGCGAAGAATTCATCTGCTCCGTCCCCAAGCCCTCAAAACAGATAACACTGCATTTATGGACAGCCTGTCCACAAGCCCACACAATAGATACTACTGCCGCTTCATAGATGCGTAGTCTGTTACCTAAGCCTTCCATGCCCATCGGTAGACCAGATCAACTAGCGTCCGGAAGGCATGCTACTAGGTACAGCCACTTCTTGGCATGACTTGCACGTAAATGTCTTGCGATACCTGCCTCTTCTGTCCTTGTGGAGTGCTGCTAGTGAGGTATTTAGGTCAGAGAGACATAAACCAAGTCAAGTAAGAAAAATGCAGGGCTCATGATTATCAGGTATAACCACGAAAACAAAAGGTTTTCAGGAATAATAAAAAAGCTTACAGTTTTGTTGCGTTTTGACATCTTATGGCATAATATTGCCATAATATTTTTTTTTTAAATAAGGGGAATATCAGACAGAATAGCCTACTTCCTTTATTCAAACTCAACTTGAATCCTTTATCAAGACTCTTTTGCAAATCAAATTCCAACTGAGAAATTTAATTTGAATGTTCAAATTCAATTCAAATTAGGGAATTATTTAACGCTCAAATAAACATTAAAAATGGTTAACACTACTCTCCTACCCTGTGTTAGAGGATGAGGGCCTACAAAGAGATACTACAAGAACATATTTTAGTTCTTCATCTTTGACCTCCTCTTCAACTGTAATAAAGCTGTGCTGGGATCAGCAGTAACAAAGAGGGACTTACAGGTCAGGTGGCTTATCAAAACCTTCCAAGCCACTTACGAAAAACCTCGCAAAACTACAAGAACTGTCAATGAAGCAAAACACAGGACTAAGTTTCACATGTAGAAAGGATTTAAAACATGCCTTCTGACAATTTGGATGTTCAGAATTGCCCCCACCCCCACCCCCACCCCCACCGCAACTGCTACTCACATGCATTGGCAACAAAATAATCAAACCTCAAAACACTCAAAAACCTGGCCCTGCAGGGTTCACTATATTTCAGGCAAGATGAAAATGGCAGTTCTTATTTAAAGGCATTGCAGCTCTTATCCAAATACATCATTTCTGTGTTCACCATAAACTACGGGCTATACGGTAACCCGTGGTTTCTTGCTTTCATACAGATTCCATCAATTAGCTACAGAACTCTTTAGCTGTGTTAGCACATATTTTAAAGCATAATCACCTATCCTCTTAAGTTCTCTTTGCAAGTGCATGGTTTGTTTGTGCATAAACATAAAAGTCTCACAAGTCTTCCAAACTGCCCTTCATCAGGGCATCAGACAAGAGGATTAAAAAATGTGAAACTAGCAAGTTCTGAACATTTGAGATGAATGTTTACATTTCTATATTTCTCATCAACATTTCCCTTGTTGATTTTAAACATGATTTTCCTTTGGTTTTAAGCCACTCATTAACCAACTGGTGTGACCTCTAAAAGCTTACCACATGTTGTACACGTATATATCATTAACACCTTTAAAAAGCACAGGATGTTCTGATATTCTGTACTTTCTTGAGAGATAAATGTCCATCCCTAACAGAAATGCAGACCTCTTGCTTGTTTCTATGCAAGGGTTCTCCCAAGAGAATAAACCCAGCTGCACATCAATCAGTGCCCTGAATAACAAAGGTAAGCGGTGGTTAATATGAGGCACTTATGCATAAACACACCTGAGAGGTTCCTAATGAGCCTCAGGTCTCCACGGCTCCCCTGCTTGCCACTGACTGGAAACAGCACCTGGTGCCACAGGAGTTGAAAGTTGAAAACACTGACATATCTTACGAGTGCTATGAAAACATTTACAATGTTCACAGAAAAGCTACGAAATTGATGCAAAGAAACACTTTAAATACATATCTTAACATCATTACATTTGTAAAATAAAGCAACATGGAACAAATAATGACGTTAGTGTAACAGAGTGCTTGGAAAATAGTAATGCAAACCTAATTAGCCACTAATTCCTAGGAATTGAATTAAACAGATAACAAAATTATGATACAAGCTAGCGTGGCTAATCCTAATATCGCGTGACTTAATATCATGCTGTGTGGATGCAGTAAACTTATCTGCCATTTCCATCTAACACAGATCTCATGCTAGCCACTGGCGCATACAGCATTAGCGGTAGAAGAGTAAGGTTTCATGAACTCCAAAATGGGTGACACTTATAACACATGAGTGTATGTGCCTGATTTCAATCCTTGGACAAGCTCACTGCAGAAGTCACAAAGCATCAAGAAAAAAAAGTCAAGACAAAAACCTCCCCAAGAGTAAATAAGACCTCTTTGGTGAGTTAACCAATGAAACAAAAACAACTGGAATGGGCGCGAGTGGTTGCAGTGGGGGGCCAGTCAGGAGAAAATGAAGGGGGACAGGCTCTTATCATTTAATTAGGTCCTCAAGGAGAAAAATATATTCAGATATTATAAAATAAGGGAGATGGCTGTAGTCAGGCTGGCAGGGGACAACATACAGTTAGCTAATTAGACCACATTAGCATTTCAGTTCAAGTTTACAACTAATATTGTACAGATGTACATACATTTTTATTTTTATACATTTTATACATTTTACAGTTTTATACTTTCTAAATATTGTGGAATATTTATGGACAGACCTAAGAATTGGTTAATAAAGATTAAGCATTTAAAAAATGTACATATTGGATTGTTTCTCCTGCTTATTTTTTACTATTTTATTCTTAATTTTTGATAGCACTGCGTAGACCAAAGTTATCCTGTGTGCAAATAACTGACTTCATTTCAGAAAACACAAGTCACATTTATTCATATCCTTGTTATTAATATTTTGTAAATCGTCATCTGGAATGGATTACACTGACAGAATGATTGCTGTTGTGTTTCATGAGGTTCTGTCACTTCTGTTGGTAATTTCTGACCATTCCCCGTGGCAGACTTTCTATAGTTCCTTCATACCTTCTTGTTTTTGTTTGTGAATGGCTTTCTTAACTACAAACCACAAATGGCTGAATGGGTTGTGACCTGGAGACCTCTGATCAGGACATTTTGTGCTTAGTTAACCATTTTGTTGTAGATTTGGATGAGTATTTTGGGTCACTGTAATACTGGAATGTCAAGGCTCAGCCAAAGGCTGAGCATTCTGGCAGTGAGAGTCAGGTTTTTGGCCATAACATCCTGGTATGTACTGGAGTTCATAACTGCCTCTCTCAGCAAGGGGTCCAGGACCCAAAGATGCAAGACAACCCCAATACATAAGAAACCTCCCACTGTATTTTACACTGGGTATGGGTTCTTTCTCCACATAAGCTTCATCTTTTTATGCCAAACAAAACTGATGAGCATGTCCAAAAAGCTAACTTTTCATTGTATCTAACCATAAATTTTCATTCATATACTTAGCCAATTCATATATAATTGCCTCTTTTTATGACATAATTTCATCCATACGTTTCTTCCTTGCAACCCAGCCATGAATGTAACAGTGCATGGAACGCTGATTATTTTTAACGCTTTATAATACGAAGTTGCCTTTAGGAGATATCCAACTGTTGCCTTTGGATTTACGGTTGCCTCCTGAACCACTACTCTCAAAAAAGCCATGCTGATAAATGCTTTTTCTTCCTGGCAGGGTTGCCAATGTATCAGTAGTCTTCACATATTATTATTATAGACAAAACAGTGGAAAGTGGTAGATTGTTATTCGTGAATTCCTATATAGCCATCTTCCAACATGTCAATAATATAACTGCAGCCTTCAGAGAGCTAACCGTAACCATGATAATGCATGCAACTGATGAATCTATGCTGCATATTACCTCCTTTCATACCAAGGGCAAAAGGAAGCCTTTGGATACCTCTACATAGTTCCAGAAGCTTTCACTGATCTTCCACTAAGCAGAATGCTGGGGTAGATTGATTTGTCTGGTTTTGTTTTAAAGATACTTAAGGGTGTGGGCATGTGTAATATATATATATATATATATATATATATATATTATGTGTGTGTGTGTGTGTGTGTGTGGCGGTTGCCTGGCAGTTGTAGGGGCACCAGAGGATAGAATGGAGTCACTGAGAACAAATTACAGAAAACAGCAGATCTCTCATGTTCCATCCAGAGAGAAACACAGGTTGGATATTTCCACTTCTGCTAACATTTATCACAGAGCCTGCTGTAATCCTTCTGCCATTATGGTGAAGAACAGTAAATTAGGTAGATTTTTGTTTCCAAAGATGAAACAGCACTCATTTAAAAGCCGTACAAGAAAAGGTGTTGGAATCAAGTGAACTATGATATTTGCTTGAAAACTAGACTCAACTAGTACACACTGACTCAGACCACACATAGTAAAAATGATCTTGTGTAACCTAACCATGGAGGGAAAGGAAGTCATTCCAGATTGACATAATTCTACATAACTCACCATATGCATGTTGCTGCAAGCTCTGCTGTTTAAGAGAGATTGCTGGTTCAATAAGCACACAAACATCACAGCAAGCAGACGTATACGTTTCGATAAACTCATCCTTTTAATCGCGAAACCTGATGATTTAGGCCACATTACCAAGAGAATGCACATGAGAGAAAGTGATTAAACAGAATGAAGTGATCAGCACTTGGTATTATACACCTAGTCTTCAGATTTATGTTGTAGGCCTGGTCAATGTAAAGATAATATTTCATCACTACTTCTCCAAGCAATATTTTGTTACCACTTAAGAGACGTGCACAACCCCATCTCGATCGTTTCTTCCATATCCTCCGACATAAAACAAAACCCTGCAATACTATAAAACAAATAAAATAACCCACTGTGCTACTGTCGACTTCCCTGTTATCCATTAAAATTCCACTATTACGCCCTTCTGCACTGGCCTGGATTATCTTCCAGACAGTTGTTGATACATGGCAACTGACCCACTTACAGACAGGCAAGAGGTAAGAGGCGAAACAGGGAATCAAAGACCCACCACATTTAGACTACCTGAAATGCAAGTCTGAAAATAGGGACAAGGCCACACACACAGCCATTTAACATGTTTACTTTTTATAGCTAGGCTTTTTTAAGAATGTACCGACATTAACAAATCAACATCTCAGAAAAAAATGTGAAAGTGAAAATGCACAACCAGACAACGTTAGCCGAAACTGAAGCGAAGGCAAAATGCAAGCAAAAATGGCTAACGTTCTCGTTTCTATGTACGAGTTGACTACCTAGCGTTTGCTAGCCGTGTACTTACTTTATCCACAGGTGTGCAACTGTATGCAACTCGAGCCTGATACACTACCTAATAACTACTACGCTTCAAAAATAAACGTGATTACCACCCTCAACTAGGTAACTAGCAGCGAGTACACAACGATTCTTGTTGATACCTGGCTAACAATGAAAGAGAATTTCAGTGCATCACAATTTAAGGAGCAATCAGACTCTTCACAACCAGTTACTAATGGTTTGGTGACAAAATGTAGCCAGCTAGCTAATGTTTGCTTGAAAATTAGCAAGTCACGCGTAAACAAGACGATTAGCCTGTAATCCGTAACGTTAGCTAGGTAGCTATAATGTTATCTGGCTTAACATGACAATGATTTATTGGAGAAATACATCTCCGACAGCCAGTTAGCTACCAGCCAAGCAAGGTATAGCTAGCGAGTCGTCGAGCTACTTGGTGGTCTACAGAGTACTTGCTTTATGAGCTAGACATTTGAGTGAAGTCAAGATCAAGTACGCAGCAGGCTATCATACACTGGCTACCTTTACCATGTCAGGCAGCAACACTGGATGTTTTTGTCCTGACTGAGCAATACCGATGTAAATGCCTTCTTATCTGTTTCTGTACGACCGCCTACGTTGCTAGCTAACTGACGTGAGTTAACACAAATTCAGGCCATCGTTAACAAGATCTAGCCAAGTGTTGGTCTGCCTGGGAATCTGGAAACCTATAAAACACTAGCTAACGAGCAAACCAGCTGACTACAAAAATAGTCAAAGTTAGCTAACGTTACTGTTACTGTGGAAGATTACGCATTTGGCAACCAACTCACCGTGCATAGTCCAAACAGCATTTGCAGGCAAACCAGCAACATGTCATTCATAGGTGGCAAACTAAATGGCGAAATCCGGGAATCTTTGCATTTTCCGATTTATTGGTTTTAAAATGCCACGTAAAGTAGTCAAATGCATCGTTTTTGTTCCATAATGTTTGGTTACCAAACTGCCTTGTCCGCGGTAACCGTTATTTCAACCATATGTTCGTTAGCTGACATCGTTGTGGTGGGCGGATTCATTCAGTAGGGGGTTCGGTCCCTGTGTATCCATGAAACGCGTACAACTCATGTTTTTATTGATCCTCCGCACAAATGCGCGCGTTTTCATTGGTGTCGGATGAACGAGGCGTGTCTTTCATAAATAATAAAGACTCGTAGACCGAACCACGCGTTTATGTTCGTGCTTAAGACAGTGAGTATTACCTTCTTTGACTAGCCGAGTCGTATAAAAGCATTTTTATGCAACAGGACGTTTTCTGAGACGATGTATTTTTGGTTTCGTGTACAAGGCTTATTTTGTTAATGAACTATTTCCATAGCTTGGGCGACAACAGTCTACTCTGTCCTGGACTGTTCTAAAAGTTCAACAATTATTCCTCCGCTGGAGGAATACGTTATTAGGCTACGTTATTCATATCCATTACATTAACACAGACTAGTGTTACTCGTTATCAGGCTCAACAAAGGCCCCCGAGAGCATGAATCATTAATCGATTTATCCTGAATGTGAATTGAGCGTTTAATTTTCTTTGCGTTGTATCACATTAGATGTTTGTTCTGCTGCTCAGTCCATGGAGAGGACAATTCACCATGATGCTCTATTCCATATGTATGCCCTTGAAATGTTTAACTTTTAATATATGTAATACTACAGCAAAGAAGAACCCCAACGAAAGCTCACGTACTTCTCAGTGCGCGTTGCATTACAAGACCTATGCATTTGTCGTTGGTTATTTACAGTGTCATTATTATCTCAGTGTGATTATTTATATCACTAAACCTTTCCCAATGCTAGCTATGTTGAACATATAAAATACCTTGTATTTTCTTGATTGAAAGTACTGAATAAAAAATATTTATATAGTGTAACCATTGAAGCCAGTGATTTACAGCAATTGTCTTTTTGATAACTCAAATGAACTGCACATTGCTACTGTACCTCACAAAGAAAGATCACCTTTATTTAAAGGAAGGGGATCATCTTCATGACCATACATAGAGTGTAATTTTCAAAAAACTACATGCCAAAATGTAACTTTTATAAGGATCACTTTTTTTTTTTTAATCACAAATCACAAATAAGTGAAGCTGACATTCAGTCAACAAATTGTTTAACTACATTTAAATGCAGGTTGAAGTTGTTGCCTCAGTAGGCAAGCTGAAGATCATTCTTATGGGGGTGTATCCAAAACCACTTGAGTGAACTGACTGCAGTGGGATCAGATTGTGACAGGGTCAAGGAACAGACCTTGAGAGATGAAGCAGTGCTGTTTCACGCCACTTTCAGCATTCCTTTCAGATCACTCCCCATCCACCAAGAAACAAGTGTGTCTTTGGAGCACTTTCATCAGATCCACCATCTATGGGAGTCTGGTGCTAGCTGGAGCAGCCACATGGCATTTCAGTCAAGAATGGAAGAAGGAGCACTTCACTGAAGTCTACTTAGGCTACGCAATCAGCATGACAACATTAATCAGAACAATTTACCTGAAGAAAAGTAATTCTAGTATAAGTGGGAAAACTGAGAGGTTAGGTGCAGTTACAGGTGAGGATTGACAAGTGTCCAAAAAGGCAGCAAAGTCCTCTCATCAATCAAAAAATTTCGATTAATACACACAGGGAGTACATACACAAGTTAGTTGTTTATTTCTCATGTTGTAAGTAGCTGTTAGTCTCCCTAAATGTCCATGTCCCACCTTATCCTTCTGAGGGCCAATGAAATCCAATAATTGGTGAGCAAAGACCAATAGAAAAAGCAACAGTCAAAACAAGGATGGATGGTCTGAGAACCAATAAAATCTTACATATTTAGATGGTTCTAAGATCCTCAAGTAAGGCATGCATGATATCAGCATTCTGAATAGGTTGTGGTCGATGCTGGGTTCCCCAATTCTGTCATGTTCCTCTATATTTTTCAATGTGATTTCTAGGAAGACTCGGGAAGGCCTAACAAGGAGTGTTCAGAAGTAATTGCAACAGTTTGGGCTGAAACCCATAATTCGGATTGGAACTGAATCATGACGGAAACATTTTGGGAGTTTGCATGGGGGAAAGAAAATCAAACTGTAGATTTTTATTGGAAAAATCCATGGCTTTTATATATTAAATTAACAACAGTATGATCATAACTGGTATTTGTTTCTGCTAATGCCTACACTCATGATTATTATTATTATTATTATTAAGTTATAACAGAGCAGGCATACTCATAGAACATCTTAATTGTATGTATGAAGTCTTTTGAGTTCATTATAGATTCCACGCTGTGCTCACAGTAACTCTATTCATGAACAGGAAACAAAGGCTGTGTAGATTTATGGAAACAAATAACCTATCATCAGACAAAAAAAATCTAGTTTGAACTGGAATGCATCATAATAATTATAATCACTTTCACTGCCTTCTGGAGATGTTATACTCTTACCAGTGTGTGATTTAAAGGTTAGAGCCCCACCTTGAGGACTGCTCAGGCACTCTAGCTTTAATGCCAAGCAAGAAAACTGCAGTTACATCTACTATCAACATGCTCTAAACAAATGGTTCTGAAATACCCATAATCAATATATTTCACTGGCCTATAGAGCATAAGACATATTGTTGCTAAGCATAATAACTTGAGTTGCATTGAGGCATCTGCAAAGTAAATAAAACACATTACGATGAAACATGTTAGATGTTGAGACTTATTGTAAGTGGACTGTGCATGCTACATCCAATTATTTTGATGGTAACACTGAGTTTACAGATCAGTTTCTGTCCTAAAACCCATTGCTTGTGCTGTTTAGATGAAATTATTTAATCTGATGTGCGCAGATAGAGTGTGGCTACCACAGTTAAGTAAAAATAAATCCGCTGCTAATGATGCCTCTTAATGTTGGCATGCTAATCGGTAGTAAAAAACAGTCAAAAACAGGTTCAAAGTGATTTTACTAAGGGGCTATTTCTGCCCAGTTGCCCATGCCCAAATTTAAAAGCTAATGAGTATGTAAGTATTAGGTGCATGCATGATCCTGCTATCACATTAAACGGGGGCACCTACTAAAACAGTGATAAAAATGTACCATAAATAACATTTTCATTTTCATTCTCAACCAAATAATTACTCCCAATAATTAATAACTCAATAATAACTCAGAAATGATGGCAACAGTATGAGTTTTTCCCGTTGTTTTAAAATTCTTGTTTAACATCACAGATCTTTTTCAGGAGTTGAGAACAAAGTTTTGAAACACTTAATTTTCTTGTGGGATGTCTACAACACAATTGTTTGAGAGAAAAACTGAAAAGACACGTCTCTCTGTGAGTGCTGGTATGGGCATCTCCAAGTGGCTAAAACCTCTCCAAATGTTTTGCTCACTCTACACTCCCCTTTACATGCATCGAAAATACACTAATGCTGTTTCTATGGTTAAGGCACATAATATGAATAACATTTCATCTAATTTGTTGTGTTTGATCAATAAATATACATTGCAGAACTGTTATTGAGCAGTCCTTTCAGAGAGGTAACTTTGATTGACATACCCATCACCATCCTGGTGAGCAAGGGTAAATGTGGTGGCAGAGGACAGCGGCTGATTAGTGGTCGGGACAGCAGAATTTCTGGCCAACGTCTAAAGCAATTTGGAGACACACCTCTTCAGTATGCATCTTGGCCCCCACACACAATCATAACCATGTATTATTATGTATTATCATAATCATATATTATTGTGGGGTATTTCTCCACTTGTAGGGGAAATTAATTGTAGCACTTCTGTATTTATGATGACACAATTTATTTCCGCATTGTTTAGTTGCAGTTTGTCTATAAGTACCATTCCTGAGGCTTTATTAAAAGACTCCTTGCTTTTAAGTTACTTTGGATAAGAGTGTCTGCCAAATGGCTAAACATGAATGGGAATTTGGGTGTCCATATTCCAGAATCTACCACCTGTCTACAGCTAAATTGTGATAATGACTGCATGAAATTTTTTAAAAATATGAGAATTACCTTCTCCTTTTCTCCCTTCTCTCGCTCCATCTTCTTCTCTTATCCTTCTCTACTTATCTTTCCCTCTGTACAAGTAATGATTTGTCATTTAGAGCATTCATTTAAAACTGATTTACGATTCGAAAATAACGACTGGCCGTGTAGCATCCTCCCGATGTTTGGGGAAATATTCACGAGAGTCTCTTGTAGTGTATTCACCATTCTTTGAATCTACAGATTTGTGCCATCAATTTGAAGTTTGGAACAGGAGTTCCCCTTTCTTGCTGTTTTTTCCCCCCTGAGTGACATTTTATTGGGCTCAATTTGTAGGTCTGCCTGATGCTTTCAGCTACAGGAATATCAATAATGTGAAATGGGAGCACAAGGTTTTAGCTAACTGATATACAGAATTTACGTGTGGTCTGTTCCGTTGTTTTGGATGCTCTTCAGACAGAGCTTTTTAGCATTTTAACGTGGCCTCGCTAATCTCTGGTTTTGATCTCATGATTTAACTTTTATTTATATATTGACGGCAATCTCCAGATTTCCACCTAGAAGGTCGCACCGGATTGGAAGTAGGCTATAGACAAAAAAAACGAAAAAGCCGGCTCATGTAGCTAATTGTAGCCGGACCAATTGTATTTAAACTATGTTAATCGTGGGTAGTACAGTACAGTTCTCAGAGATTTTGTTCATCTTCCAATAAAGCCGCAATTGTTGCAGGGACAGCTCTTACAAACGTGGTTGCAGTTACGAGCTCGGTTACGAGCACAGGGAATAGCTTTTGGTTGGCCAGCCAAAGTAGCTGAAGTTCAAAGTTCGCCGACAAACCCACAACAAAATGTCGCTGTGCTGAAAGGCAGCGGTTGTGCACTGCTGATAATAATTACCAAGGCTCAACGCGGAAGCTGCGAAAAATGAGACGACTGGTATCAAACAGAGGTTTTGTTCTGACAGCTTTTAGTTTTGCTCTAGTTCGTGTTTCATACTGCTCAGCAGAAAATATCCAGGTTGTTTATCCGAAAATACCGGCCATTGCTGAATATTTTGGCACGAAAGGCAGATATGAAGAAGTGAATCCACATCTGATAGACGACGTACTTGCTGTAAACAAAACTCTTTTGAAACCACCGTCTGTCGGATGCAGCCCAATTCATCTGACCGCAATTATTAGACATGGCACAAGATACCCAACAACAAAAAATGTGAAAAAGATACGGCGTCTGTATGACCTCGTAACAAACGAGGCAATGAACAATAAGAAATGGCTGCATGAAATTAAAACTCAGTGGAGGATGTGGTATACCGAGGACATGGACGGACAGATTGTGGAGAAGGGCCGAGACGACCACAGGCATTTGGCTGTCCGATTGGCCACATCCTTCCCATCCTTGATCTCTGAAGAAAACCTTCAAAGAAACCGCATTAAGTTCATCACTAGCTCAAAACACCGGTGTGTGGATAGTGTCATTGCTTTTAAAGAAGGGTTGCTGAACCTTTGGGGATGCAAAGGTAAATTAGCCAGTTTGTACGGCTGTCTTTATCTAGCTACCTAGCTAAATTACTGTGCAATGAGTTTACTATAGTCCATAAAGTTCTTATTGTAACAAAACAGTATACAGCATTTATCTGGTTTAGCTAATAATGGCTTCAAGCAACTTCGGAAAAAATGTCTGCGAACGTATGTCACGTTCAATGTAAACATAGTCATTGGGCTGAGATTACGCACGATATAACGCCTCTGGAAGTCTCATTCATTGTTTTGTCGCCCTCTGTTGAAGAGTTCTAAATAATACAAAAACCAAGTTGTTGTGGGGCTAATGTTTCTTTTACAAACGAGAGAAACGAGAATACAGTGCGACCACAAAATGTGAAATAATTCACTGACACAATTGGTTAGCCTGTCTCTATAAATAACTTGAATTTTATGTTTGTCGGTTTTATCTTCGTTAAGCCGTCAACGAAATCGACTAACCTTTGCCCGTTTACCAATGCAGATGTGGAGTTTACACATGAAGTAAACGATATGCTGATGAGGTTCTTTGACAAGTGCAGAAGGTTCATCGAAGATGTGGAAAACAACAAGACGGCCCTCAAAGAGGTGGA
The DNA here is from genome assembly GCF_013368585.1 of Megalops cyprinoides. Classification (NCBI taxonomy): domain Eukaryota; kingdom Metazoa; phylum Chordata; class Actinopteri; order Elopiformes; family Megalopidae; genus Megalops; species Megalops cyprinoides. The sequence continues at coordinate 56,571,128 of NC_050583.1, forward strand.
TTTGTTCGAGACCACCGCAGAAATGAAGAGAGTCCAGATAAAGATGGCCGATCGTCTGCAGCTACCCTACAGTCAAGTTACACCAGGTCATTGACCCTACGTTATTAATCTGTTATTTCAGTCTATTTCTATTTTCCAGTCTCTCCAGCATTGATTGTCATCATTACTTCCAGTAGTTGAGAATGTTGGTGTGTAACCTGTATTTGCGCACCACTAGATGGGGATACCTCTTCGTTATAAAGCAGGCAAGCACAAAATTGCTATATTTTTCTTCTAGTTTTAGGCTGTTGTTCAGTGGAGTTACTATGATACAGAATTCTTCTATGGTCTGAAACTCTTGGGGAGCACCTGTACATGCTGGTTTTTATTCCAACCTCAAAAGATTTCCTAAAGTTTAATAAGCGTAATTATGACTTCTGGTAAGTGTTTCCAGTCTAGAATAATATTCCTTCCTAGGCCATTGTCACTTTTGAGCTCTGCATCCATTAGATATGTCTTATGCTTACCTTCTCATGTCTCATGGAATGGGCTTTCCAGTCAGAAGGACTAAGCTCACCTTATAGCTCTCAGTATTGACTTTTTATGTATTTTTCATATCAATCTGTATACAAATTATGTTGCCAGAGCCATTGCCTTTTCATTCCAGAATTATTTTAGCCCCTTCTTGGTTTGTTTTTCTAAAATTTGGTTGTTGCAGTTCTGTCACTGTCAGAGCTTTCAAATACAGGTCCATGCAAATTAAGAAACACTTCTATTCAAATTGGTCAGTTGAAGTACGGTGTGCATGTGCCCTAGTGACATGGCGTTTCAAGAATCCATCATGTGAGGCATTTTCCAGTATTTCCCCATGCCATCAATCTCTATCCCATATTGATTTCCCTCTGACAAACGATTCTGTCCTGAGGAATTGCTGATACTGTCACACAGATTATGAAATCAGCTCCAGTAAGTTTCAGAACCAGTACAATCACAAGGTCTTCTTTCAAGTGTTGCTTTAGCATATCTGTTAGAGAAGATATACAGTGTAGTGATTTTGTTCTGAAGAGGACATGAGGACAAAGTCTGTAGAAATGTTTCCAATCTTACTTTAGAAAAAAGCAGTGGCTTCTCTAAGAGGTTGAATAGAAACACAAAAAATTAAATAGCTGGCAAAAAGAAGGTGAACAAGAAGAAAAATGTCTGATTGCTTATTCAACAAAATATAATCTAAAGGAAACATTTAAGTTACTAAAAACCAAATCTCAGTTTAATAATGTAAAACATTGAACAACCAAATTCACCTTTGTGTGGCCAAGACAAAGAAACATTTAGTTCAGAGGTAATTTGGGTAAATTATTTACAAACCAGCTTAAAACAAATAAACAAAGCAGTCACAGATTCTTTCAGTAAAGATAAAGGCAACTGAAGGCCACAAAGTCATTTAAGTATCCAGTAGCTTTTATAGTACCCATACATATGTCAGAACAACATGCACTTCACTGATATTGAATTCTAGTATTGCACTGAATTTTCTAAATGATGCAGGGAGGAGACACAGCCCATAAACTCAGCTCTCAATAAAATAAAAGACTTGAAAAGGTTCTCAACTCCATGTTCACGCCAACAAATCCTCTGGATCTATCTTTTTTTTTTTTTTTTTTTTTTACACTGAATCTCATAACTATTTTTCCATGCCATCATGGAAGATTTTTTTTTGGCTTGGCAGTGTACCATCACACATGAGCACAGCAACTCATAAAAAGAAAGACCCCACTCTTTCCACCGTGAGCTGTCCCCTCTGCCGTCTTAGTAAAAAACGTAAAGATAGTTAGCAAAACGCCATCATCTTTACATCACAATCCATATAGACCAAACTGGCTTCATAACTGACACACCTTCCTGATGACATGCACCATCTCTTTTACTTAAGTATATCACAATTCCTCACAAATATATGAAATGCTGAAAAAGTATTTGACCTTCCTCCTCTTCATCTTGGCAATTGTTTGTCAAATGGAGTAAAACTTTGCAACACTCTAACTCTGGCTCAGCTATGATAAAGTGCATAAACATTGAGAATTTTTACAGGATATTCTCTTTGGAAGTTGTCACAGTGTGTAGATCTCAAAGACAATAGATATCAAAGGTAGTATGTGTTTACGCTTTTTGTCCTCAGCTGACAAGTAGACCTGTCAACTAAATTTCCAGCATTGCTCATGGTTTGAATATACAAATCCTGAATTGAGATTAACTCCTGAACATTTGGTGACATCTATATTCAAATAATAAGAAAAAAACTGCCTCACTTGGAAATTCAACTGTACTCACCTCATTTAATTACTTAAACTGTTATCTTACAACCCAGTTATAATCATGTTGTCCCTCAGAATGATTGGTTAGAAAAAAGCCTGGTCAATACTGTATGTGATTGTGGTGTTTGTGCTTTTTTGTCAGTACTTAAAATATTTTTTTGAGATATTTAAGATTTTACACTGAGTATTTTCCCATTGACTAACATGGATAGAATGCTCTGAATCTGAACATTCTAACACGCGCAGCTGACATCACAATGGGCCTATTACAGCACCTACAGATACAGACCATCTCTTGAGCAAAGCTTGTAACTACTAGTAACTACCATGTTAGGCATTCTCAAGCCAACTTTGTCCTCAAACTTTCTTTTCTAGTTAGACATTTGTTTTAGGAATAAATGTGTATCTTTTAGATTGAGCCTAGTGGAAAGTCATCAATCGTTCCGCAGTGCTTCCTCATAAAAAGTGTCTTTGTTTTTGCAATTCCCTATGTATGTTTAGCTGTGCTCATAGTAAGTACATTTTGTAAATCAAAATGTTCTATAGCTATATATTTTGATATTTCTGACACATCTCATGTTTCTGTGACATTTTTAAAAACATTACCAAAGGCTGTGGACAATTTTATGCACAATATAAAAAACTAAGGATAGGATAAGATTCTTGAAGTATGAGTGATCAGCATGAGTAAGCAAATCTCACTGTCAGAAATCAGTGGGTGTGATCTTGTACTACTACCTGCCAAGTCACATATCAGGCATTTGACCTGAATCCCACTCTCACGCATCTGTTGAACTCTGCTCTCAAGCTCAGTTCCTTTTACATAGGGCATCATAAAAACGTATCCTTTTTCAGATGTTGTGCAATATTTCTTTCTTGGTATTGCTTTCTTCTACTGGTTTATCAAAACATCCAGCATCTTGCCTCATGAATCCACTATCTTTTGAAAGACAAAAGAGCTTCCTGCAGTCCCTAAAGTCGAACAGTCTGTCTTAAGTAAGTAAAAAGTGCATATGTCCTATGTGGGATCTAAGCATGATGTTGACTTCTACTTAAATAACTTGAAACCAGTGTAATTACATGAGATACTTCATGTACTCCCCTCACTAAAATGTTTATATTTACTTTTATTCATTTGGCAGTTGCTTTTATCCAAAGGGACTTTCGAGTGAAGAAGAGTGAATTATTCATTGGCCACAATTTTGATTGTGGCCAGTGAATAATGGCATACCTATTTATCTGGGTGCACAGAAAGCTTGTTTAACTCTACCATCTTTTTGACATTTTGTAAAATTATTCTCTGAGCCCTAACAATGTTAAAACTGGTCACGCAAGGCTTCCATTTTTTGGATTTCACTTTTTTCACCTAGTGTGACCTAAAACATAGTGACCATTAAACTCTATTAATTGCCATGCATTGCAGATGAGTGAATGGTCTGTTGATGAATTTAGTGAAACCAAACCCATAGATTAAATTTTCTTGTCTTTTACAGATCTGGTCGAGGCTGCATTCTACTTGTGCTCCTATGAGTTTGCCATTAAAAACGTCAGCTCTCCATGGTGCAATCTTTTCGATGAAATGGATGCGAAAGTATGTAACTACCAGTTATTTTTGCATCAAGCTTCACCTGGCGCTGCATCTGATCTGAGACTTTTATCACTCTGGTCAAAAGTGTTCATCTTTAGAATGTTGAGTACTTAAACTGTGTATAGTGTACACTCCATAACATTTCTTTTTTCTAGGTCTTAGAATATGCGAATGACCTGAAACAGTACTGGAAGAGAGGCCATGGTCATGACATCAACCGCAAGTCCAGCTGCACTCTCTTTCACGATGTGTTCAGTCGGCTTGACCGGGCTGCTAATGAGATCAGGTGAGCAGGTCTGGGACATAGACATGTGGAGAATTAATGCTTTTTCTAGAAGAAAGGCGAGTTAAGCGGTTTGAGTTTGGTCTGTATTGCTTCGGTGTTCGGTTGTAGTATTTAAAGTATGTTAATTGAACATGCTTGGTTATGTAATCACAAAATTCACCTTCAGAAGAATTACATTAGGGGTTAGCAAAAGGTTGCTAGAATACCATGTGTAATCCTTAGCGATATGTTTGGGCTCCAAGCTTGGTTTTGTAATGCTGATCTCAGTTTAGTCCTATGTGTTACATACTTGTAGGAACAAAAGTCAGCATCATGAATAGGGAAAAGGGAAAAATACTCATACCAATCCACTCTAAACTGAATACCTGCATACAGTTTGTTGAATGAATGATAATGGCAGTTACATGGATGCTTTTCTCCCTTTTAATTAACTTGTATTATACATGTTTTAGCTACTTCTACCAGGGTTGGCACTTATGACACTTGTGTGTCAACTGTCCCGTTTTAAATGTTCTGTGTTTGTATTTGAATAATGACTTGATCACTATCGTGAAGATGGAGAAACTGGATACAGGTGAAGAAAATCAAGCCAGGAATTTCAGGAGGGCTCTATTCATGTAGCACAATGCCTGTGTACCAGAGTTTTCCGCCTTTGTGACGTACAGCCAAAGAGGCAAGATTTGCTTTTCATACTGATGGCCTATTGTTTCATCACGTAAACATGAGCCTTTTCTTGTTTTCTGCTTGCTTTATCCTGGTTCCCTTGTTTGTCAAAGGAGGCCAGTAGAGTAGTAGGTAGAATGACATATCTAGCACCCCTCCCCCATGGAGTGTATGGCAGCTATTCAAATAGTGTCAGGCCACTGCAACAGAATACTGGTTGTTGGGAAAAAAAGAAGTCTTGGGTCAAAAATCCTTGTTACGTGGCAAGTAAGTATGAAGGCTTCCTCTGTTGCTGCCCAGGTGGTTTCAGCAGACGTTCTCTGTGCCATAACAACAGTTTGATGAAAGTGACATGAATTATGAGCAAAATAATTTAACTTGGTATGGGTTCCCAAGTAGCTCGGTGGTTTAGAGGGTTGCTTTGGGAGCCCGCTGAGCTCCACAGCCCAGGTTCAATTCCAGTTGTGCCATCAGCCGACAATGTCCAAAAGCCCATGGCAGTGGAACAAATTGGCTTTGTTTTATCGGTGGTAGGGGTGGGTATGTAAGTTTGGGTTGCTTGTCTCGCCACTCTCAGGCACCCTGTGACTGAGGTTACTTGGTTGCAGTGTAGTGTGCTGGGTGGCTTGCATTGTGAGAAATAGTCATGGTTGGTGTGAGAGTGTATTGGAGGATTGGCTATGCCCCAGCTCTCCTGTTTGAGTACATTGGTTATCACAGTGAGACAAACATAACGTATCCATTTGGTGATTCCAAAAATACAGCTGCGTTAAAAATGTCTGCAAGTTATGTAAGTCTTAAAGACTTAGACATTTTCTTCAGACCCTTATTTGGTTCTCTTTTAATCAGTTGATTAGAGTATTAGATATTAAAGATTAGATTAGATATCAGAGTAGTGGTTTAAATCTAAAATTCACATAGCTTATGTGCAATATGTGTAAATGTATTCAGCTATAACTGCTTGATGCAGATGATTTTATATGGATATCTCTTAAGCTAATCGGAATGCACATATTTGAACAGGAGAATGTAAACATTCTATGTTTACTTCTAGACCCATGTTTTTGTTGGACCATGGCTAATAACTACATTTTAGTGAACATTTCCCACACATTAACTGTGGCATAGTTGCTGTATAGTTTTCTTACAGTGGTAGTTTCAAAAACATTAAAAAAAAACTGCCATTGATATCCTGATCAGATAAAATTAGAATTGATTGGAGATAATGTGTATCTCATAATTTGTTATAATTCAATTACTTTAATCAAAGCAAATGCACACTGCTGCTATTAATTAATCAGATAATCAGCTCTGTTAACAATAGTGTTTGTCGCAATATCGGATTCCTGCACTGAAGCGAGAAATTGTCTGAGATGTCACATTGTCTAGCTGTCTGTCACACTGTTGTGATTGGTAAGGGAGGAAAGGGTGTTTCTGGCAAGAGCCCCTCTTCCGGAACTTTATCACAAAAACATACTGGCAGCACTACAGCTAAGGAGGGACTCCAGAAATGTTGTTTTTGTGACTGCGTTCACTTGAGGCAGTTTTGTGTAATTTTTTCTTTGTACCCATAATCATCTGATCAATGTGAAAGTAATGTTGTAATATTGTTTTTATAAGAAAACTCCAGCCATCAAATTATCCACATGATATTTATGGATCCTTACAAATGAATTCAGGCAAATAACCATAAGAATATGAATTGCATTATTACATTTTCAGAACTTGTGCATGAAGATGTTCAGGGCAATGTGTAAGAAAAGCTGTATGATGGATGCATTTTTATTATGTGAATGAGCCTGGAAGACATACTTTTTATTTTAGTTCAGTTTTGTAGAGTAGAGACTTATTACTAGACATTAATGTTGTAATGCTGGGTAAGGTAGAGAAATGTACTCGTCAGAAATGGGTAACATTACAAATGCGGTGAGACATGTTGTGTTAACCTGGATTCTGAGTGGGGGAAAAAGTTAGACTGGTAATATCTGTGACATATGGGTTATATTATGAAATATTTGTGTATGGGGAAGGGTCAAAATTTATTTTTTACCCTAGGGTTTTGGCCTAACTGGTAATAGATTACTGTCAGAGAAAAACAAAATATCTTGTTTTGAATGAAATTTACAACAGTCGAGGGACATTAAAGTGACATGTTTCAAATCTAGCTGGGATAAAGACTACATCTGAGGTGTGGTTTTTACATATGTACATGGTGATGTAATCAACATGATACACAATACATATATAATGAAAAGACATTTTTTTAATTTCATTTGAATATTCATTTAGAACTCATAACCAGTGTAATGTCCAGTTTTGCAGTATCGTCAAAACCAGCAGTGTTCTTTGATATGAACAAATTAGTACTCACAAGTTAGAAAGATGAGATTGGTAATTAAAATGCCTCTTTCAGCACAATGATGATGCAGTAGTTCTGCAGGTGTTCTCAAGTGACCTGTATAAAAGAATGTCTCTTTGTTTGCTGCTCAGATTTGGTCATGTGACAGAGGCTGTTGCGGTCCAGGTAGGCCATGCAGAGACGATCCTGCCTCTGCTGTCTCTCATGGGCTTCTTTAAGGACGAGACGCCCCTGACCTCGGAGAACTACGCCGAGCAGCAGAACCGCTCCTTCCGAACCAGCCGCATCGTGCCCTACGCCGCCAACCTGGTCTTTGTTCTTTACGACTGCAAAGAAGGCCTCAGACTGCAGTTCCGGCTCAATGAGAAGCCCCTGACTTTTCCCAACATTAGCCATCCCGTCCCTCTGTACGAGACTGTTAGAGAGCGTTACAAAGACTTGCTGGAGGGTTGCAACTTTGACGAGGAGTGCGAGGTGCCCAGATCAAGTTGCAGTAAATGCTCAGAGCTGTGATCCACCGGGCCCAAAGTTTGATGAATGGAGTGTGTGGAAGAGCTGGGTTTGGAGGTGTGTCGTCACAGCCAAGAGTCAATACCACAACCCACGGCCATGCAGATCACATTCACAAAGAAGCAACAAAAAAGTGCTTCACCGTATAGGTTTATCTCCAGTGCAGACTTCAAGTTACAGCTTTAAGACAGTTTACAGAGTTTGTATTTCAGTACTGTTCCCCACTGGTGGAAACAGTGCAGGCAGCTGGGGTCAGATATGAGTTTTGCCCTTCTGCTCTTCTCCATTCTAACCCTTACAGTACCAAATAGTTTCCAAAGTTTGAAGGCTTTAATATGGCTTCAGGAGGAGAATTCTGCTTTCTGCTGATAAACAAGGTGTCTGTATATATAAATGCATATTTGATTTCAGAATGCTGTCTGTTCACAGCCAATTCTACTTTGTGCAAGTAATTCACAGATTCTCTGACAAGATTCTCAGATTCTCTTATTTAAAATTGTAGTGGTTTATCTGCCTAATGCACTGAAATTAAACTGACTAAAAAGGTTACTTTTATTTATTTTATTTTAAATTTGTACGCATACTGGGTGTACATTAGGAAAAAACTGCTGAGAAATGTAAACCTCCAAAAAGTTGTACGTGTTTTTAAGGATCTCAGTATACATGCATACAGAAAAGGGACCTATTCCAATGTTCATTTTTCATCAATAAGTTCAAAATCTTCAGAAATGACTTCATGATTTCATAGTATCCAGAAGATCTAGAAAAAAATGTTGGCCATGGGCATTGCCAGATTGCCTTGCATAATAATATGTATTAGTAGTAGTATTTTCAGTTAAATTTCAGTCAATATACTGATACAACCCATTATTCATGGAAGAAAATGAAGTAAAATGAAACTCTGGTTAGGTTAAAAATGTTGTTATAATTCAGACACACATTCAACGCTTTATCGGCAAGTATCTTTTAAAAAAGCCTTAGTCACTCTTTCACATTTCATGACACAACAAATGTTAAAACTCACAAACTGCACTCCTTGATATTATTTGGCAGACTTGAACCTTCTACTGAGACACCTTTACTCCTGAGGTAGTAAAAAGGACCAAACAACTTTTCACTACAAATGTTTGTCAGACCTCTGTGGTTAAGAATTCTATCATTAATTACCTTGGTTGCATGTTTATTTGCCTATCATAGATTTAATCAAGCGATGATTTTAAGGGGGACCAAGGGTCAATCTTTGACAAAATGACCAATACTTGACCTTAATGGAGATAACAAATATGTGAGTTCTCTGGGGGGAAAAAAACATTCAAAAAGTAAACTCAGGGAAAATGTTGGGTTGAAAAAATTTTATGGCCCTTAACAGTGCAGTTTGACAGATACTGAGTACCTCCAGAAAAACTCCTGGGGTCTGATTCAGATAGAGACCAGCCCTTGGTGCTCTTTAACTAGGCCTCAGTAGGCTGTAAACCATTTTTGACACTCGCATTGTACCTCTGAGGATGCACAGGGCAGTTAACAGTTTGCATCTTTCTTTCTTTTCATTTGTTTAATTTTTATGAAAATGTGTGGTTTTGCTTGGAAAAAAGCCTCATGCCTTATTTGGTTGTTGGAATGTTTAGCTGTAGTCATATGAATTATTATTATTATTATTATTATTATTATTATCATTATTTTGCTAGTGTGCCATAGATTTTGTGCTTTTTGTTCCACCAACAATAAAATTGGCTATTAAAATATATGTTGGCTCAGTGCTTTATAATAGGTAAAATTACATACATTACTTTACATTCATTTAGCAGACACTCTTACCCAGAGCAACTTCCAGCACAGAAAAGCAGAAATGTATAATCTAAATGTATTTGACAGTATGCCCAATGAGACTTTACTGAGGCTTTCCACTTAACATCAAATTGCTTTAGTTTTTTACTCTCTTACAGGCTGTGTCTGATTTATTCAAACTCACAAAGACTGATAAAATATCTGATAAGAGAATCCATAGAAAGTGAATAGCTCAATCGTTCTATGAAAATGTGAAACACATTTCGACTCGAGTTTAAACTCTAAGTCCATGATTTGCTTTCTGATTGAACGTGAGCATTTTTTCAGTGGAACCATCTCGGATTAAATACCGATAGTACGACGATGTAAACCAAGCAAATTCCCAAATTTGTGTGAAGCAATCCTGCGGGGGTTTCAGTTACTCTGGTTAGAGAAGGAAACGGTCGTTGCATCGGGTGTTCAGCAACTCAGCCTCTGAAATACCATAACTTGGAAAAGTGAATTCCTAATATTTACAGCCTTACAGATTTTTTCACTCTAACGATCGGTGTTGTCTTTCGCAACTTTTCACGGACAATCGTACGTTTCTTCTGAGAAGCTCTCGGATTGCAGAGTGTCGTGAGGCTGACGTGTTGGCTGGTAGGCATTATGCAGATCTGTAGATCTGGGAGGAGGGATGAAGGCAGGCTCACTGAAATGCTACGTGTCTTGCAGTTTCAAACTCCTCTTCTTCCCGATTATTGCCAGCGAATAAACTAGCAAGCCAGTTCGCTAGTTCACCTCAAACAGGCAACACAGGCCGGTCAGCCGTCGGAAGTCCATAAGTTCAGAGTCCATCAGAACATTAGTGTGTACTATGTCTGGAAACAAAAAGCAACGAACGGTAAGAAAATTGTCATTCTACGAGGCAAGCTTTAGAACATTTTCTAACCTATCCTGACTAACGTTACTTAGCACAGTTGTACGTACATTAGCTAATAAGAAGGTAGCTAACTGTGAAGTTTCTGGAATGACACATTGATGTTAGCTATATGCAACAGTTACAAATAGTAACATTATTTTGGATGTGATTGTAATCTGTGGTATGTAGTGGGTAGTCGCATTTTATAGGCTATGTTGGTCATGTATCAATAAACTGTCCAGATTTGTTGTCCTTGCTATGTTACTGTTTTTTGTCACACTAGTTGAAATTGATACATGCTGCCATTGACAACCGGGTGAGATTACGGTTCCTTCCACCGCAAATAACAAAGTTACACTGAGTTAGTGTATAGTCAGTTACACTCAGTGATGTAGCTCTACCACAGAGTGCTGTCTGCTTTGCTATATTGCTGGCTGCATCGCAGATATGAGACTACACTTCTACATTGCCGTTTAAAGCTCACATTCTTGACCGTTCAGAACGTTCAGAGGATTAATTGTTCGTGATATTCTGAAACAGACTATGGACTGTATGTAAGCACAGATGTATTTCTCTCAACCTGTCAAAACACTTTTACTAGAAGCATCTAGAAGTATTTGTGTTTTATATCTGGGAAGATACCGACTTGCAATACCCATTTATAGTGCTTAAGTGACGGCGACAGAGCTAGCATCGTAGGGACTGTACCTTGGGCTGCCCAGAAACAGGCGAGCTCAATGCCACATAAACTAAATGTGTAGAAGTTTGGGGTTAATATTCTAAATTTCTCTGCCACGCCGCGTATCCTCTCACTTCGAGAAATATTTTGTCAGTAGTTCACTACACACCAAACCAAAGCGCGAGGAATTTCAAGTGTTATGGTGACACACAGGTAGCCTAGGTAGTACACATACCCAGTGTAGCTACCCCTATGTTACCCACTATGCATATCTACTAATAGTCTCCTCTACTGCACACGTCTACACTAACAGTCTCCTCCGCGTTAGTATTCCATTTTAGCTATCTGCAGCTGAAAATCAGAATGACATTACGTGACAGTGCACATCGTATTTTTCCCCAGGGTGGAAGTGAAACTCGCAAATAACGCGCGTGCTTCTCAAATGGTCTTGACATTAATTTCCCCTATTATTGTCAGATTAGGAGCTAGTAAAGGGTTAAATGATTTGTGAGTGGGAGGGATGACTTTTGTAATACGTTTTCCCCGATGTTCCAGTTTTCTAACGTATCTAAACGGCTATAGGACATTATTTACGTGAAGATGGAAGCTGCATGTATGGCCTAATGAAACAGAAGAAATATTAGTATTTACTGGTATTGTACACTTGAGGATTAATTGTTGTAGGCTATACTTAATATTGTATGGTTATGTACACACAAGTCTATTACATTGTAATATAAATATTTTTATGTGTGTTTTATTCTAATATCTTTAAAGTGCTTATGTATTTAATGTAGTTACTTAATCCATAAATAAATTATTTTGAGAAACTATGATGATATTACAGGTTTAATAAATGAACGTTTTTGCTCTCTCCACAGTTCCATGTGCTTAGTAGAGAAAACTTGTAAAGCCCACAGACCAGCTGTGGGGCTCACCCTGTGCCACCTCTCGAATGACTTTTAGAGTGTCACAAAATAATAACTTCATCATAAATCGTGCCTTCAAAAAGCATTTCATGCAGGTCTTGACATTTACTGGCAGCAGGGCCTCTTAAAACACCTGCTTTTTCTGTTAACAATAGCCTAGTGCTCTTTGTGCACATATTTAGGTTGTGTAGTACAGTAGTGGTTTAAGGACGTCACTGAATTGTATCCCTTGGGTACTTCGATCTTAGATGGCATTTGCTTCTTCATATTATTTTGCATCATTTGCTTTCATCTGTATCATATTACTGCCACAGATTTGAAGAAACGTTGTTCTTCTCTCCTTATTCCTTGAGGTTGTTTTTCCTTAATATCCTTATTTTTTCTGTTTTCAGTTCAGTTTAAAGGGAGAAAAGTAACAATCAAAGATGTGTAGGTACAGAAAGCATGCCTAAGAGCTATGACTTAATAGCTTAACCACAGATGGTTGTCCCTGTATGATTATGTGGGTAAATATTAAACCACTGTTGAGCCAAACACAGTGAAAGATCAGGTTTTTAAAATTTTAAATTCCCCTGTGCAGCAGTTTGAGAGAGTATCAGTAACTTCCGTAATGGTACTTTTTATTTTTATCATTATTATTATTATTGATTTTGTTCTCAAGCCAAGACTCATGCCAAGTATAGAATCTCACATTCTTCTTCTGTCCAGTTATGCTGCCAGTCGATTGGTTAAAAGGAGGAGCTGCCACTTGATTGGTAAACAGGACATTTTTAACTGCCAGGTAAAGCATCCTCAATTTCTGTATGCAGCAGGCTTAAGAGCACATGACATTTGTTCACAAACAAATGCACAAATTCAACAACTCTGTAATTTTACTAGTTTACTGCAGGCTCCAAAGTAAATATACTACTGCTTTTTATTTCCTGGTAGGTGTGTGTCGAAGGATACAGAAGATGTGTGTAGAAAGTCAGGCCAGCCAGTTTTGTCACATTTTACATAAGCAATGCATGAAGCGTGACAGGCTATCCTGCCACTTCCATTTCTAATCTTGCTAGTCAGCATTCTCATCACTTGTAAATTCATTTTGTAGATGGAACCATTGAGCTCATTCAGTTTGACCTACATAGTTTAACGGGTTAAGCTGCACAGGTCATTACATCAAAAAAGCAATCCAAAGTGCACTATTTTGTGATTATGTCATATGGTAGGGAACTTAAACTATTTGAATAACAAATGCTTTGTCAGTTAGGTGTAGCAAACCTTTTGTTAATCTGTGTGCTAAATGCTCTCACTGCCAGATAACTAGCACAAAGGTGACACATTTAAGCAATGTCATCATTCATTGTTTAACATGCCAGGTCAATGTGCCATTTTTAAAGGCTATGAAATACCCTTTTCTCTTGAATATGACTTGTTTTCTTTTGTTTATGCTGGAGGTGTACACTATAAAAACATTTGCCGAAAGGGTACTAAGAAATGACTTTTTCAGAGTGGCAGATTTATGATTAAAAAAAAGATGCCTGAACTTTTCATATCAAAGGCACAGTGATTCTGTATTTCTTTTGATAGGGCTTAGAGGTAGCAAGGAGTGTTGGCACACAGAGGAACCAGTCAGGCTAGTTGTAACACTAGAGAACCCCACCAGAGGAACAGGCAGTCATTGAACAGCTCTGTCTGACAGTGGAGACACTGTGCACCTACAGTATATGAGTTATTGAGCCATTGGTCTGCATGAATGAAGCTCAGATATCACGTGGCACAGGGCAGCTCGGTGAGAGGTGGTGTGAGTGGTATAAGCAGGCCATGGGGGCTGTGGGCCACGCTGTGGGATTCAATGAATGGCTCTGTTTGTTTCCTCTGGTCCACTGTAGAGCCAGTGATGAGAGAGAAGGAGAGAGAGAGAGGAAAACCAATTTGTCCCCTTCTCCTGGCCACTGTGCACACCGCTTGTGTGGGGACACCATACTTTTTGTAGTTTCTCTTAAGTAGCATGTTGAACTGTAAATTTAAAGCTCAGGTTTGTTCTTTCTTCTAATATTGGAGGGAGAGCGCTCCACTGAAAGTTTAGGGTATCCAACATACCATTATGTATTATTTACAGTGTTCTCATCTGTTTAAAATAAGTCCCATAAATTCAGTTTTCAAATGAACAGATAGTCAGAAGGGATAGATTGTTTCTGGGTGGAAACAACCCCACTGTAATTGTCTGAACTAAATATTATCTGCCTGCTATTGTCATATTAAGTCGATTGGATAATGACTTGTATGACAATATAGTATTTGACTGTCTTTCAATGCATGGTTAATTAAACTGCCAATTTAAACATTGCCTGTACTGTAAGAATGCTTCCTTTCAGTTTGAGTCTTACTGTCCAGCTAGGAGCTTGGCTGTGTCATCTGCTGATAATGGCTGGGAGTCCACATCAGGAAAACAAATAGGCTTCATTTTGCCAGGGATAGGGGTGAGTAGGTCAGCCAGGGTCCCCCTGTCACACCACTCTCCACCTCCTCCAACTGATTTGGGTGCACTCGTTGGATACACCTATCCTCTGTTCGGCACCTGCCTCTTTGTGAGCTGTGGGGCTTAGCTGTGGAAAGTAGTTGTGGTAGTATGTGTGTGTGTGTGTGTGTGTGTTGGAGAATTGCATTCACCTCACCCTGTTATTCTTCATGCATTTAGATGTTGCTGCAATGGGATGAGAATGATGTGCAATTGCCTACTCCAAAAAAAAAAAAAATTGTGTGAAAAATGGGGAAAGTGAGAAGTTACATTTATATGCAACAAAGAATAAAAATAACAAAGAATGATTTGTTTTGACAGGGCGTAGGGAACATTTTTTTACACCCCCACATAGCTATCAGTTGCTGTCACCTTGGCTTTTGTCGGTCCCAACCTCTCTGTCGTACGGTTTTCCTGTGTGTAACTTTCATTTGTGTCTAGTTATCTAAGGATTAATATTTGACAGCCAATAATCATTGCTGTTTTTGCATTGCAATAAATGTCAATAAATGATCCTTTCCCAGTTGCACTCTGGAAACAATGAAGTTAAAGCAACAGTGTAAGCAACAAGGGAAATCAGGTTCAGCCAAACAAAACAGACCCTCTCTCTGCCTAAGTAGCCGAAAGAATGCAACCCTCTAAATGAACTTTTACTGTACTCAGTCTTACAGGGTTGCTGTTTGGCTGAGGAATGGTTATTTTAGACACAGGTTATGTTATTTCACTTTAACTTGCCTTGGTGGTTTTTGGTCAACTGTTTTTGCCTTTAAAAGAAGGCACACACCGTTTAAAAAGTCAGTATTACTGGTAGCATAGAGACTTGGGTGTTAAGGCAATTCTGAAATGAAGCTTCATTTTGAGGTAAGCTCAGGTCAGGGCCCACTTTAAACAAACAGACTTTGGTGAGCTGTGTTCTCACTCCAGTTTGTTCATTTAAAATCCTTGCTGCCTGTTCGGGTGTGTCATTTTGGGAGTACACTTCAGCACTTTATGTTGCCGTCATGTTTGGCCGGAGATCCCTGTACTCCAAAACAGAACCACAGTCTTTACACTGAATCCTTTTTTTATACTCCTGACTTGCAGGGCCTATTTGCAGTGCAGAGGTTTTGGCTGCTGGGGAGAGAGAGTGAGTCGACTGTCTGAGAAGAGCTGGCACCGGGGCCGTGCTGAATAATTGCTTGTTTCTTTACTGGCAGAAGAGTGGCACCAGGGTGGTGTGTGCGTGCGCGTATGTGTGAGAGCGAGGCAGTGGAGAGGGGTGAGGGAGGAAGGGGGGTGGGACAAAATTTGCCACATCACCATTTAACTGCAGCACAGTGGTTACATTGTCCGAGCTACCCCCGCTCTGCGAGCGGAGCATGCTCCGCTGTTATCCAGCCCCTTGCTGAAGGTAGTAGGCAGTTGCTCTGTGAGATTCCCTTAAACTGTGCATTTTTACACAAGTATTACTGTCTCATACAAGTATGAGAAAGAAAAGCTTTTGATTTTGCCCAGCAGTCCCCATCAGTGAGCCCTCCTCCTGTTACCCTGCAGTGAGCGGCACAATGGTGCCGGACGCATTTCCTCATTCCGTGTGCCCTCATCAGGCACAGAGCTGCTTTTTAAATATTCACCTCTCTGGCTGAGTGGCTCTTTTTAAATATTCACCCACCCAAGCTGAGTGACTCTCTGACCTGCGTGGATGAATGCCTCTGTGAAGGGCAGGCCTGTGGGGGCAGCCTGGCAACGCGCATAGGTTAACTGACGTGCCGGCACCACCTGTGTGGCAGCTGAGCGAGGGGCGCTTTACGGCCGAAACCCCAGAGGCCCTGACAGGAAGCTGGGGCGTGCTGCGGTGGGCCGACCGCCAGTTGGTCCATTCGCCGCCCCGGCCGGACGGCCCCGTGGAGGGCTGGCCCTGGCCCTCCTGTGCGCCGCTTATGTAAGACAATGCCGGAGTTCA
Source organism: Megalops cyprinoides (assembly GCF_013368585.1). Taxonomy (NCBI): domain Eukaryota; kingdom Metazoa; phylum Chordata; class Actinopteri; order Elopiformes; family Megalopidae; genus Megalops; species Megalops cyprinoides. The sequence continues at coordinate 56,587,561 of NC_050583.1, forward strand.
GCTGGAAGTTGTGAGTGCGTGGCTGTGTGACGCTCCCTCTGCGAGCAGCAGTGCAGCGTACAGTACAGGGCAGGGGCCCGCAGCGGGGCTGCACACTACACAGCCCAGCTTTTGTCTTCTCAGTTTGCCACTCTCACAGCTCTCCCCCTGAGATTATTTAACATGGCTAACGAAGTGCTGGCTGTGTCAGTTATTTAAAAAGCTCTCTCATGCGTACCCCTGAGCTTGCAAAGAAACACAGGACAGGTTTTTCCGTTGGGCAAAACGGAAAACTATAATGGATGAGGCCAAATATTAGATCATTACATTAGATCATCAATTACTAGGATCAATTACTTGGATTGATACTGACATGCTTATTAAAGCTTGTCAGTGGTTTTTGTAATTTAATTATTTACCTCATATAAAACGCACACCTGTACTGAGCAATGCTTTTTGAGCAGTGCTTTGCTTCTGAACTGCATAATTGGTCTGAAGCCTTCCCTGAGATTAGCGTTGACAGGAAAAGTTTGCTGCACAGAGAAGCAAGATGATCGCATTTATTACTATGCAGTGTGAAGGTCTGGTTTGAGATGAGGGAAACTGAGGTTATAATTTGGCCATCGCAGTCGTCTGATATTATATATCCATCGAGTACCTTTGCCCCACCTCAGCCTAAGTCCTACCAAGGTTCATGAGTGTAAACCTGGAAATCAGCAGGGAGTGGATTGCTTGTAAAAAACACAAAGAATGTACTACCAAAGGCACACTTTATTGTTTGAGAGGAAGTCTATGAGAAGTGAAGCTGCCATTATGTTTTGGCATTCAGAGAATAATAAACTAATAGTATGTTTACTGTGCGTATGATATCATGTTTCGTATCATAATTCACTTTCCTATAATGAAGGCATTCATTTCTAGCCGTCATTTTTTGATATTGTAGCATTGTTTTCTCAAGAACAAATGCATTTATTTGGTTTTGCTCGCCCTTACCTACGTCACTGAGTAATACAGTAATGTCACATTGAAATGACTTTCTTTTGTTTTGTATAAAATAATTGTTTTCAGTGTGTGCCAAAGATATGAAATATTTGAGGCTCATATTATCTCAGTGTGTAAAGGTGTATGTAGGATGATGTCAGTGACTCTGGAAACAACGGATTCTTAAACAGTTTTTCCCCCAGAATTCTGTAGAACCTTATAAATTTCGCATGGGTCCAGGCCTCTGAGCGTCCTGTTATTTCAGCTGGTGTACAGACATTGTTTTTATATCTGACTTATGAGGAAAAAATACTGCCAGGATGGGGGAAATATTTTGACATATTGTCTTTAGGTGGTTTTTTTAGGCCTGTGGGGTACAAATGAATTACAAAGCTCAGTTTTTTGCTCCCCTCATGTGCAGTGGTCTAAAAACCCTTGGGGGGGTCATGTGAAGTTGCAGCTGACATTAATATTTCATGGTTGACTGCAAACCCATAATGCTGTTCGATATTCGGTTGCTGTTGTGCCTTTTGCTCTCACGTGTTGTCCGCCTTCGCCGGTGTCTGAAGCACCGGTGTCTGACGCACAGCTTGCTGCGTTTTTCAGGATCTCCAGAGATCGACCAACGTGGTGTACCAGGCTCACCATGTGAGCAGGAGCAAGAGAGGCCAAGTGGTGGGCACCAGAGGAGGCTTCCGAGGCTGCACTGTCTGGCTGACTGGTAAGCCAAGTGCCACCAGTGGCGTGGTGGGCAGGAGACATCACGGTACTGGGCAGACCAGTAAAATCAGAGTTCCGCTCGAGATTACATTACATTACATTCATTTAACAGACGTTCTTATCCAGAGCAACTTCCAGCACAATAGAACATAAGTGTATCCATTCAAGTTAAATGAGCAATGGTGTCAGACCATTGAGTGTGAACATAACACCATTCAAGCCCTACCACAAGTAAACATGCACAATCTGACGAAGCAGTGGAAGCCAAGTATACTACCGTACAAATTATGATGCTTTGCACCGAGGCTGCAGTGCAGCCCTCCAGGCCTTTGCCGCCGCATAACTTCCTGTGTCCCTCTGTGGAATTCCATGCGGGCATGTGCAGCCCGTGTGTTTCCACTTTGGTTCCTCTTTCGTGCTGCCACATTTACCCAGATCCAAACAGCAGCTGTACTGCACACATCAAACGATGCCTTGGTTGGAATTCACCCATGTCATGGCTTAACTTTTTTTTTTGTCATCAATCACGCAGGCCTGTCTGGTGCTGGGAAGACCACGGTTGGCTTTGCTCTGGAGGAGTACCTGGTGTCTCACGCCATCCCCTGCTACTCGCTGGACGGGGACAACATCCGGCATGGGCTCAACAAAAACCTGGGCTTCACTTCCGCGGACAGGGAGGAGAACATCCGCCGCATCGCCGAGGTGGCGAAGCTGTTCGCTGACGCCGGCCTCGTGTGCATCACCAGCTTCATTTCCCCCTTCACCAAGGTGAGCTACACCCTTTTGCGTGTTTCCATCACCCTAAACAAGAGAATTTTCACCCCACTTCAGTAATTAAACCAAAATTGGACACACAAATGACTGCAATAAAGCTACAATGATTAGAGGCTAACCAGGAAGGTTTACTGTAAGGGTGATGGCATGAATCCAAGGATTCATACTGAATACTGAATACACAGGTTGATGCAACTGTCTGAGGACCAGGTGAAGTCTATGATACTGTGTCACGCTACGTTGCTCTTCATTCACCAGTAAATCACATTAAATGTTTGCCTAAGATACGCCTTTACTCAGGATGACTTACCATGCTCGCATGTTATCAGTTTATATAGCTTATAAACGATGTTTCGCAATTATGGCTAAGCACAGTGCCACGCCTGGGAAGCCAAGTGCAAACCTGCGGATTATGAGGCCTGTTCCTTACCGTTACACCATGCCAATACCTGTGACACACTTTTGGTCTGTGCGCAGGACCGAGCCGAGGCCAGGAAGATCCACGAGAGTGCCGGGCTGCCCTTCTTCGAGGTGTTCGTCAACGCGCCCCTGGAGGTGTGTGAGCAACGGGACGTCAAAGGACTGTACAAGAGGGCCCGCGCCGGAGAGATTAAAGGTACCACACTGACTGTGCGAACGAAGAGCTGAGGACGGGATGAGACAAAGACCACAAAGTGCCTTTCATCCACTTCTCAATTTAGCAGATGTCATTATCTGGATGATACAGTGCTGTTAATTCTATAGAACATACAAGACACTCATTGTGAGGGATAAGGAATGGTAGTAGAGACAGTGAAAAATGTAATTACTTGCTGCAGTGGCAGTTTCAGTTACAGAAACAAAACACCTCTGTAGCCTTAGCAAGTGTTATGATAATGATAATCATATATATATATCAGTCATAATCATCATAATCATGTATATCATAATCTGTATCAAGCAGGTACATGCAGTTGCTTGAGGGGCACGTTTCTGGAGGTTTTTAGTATTGCATTTAATACTTTGTGAGGTGGGACAAATAGCAAAAACTTGCTTTTGAGGGATGGAGCATCTACCCCAGCATTAGCCTCACAAATACAGGCAGTCTGGGTTTTGTGCGGAACTGGTTCATGACAATCCACATGTACATTTGTCAAATTAGCGCCATTACAACAGAAAATCCTGATTCACGACACATCTTTAAGGTTAATATCTTTAAGGGAACAAATCTGCAGTCATCCAATGTTCTGTAATCAGGAGCGTAACCTCAACTTAAAACACTGTGTTCTATCCAAACAAGGGATTCAGTGAATGGTCAACTTATCAGTTATCCAACCTGCTTCCCAGGAATGTTTCTCGAAAGCTGGGGCTGCCTGGACATGCCAGTCCAAGTTACAGATTTCATCAAGGAATTTCAGAATGTTCAAAAGAGCTTGGGTGCAATCTGAGATGCGGCTTTGATTGTACGACAGGCTTGGCTCAAAGGAACCTTTTTTTGTTGCGTCAGTTAACCTCACTTCTCTTCTGACAGTACCACCCATCTACAGCAGTGCAAACCTTAGCAGAGAGAATTTGCCTCCTTTGGTAGACTGAACACTCGGCCCTGTCGCCCCAGGCTTCACTGGAATCGACTCGGACTACGAGAAGCCTGACGCCCCTGAGCTGGTCCTGAAGACCGGAGAGATCACTGTGAATGAGTGCATCCAGCATGTGGTGGAGCTTCTGAAGGAGCAGGTGAGCCTGCAGCCTTTAGATTTGTGCTCGTCCCCTCCAACTCCCCTTCCCCATTACCCCCCACCCCCCCCTTTCTGGCAGCTGCTTAACCCTTTCGTATGTGACTTATTTTATGCTACAGTATGTTTATGTACGTGGTTTGTTACATTTTGTTTAGCGTTATTAAGGTTCTCATAGTTTTCACCACCGTATTTGCTATACTTCGTAATGTTAAATCACTGTTTCCTCAAAGCTAACGTTAGCTAGAATTTTTCTAATCAAGTGTGCTGATTACACCAGTGTGACCGTACACACGAGAAGACAGCAGAGGGGTGTTCTGTGCTAGAGTGGAGGGAATGATTCTGGAGTTAACATGAAGTGAGCCGGATAACACCGTGGGTCTATTTCTCCAGAACATCGTACCCACTGGCGTCATGGAGGAGGTGAACGAGCTCTTCGTTTCCGAGAACAAGCTGAATCTTGCAATTGCCGATGCCAACACTCTACCCACCCTTAGCATCACCAAGGTAACGTTGTATAACAAACTAAAAAAAAAGTTTTTCCACATTTTTTTTGTCATGGCATTTGAAATTGTCTCAGCAAGGACAATTTTTCAGTGTGTTCTAGTGTACAAATAGATAACTTTCGAGAGTAATTATTTATTTTGTGTTGTTTACTTTGCTTTTAGATTAACAGGCAACTTTGGCATCATTATTCATGTGCTGAAGCGTGCTTGTCCGTTTAGGGACAGCAATCTTTTGGACGTTTACCTCGTCATTAAGCAAGACTCAGTATGAGAGTTCAAAACAACAGAGCTCAGGTAGAGGAAAATAATAGAACCCTGGTAAGGAGAGGCATGAGGGCTCCATTTCGCAGCCGTCTTTTGGTAAAAATCTCAGTGTAATCCGTTTTAACTTGTTTCAACTGTCCAGGAATGCCACAATATGAACTTTGTTGAAAAACCAAGTTAAATCAGGGGCTTGAAACATTAAAATTAAAAATGTGACCATAACAATTGCACATTGCCGAAATGTTACAATATACAGGTTTTGATGCTCTTTGTGTAATATAACAAATTATATGTATAACAAACATTGACTTGTGTGAAATATTCCCTTCAGCTCCATCACTATTTAGTGTAACGTGCACGTAATGGTGTTACTTAAACAGTGCACAAGGGATTTGTACTGCAGCTCAACATCCTGCTAACAGAGTGGATGCTGGTTCTTGCTCTCCTAATGGTCATATTTCCTTGCTTTTCTCCAGCTGGATCTGCAGTGGGTACAAGTGCTAGCTGAAGGCTGGGCCAGTCCTCTTAAGGGCTTCATGAGAGAGAGGGAGTTTCTACAAGTCCTGCATTTCAGCACACTACTGGATGGTAGCTGGACATCTTGAATTCTGAACACCCAAACCCATTTTCCTGTATAAAGTATATTGTTTGTTATGCTTGAGTGATGTTAGGGGTTTTCCACATTCAGAACAAAATGAAAAAATCAATTGACACACACTGTATTGAGATCTGTATTGATAATCTGTGATACTATTCAGGGTGGGAAAAGCCCCTGTTTAAAGGTCAGAAGACCAATATGTTTCCCTTCCATATTTAGATTTTTTTGGCATTGATTGTAGGTTATTGTGATATTACCTACACATAGATCAAGATTTTGTTTTCCTTGGTGGTGGGATTGTAGAGGTTCACCGGTGTCTCAGGGAAAACCAATTAGTAATTATGGAGCTCACGTGTCTTGTCTGAAAATGGCAGCTTCTGAATAGCGTACTAAGTGATCTGCTCGCTGTGATGTTGGCAGGCGGCACCATCAACCTGTCTGTGCCGATCGTCCTGCCCGTTTCAACCGAGAAGAAGGAGAGCCTTGACGGCTGCGCTGCCTTTGCCCTGGAGTACAAAGGCCGGAGAGTGGCCATCCTCCGCAACCCGGAGTTTTACGAACACCGCAAGGAGGAGCGCTGCTCCAGGCAGTGGGGAACCTCCTGCCCGCAGCACCCTTACATTAAGGTCAGACTCGCCTTTCACATTACCGTGGCAACCGCCGCCATAAATCATTTTCCGTTTTCACCCTCCCCCTTTATGTGTTTGCAGACGATAATGTGGGCGCTCTTTTTTTAGAAATACATTTGCGGAGATAATAAGGGATGTCTCTGTTAAGATATTAACGGACGGCACTGAGACAGAATCAATATCGCACTGGCTGCATCTGTAAATAAGATGGGTGCGCCTGAGTGACTGTAAACACCTGCCATATGTCGTCTTTAATAGATGGTAATGGAGAGTGGCGATTGGCTGGTCGGCGGTGACCTGGAAGTCCTCGAACGAATCAAGTGGAATGACGGCCTGGATCAGTACCGTCTGACTCCCCGGGAACTGAAGCAGAAATTCAAGGGGATGAAAGCAGGTAAAAGATCACAATCAGGATATGTGTCACAAATCACTGCCTCACCCGCTGAGGGAAATGGTGCATTGTGCTTCAGCACTTGCCAAGGGTGCGGAGGGCTAAAGAAAGCAGTAGTTACAGAGCACACTTCCTCATCCCTTGGCAGTTCCATTACCTGTAACCTCCTGGAGAAGGACAAAGCTGCATCACAAGCCATTACTGTGTTTGAGTGATGGGAAATATGAGAAGGATGAGTATCATCCCTCTGGAGCAGTCTCCACTATTTTCTATGTCTACAGGAAAAATCATCAAGTAATATACACCTGATCCAACTTAGAAATCAGCTGGTACCCTGAGGGTTTTAAAATGTAGGGTCCATTTGCCACACGGCGTCCTATTAAATTTTGCATCAAAATTGTTGTGTAGCATAGTGGTTAGGCTGAGGGCTTGTAAACAGAAAGTTGCTGGTTTGATTGATTGTTGGGGCAGTGGTGCTGTACCTTTGGGCAAGGTAATTAAACCAGAATTGCCTCAGTAAATATCCAGCCATGTGGCTAACATGTAAAAATTGTAACCTATGTAAATCCCTCTGGATTAGAGCATCTAAATGACAATATGTTCCTGAAAAAATATGGCCAATTCATTTTATGTGAAAATTTATGTAAACAATGTTCTGAGCATGAAAAAGGCATTTAAAAGTGCTTGCATACCTCAGTGTGAGCCCTGGGAGTTCTGTGACTCATGAAACTCTGTTGTGTGTGTGTGTGTGTGTGTGCACGTGTCCACCAGACGCCGTTTTCGCGTTCCAGCTCCGCAACCCTGTCCACAACGGGCACGCCCTGCTGATGCAGGACACCAAGCGGCGGCTGCTGGAGCGCGGTTACCAGCGCCCGGTGCTGCTGCTCCACCCGCTGGGCGGGTGGACCAAGGACGACGACGTGCCCCTGGACTGGCGCATGAAGCAGCATGCCGCCGTGCTGGAGGAGGGAGTACTGGACCCGGACTCCACCATCGTGGCCATATTCCCCTCTCCCATGATGTACGCCGGGCCGACGGAGGTACCGCTGGCTACTCGCACTGTTCCTCCGCTTTGCACACTAGCCCTCTCAGGACTGAGGTGGTTAGTGTGCCTTTCGAACAGGCAAACGCAAAGACGGCCTCCAGTTTAAGTTTGTTAACGGCTGACTAACTTGACTAACCTGTGGTGAGAAATAGAGGTTGGGCAAACATGAGTACTGGTAGCTTCCCTTCCAGTAAAAGCTTGCACCCAGGACAGGACAAACAGGCATTCATTAACTGCTGTGGAAAAGTAATTTACTGCTGAAAGTACACAGTGAACTACAATGCCACAAACTTTACCCCACAGACCAGGGGTGGAGCCGATGGCTCATTGCAGAGGGGGCGAGGACCTGTGGTGGGCCCTTACACAGCCTATTACAGGCTGTATGGAGATGCAAGACAGATCCAAGGGGAAAGTTACGGAGACAGTAGGGCGGAACGGAGAAAAATGCAGATTACAATGAGGTGTGCTATTTCAGCACACCTCATTGCGTGAGACCATTTTTAAATACCGCGGGTCTGTCAGCAGTGATGGCGATGGGAAATAAAACAAGACAGCCGGTGATCGCCGAGTTCCTACTTAGGGACTCGAACAGAGGGCGTAATTTTCCTGTTTGTACACTTACACAAGGATACTGGACAGCGAATAAAGTTTTCTGTAACTCTATTGTGTCTCTGCTCATTCAAAATAAATATTGCGGCGAGAAAATTAGCTAGGGGTCGGTCGAAACCATTACGCCCTCAGTCTGACTTTTAAATTTTTCTCTTGCAATCAAAACACACAAACAAACTTTATTCAAAATACTCAACAAACAAAAATGCATGTTCAGTCAGGCAGATTGGGCCCAAGGTGGACCCCTTTGTTACTGGAAGAACCGTAGGCCCAGGGCAGCCACACCCTCTGCCCCCCCCTACTCGCTCCGCTACAGCCACAGACGTTACTATAGGGTTTCTGAGGACATTCAAAATAAATAGTTCCCTTAATGTTTGTGTTTGGCCCAGAACCCTGCACTAGGGTGAACTCCTGTTTGTGTTTGCGTTACCTCAGGTGCAGTGGCACTGCCGGGCACGGATGATAGCCGGGTCCAACTTCTACATCGTCGGCCGAGACCCTGCAGGCATGCCCCACCCGGAGACCAAGCAGGACCTGTACGAGCCCACACACGGGGGCAAGGTGCTGACCATGGCCCCCGGCCTCACCTCTGTGGAGATCATCCCCTTCCGAGTCGCTGCTTACAACAAAACCAAGAGAGCCATGGATTTCTACGACAAGGAGAGGTGAGGCGCACAACAGTCCCTTACATCATCAGTTCTTTACGTCCAGGTTGTTCCAAGGACACAGAATCCCGGGTCCCCTGCTCACTGCCATGCTGCCTTGCTTTTTCAGGCACAGTGAGTTTGAGTTCATCTCCGGCACCCGAATGAGAAAGCTGGCAAGGAGCGGCGAGAACCCACCCGATGGCTTCATGGCCCCCAAAGCCTGGAAGGTCCTCACCGAGTACTACACCTCTCTGCAGAAGGACCAGTGAACACACATCTCACTCCCTGGAAAAAAAGACCTGAGGTCTCCCTTCAGCACAGAAACGGAAACATTCCTATTTTATATTCTTCTTTAATTCTTCATGTTTAATCTTCATATATGAAGGTCTGTAGTCACACATATTTTATAACTGTAAAATTGTCTTGTATTAGCAGTATGATTGTATTTTTACCATCTGATTCTCTGATTACTCCAGCAGTCTGAGACAGATGTAGAGAAGCTGATAAAAGCAAGTCTCTGCTGGTTAAACCACAAAATTTCAGCACTTGCCAGTTGACAGCTGAAGAGAGCTGTCGTTACATTGCACACAGTACTGGTAAATGTGAGTGCATGTGGTAAACCCCCACAAAAGACATGGTGAAATGGTGTGCAACACAATTATTTCTCACCATTTTAGGGTTGACCCTACATTTACACTCTGAATGACCCTGTGCAGAGTTTGAAATGGTAACAATTTAGACTAATCATTACCTTTCACATTCAGTTATGAGCCAAGTGAGATTACTGAAGTTACATTCATGAGCAATCATGTATTTCATGTATGGAAATTTGTGGCATTTTTGTAAGTATTAAGTTATTATTCTTGAATGCTTTCGTGCAGCATCCACTGTTGATACGGGATTGGGGAACATCATTTCCTGGTATCACCTAACATTGAAAAGGGCTACCTATGCATTTTCCTCTACACAGCACAAGTGCCTTTTTCTGTTGAATGTCAATATGAATGTACTACTGTACAAGTATGTAACATTTCTATTTTTAAAGCTGTGATTGGATGCCTAAATGAATGATGTTATCTTGCATTAGCATATCTTCATATCTGAATCTAATTAGGTGGCAATTAGGGATAAGAAACCCTTATGTTGGTTTTGCAGGTACCAATGGGATAGCCCCCCATGTGTGACAGGAAAAAAACATATTTATTGAATTCAGTCTTTGTGCCTTAACTGATTCTTTTTATATTTATCTTAACTTTTTAAACTGTAATTTTAGTAGAAATATTAAATCTTTCAAATAAACCTTTACCTTTGATTTCTTGGTGTTATCATTGAGACATTTTAGAAGACACCCTTATCTGGAGTACCACAAAGTGCATAAAACACATTATACAGCACCATTCATTAAGAAAGTATTGAGATGTCAGTGTAATTAAAACATTTCAGGTTAAGCAGAATGCTCCTTTCCTTCTATATTAAAAGGGATTTAAAAAGGGATGTTTTGACTGATGTTTTATTAGAACAACAGTTCAATCCAGACAAAAACTAAAATATTAACCATTCTGACATCCAGCTATATCCCACTGAAAAGTTGTAACATTAACTCTTAATTGGCAATTTCATCATTTCCACACATTTATTTACATGTTCTGATACCATCGTTTTAAACAGGAAGAAATTGATTATAAGCAGACTGGTTCTCCTCGCATGCCCTGCTTGTAGAGTAGCAGGTTAATGGAACAGAAACCATAAAAGCAATGAATATTAGCACTAGAAGCATTTTACAGCAGCCCTGTAGCCAAGCACTGTTTCTGTTGATCTGTCGTTCACAAGGGGAATGGAGAGGTATAGACTCCAGTTTTCAGACCAGAGGTAATGAGGTACCAAGTCAGAGGGTATCCTGCGTGTAACAACATCTGCTTTTTCTCTTACAGACAACATCATGAACAATCAGGCAGCAAAGAACAGCTAATGGCATCGCTAGGTTAAACAGCATCAATAAATAATGGCTCTGCTTATCTGCATTATTATAAACTAAAAGGCAATGTCCGAGCAGAATTTCCTGATACTCCTTCAACTTTTGCATCAGTCCCCTTTCCACACCTCCCCCCTTGGCAAAAAATTAATTCATATTGTGTCAGTGTTAACTACAACTGTACTTCCTCATCTTGTGCCAGAGTCACTACACAAGCCTACTCAGTGCTTTCAGCAGCCTCCTTGAACTTCTCATTAAATTTACAACCTGCAAAAAAAAAAAAAAAAGAGTATGGGTAAGAGCCCCCCCACTGTATTGCTCTTTACTTCTGCAAGGAGATTACTTCCAACAGTGAGAGAGGCACCATGTGTACCCCTTTTTTGCACAGATATTTCATGATATCCAGCATTCTTGTACAATTTCATATGAATGGCTCAACCACAGCAGCTGCATGGTGGAACCTCTGGACCACAATGATCCTCGTGCATCTGGTGAGTTCAAAAGGAGCACCTGCTTTTTCTCCTCTTCAGATCAGAAACTGCAAGTCTGTGTTCCTGCTGCACACCTCGAAACCGAGTTTTTGTTTTGCTTTGCTTTGTTTTTTTTTTTTTTAAATGAAATTGTAAACGAAACAGAAAAAGGAAAGAACAAAAAACAGATATCCCTCAACCCTCTTCCCTGGAGGAGGACTCAGTCCAAGGCAGCGTGCACCAGAACGTTCTGTGCTCCAGCACACTTGGATTTCTTAATCTTCTGGATGGCCCGCTGCAGGTCCTGCTGCTGGATTGGCCGGATGTTGTCCTCCTCTGGGCTGGGGAGACAAAGGTGCAACACAAGGCTCCATGTTAACGATCCCCAAACACGCATCAAAGCGCCCCCCACCCACGTCCTTAGCTGTTCACCTTACAACTGCCTCTCAACGTGTATATCAAGTTTGACCGAAATTAATTTATTTATAAATGCTTGGTATGTTCATCCCCAAGTATCATTCTACTGACGAGAATCATGGCTGACTTTAGAGATCTTTTAAAACCTTCATGAAGATGGCTGCTTGGTTGCTCATCTGGCCAGGTAAACTCACTCTCCATCACCACAACCGTGTGGAGCATCGCTTTTTCCAGACCGAACCAATAATGCGCTTCTCCTGCTCTGAGGAGTACCTGATGTCAGGGTGGCTGCTGTGAACGATGTCCCGCACACAGAGCAGCGCGGCGTCCCGGCACATCTCCCTGAGGTCGCTTCCAGAGAAGCCCTCCGTCTCCCTCGCCACTTCACGCAGGTCGATGGCGGAATCCACCTGCGGCAAATGCACTCAAGTGTCACTGAATGCAAAAGCAAGTAACGCATGCTCCCGCTATATGGAATTTCGGTGCTTGCGGTGGTCTTCCACAGCAGACACCAGAATTACAGAACCTATTTGAACTCAGAAAAGTCCCTAAACAACACACAGCTTGTAAAATATCTTAAAAGTGACTGTTTGAAAATATCTTAAGGAGCTTGTAAAAGCTCCTTAACCGCTATGCTGTGTAGCACAGTGGTTAAGGAGCAGGACTCGTAACTGAAAGGTTGTCGGTTCAAGTCCCTGCTGGGGCACTGCTGCTGTACCCTTGGGCAAGGTAGTTAACCTGCAATTGCCTCAGTAAATATCCAGCTGTTTGGATAACAAAAAAAAACTAACTGCTCTAAGTCGCTCTGGATAAGAATGTCTGCTATAATGTCATGTAATAATGTATCAATGCATTACTAAAATAACTAGATTTTAGACTTGGATAGAAACACTTACATTTTCATTTTCCAGTATTAGTTTCAAGATTTCTTCCCTCTGTTTCAGATTCTGCAACAAGGAAGGGGAAAATGGTACATATTACTGTGTACTCTTGTATGCATTAAAAAAAATCCAATCAAATGTAACACTACTGCCAGTAAAAATATAACCAAAGAACAGAAATACATTTTAACTTAAGTGAATTAAAAATCTATTTAATCAAAAGGAAACTAGCTGGGTTAGTCAATATGGTATGGAAATAATTGACATCTCTGTACAATTTTGCATGGTTCTTAACTCAAATGTAAAATAAGATACAACATAGAATATAATGAACATGGATACAGAACCTACAAGTCTCCGAATCAAATTCTAAATCAGATTTTATTTCAAATTGACCCCCATGTGTTCTATGAGCAAATAATCCCTGGTAGAAGCATTTGGTTAGACAAAGCATTCAGGAATTCTGGATTTAGCACTGGAAAACCTATAGTGTATGATGTGGGTTATATACAAATCCGGTGTATTGGAAGTAATAGTTTCCTGTGTTCACTACCAATGATATGCTAACAATACCTAGCTAGGAACAGACACTGAAAACACACTTTGGCAAGTTGTCTGAACAGGATAAAAATGCCTAAAACAATGCTAACATGCCACAGTTAGGGGCAAACTAACTAATGCAGCTAGGACTAACCAGCATATTAGCAGTCTTGATCGATTTGAAAATTTGAAGGAAATAATAATTACTATTGGGAGTCCACATGTAAGGTGACATTTTAAGATCATTCAAATTCCAGTTGCTGCCCATGGGTAATTCTCTGCACTGTGAGATAAGAAGCAGAGGAGAGTGTAAGCATGTGGCAGCTTTGAACTCACAGGCTGGTTGATGTGAAACCTGGTGGGCATCCTCCTGAGAATAGCAGAGTCCAGATCCTGTGGACGGTTGGTGGCGCCCATTATAATAACCTACATGAGAGAAGATGACAAGGAAGTAGCGTTACATAATTGTGTCACATCCAGCGATAATTATAGCATCTTTCTTCATTTCAGTTGTTATGCAATTTAATGGCCCTCTCTTTGGGGGTTGCTCTGATGACAACGGTGGTAGCGCATGTTCTACTTCCTAGGCTCGCGTGTGAGGGACTTGCCTGGCAGTTGAAGTCCGTGTCCATGCCATCCCACAAGCTCATGAACTGGGCCTTCATCATAGCTGTGGCCTCATGGTCAGAGCTGGAACGGTTCCTCAGGAAAGAGTCTGCAGCACAGGGGAGAGGAACAGTTTTAGCGGCACAACAATAGGGACCATTATCACATGCTTAATTAGCTACACCGAGGATCTTGTCTGAAAAGGAGAAGTAGCCTTAAGAACATATGAGTACTGAAGCCCCTTGTAGTTAACTCTGACTTTTCACTAAGAGGCACCTGGATGTAATCTCATGTTAGGGCTTAAATGTTGCTTCTCTAGCCTGAGTGTTGTACAGGACATAACTGTTGACGGTTTTAACCCAAGTTGGTTTGAAAAGCTAACATACTGTTCTTCATGCTTCTTCTTCTGTCCAATTTTCTGTACGCACCTCCTACTACAGCTTTTCAGATGCACTTATGAAACTTGGTCAATACCTTCAGCGAGTGTAAAATTACATTGCTGTGCATTAACATTAAAAGTGGCACCATGTGGCCATGGAAAACTGCATTTTCTGCATGTTGCAGATAAGAAAACAGTATTTTTTCAAAGTTTTTCCAAAGCATGGAAATGTTTTAATGATAATTAAAATTTGAAACGGTAATACTAACCATTGGGAATTTTATCATGGTTTACCGTGAAACCGGGAACCGTTTCATCCCTATCTCCAGCAAAGCTTGAAACTGCTAGCCACTACCATACTAGGCTTTTTCAAGGTGACTTACAGTTCATCCTCAAACTGTCCCTTCTAGTTACATTTTCTTCACTATTGTGGAACACCATTGTAGGCCAAGTAAGACGAACCTGCATTGAAATCTGATCAAGTCCTTACAAGCCGTGAATCCACTTTTTCAAAAATATAAAAAAATATAAAAATCCCCTTCATTACAAAAGGTGTACTGCTCTCAATGTATTCCTGTCAGCCTGACACGTTTATACACCCAAAGGGGTTCTACTGCACTTGACGCCCTAAATTTGTTGTGGCAAGGAAAGAGGGTCGGGTACCGATCTCGTCAATGAAGATGATGGAGGGCTGCAGCTTGACGGCCAGGGAGAAGACGGCAGCCGCGAGTTTCTGCGACTCTCCGTACCACTTGTCTGTGAGGGTGGAGGGCTGTAGGTTGATGAAGCGAAAACCGGCTTCTTTGGCAGTGGCTTTGGCGATCAGGGTCTTGCCGCAGCCAGGAGGCCCATACAACAGCACACCTGTTAAATCAAGCGTAAGGCAAGAACACAGTTCAGAAAGCTACATCTTGCAGCTTAACCTACAAAGAAGCCTCTTCTCAAAAGATTCAGATACTGCATGCCTGCCAAACACTTCCAGTCACTGAGGAAGAGATCTGAAATCCCACCTTTTGGAGGCTGGAGTAGCCGGGATCCCTTAAACAGGTGTCTCTTCTGAATGGGAAGTATGACCGTGTCTTTTAGCTCTGTGATTACTTCGTCCAAGCCAGCAATGTCACTCCACGCGACCTGCAAGCACATGACCATATGAGCTGGATTAGAATGTCACACAAGGACTAATTCCTTTCTTTTTTTCCCCAATTTCTAGGAGGAAAACTACTGGTAAACCCACACTGAAAGCTGACCCCTCTTTTTAAAAAATAATTGCATAGTGTGCACAGCAGCAATGAAAAAGCAAAATTTGATCATCCTTCACAAGTTCAGCCATGCTTTCACCTCATGTTTCTGTGCTCTGCAGTGCCACACAGTGTTCACATAGAGTTCAAACAGTGCAGCGGTCATCCCTCTCAAAACATCAAGAATCCTCTCCTTGAAGGCACTAAGCATATTACCTTCTACATAATCTGCAGTAAAGGGCTCCTCTTTTCAGTCTACCATGACCTTCCATGTAGACCGTGGGCATTAACAGCAAAAGATAAACCTAAACACAATGACATCTATAGAACTGAACTAGTAATGCAGGCTTAGAGAGGACAGCCCAAAAAAGGTCTAGTTCCTTTGGGTTTATTTAAAAAAAAACATTTTAAAATACTACTAAGTAACAAACTGTATAATGATCACTTGCAACACACTGTCAAATCATTACAAGACACTTACATCAGTTTTTGTCACAACATGACAAATATATTACAAGACGTTGTGTTATGCTTCATTTAAGAACACTAATCTCTGATTTTGTATATCAACAATAACTATTTGCAAAACAGAAAGTATGTTGTGACTTGATACAACAGGACTGGAGTGAACTTGTTGAGGTCACCATTTCCGTCCCTCAGCAGTAAAGCTTGTGTCAATTTGTGTCAGCCTCTGCTTCGGGAATTGTCTCGTTATCTTTATTCAGGAGCAGATAGCAAACACTAGCTCACCTTCTCAGCATGTACAATCGGCATCATGAATACACTTAGCACTCAAATGGATGGATCTCTGGTTATTATTTATGGGTATTATTCATAACAAAGAGCTCAGCGTGAGTTTTTGAAGGTTTGTTTTTTTTCCCAGGAAAAAAAAATGTATTAGTGGAAAGTAATTTCATTTTGCTGTTTGTGACTTTACTTTAACTGCACATTGCACATTAGGCAATGATTAGGCAAAGGATTAATTTTAGTAAAACCACTTGCCCAAACTACCTTAAGATGTAGCATAATTCCAAAAACTTTGTTACGCTTATTAGTAATTATTTGAAAAAATGTTGAATTCTATGTGGGGCATATTATGAACTAACAGTGACAAGCTCTCAGAACAGGAGAATTCAAACGCAACTTGAATTAAACTCACTTACCTGCATACTTAAAGGGTCAACCAAATGAGCAGCGATGCTCATCTCATACTCAGACAGCTTGACATTCTTCACACCAATCTGCCTCATGAGCTTCTCTGCCTGCCGCACAACACCAAGGCAAAAGTCACTACAGGCAACACTTTAAGAAGTTTCAGAATTCAAATAATGGATGGACAAAAAGTATACTGAGAATGAGTACTAAAGAGAAAAACCTGAATATTGTTTTTGCTCTTGCTGACTGGCAAACTTGGACATAGTTTGCATCTCACCTGTTTCTGTGCCTCAACTTTTTGTTTCCTTGTTGGATCGATAGCATCTACCATCCAACTAATGGTAAAATAAGTCACTGCGCCAAATATTGTGAGACGGAAAAGTAAGCCTATCACTTCGTTGCGCCCCAGGGGCCGAGTAAAATTATCGGCAGGAATCTCTTTCAGCACCATGGTCTTCACCGGGATCTGATAGATAAAAAGAAAAGAATGGTTTAATTTCAACAACTCGCGCTATTCAAATTGAACACGTAGGCTCGTATATTTGCCATAACTTAATTAAGATGCTCTGTGCTGTCACGTGTATTCATTTTTATGGACCACAGGCAAAACCGAAACTTTCGGCCAAGTCCTGTAGTTCTGCAACGTTTTCAGTTTCAGTATTGTGCTTACACGTGCACACACAACTATACCCTTTCTTTATCTACATAACTGACCAATGCTAATTCAGGGGCAGGTAGGATAAAAGGAGTTATTCCCCGCTGTTTTATTTTCAAAGCATCAAACTAACATTCCTAATATGTTTACGAATTCGTTTTAGTTGGGAGGTTTATAAACGTCAACGACTTCAGCCATCAGCTTTCACTGTTAGCTGGTACCTAAGTAAAGTGGCTAACCAGCTATACAATATTCTTGAAGGTGGCAGGCACTGACACGAATCATCATCCTTACCTCAACTAACCAACGTAGCTAGTTACCTAGCAAGCCTTGTTTTAAGAACTATACAGACCTAACCAGACAACCACTCTCAGGCTGTTTGCGACCTGGTTCGCCAACGTTAGAAGGACATTTTGAATGTCATTACCGGACTAGCTAACGTGAGCTAGTTGGAAAGGTACCCTGAAACATTAGTCATTATTAGCACCGACACGAGAAGTGTGATCTAAAGCGAACGTCGTGCCACAGTGTCAAAGTAGCTAGCAAGGACTCTGTCAGTTAATCCGCCAGCTACTGTATTCAAACGGAAGGATGACAGCGTTAACTAGCCAGTTAGCTAACCACATAGGCAAGTTGTAGCAACCAAGCTAATATAGCTATTTGTTGGGAATCATATAATAGACCCGGTTGGTCAGTTCATTCGTTAGCTAATATTATCGGACCAGCAAGACAACGAGAATGGCCTCTTTTGTTTCACTGCGTTATGCCGCAGGTGTTCCGGTTACAAAACCGAAAGCGTATCTGTGACCTTCTGGCTAGTTTGTTAGCTAGGTGCTGGCTGGCCTTCTTCAAAGTAGTCGGCTAACGTTACCTTGGTAGCAAGCGTTCGAAAATAAATACAGTAGCTAGCTATCTAGAAAAGAGATTAGACACATTCATTATTTTATAGTCATATGAACAAAACATGTTAAGTATTAAACATGGCATTCAACATTAACTTCAGATGTGTGACACTCACCTCCACGCTTGCTAAATGCCTATTCGAGCCAAGATCCAGGAAGTGAAAGTCGCTAAAAGAAAATATTCTAGGTTGTCTCACTTCTTCAGTTGCCCTGGTGGAAACACCGATTATTCATAAATAGTTCCACCATGGAGGCAGGTTGCAGGTATAGTAGTGCGCCCAATCTCAAGAGTATTAAAGTAATATGATGACAGTAAAGTCATTTGACCACATCCCCCCCTCTGCCAACGTCAAATGCACGACAGCAGACAAGATTTCTTAGCACGCTGTCCATCACAAACATCAGTTTACGGTAACACTGCGTGAATCCACAGATCTGTATGTCATGTAAATAGGCTAATGTATATGAATGACTGGATCAACGTTCGTGAAATATAAAGATTAGTGGTTCTGCGCTGTGCCTGTTGTGAAGCTGATGCTCGCGAACAAACAGCGTGCTTCGGACAAACCAAACGCCCTCCAATGCCGCTGAGTGGCAGTAGGATGACGTAAACGCTCGCGAACAAAAGATCCTCGCGTGTGGCACACATTTATCTTGTACTGAACAAGAGTGGTGCATATTTTTACCGATTGAATTTCTTCTTGATGGTCGGCATTTTGCATGTGAATATCAGGGCAATTCTGGCGTGTAAAGCTTATTCCATCGTGATCTTATTATTTGCGAACGTTATGCTGTCATTTAACATACTGAATTTAGGCAAGATTCCCTTCCGATCTTCGCGTTTTTATAAATCTTTGTTTTTGAACAATCAGTCAAATTGGTTAATGGTTAATCAACTGCTCCAGTTATGCCATGTTTAGGAAGAATAGCAGTACAGTGACATCACTTGCTGAGATACATCAAATAAGCGTGACCACCACGTTGCTGCAGAGATTCACACAGAACACAAAAATAGAAATATGTAGGCAACACGCACAGATTTTACTCGTCCCCCGTGCTGTCTGCTCAAAAAGCCTTATGGTATTGTGATATGCCTCTTCTCTTGTCTTCAGCAACACTTACTTTCACACGCCTCTTTATTTAATAACGCAGTCTGTATCAGTGACATCATGCAATACTAATATTACCTTTCCCAGCGCATGCATTAATAAAATGAAATAGAACAATCAAAACTAATGTTACCTAAACAGAAACAGAACTACTGCTTCAGTGTACACAACAGTGTGCACTTTCACTTATCTGAATGATTCATCTAAGTACACGTATACTGAAAGTGGCTGTGCTAATATTAGCGCATAAATTATGAAAAGCAATTCAGCATTTCAGGGAAACTGCTAATAGCTGAAAAGGTACATTTATGAAGAGGCTGACAAAACAATAATATGAACATTGTTCATCCATGCAGAAGGTCCCATGTCATAGAAGGCTTTCTAGTTATTTTTCTTGAGAAGCAAATTATTTGACCTGCGATGTTCCAGGTAATCCCATCTCAAATATGCCAAATGCACTCTCTTGGGTGCTGAAAAACACATATTCAGCGTAATTACAAAAATAAAAATTATACTGCATGTTCTCTACATTCTCACCGACAAATATTAAATAATTAAATATTAAATTAGTGTCGGTCCCACCTCTCCTCCACTTGTATGCATGCATGCAGATACACACATACAAACACACACAGTTGAAAACAAAATAAAAAAAATGTAAATGAAACTAAAGACTCCTGTACTCATTACCATGATGTATCATTTTGAAAAAAATGCACAGTTTTTCAGTTTTTTTTTTCTCTATGATTTTTTCTTTATGATTCAGTTTATATTAGTGTTCTTTAATTTAACATATGAATTAGACCATGTATTGCATGCACTGGCAAAGTCAGTAAATCTACCTTAAATCTGTCAGTATGAATTAAGTTAAATTATACACCATGGTTCTGTAGGCCTCTTCCATACAACTACTAGTACCTTAATGGCAACCTCCTACATATTATAATTCTGTAGCCATACAGTGATTGGATTGCAGTAGCTATGAAAACAATAGGGGTGGGGTGGGGTGGGGGTGGGGGGGGGGGGTCTAGACATGTCTAGATCTTAATAGGTCAGCTGTAGAATTATCTGAGTCACACATGACTGCCTCAGACATTATACTGGGTATGCAAAAAATGCATCAGCGTTATCATTTGAATGTGGTTTAATTTCATCACATCCATAAAATAATAGCCTCAAGGACAATTCAGTTTAATGCAGGATTGGCCGGTTTACTATAGGGTCTTTAACAGACCTTTTTTGTAAGGGCAACAAGGTTGGGTACTTGTAAATTACTGAGGGATGTACATTATGACAGACTTCATCAGTTATGTTTGATTCACAATTTCTGCTTAATCCAATAATGTAACAAAGAAGTATTGCCTTACTTTACTCACAGTGATGCAATAATAAAGTTAAATGCAATTGAACAACATTTGTTTTAATTTTTAACCTGGTCAATGTCTATTGCACTATGCGTCATCTATGTGGGTCCTCATACCAGTGTGTCAGGAATTACTGGGTATTTTGTGATATTGTGACTGCTGGCACCACTCCACCAAGGCAAATTCCTTGTGTATCTAATGTACTGTAAAGGTGATTCTGAATCAGATTCTTAATTTACTGCAGAGTTAGTTCTGCTGGGGAGAAGTGTAATGAACACAGCATGAGATGGGTTGGAACAAAAATGGGTGACGTTATCAACACGCAATTGTATTTCTATTATGAAATAGATGTCTTCTGGAAGCCAATTTTTATTTCTTTATTGTACACCTGAATCTCAGAAAGTGTGAGTTTTAACGGACTGCATAATTGCGTCTTGATTTTCGTATTACCTTATGAATATAATTGTGTCTTACCTACTGTTTAAATATTCACAGAAAAACCAAATTTAACTGCCAGTGTAAGGAATAGTGATTGCATGTCTAGAACAGCACTCTGTTCAGAAGCAGACCCATAAGTGCATTAAAAAATTAAATCCTGAAAACAGTCTTTCCCATGAAAACGTTTGCTGACCTCAAATAAATCCTCAGCCCAAGTGCTATCCAGTTTATCTACAAACAATTTTCCTGGCGTTTTCTGTGTGGCGTTGCCCTCTGCTTATTGGTCAGCAACCCTTACATTTGCACTGACTGCTAAGGCCAAAGTCTCGCAGAATTAACTTGCTACGTTGCAGTACATTACATTACATCAATATGCACACTATTGCTAAAAGCCTTTCCGGTAAGGTCAGTAATATGAACACGAACGGTCAATAAATATGAATATGCTCATTATTCTCTACACAGCTGCTCACTGTCCATCATCTATCCATCATATTGAAATAGATACGGCCAAACTCTACAACTAAAATATAATTTGGGCACATCGAAGCGGTCATTTTTACACAGCCGCACTTAAAACGCTTATATTTTGTGGTGTTCCCCAGAAACCTGGCAGGTGGCGCTATGGAATAAGTATTTAATTCCACGTCGTTGACTAGAACATTCCACCCCCCCCCCCCCCCCAAAAAAAAAAGGAACGCGAGGAAACCGTTTCTTTAACACCTAGCTAGCGAGTTCTGGGGGTAAATCTTATCAGTGATATATATTTTGCAGAGCACGATGTGATATTCTAGTTATATGAAAAGAAAATACTCCTATGGGCTGTTACATGTTACGTTTTACTTGCCCGTACTCAAGCTGGCAACTTTTACTTTTCTGCTTGCGTAAGCACTTCACAAGTTTGCAGGCTTCCATTGTTAGACTGGTTAGCTAGCTGGCTGGCTGGCCAGCTAGCTGTCTGATTTTTTTCTTCATTTTCCTCTTGCTAACTACCTAGCTATTCTTTTTACAGCTCACAGTACAGGATAGATCGTTACTAGCTGTGTGGCACGATTTAACATTAAGAAATGTATAGTAAAATCGTGGATAACCTAATACGTAGCCCCCAAGACAAAAACCTCTGTTATTAGCGCGAAACGACACATAAAATATTGGAAACTTCCCCAATTACAGAAACACGTGACCTTCCTTTGGCAGAGAAAAGAGTTCCCTGTGGTGTGCCTGTGTCCTTCCGCTCTCAATGAAGGAGCAAAGCGCACGCAAACAAAGCATTTTACGCGTACCTATCTTAAATACGATATCTGTTTATCCATTAGATACATTTTGTTGTGTGGGTGTGTATTGCACGACAAATTATCTCGACTGCGGCATCTTGAAAAGATGCTATTGTAGAACTATTTGCAACGCGGTAGGATATGTGATGTATACCTAGTCTTTTTTTTCGCTGTCGGAAGCCATGATGGAAGTTTGAGAGTTTAGCAGGAGAGAAACGAGAAAAGGAAAAGGATTTTGTCAGGAAAAATCCCTGAAAATTCGTTTTAAGATTCTTTTAAACCTACATATATAGCATATTTTATTTTTAAAGGTGGAGGCTGTCAATTTTTTCTGTACTGACTGGCATTTGAACGACGAGGATTGCTCGGTTGGAGGGCTTTGGATTTTAAAAATATAGCTAGCTATGTAGCTAGCTAGCTAGCTACGTGTGTGTGCTGAGAGAGAGTGTGTGTGTCTGTCACAGTATTCTGGGTTAGGAATCGCTGGAGAGGGTTTCTCTCCACTTTTTCGACTCAACCACGGCGGCTGCGGCAGATTCAGAGACTTGGGCCGTTTTTAAACCGTTACAGTTCGGAAGCTGGAGAATTGTGTACCTTTTCACTTGGGGCATTTCTGGACGGATTGCAGGATCGTGGAAGCCGGGCCTGTGGAGGAGCCGAGTGAGGCCCTCCTTTATGATCCAGCAGCAGAAGCCATTCTAATAGTCCACAACGACAACTAGTGACGGCAAGGGGACTGCAAAGCGAGAGAGCAAAAGGGAGATCGACCGACAAAGGCATTTCAAATCAAGGCAACAATACTTTCTTTTAATTTAAAAACCCTAAAGACTCCTGTCACAGCGATGGCTGCAATCATAAAGGAAATTGTCAGCCGAAACAAAAGGAGATACCAGGAAGATGGGTTTGACTTGGACTTGACCTGTATCCTCTTTATTCAAACATTTCTCTTGTCTTGGGTGTTCTTGATAAGGTAATTTGCGATTTTCTATTTTTTTATGACAGGTGAGAGGTAACGTCATCTTAAGACAAGTTTTTTTGTAAATGGCTAGCTAGCTATGTCGACATCCATGAGAAGCTAGCTAGCGAGCTAGGTAGGTCTAGCTTTCCGTCCGGGCTGACTAGCCAGGTTGCTTGCTAGCTAGGTAACGTTAGCTGGATTTGACAGTTGCTAGCCACACTATCCATCTCGGTGGCTGATTTAACACTCGATAACGCGTTTGATCCTACATTGGCCATACCTGTTAGCCTCACAGCTTCCATCGCTAAGTAGTCTAGTAGCTGGTTAATTCAGCCAGCAATGGAATCATTCGACTTGCCAGAAGGATAATGCTAACTAGCTGTAGGTGGCTAGCTATCCGTGTAGCTAACATTCGCCAATTATTAGGGTATTCCTAGCTGGCTAGCACCCTAGTCTAAATTTATTGTACTGTATCTAGTCAGCTAACGTTAGTTGGCTATATGTAGTTAACTAGAATGTAATTTCATAACAGATATCTTATTTCGCATGAAATATCGTAGAGGGAAGTACAAAAGGACTATCCAACAGCGTGAAATGTTCTTGGCCTAGATAAAGCAGTGGATTAGATTCAATTCAGTATCAGTACTACACAAAGAACCATTGCATCAGCAGCTTGCAGAAAATTAGCTAAGACATTTTCATGTTGTATTAAGCGGTTGTGATGCCATTCGTGATGCTTAGCAAGCTAACATTAACAGTATTCTGTGTCTTCAACTACGTATTTGGCTAGGTAATTTGTCTCATTAGTTGGCTGTGTTCGTTAATAATGTATCTAATGTTAGACACATAGGTAGTGAGCTACCTAACTAGAGCCAGGTCTGAAAAATTGTAGCTGGCTAGTTGGCTGTATCCACTATTAGAAAACGTATGGCTATTTAGGCTAAGAAAAAAAGATCAGCTCAAATGGGGTGGTAGGTGGCACTGGCACGGTTAGTTAGCTACCCATTCCGGTTAGTTTTAAACTCTCTGCGATCTAGTTGGATGGTTAGTTAGGTAGATCCCTCTACTGCAGATTATTTAACTCTAGCTGGTTGAACACACAGTCAAATTTGTGGACATGATATTTGTTTGTAAGAAAGCTGCAAGTGGGCTGTCAGTCAGTATTTGTTGGCTTCAATTGCTGTTCTGGCGTACAGGTGACTTGCGGGACTTGACACCTGCACCGAGAAGAAATGTGTTCATGTCAGTTTACTTCCAATACATTTGTGGAAAAATGTCTATAACCACCAACTCAGTGCACCATTCTGTAAATGCGTTGGTAGCATTTTAGGGGGATGTCATGTAACCTCATATGTTCGTTGAATGCATGCATACATAACTACAGATACTATGTTACATCTGGAAACTGTTTAGTGAGTAGGATATTGTAATATCGTGAGCCGTGACATTTTCAAGTAATAATGTAACCCTTAATTTGGTCACTAAAACAACATGCTGCACATCCATTGTTTTATGTCAGCGATCACTCCCAATGTGTGCCTAAAGTGAGATCTTGGCCTTGATACTAGTAATTTCTACTGGTGTGAAAATCCTAGTGATTAATATTTTTAGCTTTGAACGCAACCTCGTGTGAAAGTGTAAGCATGCTGTACTGGATGCAAGTTCTTTTAGTTTTGACAGTGAGTGTATTTACAGAGTACAAAGTAGAAAGTTGTGCTGGCTTGATTTTGAGAAATTTGATTTCCCCCCTGGATTTGCCTTTTTGTTAATAAGGTACTGTGAAGTGTTATCCAGAGATGTGCACATGAACACAGAAGATAAAGTTTAATTATGTTCGATGTTACTTCCTACTGCTGTCTGATTTTAGAGTACTTTAGCCTGAGGGCAATTGCAATTCCATGACTTGACTATTTTAACCAGTCTTAAACTGATTAACTTCTAACCTGGTTCTAGTCTAATGATGTATATGATTTAAAGGCCTAAATCCAAAGAATGATGTCTCTCAGAACAAGCTGCATTGAGCCCTTAAAAGGTTTTGTAATTGCATTTCAAGAATTCAGAATTATGCATGGTGTTCACAATTGGCAGGACTAATGTTGACCAGTGTCATATTCTTTGTAGCCTGAGTTTAGTGAATGTTAAATTAGACAAATTCCATTCATTGAACAAGCAGTATAAGTAAAGTGGCAGACTCCTGCTATTTTGATGCCATGGGCAGTGTTTTATGATTAGATCTGCAGAGCAGTTTTAGTATCATCCTGGTGGGGAGGATGATGATGAAGTGAAAGAGTGATGAGAACGAACCCCCTCTCCCAAAACGATGCGAACATGGACTTGGCAGATATTGTTTTAATTGTTGCATTTCACCAGCAGGTGAATGCCCCCTTCACTTGGGGTTTTAAAACAACATGGCTTTCCCAGTTATGTAATGTTCTGAGTTCTAGGAATCGGCTTAAAATAGTGTAGTGATCTTGCATCAGCTATGGCGCCTCTGTACTCGGCAGTGGCAAAGCAACTGCATGAGTTTAAAAATTAGCTGCGCTCGAAACCCCTTTCAGCAAATTGTCCCATCTTGCTGCTGTGCGGGACTTCACTGAATCAGTTAATGTGATATTTCAACGGACGTTTCTCTGTGAAGACATTTGTTCTCATTTGGTGTGGTGAAACGGCAATTCCTCTTTGTTGCTGTGTGCATAAGCCCTTACACGCAACATGGAAAGTTTTTCATGCTCAAGCTTCAGCTCAAAGCAGATTATTGTAAAAAAAAAAAAAAAAACTTGTGTGGCAAAGGTAAACTGATAACACATCAACAGATTAAATTTCTAGTATACCAAAATTCAAAGTACTGTATCGCAATACACATAACTTAGATTGACAGGAGGGAGAGCACTCTCGCTCCTGTACCATATAAAGGCCCCCTATCTTACATTTATGTATAAAGTATACATTATGATGTTAGAAGCTTTTATCTTGCTTGACTATCCATCTTTGACATTCACTAAGACCTAAACCAGATTTTGTGTATTTGTATGTGTGCTGATTAATATAGTGACACAATATGGCAAGGTCCATTTTAATATATCTACATTGAAGTGTACAGTTAGTTTGTCACTTGATCGTCACGCATCATGCTAGCAGTAATTAATGTTACTTTAGTTTTGTAGTTTTCAGAGATACTCTGCTCTTTGTGAGCCTTTTCAGCAGTTGTACCTTTTTCCCTCACTTGCTTAACCTTTAATGTTTCAGAAATGGGTGAAATTGAAATAAATCTCTCTTAAGCAGCAGGGTGGCGAACAGAAGCAATGTTGTGAAAAAGTATGTTGTAAGCTTTTTTGCTCATTCAGCTGCTAAGTTGCTTATAAAACCAAAGTAATTCATAGCAGCTCAGAACAAAAGCATGTTTTCAGGATTTTGGGCAACTGTGCCAATATTGGAAATATTCGTTTTAGTTTTTTGTTTCTGAATATTTAATTATGCCGGTTTACATACTGTGCTTGTCCTGGTATGGATTTATTATGAAAAGGTTATCGCTTGGCTGATAGCTTTTGACATTTGTCAGATGGCTAACTAGCTGGTCATTACTGAGCTATCCTCACAGAACAACCTACTTAATCTTGATAGATCCAGCAACTTGCCATCATAGTGAAACTGCCACCATCCATACTTTGAAAGGCATAAACCAATGAGATGTGAATTCAGAAATATTACTTTGACGAAGGACATCCCTTCAATATACTGCACTTTGAAGAGCTGTAGTTTAAAAAGTCGTGAAGACCACTCAAGCTTTCCTTGGCGTTAAAATAGTCTTGCACTATGATAGCAATGGCACCTTGGAAAATGATTTCAGTGCGCTTCTTTTGCATCCTGCAAGTTGCAGTATTACATGTATTCACTTCTGGAATTCCTCCCACAACTTTTGAACCCCCCCACCCCCACCCTATTCGCGCGCACGCACACACACACACACACAAAAACCAATTCACAGTAAGAATTACCAGAACTAGGCAAGTGAACGCTAAAATGCATTGGCTCTTAATCAATTTCATCTATTGACGAATGACTCACTGTGCTGCTGTGGAATCCATAAAAGCCCTGAAATAATAACAGCTTGGTTTGCTAGTTGATCTTTTCATATATCTGTTTGCAGCAGTGGAGCAGAGTGGACTCAGTAGCATCCAAGATGCAACTCTGATAACTAGAGCTGAGTGTTAAATGGTCTGTATGTTGGGTGTTAAAATCGCCTCGGCCACTTTTATGGTTCTTAAGGTGGTGTTACAGTGATGTTACTCTGATAGGTGTATAAGACATGAGCTTTGCAGTCACTGAGAGTCTGTCACTTCAGAGTACATAAATGTGATTTTGAAATGGATCACCCTTGTCACCAGCAACATACAGCTTCAAAGATTTAGACTGATGTTAACAAATACCAGGATGCTGTAGGTTGTGGGGTTGGGGGTCTCAGTCCCCTTAAAATCAGGTAATTGTGAAGGCTTGTAATTGTAACTGCAGGTGAACTGACCTCTGCTGGTCTGAAACAATGGGTTTTTTTTTTTCAGTATAAGTTCATGTGTGATATCCTTGAATTGGCTGAAGCATGAGGGTGATAGATTACAATCAGATGTTTAATTTGGAAGAGACTTCAGTCTGTTCCGGTCAGTATCCTGTTATCATTTGAAACTCTGGAATCCTTTTTATTTTCAATCTGAGCTTCAGGAAGTGTCTCTTAAAGGTGGTCTCCAGTTATTAAGAATGTGTTCTGAGAAGAGTTTACATGGTTGTTGCCCTGCAGTCTTGTGTGGCCACCTTTTATAAATAGCCCCAGATAAATTGGTTGATCATTAAGCAAGGTCTGCTAAAGCATGATAGCTTGATTAAAGAATTTATGCTGAAGAGAGCATTGGAGCCCTTTGTAAACGCTTATACAGTCATTTTTTCTTCTTCTAAGGTTAACTGGTACAGGACAGGTTTCTCGTCATCGTTGTTAAAACCTTCTCAGCTCTGGAAAGGTGCCATGAAGCTGTGGTGCAGGCAGCTTTCACCGTCTATTTTTCAAACTGCAATCAAGCCAAAATGGTGAAAAGCAAAAACCATCCTTGACAGTGTTTGGCTCTTTACAGAAATGTTAAGGATTGGCAGTAACAGCCACAGGGCAGAGTGTCAGACATCAAGGCCTTTATTTGGACATTACTTGGTTCACATTGCCGTTTCTGATAAATGTCCAAAGCTCTCAACAGTTAAACATCACTGAGCTTTTCTATATGTCCCAAGTCTTTGTATGTTTTCTGCTCAAAATGTATGCATTAGCGATGAGGTAGATGTATTTTTCACGCACTGCTCAGTTATTTTGTTGAGTGTAGTCATGTCATTATGAAGTATGGGGCCTTCGCTGGTCATTGGGTGTAGTCAAAGTAAGAGCTTAAATGAATTTAACCAAATTAGTTTAGTCCTAATGATATGGATTTCATATTTTTATTGCCATTTTCTGTCTCTCTTTTAGGCAGTATTGATTCTTCCTTTTCTTTCATTGTCATTGGCTGAGGAAACTGTCTTGCTAACAATCATGAATGTAGGTGAACACCTCAGATTGTATATGCATAATGATGTATATAGGTCCTCTGAATGAAGAAGGGCATTATTGAAAACATTTGGGCGATGCGATGCTCAGCCAGATGTCTCTGGCCTGGTACATTAGCATACGTTATTTTAACCCTGTTTTAGTTCAACCAAGTAAAACTTAGGAACCACATCATACCTGCCTGTCTTTCTGACTCGCAGCCTGGTCAGTGTATTTTTGGTCATGAATGGGACAGTGAAGTGAAATTTGTCACCAGTTTTGTTGAATGAACTCAAGGATTTCCCACTACTTTATTTTAAGGATGAAAATTTTTACATCTGTTTAAATGAGCTGTTAAATTTTGTTTTGGAAGGTTCCAGTAAATCTTGGAGGCATAGAAAAAGAAGAAATATTGTAATATAAGTCCTAATTGATAAAAGGAAAAAAAAAAATCATTTTAACAGTTTTATTTGCCATGCGTGTATTTGGGTGTCATGCACAAATAGGAACTGTGACACTGTGTAATTATAGTTCCATTAAGTATTTTTTCTCTCAATAACTTGTAAATTTAAACTAGAAGCAGTTTCTTAACCTTTTTTTTAAATACCATTGTGAGCTGCAACAGCACTTTTAATATTGTTGTAGTGCTCAGTGCTCAATATGGAGGTATAAGAGATGAGAAATTTGATATCGCATGTGGACAATCTGAAAACTCAGGCTGGGGGGGCCATATACATTGTAAGAACATGTATGATGTGATATACTCAACCTCACGTATCATTAATGTTAGCCTTTTGGGTGTTATTGGGCAGTGTGGCGGTATTCTGATTTGTCCTCTCCTACAGGCGGGGTTGGGTTTGTGTTCACTTGAGCAAGGCACTTTACCTCAATTGCACCAGCTGAAATCCAGTTGTATTGGTTACAGAATGTGTAATCTGTAAACCTATAAGCATTGGCAAGTCACCTGGGATAAGGGGTGTCCGTTAAGCAAGTAAACATTTGAATACTCGAAAGCAAAAAAAAACCAAAGATAAGACCAAACCCTGTTTGTTTCACATGGCTTTGAGGGCAGAATTACCATAAAGCAACTAGAATCACTTTAAAAGCTCTATACCTTTTTTTTGTCAAGGTCAATTTCAAATTGATCTTTGGCAGTTCTCAGCTGAAGGGGAAATTTTTTAGAAAATAAGTTTCTGTCATTTCTGATCTTGGCAGGCCCCTCAAACCCTGCTTGAATTTAAGCAAAATGTGGAACAAATGGGCTCCGGGACTGGTACGTCTGGGCATGGAGTGACCCTCACAGGGTAAACGGAGAGACGTGCATTGATCTTCCACGGCGGGTTTTTTTTTTTTATATTTTAATGGTTTCATGTTCGGTAGTGGCGCTGTGAGGTTTACTTTGTGCCCTTGCATTGCCTGCCGGATCAGAAGTGCTCTGTTCCTGTGTCTCTTATGGAGAAGACCATCTGTTCCACATTAACAAGGTTCCTGTTCTCCATGCTCCCATTGCAGTTTGAAGCAGGGATGTGTTTAATGTAATGAGATCGTCATCACTTTGTAGCTGTTCTGACACCATGCTTTGTTAAAAGTTGGTGTTTTTTTTTTTTAATTGTTTTTATTATTTTTTTTAATCGTACATCAGATTCTCCCTTTGTAGATATGCAGGGCCTTATCAAGACTTTTTGCCTCACTTTTATGTTTTTTTTTCTTCTAATATATAAATTTTGGTTTTATGTTTACAGTCTGTGTTCAGTGTGTTTACAGATAAGTATAAAGACACCTACAGCTATCTAGATGACCAGTGATGCATATAGGCTGTTATCAATTTCTGATGAAACTGAGCCGTTTCATGGTTAGTGTTCGAATGAAACTGAGCTCTTTCATATTTGGGTTGGGTGTTTCTTAGTCCTTCCTGTTCAGTGAAAATGCATGTATAAATGATACTTTTGTACTTTGTTCAGTTCACATTTTAGAAAGGGTAACGTGCACCTTCCTCCAGAAATAAAACGCTGTTGGAATTATGGTACATTAGAGGGGCTGATTAAATTTTTTAGCTCTAAATAGTAGTTTCAGAACATGCAACGGAAAACTTTGCCATGCTCTTAAAACATGAGGCTGTCATAATGTGTGTAATGTTCTTAAAGGTGTTTTTTGTTTCTCACGATTCAGCAAGACTCTTGATAGAAAACTAGATACGGAGAGCTGTTAGATACTGCGGCTGAGGTGAACTAGAGTTCTCCTTTTCTATTTATGGTATTAAAGGCTCTTACTACAGTAAAATATCTGCATTCCTTGCACTAAAGTGTATAGCGATGACTTTTCTTAAGATGTTTTCATGTAAGTGATCAGAAATGCCTTATCACTGTCAAGATTCTGTGACTCTGTGCTGTGTATTTTTTTTTTTTGTTCCAGTGACGCATTCTGTTGTGCCAAGCATAAAGGTTAAACCGCTTTTGTACGTTACAGTGTTCCATGTATGAAACAGGTTTGTGCCCGAGCCACTGCGTATTCCGGGTTATTGATGCACATGTGTTTGTATCCGCGTAATGACCTGAACCTTGTACACGCGTGAAGCGTTGCCTTATTTTTGAGTATGGCGATAAAACAAAGCAGGGAAGTGTACAGCTCGTTGGAAATGAGTGGCCCCAGTGGCGGTACCGGAATGGTGACTCCTGTGTGTAGAAGCCTGTGTTACTTTGGATTTTATTTGCTTGAATGTAAAACAGTTTGCATTATTGTTTGTTTTCCTGTGACATAGTTTGAACTTCCACGAGTGATCCCTTCCCACCTCCACTTTCCTTGACTCCTGCATTCAGATATTTATCCCAACATTATCGCTATGGGCTTTCCTGCTGAAAGACTTGAGGGTGTCTACAGAAACAACATAGATGACGTAGTACGGTAAGTTCTCTTCTCTGTTGCAATGGCTGAATTCATTTCAGCAAGAGGAAGAGGTTGCAGGAACTACATCTCAAATGCACTGCTGGCTAGGGATGTTCACGTTAGCACAATTAGCTCTGCCCTTAATCAGTTTGCTCTGGTCTCCCTTATAACTGTATCTGTTGCCTTGATCAACCTGTAAAAATAGTATGATTTCTCGTTACTTTATACATTGTAAGGCTAATGGGTGACCAATAATGTGACATAACTCAGCTTGACTCTTGGCTGCATTGTCCAGATAATTTCCTCAATTCTTAAACAGGATGTGCCCACACAATAGTACTGGCATGTGTCGCAGTGTTTTAGAAGTTGTGGACTGATGAATCTCGAGCATAAAGTAGTGCATTAAATATTGAAGCTTGCTAGATAAAACTTGTTAGATGAAATACTTAAGTTTTTAATCTCTAACAGAGTCATAGGGGTGTAACTAAAACTTTCATTCGGTTATCGTCAGTTGGATCCTCAAGGATCTGAAGTTTGAATACTTGTTTCAATTGAAACCATTGAAATGGTTTAGATGCCCACGCTGGAAGAGTACAGGTTTATCTGTGTGACACACAGATGCTGTTTAGTGTATTGCAGGCGTGTTGCAGTGCTATTAAATCTCAAGGTATTTTTTGTTGCATCAAATTGCTTAGTGCCATATGGCACGGGTTGACCATTTTTGTACCAGACCTGCATATAAGACGTCAGGAACGGTGACCCAAACAAGAAAAAATGTCTGAGGCCTAAATGTCACTCCATTCATGTACAGTTGATTTCAGTCCAGAAAATAATTTATAATTAGCTGTTAGAATTAACATGAAGCAACATTGTCTGCGCTGAGTGAACAAACGCAAATTATAATCCGATTGTCATGCATTTCATGGACTGTATGGTTGCGGTACAGCATATCGCTTACATGTGGTTGAAAACCCTCTGCCATAAGGCGTGATCGAGGTGGGTCTATTGTGTAAGTCAAGCGTGAATGTTGTAATGGTGCAAACGCTGGGGGGAAAAAAGCTTGCAATGTATTGTCGGTTTGAGTATTGTCCAATTTCTCGATGACGCAATGTCCGTGGAAATGCAGAAAGCCAGCGTGTGAAGCGCGCGCGCTGCGCCAGCTTTGTGCCATTCCTGCAAAAGTCATTTCTGTTTCTCCCTCTAGGTTTCTGGACTCGAAACATAAAAATCATTACAAGATATATAATCTGTGAGTATAACCCTGTTATCGTAAATGTTTCCTCTGCATGTATGGTTAACCGTGGTCACAAAATGTACAGAATTCCTTGCGCAGAAAATTTCAGGAAAATAAATCCCCTCCATTTCTGAAGCGCAGACAGTCATGAGTGCCGATTCCCCTCTCATCATTATTCAATATTGAATTCCTATACACAGCCCATATGAAACCTCAGACTTTTCATGACATGTTACATTGCTCTTTTGAAGTGATTTACTTGGTTTTAAAATGATATAGATTGTAGAAGGCAGGCACACAGACATCATGTCATAAAGACAAACCTTTAATATGTGGCAGATGTGCTCCTCCCCTTCCCCACGAGAAATTACACCAGACGGAGCCAGCAAACTCCCAGCTAGTATGACTGCAAATATTGACTTGCTGGTGTCTTTCTAGTGTAATGATATCCATGAATAATTTGATAGCTTTCTAACATTTAGCTAAGGCTTCTTCCCTTGCTTAACAAGGGACCACTTTGCCTAAATGTGCTGC
The DNA here is from genome assembly GCF_013368585.1 of Megalops cyprinoides. Classification (NCBI taxonomy): domain Eukaryota; kingdom Metazoa; phylum Chordata; class Actinopteri; order Elopiformes; family Megalopidae; genus Megalops; species Megalops cyprinoides. Next base: position 56,620,979 of record NC_050583.1, read on the forward strand.
TGCCTCTGCAGTGTATCGCCGATAATGCTGGCATGTTGAAGTGATGCCTCTCCCAACAATGTGCCACAGCGACAATTTCCTGACTTCATTTCCTTCATAGGAGTTTGAAAGGCAGGTTTTGTAGAAGCCGATTTTGTAGAACAAGTTCTGTGGAAGCAGAGTGGAGCACTTCAGTTTGCACTGTAGCGTCAAAGCAGTTAGGCCTGATCCAGCATCATTAAATGTGTTTGAGAATGTGCATTGGCTAGCTCTGAGATTAGAGAAACATCAGCTGTTCAAAAGAGTGCATGATTTTCCAAAATCCTCCATATTCTGTGGTCATGCATGAAGTACCCGTGACAGTAGGCAGCAGGGGGTGTAAATCTGTTTAACAGTACAGATCTGTGTTCTGCCATCTTAAAGATGTGTGTAATACTTCATTTCCAGATGCGCAGAAAGACATTATGATGCTGCCAAATTTAACTGCAGAGGTAAGTCATTCTAATCACATTACCTCCATTCAGACAGTTGAGAAACCATACATATTACATTGCATGAAATGTTGCTCACTTTAAGTTGTGTTTTGCAGTTGCACAGTACCCCTTTGAAGACCACAATCCCCCCCAGCTAGAACTTATTAAACCTTTCTGTGAAGACCTTGACCAATGGCTGAGTGAGGATGACAATCACGTTGCGGCGATTCACTGTAAAGCTGGAAAGGGACGTACGGGTGTCATGATTTGTGCTTACTTGCTACACCGAGGTAAATTCCTAAAAGCACAAGAAGCACTAGACTTTTACGGTGAAGTCCGGACCAGAGACAAGAAGGTGGGTAACCTCTTTATCTCTTGCTGACTAATAATTCTGATAGCTGAACTTTTGACCTTTGCCATAGAAAACATTTTTGGTTTTGTTTGCCAGGCAGTAGCAAGCACAAGATAAATTTGTCACATGTGGAGCCTTTTTTAATGCAGTTCATTAGTGAATTTTGTAATTTCATTCTGTTGAATAGATTCATAGGAACAGAGGTTCTTGAGGGCTTTTTGCCATCAGAATTCAAGTACACCAAGTCCATTGACAATATAAGCCATAGCTCCAGAATATTCAACCACTCCTGCTTTCCCCAGTACAGATTTGGTACAGAGAAAATAGTGTTTTGCATTTTTATAACCAGCATATATATTGTGGATTTTTCATGCTGCCGAGTAATTTATATAAGGTACAAGGACATTCATTGCACCCTGTTGAACTTTCGTACAGTTCCCTGTGTTAAGCACTGGCTGGATGAGGTTGGGACATGACTGAGCAGCATTCTGCTGGCCCACACACATTAAGAAGAGCTAGAAACAGCGTGATTTGGCTGTATGTTTGGGTTTTGACATTACCGTTTTTCAGCAAGGGTGTGTGTGTGTGTGAGGCAGGTAGCAAAAGTGTGCCATCACAGATGGTTAGTACTTAACCAATGTGAAACCAGCAACTTTTCATCACCTGTTTTCAGAGTGGTGCATCAGAAGGCAGTCGTCTAGAATTCAAATGTTATAAGAAGGGGTGCTTAAACTGTCCTGATTAAATGGGGGTAGCCTGATCAGAATTCAGTAGAGGGCATCATGATTGCTTCCTAGCTGAAATTGGTTGAAACATGCTTGTATTTGTCAGTTTCTCTCTCTTTGATTCTCACTAAAAGTTATCCAGTGTTCGTATACACAAGTGATGTGGGTGGTCAGTGCGTAGGTGGATGGGGCTTGTTTTTACTGCTGCCATGAACTTGGCATCCTCCACTGTATTGTATGCATAGTTTTCCTTGGGTAGATTTTCACAGTAAAGCAGTTCCTGGAGATGCACATTATTGCACACCCCCCCCCCCCCACCCCTCAGAAAATTGCACAATAAATCAAACATTGCACAGTTTTAGCATTGTAAGTTCAAAAACAAAAAGAATGCATTCTTTCTAAATGCTTGCAGTTAGCTGGCCATTGAAGGTACTTATGGTTTATACTGTGCGATGCAGCTAGTTGTCACACTCTGGCTTTCTCTCTAGTCCTGTAATGGTTGGAAATGGCTTAGTGTTGATCCCATACCTCCACTCACCCTCTGAACTTTGTTGCAAATACCACACATGAAAGCTGTCTCTTGCTTCACCTTAAGTAATCGCTCCCTTGAAATGGGGACGTAGCGTTTCCGCTCGCGTAATACAAAGTTGAGTCACCTTACGCGTTTCTGTGAGTGTGTGCTTATGGGTGTGTGCTTGTGGTATGTGCTGAAATTTTACTTCCATCTAGAAATATAACAAAATTATCTTGTGCCCGGCTGAACAGATACTTTATTTGTAAACGGTCACTAGAATTACAGGGTCACATCCGTAATAATTGGGTATACATTTATGAGAATTTTAATGTTAACAAAGAATAATTGTGATACTTTCATAATTTCATATGTGTTGTATGTTGCCTTTTAACTTCAAAGTTTGCCAGGCTAGGGGGTGTATTTTATTTTTTGAGTTCAAATCAAGATTTTTTATTTTTTTTTTGCCTTCATAGGGAGTGACGATTCCCAGTCAGAGGCGCTATGTCTACTACTACAGCTACCTGCTGAAAAACCAGCTGGAGTACAAACCAGTGGCATTGCTGTTTCACAAGATGGTGTTTGAGACGGTTCCCATGTTCAGTGGAGGAACGTGCAGTAAGTGGTTTACTCTTGTATATGAAACTTCCTGAGAAGGTAATGGAAGGTGGTAGCAGATGCATGAAGTGTTTTCTTCCTTGTCCTGCTGGGGTTCTGTTCAGGAGGGTTTTTTTTTTTTAAATTACTGTTTAATTACTGTTTTTTGCATTTGTGGAAGTTTCAACATGCATTTTCAACTGTGGAAATAACCTCGCCTGGTGGTGGTTCTGTCCCTTCCTCTGCTCTATAAAGCTTTGCAAAATATTGCATGTTTTTTTTTCCCCTTCATGTGACGCTGACGTTAAGACTAGTACTTTTTTGTATTTAATTAGTATTGCCTTTTTTTGGGCTGTCTAACCATAAGAGTGAATTTGTACTCCTATTCTCTGCTTGGCTCTCTGGTGGTTTTATTGGCTCTGTCGTCTGAAAGTGTTAAAAGCTCGTCAGGATTGCCAGGAATTGTGTGTGGATCCATTCTGCTCACCTCCTTGTTTTCTAGGCCTTTTTATTTGAATACTCTGTGTCTCCACTGTCTGTGCCTGGCCTCAGAGTTCTTTGGTGTTCTATACACACTTTTTTTTTTTTGTTCTCAAACTGTCCCCTCAGAGGGCCCTATTCTGAATTAGGGACACATTCTCATAAATAGACCGAGCTTCCTGTATGGTCAAATTAAGTGTATTAGGGACGTTCTTTAAAGCTCTCCACAACCCCCCATCCTTTTTTTTTTTTTTTTTTCCTTTTTAAACCTCAGTGTGACCTCACTGGACCACACGGTAGTCCTCATGTATTTCAGTTTCATTTCTGACCTGTTGAAAACATGACAACCACACTGTAAGGATTCACTCCTGATTTTTTTCCCCCACAGAACCTTCACATCCCCAAGGTCAATGTATTGTGTGGGGGGGGGGGGGGGGGGATTGCGGTCTTTCCCTTTTTCCAGGAAAGCCCTTATTTCTTAATTAGCCTGTGCACCAGTCCAGTGCTTTTGCTACCAGCAGTATATGCAATGTGGCTACCCACATAAATAGGTTGGGTTTCTCCATATAGACCCAGGAGCAGAAGAGATTTGGGAGCACATGAAGTGCATTGTGGCCATTTTTGTGCCTTTTTTAATGTATTTTTCCAAATGTAAAGTTGACCCCTCTGATTCGTCGTACCATCCCCTTGCCGTTCACTTTGTCCTTTAACTTTGCTTGGTAGATTGGTTTCGTAAAGGTTGGAACCTGCATGTTGATGTAGTTGGACCTAAACATCTCCTTTATACAAAAATATGCTGTGTGTGTCTGTCATAAATGTATATAAATATCTATATCAGCATAAAGATCCATATTCCTAAACACGGTAAGAGCCCCAGCAAGGATGCAGGAGCGTGTGTTAATCTCCTTCTTTTTCTCTAAGGGGATACTGCTGTTAAAAACAAGAGTGAGCAGATTCCACATGGGTTCAGAAAAGGGAATTGGCACTGGGGTAAAATCAGCTTTTCATACATTTTTAATTTTACGTTTTTCTAAGAAGAGGTAATCATTGCTGTGTAGAGTCATGTGTGTAAAATATGCCGTATGCACCCCACACGCTACAATGCAAGCGTACACTTTTGCTTGGTCTTTAAATGTCTTCAGAATAGGGCCCTTAGCATGCAACTGTTTTGTATATTAATATTTCTGGCAGTGGTACTTTATTCTGTCCTCTTCCCCTCTTCTCTACAGTTAATCTCACAGATGGAAATGCTAGGCTTTTTTTTGTTGATGTTGTTAAAGAGAAGCCCTCCTCCTGTGAATTGAGAGCGTCGTCTTTTGTGACTCCTCAGATCCGCAGTTTGTGGTGTACCAGCTGAAGGTGAAGATCCACACCTCCAACCCGGCACACACAAGGCGCGAAGACAAGTACATGTTCTTTGAGTTCCCACAGCCCCTGCCCGTGTGCGGTGACATCAAGGTGGAGTTCTTCCACAAGCAGAACAAGATGATGAAGAAGGTTAGTCATGCAGCTGTCCACACAAGTCCTCTTTAACTGTTCTCAGATACCGGTGACTAAAACACTTTAGTTCCCTTCCTTCAGTGTTCATTTTTTTGGGAGCTTGGTTGTTGATGAAAGGTGTACAGGAAAAAAAAACCCATAATTTTAGATGTTTGAAAACGGCGATCTGATGCGCACTTGAAGTGTGAAACCTGGAGATTATTTTTTGTCATTTAGCAGACACTCTTATCCAGAGTGACTTACACACAGTAGGTTACAAGTTTTTCCATATATACAGATGGATATTTACTGAGGCAGTTGAGGGTTAAGCACCTTGCCTAAGGCCCCAACAGCAGTGTCCTAGCGAGGAATCGAGCCAGCAACGTTTTGGTTACGAGCCCTGCTCCTTAACACTATGCTACACTGCTCTCCAACCTAAAATTTGTGTACGCATTGAACATTACCTGGACATTACTTAACTGTTCACTCTGTCATGGGTGTAATCTTCCTGTAGAAGTAGATGCAGCAATATGGTGAGAAGCTTGTACGTGGTAGTTTTTACAACACTGTGAAACTGCATGGTTTTCCTTTTTCAGGACAAGATGTTCCACTTCTGGGTGAACACCTTCTTCATACCCGGACCAGAGGAGAACTCGGAGAAAGTCGAAAACGGGAGCTTGGTGAAAGAGCTGGATGGGATTCAAAGCGCAGAGCGCGGAGACAACGACAAGGACTACCTTATCCTGGCATTGACGAAGAACGATCTGGACAAAGCGAATAAAGACAAAGCCAACAGATACTTCTCTCCAAACTTCAAGGTGGGTCGGCTACTGGGACGCGGGGTTGCGTGGCGTGGTGGCTCAGTAGTGCGGCGGGGCCGTGCTGTGTGCGGTCTGCTCTGCCGTGCTGTGACTGAGGGCCTCCGGGATTAAGTATTCATAACTAGATGAACTTAATAACTGACCTTAATCAGATGTGTGGTTTTTGAGAAGCAGAGAGCACTTACTCCAGATAATGGAGTATAAATCTTTTCTTGGAAGCCGTGATCAAGTGGCTTTGATGTAAGTGCTAAGTGTTGTGGAAAAAATGCAGGAGGAAGAGTAAAATCTCACACTAGTGTGCCATCTACCAGTAAACTGATCGGTACCATTGGCTCAAGGGATTATTATTTTTAAAATGCGACATTTGATGTTCTAATAGAGCAGTCAAGACAACTTGTAGTACAGACCACGATAACTGCAGAAGTAAAAACATTAAACAAAATGTAGAATAGAAAATTAGACTTTAATTAAATTCCTGGGAGTTCATATCACTGTGTGGTAAAATAAAATTGAGATGCAAGTTAAGTGCTGGAGAAAGGATGATGTGTTTGATGAAAAATCATGTGGGTTATTTTGAAAACAGAGAGGTAAAATGAAAGTATTTGATGGGACATGCTTTGGTGAATATCTGAGAGAGAAGGAAATGCAGAAGTGTTGAAGGATTTCCCAGCTAAAGGCATCTGTAACAGGTCTCAGTACTGTTGACATTACAGGTGTGAAATACTAATGTAAAATAATAGAAACTAAATCTCTGTTCTTCTTAATGGGGGAAAGTGTTGTTAACATCAGAACATCAGTTTTGTCACATTTTGACATGCTTGAATGTCTGATTGTTCCTTAGAAGGAGCAATGATTCTGCTTTTTACCTACAATTAGTGGAATTAGGAGGTGTTTTTTTTTACCCCCTGTGAAAGTACTGCATTTGTTCAGTATTAAGTATCCTTCTTAGGGTCTGACGTCTACACCCCTGCTTACTGCTAACATAGTCTCTCCTCTGTCACAGGTGAAGTTGTACTTTACTAAAACTGTGGAGGAGCCGTCAAACTCGGAGGCCAGCACTTCAACATCGGTGACTCCGGACGTTAGTGACAATGAACCCGATCACTATAGATACTCAGACACCACTGACTCTGACCCAGAGAACGAACCCTTTGATGAAGAGCAACACACACAGATAACAAAAGTCTGAAATATTTTTATGGGAAGAAAAAAAAAATAAACCAGAGAAAAAAAGGAGAAAACTTGAATATGAACTGAAAGCAAGTACCTTTTTTCCAGACGGCAGTAGGACATTCGTGTCATGTAAAATGCCACCAGTTTTCGGAACAATACTCCTGACCAATTTTCTTTTGCCCCGTACATCCGCAAGGTATTGACACTGTTGCCCAGTGGAAAAAGGTTCAGTAGCTGTTATGTATATACCTTTTTGTGTCAAAAATAAAAAAGACAATGGAAAAAAAAAGTACCACAATCAGGAGATGGGAGATCAGGTATGGGAGAAATTAGATTGAGATCTAAATTTTGCTGCTCCATCTCCTGTTGAAACCAAGGCCAGTGCTTCAGTCACTTTCCCCCGCCCCTTCCCCCTCTTGCCTCCACAGCTCTCCGCCCCCCCCCCCCCCCCCCCCCCGCCCTCTCTGCCTACTGTGAATGCTTCATGTGCTGTTTGCAGGCTGTCTCACACCAGTTGACGTTTGTGCAGTGGAAACTGCATGTTAGGATTCTGCAGTCTATTATTACTATTATTATGAATAGGCTATATGACATCTAAGCAATGTCCATTCCTTCTACCACTGTGTATTCTGTTAAAGGTATGCAGAAAAATGGTATCCCCTGTATTTGTCATGTTTTTTTTTTATGTTAAGATAATAAAAATATAATACACAAAACAGCAGGGAACCAGTGTTGCAATAATGTTAACACTATACATTTAAAAGGCAAACCAGTGTGCATGTTATTGGAATTAGTGTCCATGTTGTTTAATAAATGGTATACAATGTTTTTTCTAAAAGAGGTTTCTAATGTCATTTAAACTCCGATTGTATTTAGCCAGGAGATAATTCACAGATAGCATTCATCATTTCCGTGGTTTCTGCAGGTATAATTTTAATTCTAGGACAGGCATGAAGTCCCCCTTAAGTTTATGGTAAACAGATCCGTTTTCAGTGTTCGAGGAAAGATCTTTTTTGGGAATAACTGTACAAAAGCTCTTAAACGGTTTACATTACGAATTGGTGACTACTTAAGTGAAATATCTGTTTAACCTTCAAGATCTTTAGGCTTTGTGGGACATCAGATCTTTGGCTCCCAAACTCAGCTCTTGTTTGTAGCCTTATTGTGCAAGGTCTAAACTAAATCTAGATCATTTGTATATCCAACAAAGGTGCTTACAAACTGCCAAACTGCATATTTAAATGTACAGTAACATGGAGCCAATAATCTGTGCCTAACATATGGTGCAAGTAGCAGTAGTGGCATGCACTATTGTGTGTGTAAAGTTTAAAAAAAAAAAAAAACTGTTAGATGCGCGGCAGTGTGCTCATTTCTGTAGTCCTCTGCAATAGGTGTCCCTGACTGGCTGGATTTTTTTTATTTTATTTTATTTTTTAATCGGTTTCATTCCACTTGGAGTGGGAATAGTGCAGCTACAGATTTTACTGAAAGTCTCATGCTTGCTTCAGAAATATAAAAGCCCTATATATGAGAATATTTAAATATATATAATTTCTTTTAAGCATGCCAAATTTTTTTTGTAACAACTGGCCTGTGACGTGGCACAGGACAGACCAAAAAAAAAACCTTCTCAGTTTCTTGGGCAGGAATCTTCACTGAGGGTAGAGATGTAAGCTGCCTTTATCGTGCTGTTGACATTAAGGCTCCACCCTTTTCATAAACCCAACACGCATGCTGTTCAGCTCGCCTTTTCTACATAAAGAGTATGTTCCCTAGGTGTTGAATCGAGTTCTGTAATTTTTGTTCTGTTTTGTTTTTGTTTTATTGGAGCAAATACACTTTAGCCAACCCAGTAACACTTATTTTAGGATATTTTTTGTTTACATCTTATTACATCACTGAAAACCTGCCAAAAGTAAGCTTGTTCTTTTAATTGTTTTTTTTATTTTGTTTTTATTTTTTTGGAGGGGGAGGGGGGCCTATGGGAGGTATTCTTTGCCTTACTTGAAGTTGACAATGCTTACACTGCTACTTCTTTGAAAATCTACCTTTCTGCCCAGGCACTGACTAGATAGTTCAAGTACTTATTTAAAGCTACTTTTAATAGAGCAGCATATTGTACTAGACTTTTGCACTGTTACAGATTTTTGCAGGGTTTCACTCAGTGGTCCACAGTATTGTTTTTTTTTCCCTCCAGTTAAAAAAAAAAGCCTTGCAAGCAATGAAAGATGTGGTAGGTGGAGGTGGAATAAAATGGCTTGGTGTACCTTAATCTTGTATCCGTGCATCCCAATAGAAGCAGATGTGTTACTTTGACTGAAAATGTCCTGACTTTTTTTAAGAAAACAAAAAAAATGGAAAAAATGAATAAAGTAACTATTTATGACAGTATTCATAAGTATTCTGGTAAAGACGTTCTGCAGGTATTCTTTCCTTCTATCCCTTGACTCTCTGGATCATATGCTTACTACTTTGGATGTTCAGCAGCTTAAATGTATGAATCTATTCAAGGGCATCACTGTTAAGGAGCTTACTGTTAGGCCCCAGGCCATCCCTAGTCATCTGTAGCCCCACTTCTGGAAGATTTGCCACAGTACCTTAACACGCAGAAACAAATATTAGGGGGGGAAAAAAAAACTCCTTGGGGAACCTTTGAGGTCCTTAATGTGGCACAGGTTAAAACTTGTGTGGAGTTCACAGGCAGCATCAAAATTAAGTTTCAGCTTTAAAAAAATCTTCATAAAGGTGCCAGTGTGCAAGTTTCATGTCACTAGTTTCTAGCAGATTTGTGCAATATGTTATAACGATGCCTGTGGTTGCCACAAAGTGCCTCTTGTTTACTGTTGAAAAAAAAAAAAGAAGTGCTTGTTAAATACTGTTAAAGTACATCATGTCATGCATGCAGATGGAAGGGGTGGAACTGCACTAAATCTAAGGGGCTTTACCTGCAGATGTGGGTGGGGCTGCACCTGGCCCCACCTGCTCCGTTTCTGGGTTTAATTTTATGTAGAGTATGTAAACTCAGTATATTTTCAGTCTTTTAAATAGCCTTATTCCATTTCAGCCTGTTCAGATATTGTGCTGTGCAACAGTTGCTCTGTGTGTAATGCTATGCACTGAGAATACACAACCAACAATGTATGAAAAATTGTACAGGTTATAATGATGCTCATACAAATCAGATGTCCGTTTGTTATTGTATGTGTAAACTACCCTTTATCTTAGTGTTATAAACTCCACATAAAACCAATTAAAGTCTCATTCTTGTCACTGTGCGTGAGAATTTTTTTCATTTGTTTCGATTCAGCCCTTAGTCCTTCAGTTCAAGAATTAACACAGATGAATTCAGAACATTAGATGGCTGAAGGCAAAAAAAAAAGATTCTTTGTAAGTGTCATTTTGCGTGCAAATATGGACGCCATTCCCATTTCGTAGACACAAATGAAGGCACTCTGCCAGGAGAGGAGATTAAATGAGGTCCCAAAGCCTCGTCATGATACTGAAGCATATGCTTACATATTCAGAACTTGACTTTTTGTATGTATTATTCAGGATGTAAGCACCCCTCTGTGCATGGGGTACTTGCTTAAATTTCAGAAGGATTCAAGCTGACCCATTTAGGCAGTGGAGTTGGGTCGCGGTTGCCGAGTTGGAGCCACATAACGTATGGGTTCTCATGGTCTGTGTGGCAATGAGCTGATGGTTGGAAGATGAGAGCATTCACCACTCTAAGCTGTCGGACTGAGAGTTATTGAAAACCTCTTGAAAAGCTCTTTTATTTGGAGGAAATGACGTTTTTGTCTTAAAATGTGGCAGGATCCAGTTTTCAGTTCCCAAAGACATTCCGTAAGCATCTTTTTTTTTCTTTCTTTTAAAAGCCTAGTTGCACAAATCTTCATGTTCAATAATTGTTCTGAATTTTCACAAGAATTCCATGAATCTGTTTTGCTGGAATGAAGGTGCTTGAAGATCAAGGAAAAATTGTCATTAAACTACCACTACATTCAGAAGCCACAACATGACGCTTTTGGTTTGGTTCATTGAGTCTTTTTATTTATTTTTTTTTCCTCCACCTGCAGTTTACCATACATCTTGTGAAATAGTACAGGTTCTAATGTGGAGTTTCCAAAACCAAAAAAAAAAGCCCATCCAAGCAGGCGTTTTGGCCAGATGAGGATGGCTTTAGCGAGTGCACACCTGAGTGACCGGGTTTACCTGCTCTAGACCGGGCAGGCAGGCTTCCTTCAGCTACGCCTGCAGTGAGCTCGCCTCTCCACCAACAGAACAGACACGGAGTCGCTTTCCTCATAAACATTCCTCTGCTATTTACATTTTTCCTCAAATGTGGAAATATTTATCATTGTGTAAATATACTGTTCTTAAGATGCATGTCCTTCCTCCTTTTGGGTGAGCATTTTTTGAAAAAGGTTTACACTATTTTTTTTCCCCGCTCTTGAGAGAAATGGTTGGTCGTGCGGACTTGTGTGTCGATGCCTCATTTTAGTGCAGCTGAAAGAACGAGGAAGCTTCTAAACCGCTATCTCCTGAGGAAGTGATCTCAGCAAACCCCACTGCCCCATGTGAACCCTGTTAACGTGATGACCACCCACCACCCCCATTTTGGAAATGTTCATGTGTTACTCTTTCGGTAAATAATGGTGTCATGGCAAAGAGATGAACAGAAGCAGAAATAAGGGAGTGTCTTAGAAAAATCTTGCACCTAACAGGAATTCAAGCAGCGAGAAATAAGTCAGATCCCAAAAAAAAAAGAGTTTTATCCGTTTTTAAAATGGGGGGGGGGGGGGGGGGGTAGCCGCTCTAAGACGGCATAAATTTATCAGATGATAAATGATCTGTAAAATAAGAGCTGGTGCTGGTAGTTTAGAGTTGCGCTTCCTTAAATAGCCATGGGATGAAAGGTCCCCCATGCACGGTGGTTATTAATGGAAATCCAGTTCCGTTTCTTACCAAAGTCCAGCTCATTTGTTCTTTGATAAATTTGTCACCCCTTGGTGAATCAGCCTCCTACTACATGTGAAACAGTGATGGTGTTCTATTTTAGTCAGGAATCTAATAAAAATGACACGCGTTCGCAAATAGAACTGTATTCGACTCACCTGTATGTGTGTATATGTGCGTGCTGTAAATACTGTATGTGTAAATATACAAACAGTTGGTTCACTTCAGTGTTTTAGTGCTTGATGGTGTACTTTTTTCCCCTCAATCATGCCTGTTGGTCTTGCCTGTTTAAAGGATGGGGAATTGTCTTTTTTGTATCACCAGAGATCCTTGTTCCACTGATCCGGTGGCTGAAAGTGTGTTTACCCTCAGCCTAAGTAACAGTACCAGCATAAATCGTTAGCGCTGACAATTTCTTGCGCCCTGCTTGCTCTCCTCACAGAAAAGCCATAAAGATGCGAAAATGAAAAGGGAAGTAATAACAGCTAACAGCGAACGATTTCTATTTGAATGCTGTTGGAGGCCCTGGGGCCGACTGTTGAGAATCAAGTCAGTTTGCCATTGTGAAACGCCACGCCAAACTGGAAGTTGGGTCTTTTGTTTTTTTGTTTTTTTTGAGCAGAGCGAAAAGGGGAAGTGAGACCGAGCATTGCGGTCTGCCCCTCGCTAACCAAGGTGAAACCATCTCTCAGCCTGCAATATCACGAGTCCCCCCTGGCCCAGCCTCTGCCTCTGAATCAGGGCTTCACCCTCTTCTCCTTTTCCTCAATGTGTTCTTTGTTTATTGATTGTTATTTTGCCTTGCTTCTATATGTAGGTTCTTCCTGCTGGTATATATGTCGTGACAGATGAGATGGGGCCAGGTCAGACTGGGTGCCTCATTCTCATCTGGCTGGCAGCCTGGCATTTGAATAGTCTCCGAGGGTGGTCTGCCAGCGCCGTCTGGCCCGGCACCAACAGCAAATCCTGAGTGCGTGGTCACACTTCCCAGCAGCATCTGCGACACACCTGTAGACACGCCTGTATCTGGTGGCATGGTGACAAGAATGGGAAGCAAAGCAGAAAGACTTGATTAATGGCACACCAGGTCACCTGTTTTAATATTTTTATTTATCTTGCCGCAGAGAGCAACCTCTGAGGTCAAACAGAAATCTGTAGCTCTCTTGTTCGCTACCAACGCCAAGAGTTTTTTCCTTACAGATCTGTCAATTACGGGAGTGATTATCAAACAGGAGACTTCTGCAAAGCATCGTTACATTTCCTGCAAATCATTCGGCATGCGAGAGTATTTAGATCAAGCTATTTAGCATTAAAAATACTTTGCGGCAGATGCTCAGGGGCATGATGGGAAAGGAGCAGAGGCCCGTGGCAGGCCACTGGGACAGCAGACCTCCACTTGGAAGGAATAACTGCAAAGCAGGAACAGTGACAACCATTCAAAAACTGTGGTCCTCATCATCAAAGGTGTAATCTTCCTCTGTCAGCATATCTGCTGTGGATCATGACTCATGAAGGAACCACTAAGGGGAAGGCTTGTCATTTCTCCCTCCTCTTATTTCAAAGGCGTCGTGCCTCCTTGTGGACCAGAAAAGCTTCCTTCAAAACCTTTGCAGTTACGCAGCGCGGTGCTGTTCTGTAACTCAGGGGAGACTCATCTCATCGGCTGTCGCTGCAACGCTGTGTCATTTCTTCTGCTACTTTCATGATCCCTGAAGCTCAACGCAGGTTTGGTATTTGCAGATCTGCACGAGTTTTCAGATGAGCCGTCCTTTCCTTTTACTATAACTTCAAAACGTGCCAAAGATGTCAGCCAATCGCCTTGCCACTTACACTGGCCAAATCATGCAAGTTGAGCCCCCCTTGTGAGCAGTGAAGTGTCCCATACTGCTGTCTGATGACACAAGCCTACCACCAGTTGGTTGTCCTTTGATAACCATCTGTCTCAGACTGATGAGAATATCGTTATTGTCCGTCTGATCTCATCTGCTGAAGGAAGCCGCTGAGACCATAGTCTATGGGCTTCAAAGCTGCGGAACACACCCTAAAAATGTGGCGTGCTTAAAGTCAGTCAACATCCTTGGATAGATTTGATTTCTTTATTTTCTCTAATATGAAGTTAGAAGAACATTTAAGCTCGTAAGAGGAAAATGAGAGTCCACGCTTGACAGGTTGACTCGGCACTTCAATAGGTATTAGATTTAGTTGGGTTGAAACAGGGTTCCCTTTGCTTTCGCACAGGATCTTGCGTTGAGGCTCCATCAGTGTTACCTAATGCAGCAGAACCAGGGAAACTCCCAGAGAGGGATGTGACATAACTGACTCCCACATGCAGCCCTCCCTCCTCCCCTTCCCTCGTGCTGGGTAACTGATGTGGGGAAGCAGAATGCTTCTGGGACCATGTGAAAGTATTGAAGTCAGCACATTAGTAATGGGACAGCCGAAAACTCTGGTCTAGTTAAAGCCGTCCGCTGTGCACTGAGGTGGTTCCAAATGTCCAGCAGAGTCACCTGTAATGTTGCCCCCCAGATACAGACAGCGGGTGTGAGTCCTCTTAAAGCTAAGCTTGGTGCGTTATTTGACTGGAAATCATTGTAAGTGTCCATAGCATAGTGGTAAGGAGGAGGACTCGTAACCGAAAGGTTGCCAGTTCGATTCCCCACTGGGGCACTGATGTTGTACCCTTGGGCAAGGTACTTAATCTAGAGTAAATATCCAGCTGTATAAATGAGTAACATGTAAAAAATTGTAACCTGTGTAAGTTGCTCTGGATAAGAGTATCTGCTAAATGGCAATACTGTAATGTAAAAAGACTTAAGTGGTCAAGCTATACATGCAAAGTGGGAATGAAAAGTTACGAGTTACTGATGTGCAGTGGGAAGCTAATGAGTAATTCATTATAAAACCTTTGCTTCAGCTGTGATGATTTCAGATTGATAAGTGGGCTGATAACAAATGGTTATGGAGGTGTGTGCCCATCTCACTAGGTGACCTCCAAAGTATAAGAATAGAATAGAACAGAATCCTTCCTTAAGAAGGACTGCAGACCTGCAGCATTTTCACAATTCAGGGCAAGGGCCTTCACACCACAGTACAGTAGTGTACGAATACAATTGACAAGGTTCTAATTATTTTCATACAGTGAGTTCAACTCACTCCCTATTAACCATTTTTGCCTTATAGTTTGAACTAATAGATGCAGTAAGAGCAGTAAAGAAGCGTTTTTGTGATTGATTCTCACTGGAATTTTAACTCTGTATCCTAAAATCACACCCAGAGGAAGGGGGGTCTCACAATAGATAGAAAGGGTGCGTCTTGTATGAAGCAGTGTCAGGTACTCAGTTTATAATGTTTGGTGTCAGGAGGGTACACAGCTATGCTCCAGCATGGTTGGTGCCTATGCTGACCATCTTACCCATTGTCTACCCCTGGCTTTAGCTTTTTTTTATTTATGCTCCTTTACTGATTTGCTGTGTAAGTCCTATTCAATGTCAAAGTTAAAACGTGCCTGCTGATTTAACACATTTAGGCATACATTGTTTTCAATTTGTAATGCCTCAGTATAATGTCAGATAACGTTCTATGCAACTGGTGACTGTGTCTAATGTACACCACATTTTGTTCTGCACCGGCTCCATATTCTTGGCCACAGTTGTGTGGCACAGTCGCTATAAATAAATCTGAATTTCTCAGTCCGAATTGCTGGCTGAAAATACAGGGGGAGTGATTTTTAAAATAATATAAAATATAAAATAAAGATTTATAGACTATTTAATCTGCAGAATGAGGGAATTGTTTTGTTGTTATTTTGAATGAACATCTTGGATGTTTTAGCCACTATTTTCTGTCTCAGCTGACATTAAGCACACACCCCGTTCGCCTTGTAATATTCCAGTGGGGATGGTCTAATTTAGTATGACGTTCTTCTTGTCAAGATTTGCACATACAGGGTTGTTTCTGTGGCTTCTGTGTTCTGCAGTTGAGAAAAAAAAGAAAGGAAATTAATGTCCCCAGCCTTGCAATAACTGCTTTGAGTATCATAAACACATTTAAACACATCTTTTATTATTTTTTTCTTTAACCTGTGAGCTGAGCGTGTTTGGGCAGCACACTCGCGGTCCTCGCGTAGCGGCGTCGTTCGAGGAGCAGGCACAACGCAGCGTGTCGCTGTCCTGGCAAAGAGGCCAGGACGCAGACGGGCGGGCCCGGGTCCCTCGGAACGGCAGGGACATTGCCGAGTCATCAGCGGGTCCGGTGCCAGCGCTGTGACGCTCCCGAGAGCGGGAGTCTGTCCTCCGCGCTGTGCGGTGCGCGGGCTCTCCGCGGGAGAGTGGCCTGCTCCGCAGGGCTGGCAGCCTTTGCGGCGCAGCCCCCAACAGCCTGAGGGGAGGGAACACTCACCGCGTACCCGCTTTACAAAGCAGAGCCCGGGCCGCTTGCCCTGTGCACGCACGGGTGCCCTGCCCTGCCACTCAGATAGGGCTCCCGCAAACAATATGCTGCTCCTACATACAGTGAAGCATTGTGAGATCTCACAGGGAACCAACAGGCTGTTACTGTCTTTAGTTATATGCTCAGCAGACTCCCTTATCTGGGGCAACTTACATAGCATCCGTTTCAATGGATAGATGAAAGGGTACAACAGCAGTGCCCGCCCAGGGAATTGAACCGGCAACCTGTGGGTTTCAAGACCTGCAACCTCTGCGCTATGGCACACAACTGCCCACCATTGCGCTCACATTGTAAAAAAAAAAAATCCCTGTATGCAAAGTGAAAATTGAAACTGAGAAATCTGAACAATGGGGGGGGGGATTGAGTAGGTTCACTGTTTTGATTTCACTTTGGCTACTGACGCCTCCAGTGGTTTCAGCTGCGGTGGGGCGATTTTATTGAGAAGGTTCAAAACACGGGGGCTGGACGGATACATAGACGCACTTGTCCCTTTGTTCTGTTTAAGGACCCCACTCGCCTAATCATTGTGCTCCAAGACCACAGCAGTCGTCGACAGATTGATGGCTGAGAAATGTGCTCATTGACCTGCTACGATGACCAGCTGCAGTAGTGGTGGTGTTAGGCAGCCATTTCACATGTGGGATGCACCTGAATGTTCAATTCTTGCATCCATTTGCTAACCTTTTTGATGACGCACACGGGCCTGCTATTAAAGTCCTGTGCATTGATTTTTATACAGAGAGCAGTGCTGGTGCGCGATGGAGGCTGAATTTGTCTGTACTAGATCTGAACCCTTTTGATGAACCGATGACGATCACTCATCTCTGCGTTCCAACAACTTCTGAGAGTGCGAGTGGGAGGTATGCATGTGACGCATTCTGCCGTCTTTTTCATACAAAAGAGGAACCAGTTTCCCTGCAGGGCACACGTTCTGTTGCACAGAGCGCAGAAATATGTAGGCTTATGTAATCACTGCACACAATGGCATCATACTTACCACTTGCCATGCCAGCTGGTACATGTAATATTAAGGAAAATATGAGAAGACACAAACAGAGGAATCTACATTATTACTATTATTATTTAATTGACTGTAGTGATGGCATGCTGCAGGGTATGGTGATAGTACAGAGCTGTGCTGATAAAGGGTGTGGCTCACTTGTCAGTTACACTGTGTTTCCATGGAGTGAGCTCATTAAAGGTGACAGGCAAGGACGCTTGTGACACACACCCCTGCACTTCCTGAGCTTCCATCCTTTAGAGAGGACATCGCTGATGTCATCTCGCGAGAATATCCCCTACCATTATCAAAGGCAAATGTCTCACTTTCCTGTTGTTCCAGCCCACACCGTGAAAGGGCCACACTGTACGTGTAATGCTGCTTCCTCTTGCACACTGGACTTCATTAAATGGACACTGAAAATGTCATTGATTTGAATTGATTGGCTTCTGTAGTAAATAAAACCCCACTTTGACCGCTGACTGCGCTCATTTGGAGACATTACATGCACACAGCGTATGTCACAATGTGTGGCAACACTGCAAGAGGAGCGTATTCGTTTCACAGGTAAGCCCACAATTTGCCACTTTCCTCTATAGTTAAAGGTTCTAAGCCAAAGGAATCATGCCAGGGCTTCAAATACTGATTATTTTAAATGGTCATCTTCCCTCTCCGTTGTCTCAGATCTCAGATCAGCTGTTCCCCTCTAGAGCCAGACACCGGCTCCACGCTTGGATCCTGTACCTCCGCTGAGGGGGTGTTCGCTTCGGTTCTCGGAAAACTCTGTGGGGCAGTGGGGCCCGCTGATTTTGAGCCCCCTCTTGAATATCGTTCCATCTGTCCCGGAGTATAAATTCCCCCAAACTCCCTCCTCTATTCATGTACACGACGGCCGGGGCGGGCCCCCAGGGGCCCCACGAGCTGAGACTCTGAGAGACGGAGGGCCCCACTGTAGACCCTGAACCCAGTGACCCTCCGGGGGTCAGGAGTCCGTCTCGTCCCTCGCTCAGCCGAAGCCGGAGGAGGGAGGATCCCAGATGCTCTTCAGCACCTTCCCCTGGGGAGTCTTACCACAGCCTTTTAACTTCTCAGCAAGAGCACTTTTTTTTACAAAGAGAGAGACACTATGAATAGAAAACATGAATAGAAAATGCATGAGCTTGTCAGGCAATGGGATTGCTTTTCCCCCCCCGCCCTAAACGTACGTATGACCTTGACAGTAGCATGAATCAAAAGCTATACATGAAAAACAATAGACAGTTGGGTCATATTTTAAGCACAGTACTGTTTTTGTCTCCAAGGTTTTTGAATGTCAGTTCTTCTCTCCATATTTACATACGCTTGCTTTTTAAATGTTTAGCTCCTTCATGCTTTTCTTGCTTTTGATGACTTATTACTTAAAACTGACCAGGGCAGCAGTTTGGTACAGTGGTAAGGAACAGGACGCCAATACACAGGTTAAGTTGCTCTTTCAATTCCTAAGTGGGACAGTGCCACGGTACCCTTGGGCAAGGCATTTAATCCAAATTGCCTCTGGAAATTTCCATCAGTATAAACGTAAGCTCTGCAAGTGGGTATGGATAAGACTGTCCACAAAGCAATTGTGATGTAATTGCTGACTTCCATCACATTATTTGCTGATGTGCCCCTGTGTAGATGATTAAGACAGTGGTGGGAAAGAGCACATGAAAGCTTAGTGCAATCAAAACATTTACTCATTTTTAAAACCTGTCAAACATAAATGGCAAGGATTTGTGTTGATGCATTCTCCCAAGAATTACTGAAAGCAGAGATGAGTGTGATTTAGCGTTGCAAATAAATCGCAAAGCATCGTCGAGACCAAGTAAAAGCGAGTGTAGAATTTCAACTCAAGATCAGCCCCATCACCGGTAGGGTTCTGTGCTCGTTTTCGCCATCTGAAGCCTGCCTTCACTGAAGTAAGCTATGGCTTCTCCTGGCTTCAACCTTGCTCCTTGTTTTTGTGTGAGGAGTAAGAATGCTGGACTACAGACCCTTTAAGCTGGCGAGCAGCGCTGAGCAGTCTCAGTGTGGCCTGTTCGAACAGCCTCCTTTGTTCCTGTACGGCGATTCGGCAAGCGCGGTTCCACACAGCCGCTCTCTGGTTCCCACAATCTGTTAAAGCAGTTGAAGCGTACTCTGCTCTCTGGCTCAGCATCCCCTCGACGCCACCCCCCCCCCACACACACTACCCCCCCCCCCCCCCCAACCCCCCCAACCCGCCTCACTGCACAGCTGTCTTGCGTTTGAATTAAGCCAAGAATAAAGCAGGAAGTGGAAATTAAACAAGAGCTGGAAAAAAAGGGAAAAAGTCCGGCCCTGTAAATTATCAAAGATGGAGGAACCTGCCCCTGACAGTTTGTGGAAAAGTCTATTTTAATGATGCCAGTACACCCACTGAAAAAAAAAGAGTTGTTCTGTCTTGGAGGGTGTACGTTAATTCACATTATTTATTTATCGGAGGGAATGTGCCAGAATAATTATGCAAGTTGTCAGAGCGGCCGTGTCACTTGTAGCGGGTGGTGCGAGCCGAGCACCACGACTGAGCAGATTAAATGGACAAATTTAAGGAGGCAACAGCTGTCAAACGTGGCCTGCCCGTGCCCTCAGTGTTGCCCATGCTTCTGTGATCTTTTACTTGACCCGGATGGTTCGGAGCGCTGCTATATTGGCCCGAGATGACGAGCCCTACTCTCTGTAGTCCAGGTCAGGACACATGACCTGGGAAAGACCACATCTGCTGTGTTCTCTTCTTACTCCAGCAGAGCCCCACTGCAGCCCAACAGTGACCTAGAGGTCAACCCCCCCACCCCACCTCCCCACCCGCCAACCCCCCCCCCCCCCCCCTCCTCCCATCACAAACCCTCCTCACCCCTCGCTCCGACTGGTGGAGCTGATCTCAGCAAGTTTAGAACAACTGGCGAGGTGCTGTTCTCCCAGGAGGCTCTGGGAACGGGAGCCATATTTTACAGGCAAAGCACAGAGGTGCCACGTCTCCCTTCGCGATCGCATGCGCATTCATGCAAATGTTCAAACACGTTATCGTATTGATATTTGCAATAGCCATATATTATCAGTGCCGGGCTGGCGCGTCTCACCGTATTTGCCTTGTGCTATGTGATTTCTGACACACAATCCAAGCCCCGCTGCACTGTTTACACAGTCACTAAACGGTTAAGCACTTTAACATTAATCCTTTAGGACAGAAGTAAGACTGAAATGATGCCCACTGCCAAATGAGTTATTAGGGATTAAAGCCACAGTGTTTTTCCCTGACATGCCTTTGACACGTGGGAATGAGGGCGCTTTGTTCCACCGAATGACGCAGGTATCTCTCTTCCTGTAAAAATTCATTACATATTGCATTGCTTTTATCAAAATAAACTTTTCTTTGGGATGCATACATGGTAGCTCTGAGAATTGGCACTTGTCATGCAGAGATTAAGCTCGGTTTTCTCTTACAACAGCACCAGATTACACCGCTTTATTCGAAACATTTAACCTGCTATCATTTGTAGAATCTGATCTTTGCTCAGTATGTAGATTTATGGAATCAATTATTAGTTATTGCCATGCATGTCCTGGAGAATTTCATTCTGGTCGTAAACGTACTGCATATGAATATTACAAACAGAACTGACCAGATAAACGCATTAACCAACAAGAGACCCTCTTGATTTATTAGATAACAAGATTATGAAATCCAGAGACATACTGCAGAGTAAGACATTGCTCTGATTCCCCGAAACGCTGTATCTTCTGGCTCTGTTTGCCAGTCTCTGCGTTTGCAGTTTCTATTTTCTTCTTATTTTTTAGTTTCATTTGAATTGGCGGTGTATCAGTGAAAGGAAGGATTTCTCCCCCACCCCACACCAGCCCCCCCATCGCTGGAAGCCTGCTGCATGCTGCAGTCCAGCTTTGCTCCTGCGAGGTGTGGACCAAACACTGCACGTTTTGTTCTGCGCCTCCGTGCCGGTGTGGGCTGGCCGAGGGGGACACATGGAAGTGATTACAGAGGAACTGTCACCGTTGACCTCTTTGCACCGGGATGATGCGCCGAGGTACAGTCGGGAAGGGCGTGTGCGTGTGTGTGTGTGTGTGCGCGCGCGTGTGTGTCAGTGCGCAGCGTCCCCGCGGAAGATAATCGAAAGCATGCACGTCCAATCACAGCGGTCCGCCACAGACAGGAACTCGCATTGTTTTGCTTGGCTTTTCCAGATAGGACTGGGGCCATAATAGTCACCCGCTGTTTCATACTCCAGGAAGATTGTGGCCTTTCAAAAGCCCCAGCTGTGCATCCTTTGAAAGCCGGCTAATACGTTTACCCTAATCTGAATCGAACATGTGTTTGATGCTACATGCTAAATTTTGCTACACTTCATTGAAAGCTTACAGCAGAATTCACCTGTAATTCATTAACACAGTTTGCGATTTTGCACTAAAGATGCAAGGATGCAAACAACGCTGCTTTCCAGTCATCAGCAATATGAAGCATGAATATGGATGAGAACTCCGTTTGCTAAATGATGAAGTTTGACAGTGAGAGGAACGTTTAATTCATCCTCCGATGTGTTCTTTATTCATGATCCCGTCGGACTCGCACTGTGATTCATCTCATCTGTGTCGCTCTCTCCTCTCGCATTTGTGGTTTCGGGAGTACTTCTGCGAGGTTTACTCATTCTCCCTTCATCCGCCATCGCAAACTCGCAGGGGCGAACCGGGTAAACGAGCACGAAAATAACATCGCTTCAGCGTTTTTACATTTCTGACACGCCTCCTCCCTCTGATCCATTCCTGATCTGAAACAGTTGCCAGGAGAGGAACAGGATCTTTGTTCTTCGGTTGCTTCTGGGGACAGTGTGTGGGGGTGCCTCCCGAGGCAGGGGATTGGATGCGAGATGTGTTGTAATCTGTGCTTGCTCAGGTGTCTGGTCAGGGGGGTTTTTCGCAGGAACATGCGCCGGGTTGATAAGGCCCAGGATGGGCTGGCCGGCGCAAATAATGGGACTGTGTTCAGCCATTCGGGCCCCACGGACACTGAGGCAAGATGCCCTCCGAGCCAGGCCAAACCGAGTGAACTCCCAGCTCTCCACTGGGAATATCAGCTATTTCCCTCTGCCAGATGTGGAGCTCAAAGTTCAGCACAAGTGCAGAGAGCACAGGGAGAGAGAGGGAGAGAAAGACAGAGAGATGGGGGAGTGGAGGGGAGAGAGAGAGAGAAAGACAGAGAGATGGGGGAGTGGAGGGGAGAGAGAGAGAGAAAGACAGAGAGATGGGGGAGTGGAAGGGAAAGAGAGAGAGAGAAGGGGGAGGGGGAGGAAAACAACTCACATGTACTGAAACAATGTAAGAACCACCAGTCCTCAATTTGCCTTCCCTTGTGAAAAAAATGTACGTAAAGCTGCACTTTGTTCAATACAAAATGAATATTTTCAAATATATTTAACAATGAGGAATTCGCTGTGTACTGGATAATATATCCAACATCTACAGGAAGAAGTGTTTGTCCAAATTCATGGTCATATACCTTTCTGAGAGGTAAATGACGATGGGTTAACATTTCAGAAATGTTGTAAAGTGTGTGATGGACGGGGATCTCAACCACACCTGCTCGTTTTCTTCACAGATGTCGGCAACGTACCTGTCAATCAGCCCCAGTCGGCAGAACAAGACAAACTGGATCTTTTGAGAGAGACCTTGCGAAGGGGGAAGTGATGTCCTCATTGCTTTGTGGAGTATGATTTCACAATTTGAATGACTGCTGCTAGCCTCGTGGGGGAAAACTAAGAGGACCCCAGGAATCTCTACCGGCTCGTTCTTTCTCACTTATTTTTTTACTGGCTGAGAAACCCATGCTTCAGAGGGTGGGGTAGGACATCCATCCTGAGCTTTGCAATCTATTAGCAGCCCTGTCTTTGTGTTTTGAGGTGGGTGTTCTAACCACAGCCAGCAGGGTAAGCCAGATGTTGGGACCCAGAGGGGACATGCAGGCACTTTGTCAAATGTAACAGACAGCGAAACAGAAAAATTCTTGTCATCGGAAATCTTGCAGGCTCAATTTGTCGGATTTTGTCCTACAAATCTATATTACTCTGGGTTGTGTGCAGTGTTGGCATGTTCTGTGCATGTAAGCAATATTCACTTGTCAAATCCAGTGTCCTACAGTCCACCTGCATAACAGGTCCACGTGTTGATGTGGAAAATGCATAAATTGCCCTGCAAAACATTAAATTTAGAGAAAGTAAATGAGAAGGGTGCAGTTTCACTCTCTGTCAACACTCTTTTACCATTGATTTACCTGCATAATACAATACCAGTTAGTGTTGCCGACATTCATATATGTCGACACCTGCAACTATTAACCTGTTCAACTTGCCCTGTAGAATTAATTTCTTGACGAATTTCCAGGTAGAAACAAAGAGAGACAGAAATGTCTTTAGTGCATAACGGTAGTAGTGTTTGAGTGTAGTTTCTGTGTCCTGATGGCAAGACCATAAGGACACTGAAACTACACTTGTATAAAACAGTGGAGGAGGCACACTCCAGCACAGGAGGGAAGGAGGGGAGAGGGGTGCAAAGCCCTTCTCACTGCAATGTGTGGAGGCATATTTCTCCTGAAATCAGTTTTGAAAGAAAATGAGTCCTGTAAAAGCCTGTAATGCAGTCTGATGATGCCAGAACAGGCTTTTTTTCTTTTGCATGCGATGTGCCCCGAGCACTCGGCACACACAGCAGTGATAGTCGACGTTGGGCTGTACTTTGGTGCGACCCACATGGAGACGACCTGTAGGAGAACCAGCCACTGAGTCCTGGGCTTCGCTGAACTAAGTTTCATTCACCTGTGGAAAGGTGAAACGAAATCTTCCTCTCTGAAGGCCATGCTTCTGTTCTAGGGAGTCACCATCGAACGTCTGGGCTTCATCTCACAACTTGCCTTACAGCTTTTTGTCTGCTTCTGCTCCATCATCGCGCTCATCCTGCAAGCTGAGAGGAAGGTGGAACTGAAGCATCGCTGTCTGTGAGAGTTCGATTTACATTTGAACATTTTTCTTTTTTACATATGGAATTTACATATCACGGCGGCGGTTTTGAATATGTAGCCGCAGCTAAAGCAGCTCCAGCCGGCCCTGCCGCCTCGCAGTCTGGGCCCGGTGGCGACCTGGAGGCGGTGAGAGCAGCGGCCCGTCGCGTCCGTTATGACGGGGCCCACACGTGCGGCGTAGCAGAGACAGGCCCAGGCCCGGCATCAGCTCTCCCACGTCCACCCCACAGTCGCAGCATTCTAACAATGCCCTCGTGCGGTTGACCCCCCCATAACTCAAGCGTCGTTAACCAGCCACAAGGTCACGGCTGTAGCACAATGTGCCATTTACTTCACCTCCTCCCCATGCCCCCCAGTTCGTCGCAACAGACCCATTTTTGTTGTGGCAGAAACGGCCTTTTCTCCGAATTTCTCCTTCCAGACTGACCACCGTTCAGTTTCTCTGCCCTCCCACAGGAGCGTATGCACACATTCCTATAAGCACAATGACGTGTGCTGCGCTGAATGCTTGATATATGAAGCATTTAACTTAGCAATATGTGGAGTTCCACTTTCTCTACGCCCCCTCTCTTTAATAAATCCAACCTCACTCAAGCCCCTCACTGCCCATGCTTTCTGTGAATAAACGTCAACTGCTAGAACAACATACCCTTGATTAGAATTCTGCACTTGCTTTGTCCTTGGTTTGTACTTAGCATCAGAGAGGGTCAACTGTACAATTAAATATAGAATCTGTATAATCTTATGTAATCCAATACGGTTAAATTAATGGTCTGCCTTTTGCACTGTATATTTAAACAATTTGAGAGATAAACTAAAGTGACCTTGAATAAATTACATAGTAATAGAAATAGAAATAAAAATAGTGTTGTTTTTTTTTCAGAGATATACTTAAATATGTCTTTGAGTCCAGGCAAATACAGGTCAAGATTGATGCGATTTTCCCTGAATCCATCTTGTGAAAATATGGTCTTAGCTGCTAATCGCATCAGACAACATGAAAAATAAAGACTTTAAAAAAGAGCATCAAAGTGACAGGGACGAGCTCCAGGCAGACCAGGGTGGCATGAAAGGGTTAAAATGTTTTTAATGGGGAAAGCAATACCCAGATTAAACTGCCTTTAGTACAATAAACCAGATCGGGTTTAGATAACCCACATTAACACCCCGTGAGATGGAATATTTTAACCCGACAACAAAGTAATAAGTCTCTTTACCGTGAGCCTATTAAAAGCCATCTGCTCTGGGACTGACCGACCCCTCAGGATGGATGTAAAATATCATTTCAACACAGAGGGAGCCAGGGGCTAACCTGCGGAGCATTTTGGACAACAGTTGTGTGAAGTAAGAGTGTGCTCAGCATGGGTGTGGCGTGCTCTCCAGAATGCCACTTATCTCAGCCCCCTCCCTCCATTCATTTTAGAGCTGCCGCGTATCTAATCCAGCCGCTCTGGGGAAGTACTTATATGGTCACAAACCAAAGTGCTGTGGTAAGTTACATTACATTATGTTATTGGCATTTAGCAGACGTTCTTATTTACACGGCAACTTACACGGGTTACAGTTTTTTACATGTTATGCGTTCATGCAGCTGGATATTTACTCTAGGTTAAGTACTGTGTCCAAAGGGACAACAGCAGTGCCCCAGTGGGGAACCAAACTGGGAACCTTTCAGTTACAAGTCCATCTCCTTACCACTATGCTACACTTTTGCCCCCAGTTGCTGGTGGACAGCTGAATGCTACACAAGGGGTTCCCTCTGTCCGAGAAAATATCTGCATTTGGCCCTCTCTCTTGGTCACTCTGGTGGAATGGTTTCACTCTGTGCCGCTGGGAGACCACCGTGGGGCCCCCTCCATTCAGACAAACACATGGACACCCTCCCTACACACACACCCAGTCGTGACTGAAGCGTCCATCCACAATTTATCCACAACAACATATTTACTGTTACTTAATAATGAGTTGAATGGAAGTCGACCACTGCGTCTCTCCACAGTCATCACTGTATTGACCACAGCAAATTACACTTAATAGTAAGCACATTCACAGGCGCATGCTGTCATTTCTGTTCTCCTCTGATGTCATTTCCTTTCCCCAGAGCAGAAATCCATACATAGCATAGAGTAAGAACAAAGATACAATCAATATGCTTTCAAAGTTTCTTTTCTTATCCTGATCACGAGTATTGAGTTGCTGTCACCCATTGAGAAGTCAATACCACAAACGCCACTCCTCAGTTTGGGCAGCCCTCCATTATTTATGCACGTATGTCTCTGGGCTGAGGACCCTGAATCTTCCCACTGTTTCCATGGTGTACTCCAGTGTTTAAAGTACACAATGGGAAGTGGCTACACTCGTGCGCGCACGCAGTCCCTGACCAGCACGTCCGTGGGGGGCACACATGTCCCAGCTCCTGTAGGATCTTTTTCTCGTTTTTCTGTGTGAAAATATTTTCTGTAGGAGGAGGAAGGAAAAGGAGGGCCATCTCTGCTACTTAGCAGATGTAAAGATTGCGGTGAAGCCCCATTTGGAGCTAAGCCCACTGAGACCACGTCTCACAGCTATCTGGTCCCCCTGGCTGCAGAGAGAGAGAGAGAGAGAGAGAGAGAGAGAGAGAGAGAAAGAAAGAGAGAGAAAGAGAGAGAGAGAGTGTGTGTGTGTGTGTGTGTGTGTGTGTATTGGGGGGGGGGCTATGCCGCTCTCCCAGACACCCCCTCCCCCAATCCCTTGCCGTTCAGCTCCCCTTATCCACGGCTGCATCACTCCCAAAGCAGCCAGTCCCTTCCTTTCCTTCAAACAAACCACGGTCCCCACCCACAGTAGCAGCAGACGCAGTTTACCGAAATGAAAGGAACGAGAAACAAATCCTTCTTATGAGTCAGGTGCTTCGGACGAGAGCCGGGGCACAACACAGGCCGGCGGGGGGGGTGGGGGGGTAGCCTGCGCGCCTCCGAGATGAAGAACATCTGCTCAACAGATAAAGGAGACGCTTCTGCTCATTTTCCCATGAGCGCCTTCCAGAGCAGGGGGCTAAGCGCAGTTCATCTCGCATCTCGGCCCCCCTCAATAGCCAGCTGTTTGTCTAAGGCCTCCGAGGGCCTTGTCTAGCAGCGGCGCGCGGAGGACCCAGCGCGGGCAAGGGAGTCATCCTGCAGATTAGCCCGCGCTCACACTCCACTCCGCTGAGCGTATAGGCACAGCAAACATGCCTTTCATTTCACCATAAACCCCCTCTTTCAAAAAGAAGGAGATCACGTCCACACAAAGGCCTGCTCCTCTTCAAACAAGGCCTCCTTCTTTCCGACACCCCCCCAGCACACACACACACACACATACACACATACACATGCATGTTTCACCTCATTCCTTGAGAGAAGAGAAGTTTGAGTGTATAGTTTCTGGCAAGGATAATTACTCACCCGGCATTAGTGCTGTGTTAGAGGGAGCGATTGTTATAGTCTTAGCACCTCGGGGGACATTAAATCAAACCTCCGATGCTTTGTGAGGACGAGAGAGAGTACCATATGGAGTAGGGGGCAACACTCTTTGATTCTCTCCTGCTCCTTTCGCAGTCCAGCCAGCACATTGTTATTCCGGAGTTGTTTCGTTGCTAATGAGATTTCCAGTTGAGTAGAAGTCGTGTTTTTCTTGTCCTGTCTTATGAAACCTAACACTTCTTCCCTCTTCCTGGAGAAGGCAGCGAGCTCCAAGCGGCCTTGAGTCCCTCTAACCCATCATTACCGCACCCGCACCAGCAGCGAGGCAGTCTGCAACAGACCACTGCGATACGGATGAAATAATAATGGCCCCCCTTTCGAACACTGAGCCCAGGCCACGTGTCTTATCAGCTACAACTAGGTGCAGTGGAGAAACAGAAAAGGTGTAGTCTGATTATACTTCATAAATTTGTACACATGGTGTATTCAAAGATCTAGAGATCAAAAAGGTTGTGATCATTCTTACTAGCCTGGGTCAAACAGAGATTGCACATCCCCTAAACTGCTGGACAGAATCACACAGGGGAACAGATAGCTAACAGCAACTAACAGCAAACAGGCTCAAAAAAAAAAAACAAGAAAAAACAGGAGCGTTGTCTGAAGTTCGTTTGGAAAAAAAAAGTTTGTATGACGAAATTCGGATGACCCAGTGGCCTTTCCCACAGCCATAAAAGCCCCTGGAGTTAGAGGCGCGGGAGGTCAGTGCGGTGGGCCGAGCTGGGGGACGCGCCCCTCCACAGGAAATACCCGGCAACTGTAACTACAACACAGCCAACCGCCGCTCACCCACTCACCCACTTTGTAATCTCACACGGACACACACACACACGTACGCACAACTCCGTTCCACAAACGCTGCGGTGCTCGCGCGTTCACGTGACGCGCGAGGGAGCGGTACGAGCCAGCTCCCGCAGAGGCATAAAGCAGCTATTTAAAAACGCTCACTGCTTCGGGGATGGTTCAAAAATGGTGCAACGGTGCCTGTTTCAAGTAAATCATGTGCTCGGTGCCGGGATGCGAGGGACTGCATCGCGGGGCTTTTAGATTAGCTTCTAATTTGGGGCGAAGAATGAGATCGCCCACTTTCCTCTGGGTCCTGCGATGCAAAACTGCTCTAAGCTGTTTAGTGGGCCCCGGGTTTTGCTGGCTCCCGCGCGGTGCTTTCAGTACCTGGGAGGTAGCGCACACAGCCCCCCTGCTGCGCTGCGCTGCCGGCCGCAAGAGACGCAGGCAGCGAGAGAGCGAGCCCAGTTCGCGCTCAGCGGCGGTTTACCGCAAAACACTCGTGATCAGCGAAGGATAAGTCAGATGGTATGGGTCACTCAAAAAAGAAGCTCTTGTTCTCTCAGTCATAAAAAAGGAAAAAGAGCCGAAAGAGAAAGCGAGAGAGAGAGACAGGCAGGGAGACATGCATTCAAGTTTCAGACATGTAAAAAGTGGCTTATCTGTGCACTTTTTTCTGTGCGGTTTTTTTCTCCTTTTTTCTTTTTATGTCAAACTTTGAAAATCACTCATCCCACCAAGTATAGGTTACAAATTGAAAGGATCGAGGCATTTCAGAAATCATTCAGATAACACGACACTGCATAATAAAAACGCAATAATTACCTAATAAAAAGTTAATACAAGATAATTAGCACTGAAAGATAATCAGCAGTGAAAATTTATTTTATTCAAAGTAAAGCAGAGTTTATTTAATAAAGTATAGCTACTGTTTTGCCAAATGACTTTACATGTTGTGTGCATTCACAGAAAGGAGCTAGTCAAACATGTAGCGTGCAAAGCTGACCCATTAGCCAGTGTTGTACATGATGATGCAGTGATGTTTGCTGTTGTTAGTAATTTTTGTTTAGTTAGTGTGGAGCATGCATTTTGTGTGTGGCAGTCAGAGCACATAATATAACACTTTAAACCAAAGTGCTGCATAAGCTTTGAGGTTAAATCTGTCAGGTGCCACTCAGGAAGAGGCCCCTCCCATCTCCACACCTCAGAGCAGTGATAGTGGTTTCAGCAGCTTCTGCTGGTTGACACATGTGACATTTCCTGCTGTTCTACAGAGTCTGATGCATGTGTATGGGTGTGTGTCCGTTTGTGGCTGGGATATGCATGCTTGTGCATCTGCGTGTGCGAGTATGAATGCATGTGCATGTTTGTGTGTGTGTGTGTGTGTGTGTGTGTGTGCGTGTGCGTGAGCGTGGATGTATGTAGGTATGTGCATGTGTACGTGCGCATATGTGCATGAGACTGTACGCATGTGTGCGTTTGTACATGCGTGTTCGTGCATGCGTGTGTGTGTGCTCATCCGTTTGCATGTGTGTGCTCATGCCTTGCGCTCCTGAGAGCTCCCCAACCTCGTATGAAAGGTGGTGTTCCCTCAGCTGACCTTCTCAGAACTCCCACTCGACCCTGCTTCCTGCTCACAGACTACAAGCTGACAGAGGGAGCACACGGTTGTGCTGCCACGCACACACAAAACCCTTCGTGAAAGCGGAGCTCTCTTTGAAAAGGAGCTCCCCACACACTGCGTGCAGGTAATTCTGGCACCGCGAGATGAGTTCAGTCAACACTGAGAAAGCTTGATACATGTTCCAGCCTCAGCATTTCTTGTGCCAAATGCTGTGCCCTTATATGCATTGTTTTGAGATAATTTGAGATAATCTGGGCAGTGATTTTGTTTCTTTGATTAGAGGTCAAATTTGAGTGCCCCAGATAGTGCTGGAAGTTAGACTTAATTTTTTAAACTGACTGAATCTATTTCATTCATCTTTGTAACATGACAAGTGTAAGGAATTAGGTAGTATGTAAAGGTGCCAAGACCGTTTAGGACAACCAGCTGTGTCAATATTGTATCAGAAATGAAAGACGATTCACGGAATTCAAAGGAAGACAATCACATAAATAGTCAGTAACAGAATGTCAAGTCAGGCAGTACAACTACCACCATTATATGTGTATTGTACAGTACTTTTAATTGACTAGAATGATTACAATGGAGAATTGTCATGTATATTGTTATTGGGCCTTAAATAAACCTACAAACAAATGAACACGTCAAGAAATGCATGCTACAAAGGCTGTGGCCCGATGCCTAACATGAGCGTTTCCTCCGTCTCTTCCTCTCAGTGATTTTTGGCTGCAGTTTCATCAGCCCTCTATAGCCGATCAAAGTGGAACGCAGGGATTGGACACCGAGAGCACTACCCCTGATTGGTCAGCCGCCCTGCCTCTCAGCCTGCGCTTCCCAGCAGCTCCTGCCCACCGAATATCACTGCAAGCTGCTTTCACTGGCAGATTTTGTCCTCTTTCCACAAAGTCTAAAGTCCAAGGCAGTTATAGATTTACAGCCGGGGAGGGTATTGTGAGTGTATTATGCAGTATGTGAGTTTAATCTGCACTGAAAGCTTAGCGGCTCTCTGACGGCCCACAAACAGGAGCACATTTCTGCTAAGGCTGTACGCTCCACGCAATCAGCCTCTGCTTTCATCGGGCTTCTGATCAATTATCCACAGTGCTTTATCACCAGCACTGGGAGAGATCCAATAATACCGTGGGGCATCCCAGAAACTCACCCAACTTTCAGAATATGGCCAACGGTACAAGGCACACAGCATTAATCTCAGGACGAGAGGCAGTTGCACAGTACTGATAATACCCATACCCATACCCCCCCCCCCCCCCACCAACACCACACAAAACACACGACATATACACACGCGCACACACAAGCGCACGCACACGCACACACACACACACATACACTGCATTATCAGGTCCAGAGTCTAAATGTGTAGCACAGCAGCAGTGGAAACTGTACAATAAATGTTTACATAATTACTCACACTGGGGAGTTTAATGACCATTTCCCTCATTCTGTCTCTTTACAAAACATCACAGCATCCCTCAGCCAGGAGCGTTCTAGGAGGGATCCTGCTTTTGCCTACATTGCAATTATTTGTTTGGTTTGGGTATGTTACATTAACTTTTCTGCTGCTTGAGCTGTAAACACAAGACCACACACACAATAAACTTACATGACAAAGTAGATGTAACACACTAGACTAGATTTTCTCAAGACAAGGCTGCATATCTTAAAAATAATGATGTATACATTCTTGAGGCTTTTTTTTTCTAAATGAAAAGAAAAAAATTCCTTTGTTGAAGGCACGTAAGAAAAGGCAAATTTAGGGAAGTTCATCTTATATTCTCTTATTGTAAGATAAGTTAGTTAATTCAGGAGGAATATTCTTTTTCACAATGTACTGGGATGGAGCCCCTGATGACACTTCTGTCCTAAATGAACTACTTTGGGTAAACGTGAAAGCTATTTATAGCAGTTTCAGTAAAGAAAAAAAGAGGATCAGTGACTTTTATCCAACCAAATTGTCCGGTCATTGTTGCTGGCCTATATTTCAGCGTTAACATCCACAGTAATCAATCAAGGAGTGCCCTTTGCTCTTGGTGCGCTGGTTTGGACGGTGTGGACCTGAAGCGCAACGGAGAAGATAGGGAAACTCTGTTCCTCTCTAGATTTCTGAGAGCACAGTTCTCATTTTTGCGTGTGTCTGTGTGTGTGTGTGTATGTGCGTGTGTGTGTATGCGTGTGCACATGCTGGTTCCTTTCCCTCGGGAGGTCGACGTAGCTCACTTCCTCTAACACCCAACTCAGAGGGTGTGGTGCTGCTCGGTCAAAGCCGCCTCTTGGCCCAACTCCGATAACAGAAAACTGGTGTCACCACGTTCCTGAGACTACCAAAAAAGTTCAGCTCGTCTGGGGCACACTGAGACGACCCTCAGGGCACCCCGAGCGTGTTTACTCAGGGAATTAACAAGCTTTGCCGGAGAGTCGCCAGGCTCTTACAATGGAGCGCAGTCTCTGTTGAAATTCCCATTCAGAATGCACATTACCCACTTATGTGGTGGTGCTCTTACTGTAAGAAACAAAGCCCTGTCACTTATCCCCCCCGCCGTCGGTGCTTGAGCTGCGCGTTTGGCAATGAAATCCTGAAAGCCGACTCCTTCAAAGCCAGCTGCCGTTATCGTTTCCTGAGTGCCTCTGGGTCTCCAGTCAGTGTCTCTCCTTCTCTGTCAAGTTAGCGAGCGTGCAGTGACACTCTGCATCCTTCCCTTTAAAATCACGGCAGCCTTGGCGCTGAAAGTGCAGCGGGCTTGGCGGGATGTGATGCCGCTCGGCTAGGCAGCCCACGACGACCTCACCTGAAAGGTAGTTTCCTTTTGTGAGGGCAAAAGTAAGAGAACTGCGAGGAATAACCGACCGCGGCCTGCCATGGTGGTGGGTGAAGCAGAAACATCCCTGACGAGGACTGCTTTGAGGTGTGGCGGGGTTTTTTTTTCTCTGCTTCCAAGAGGCGCGCACGCTGCATTGCGCAACGAGCAAGCTCGTCTCCTGCTCCCCGTCCACTCCCTAAACAATTCCTGCAAACCGCAGGCATGAGGTTTTCCACTTGTCAGACAGGCTGCCGTTGAGTCACCTTGAGGTCCACGTGGGTTCTTGGTATTCTTGATGTGGGATAGAAATGTCAGTCGTGTTTAACAGTGCGGTTGCCAAAACAGCAGAAATAGCTGATGGTTAATTGGTCGTCTGATGGGTTAAATCACAGCCACGATCAAACTATTTTGGGAAAGGTCTGCGAGTGGCATGGCACTCGGTCTGAGAGACAAGAAGGAGTAAATCAGTATTTCTGTACCTCTCCATGAAATACCTGTGCGGCATTAACACAGAAACACATGCTTTAGACTGGCAAGCCATCGCTGTCTGTACGGGTCTGATTTCCACTCCCAGATCAATACCGGCTCTCCGGGCTATCGACTGCTCTGAGAGGGTTATGCTGTTCTGCTGGAGACAGCTGCCGGTGACATCAGCTCCCGGCAGCCACTGCGGTCTCGGCTCCACTAGACCTGCAGTCTCACGGGATCGGGAGAGGAGTCTAAACATCACAATTTTCTGTCTGGCTCTCTGAGCGCACAAAGGGCAACTCACATCTTCCCCCTCACATGGCCCATTTTCACTCATTTCCTCACTGAAAGGACCAGCCCCCCCCGCCAAAGAATATACAAAAGTAATCTTATTATTAGCAATGCACTTGAGTCCAACCACATGTAAATGCAATAATTAATCTCTTCCCCCCATTCCCCTCCCTCTCCTCCCCTCCCCCTCAGCTTTGTAGCAGATGAGTGCAAACGCAGTTGAACGGCTGGCCTTTTTATCCCATTCAAAGGGTGTCCACCTTTACGAGGAGTCACGTGTCACGCGGGACTTGAATCTTGCTGCCCCAGTGGCCCGGGGGGAAGCCCAATATCTCCTCAACCTCTGGTGCCATCTGCCAGTGACTTTGCAAAAATGCAAATCAGCTACCCACAGTGCACAGCAGCCGGCATGTTCCATCGGAATAGCCTACAAAAATAGGTCAGACGCGCGATGAGCCCTTGTGTCTCCGGCACGCACTGTAGCCTTTGTGTGACGAGGGCTTCGTGGCCAGGGAATCTGCCGGGACTATCGCGTGCATGTGAGTGAGCGAGAAAATCTGGGGGGGGGGGGGGTGGTGGGGGGTGTGGAGGATAAAACAGAGAAATGACTCGGGGAACGTTTCAAACGAGCACTGGCATCGAAACAAAGGGGGCAGCTCGGACTTGCCATTCACCAACGGCTCTGCCAGTTGGTTGAAGTGGTGCAGCGAATTCCCTCCCCTGCCTCATCGAAAAGAAAAAAAAAACACTGTCTTCTGCTGGCTGTAATCACCCAGTGATTCCTGTGCACAAGTCAACTGGGTGCAAGACACAACAAAAACAAGCGTTTTTCACCGGGCAGACTGTTCGCCCGTATCCAATTCTTTCTTATCGGTTGCTAAAAAAAGATAAAAGACCCCCAGCTGGTAATGAGCGCATTAATGAAAGCCAGGCAGCTGATGCAACATTGTAGCAAGGCTATTGCAATCCAGGCAGCTGAGTTCTATTTCTCGCAGGGTGACTCGTATGAATTATGCAGCTCGCACCACCGAGCTGTTCTCCCACTGTAGTTCCACCCATTTTCTCTAGCCCAAATGAGCTTTAACGTTTCATAATCGCGCTTCTCTCGCACACTTTCGGCTCTGTGAAAGCGAGACACGAATGTGTTCATTCGCCGAGATGGGATTCTTTGTTCTTTTTTTGTGTGTATATGTGTTTGTCTGTGTTTATGAAATCACCTGATCTGCTGCATGGGTATGTTGGAATAAAGGGGGATGACTGGGCTCAATCCCTACTTCCTGCTGTTTTCATGGGCCTCCCACAACAGTGTGGCCGATCATGTTTATGGTATGTTTGTACCAATGAGCAATTGACCACAACGGTGCTGATGGCCATTAGCATTCTGAAGGCCTCTTCACCACGGTTATGGCCAGGTATGGTCACCAGAGCCACGTCCTTCAACAGACTGCTCATCCATTTCAGGGTGACCCAGGGGTTTTACACTCCGGCCTGAGGCGATGGGATGGGAAATGGGAGTATTGGGTAAATCCATTTTATGTGATTCTCCACTCTCGGAGTCCGAACCAGAGCATATATTATTTACTGACTGTTCTCATTTCTCTCCTTTGAAAACATTTACGTGAGTTTGAAAGCCAATGATCAATTTCACTCTAGAGCGTGGCTTTAGTCAAAAGGCAATCCTGTTGATTGTGAAACACTATTAAATACTGATGGAAAAGTTCATTTAAAAAAATCTAATGCAGTAGAGGTCTGACTTAATCAGTATTCATTGTCCTCTCTTCTGTGTCATCTTGACCACAGCTATTAACACTGGGCAAATTACACGGATTCCATTTCCTATTATTCATTGTGAAAACTTGATAGCGATTTCATATTAAGTCTCGTAATAAGAGGTGAGCTCAGCTTCTAACCACATCAAATATAATCATCAGTGTGCTGTCTTTTAAATGGAATAAAATACACAGGGTTTCAGCTCAGACACTCCAACTTCAATGACCTCAATTCAGGGTTACTTTGGAAGTAACTAGAGCTTTTGAATTTGGAAGACTTCATATTTACAAAACGGAAGAAAAATTTAAAAATTGCTTGGAGCTTTAGGTCGTTCTGTGCACATGTTAGCCGTGAAACTTATACAAAGATCAGAGCTGACCAATAATGCACAACGGGTGTTCGTCTTCAAGAGATACTTGGTATTGGCTTTTTCAAAATCATTTTCAGAAAAGCAGAACCTTCATCATCTCTTGTTGCTTGCCCTATCTTTATTCTTCACTCAGATATATAAAATACCCACAGCAGTTTCTGTTTGACCAAAAATAACATGCCCCCCACAGGATGGCTACATTTGTCTGTGACAGCCACGATTTTCACATCGTTTGCCCATACTACAATTATGTAATGTGAGTGATTTTGGGGCAGCCCATGTGCTGGTCCATGAGTATATTAGTATTGATGGATTTCTATCACAGTAGAGTGGAAGCAGGGAAGTGATGGGAAAGAAATCGAACCAAGCTTGATGATCATGTATCGGAGTAGATCAGAATTGACACCAGTGACTGTACTGTAATGTAACCTTGTTTTTTATATATATTTTTTAAAGATAGTGAAATTACCTATTGGTGTTGCAGGCCACACCAGTGTGAGCAAACTGAAACTGTGAAAATAAAAAATAAAGCAAAAAAAAAAAAAAAAACGGAATGATGCAATATGATACGATCCTTTCAAACGGCTTTTTCTCTCATTTTTCAGACAGATCTGACCATTTTTATGGTAAGCGCCTGAAATCTGTTTGCCATTTAATAAGCCGGTTTTCATAAATCAGCATTCTGGGGGTTTAGTGGCACAGAATGTTGATAATGCCAGCACGCGAGAGGGGTATACCTAATCATAAACAGGCTTTTTCCACTGAGGGAGGCGGAGAATGGCGCTGTAACAGACACTTTCTTCGGCGTAATGAACATAAATAATGCATAGATGCCATAAATTTGCACCGCACTGAATCCTGCGCTCTGCGCGTTGCAGTGCGACCGGCCCCAGCTGCCCGAGAGTCTGTGCGCCGGCGTCAGGCCCGCGCTGCTGTAATTACAGCCGGATTAGTGGGGCTCTCTCAAGACCAGTGGCCAAACATTTTGTCCCAGATTAGAGCCCAGATGCACTTCCACTAAGCTGCAGAAATCGGTCAGCCACCACCCTGCTCTATAGAATTACACCACTATGGAATCTGTAGGGGGGGAGTGGGCGGGGGTGCTGGAGAGAACTGGGCCTCTGTGGGAAGGGGGGGGGGGGGCACCGATATTCATGTGCTCCTGGCAGATCCGGGCCCTGCACTCCTTATGCCAGGGGCTTTGATGAGCCAGCTCCAGCTCAGAGCTCTGGACACTGGAGATACACACCCCCTTGCTCTCTTATGGAGCTGTCATTAGATTTTTTGATTTCCTTCTTGCCTGTGGGATAAACAGTGACTTATACATTCTGGAGGTCCACTGATGCACGGACACATGGAGACCTCTGTCAAATAAAGTGCAATATGCAGAAATAAATAATAAAATAGAAGTGGAATGTTAGTGTGAACGAGAATTTAATTTTACACGGAAGAAATCAGTTATGTGCTCATTTTTATGCACATCCAAGGTGAATTAAAAAATTGTTTAAAACTCTGGGGGAGAACTGTCTGACTCTGTCAAACAAAAAAGGATGTGGTAAATTACCTCCTCTAATGCGACTGACGCAAAATCAATTTACCAACAGCGCCCCGCCTTTCCTTTCGCTGCTGTGAAACTTCAGCCATCAGAGCTCTTCAGCCAAAAGCATATGCATAGAAACACCATAGCTCATAATACAATATTTCTTTTATTATCTGACCAAAGACACACTAAACATGGAGGAATATTACATATGTGAGATCATAATTAGAACAAAACAGATCATCAGTCAAAATTAGGACAAAATGGTACTTCAGAAACCGTGGCGACGGAAGGATGGCTGTATTGGTGTGAACCTTTCGTGGGCCGCTCCGGTTACAGGTGCGCCACCGCTTCTTGTCCTGAATGCTGGAGAGTGGGTTTCACGCCGGTCTGGCCATCACAGACCTTGGCACTGCGGGTTTTGCAACAGTCTAGGAGCGGCCGCCTCTGCAGAAGGCATGGTGGAGTCTCCGCGCTGTCCGTGTCGGAGAGCGGAGCAGGGTGGACCGAAGCGAGGCTGGGCGGTTTCAGGATCGCCAGGCCCTTTCTCGTCAGAGCGAGGACTTCAGAACGTCTAAGACCTTCAGAGCCGACTCAATGCAGCCGTCGAAGTTGGAGTGCGTGAATCCATCGCCCCCGCACACCAGCAGAGGCTTGGAGAGCAGCGTCATCTGCCCTGGGCAATCGGCTACTGCGCCCATCACCTAATTATGGGAGAAAAAAAAATGATTGAAGAGCATTAGTGTGACAGTAATGATCAGCGGGCCAATGGCAGGGCGCGTTCGATATTGCTTGACTATTGAGTGAGTGCGGTCACTCGCTGCTCCAGCCTGATCAATAAGGTATCTGTGAAAACAGTTTGTGCGCTCAGATCAGATTCAATATGTCAAGTTCCATTTTATACAGGAAAGGACATCCTGCGCAGCCGAGCAAATCCAGATCAGAGCGATATATACTTAAATATAAATGGAGTAAACGAGGGGAGGATAAGTTGGAGCTGAACTCAGTTGGAAAGTTACTGGAAACTGAGGGAGTGAAGCCTCAAAGATAAGCAGGGATGTGTAGAGGAACAGGGGAGCGTTCAGTGCTGGAGAAATCCCTGGACGCGCGATGCGCTTTCGACTGCATGCTATCGGGATGAACAGGGACTCACCCACCCGCTAGCACAGCCAGAGCGGACTGCTTGCTTTGCAACCAAACTCAGAGCGATCCAGAGAGATAAATAATTACAAAGGCAGAGGACTGGGAATAAAGATATCAGGAGAAACGCCTTGCTGAAACATAAATACAGATAGCTCTTTGGCTTCTCGGGATTTCGAATTTGGAACTGCCCGAGATGCTGGTTCTGAAATGGGCAGGACTCCTTGCAAGATAGCTTTTGGTCTGAGCCCAGAGAGCCTGCCACTGGCTCTGGAATCTGCATGAGAGGAAGTCAACAGCTGGGCAACAGCGTGGTGCGGTGCTAAGGGCCCATAACCCAAAGGCTGCTGGCTCCATTTCCCATTAGGCACTGCTGTTGCATCACTGGGCAATATATTCAATCTGTAAATATATTCATTTTCATCACTAACCCAGTTTTTGTTAATTTATGCACTTTGACTTTTATCCAGGAGTGTGTAAGCATCTTGTTTTGGAATTTTTCCATTCTGGAAAAAAAAAAACCCTATAGAATAGGCTACACACCTACAATACCAGTAAAAAGTTTGGACACACCTAATTAAGATAATGGGAAACATGCATTCAAAGACATTTTGATCTGAAGACTTATGCTTAAAAGCTTGACATTTGTTTCTTAGACAAATATAAGCAGTGAAGTTGACGCCCATGCATGTATTTCTTTCCAGAAAAATCTTTTTTTTTTTTTTTTGCCATTTTGAAGAGTCTAAAATATAAAACAGTTTTGATTTGTTTATAACCCTTTTTTGTCACGGCATAATTCTATTTGTGTTATTTAATAGTTTCGATGGCTTTACAATTATTCTAAAATGTGGAAAACAGAAAAAAATACAGAAAGAAAAGTGTGTCCAAACTTTTGACTTTTACTGTATTCATGTGAATGTTTACGAGAATCAATTCTCTGGCCTTAACACTAATGGTTTGTGGTACCACTTGCCGGTAGCGGTGGGATATGGTACCCACTGCTTCTCTACTTGGCACTACAAATTGAGAGAGGTAAATTGGGTCTGTTTCTCCAAAGAAAGAACTGATGTTGGAGTTCATCACCAGTCATCCACATTCATTTTAAGGAACTTTACACTTGAGATTTCTCTCATCCTGAACAGTTATTGAGTTTGAAATTACCCAGAAACCCTCTTGGTGTTGGTGTGAATTGAAAAAAAACTAGAATGATACATGTTGCAACGAGAGGAGGATGTGCTCTGCAATTATTATTATTATTATTATTATTTTTCCTTTTTTGTGGCTGATGCCTATTTATAATGTTTGTTAGGGTACTCACTGTACCACTGTCCTCAGCACTGTCCATAATGTGAGGCTCTTCTGGTTGGAATCCCAGTGTAAGTAAGAGTGCACAGCCTGGCCACGCTGCATGTTTACAAGCGAGATCCGTGTCCAAGGAGGTGACCGGCTGCTTCCATGAAGAGATGCTGCTTTGCAAAGTCTGACTATCCTGACGTCCAAACGGGTAAGATCACATCATATAAGAATATCTACCTTTTCGATTGCTCATGGATACATTTGATCCACCCTTTACAACACAATGGTGTCTGTGTTTTTGAGTTTCTTTTACTGGCTGTGTATAATGAACAGTAATCGTGACCTGTCTTTAGATAAGTGTAGAGTTGAGGTCTATGTGATGCTGCACTACAGTGGCATGGGTGGGAGTGTAGCATAGTTGTCAGGAGCAGGGCTGGTAACTGAAAGGTTGCTGGTTCGATTCCCCCCGGGGCACTGCTGCTGTACCCTTGGACAAGGTACTTAACCCACAATTGCCTTAGTAAGTATCCAGCTGTATAAATTAGTAAAATTGCAACCTATGTAAGTTACTCTGGACAAGACCATCTGCTAAAAGAAATGTACAGTGGGGCAGATACCTTAGGTCCTGACATGCTGCCAAAATTTAAAGCCCAGTTCGCCTGAAGCAGCACTTTTCCTCTGATAAACAAAAGGGGAATCTTTGCTATAAAAAGGCTTAAGATAAAATGATAAGCAATCCATGCTCTCCCCAGTAATAATCAGGTTGATTTGGCCTCTGGGAGTATTAATAGATGCCAGTAAGGAGTGACTGTTCCCAGACAAGCGCAGACCTCATCGGGCAGACGTGCTCTGGACGTGGTGGTTTCAGCACACAGTGTTTCATGGAGGTAAGGGGGAGGCCAGGAATGTTTCAGAGCTGAATATAATTTTGAAACAAATGATGAAATCCTTGGGGCTTGCGGTGGCTTTAAGACCTGTGATTTATATGTGCAGAGGGCAATTTGGCTGCAAGCAGGGCTTAGGCCCTTTGCCACTGATATCAAATAGGTCCTGCAAGCCAAAGCTTTCCAGCAATGTTTAAAACCCGAATCTGAAAGTTTAGCGCGGTAATGACTTCTCTGAGTAAACACATTCCACGTACGTGCATGCCCCATTTCAATGGCCTTCCCTGGCCTAAGAGGTTTAAGATAAACATCGAGGTACATTTCAGTAGTGTAAGGAAATAGTATCCATTTCCTGGGGCTTTTAATAGGCATAGTTAAAGACTATCCGTTATCATTATTTTCCCAAACTTTTTTTTTTTGTATCTTTAAACCGTAATCTCTGTAAATCAATTGATAAACGCCCATGCTGAAATGTGGCCAAGAACAAATTGTTTGGTT
The DNA here is from genome assembly GCF_013368585.1 of Megalops cyprinoides. Lineage (NCBI taxonomy): Eukaryota > Metazoa > Chordata > Actinopteri > Elopiformes > Megalopidae > Megalops > Megalops cyprinoides. The sequence continues at coordinate 56,662,020 of NC_050583.1, forward strand.
TGCTGTGGTAGCGAGTTGATATTAGAGGTTATAACCCCTCCTCTCTCACACACAAGGATACCCCATATGCACATGTCCACTTGTGTGTAGGAAATGAGCCCAGGTGGGGGGGGGGGGGGGGGGGGGGGCGTGAGGATTCCAAGATAAATGTGAAAACACTGTCAACCTCTGAACAGAGTCACAAGCATCAAATGTAACAGCAACACAAGTATCTTGGTGGCAAGTTGCTATTCAGCTTCTACTGAACACAATGTTGAGCAATAACAGAACTGAAATTTTTTCCTGCAATGCTGCCTTTGTTAACATGAAGTAAGTGAACTCCACAGAAGTCCGACGCACAGAGGTAGACTACCGTCCTGTACACCTACAAGAGGGGGCGAGTCTAGCTGACTCACTACCCATACAGAAAAGAGATGCTAAACTGGACCCTCAGAGGCAAGCAACTTGCCACATGGCAGTATAAGCTACGACACACAGTAGTGAAGAAGGAGCACTGGCAGAACTTAGAAGAAGCCATACAGGTTACAAAACAAGAAGACAGGGAAGATGCAGAACCAAGCCATCAAGCTCACCTATGGCCCACGTTTTCCCCTGGTCCAAGCATGGGCAGTGTACTACACTGTTAGAGAACAAGCTCTACATCGGGAAAGCACTGATGTTGCCTTTTTGGATTCCTAGTCAGCAGATTCCGTCACAAAGCTTTTTGGACACGGGTCCCCGTGAAAAACCCAGAACCAGAATCAGGTGAAAAACCAAGAATCCAAAACCACAAAAACCTTGTGGCTTTGGCATGCCTCCTGGCCAAACCCAGAGACCTCAGCACCCGACATGTGTTCCTCTGGGACCAGATAGAGGGTGCTGTTGTGAAACTACTTGGATGCGACAAGGAAGACTGACCAAAAAAAAAAAAAATCACCATCACCACTGTCAAATTTTATCAACATATTCCATGACATTTCAGATGTCATGCCTTTATAACAACTATAAATCTTCAGCACCCCCAAATAAGAATTTACTAACACTTATTTTTTGTAAGCTGCTTCCTGTAAATTCCTATAGCATACTGAAGAAAGGGATATTCATGGACGAGAGCAGGGCCAAACAGATGCTATTTCAGCCGCTAATGACGTACAAAAAAGAAAGCAGCCTGATGAATCATGGGGATGGAGCTGTTCCCTCCTCTATCAGGGGACATGTTTGAGCTGTCTCTGTGGAGCAGACTCCTGAGCGCTCCCTGTGCTGTGGGGCACAGGGCTCGTCTGTTCTGTGGCATGTGGACAGACTGCTGGGGGCCGTGTGTGTGTGTGTGTGTGTGTGTGTGTGTGTGAGCTCCACCATGGCCCGTCCAGCCCAGGCAGGCCTTGGCCCATGCTCTGGTGCTCACAGCGACCAGGTCTCCCGCGCAGATGTTCCGTGACCTCTGACCCTATGCTGAGGCCCAACGCTGCATGTCACAGAAGAGTGCGTGTGTGAGAAAGTGAGAGAGCGAGTGAGCGAGAGAGAGAGACAGAGAGACAGAGAGAGAGAGAGAGAGAGAGAGAGAGAGAGAGACAGGGAAGGATAGTGTGAGTCAGAGCATGCATGTGTGTGAAAGTGCATGTGAGGGAGAGCGAGTGAGTGGGTGCATGACAGCGAGGGAGTGTGCTGCATGTGTGTGTCCGTGGGTGAGGAAGACTATAGCCTTCATGAGTAAGACTGTACAAATCAGAATGTGTGGGTGCCCCTGAAAGCAAACAAGGGTGCATGACCGTGTGTATGTGCATAAGTGAGTGTATGTGACAGTTACAGTATGCGGTTTTGTGTGTGTGTGTACATGCGCGTGTTCGTTTTCTTCTCTATCAGGGGAGTCATCTCTCCAAGGACAGGATGAGTGTGTGCGTGGGTGCGTATGTGTGCTCGTGCCTTTTTTCTCACAGCTGTGCGGTGTAGCTGAGGACAGAGAGACGCTCTAAGGGAGAGGGCTTCTTCAAACTGGGGGATCGCTGGGCAGAATCCGGCACCGCGGCTCTCTCGCCGTGGAAGCTGGCAGCAAAGCGCGGGCATGGAACTCACGGCCCATAAGCCACTGCACAACACTGTGGGACCGGGCTGGCAGAGCAGGGAAATGCAGCCTCAATGGCCGGAGCTCTTCTCTTCTCATAACCTTTAATCAGGAAGCCTATCAGCCGCGCGCACCTTCCTTAAACAAAGTCGCTCCACACCGTTCAAATCCGCCATGCATCTTGTTCCTCTTTAATAAATGGATTTGTTCTGCAGCATACCAGGCAAGCTCCTCATTAACTCCACTTAAGCGTGTTCTTAGTTCATTATTAAAGTAATGCAGAATATTAAGCGACATCAGAAGTGTAAAGGGAAAGGCTGCAAAAATTGCCTTTCTCTTGCTGAGCGCAGAGTGCAGCATTTAACAAGCTCTACACAGACAATCCTTCGGTATCTGTTTCAAGACGGAGATGAAAAGTGTAAAAGAAGATTGCTTCAACTAAACAGGACACTGGAGCAACATCAAACAGACAGTCCTGAATAGTCATATTCTTCAGACGCGCACTCTTGCACTGGAATGCCGAGCAAATTTGTCCCAGCTTACCAAACAAATCTTTGTCATGGATCTGAACCAAAAATACACTTTCATACGATCAAACGCAACCGGCTACACAGCTCATTTCACAATAAGGAAGTGTCTGCTGAGGGGGAAGAATGGAGAGAATGGAGCTGCGCGTCTCCAGCGGAACTGACCCAGGATCAGCGCTCCGCGCCCAGATCACTCCTCACCTGCTGAGGGGGAAGAATGGAGAGAATGGAGCTGGAAAGAGGTCGCCGCAGGCTGTGCGTCTCCAGCGGAACTGACCCAGGATCAGTGCTCCGCGCCCAGATCACTCCTCACCTGTGAGTATCTCCACTTCTGGCACTTGATGCTGATTGGCTGGGGAAGGCCGGGCAGGACCTTCTGCAGCTCCTCCAGAATGAGAGGCTCCACCTCCTCCTTGGCCTCCTCCAGGTGCCGGAGTCCGAAGGGCACGCTGGTGTGGACCACCACGGACGGCCCGCAGTCCGGCGACTCTGAAAGGACAACGGCCAAGCGATGACAAAATGAGAACAAGTGGAGCCAAACACCACTGTGACCGTGGTTATACTTCCTCGATGTGATTTCCAATGTGCCAATACAGTGGGCGAAAGGTTCTACGCTCTAAAGCATAAAAATATTCCACTCAGAGGTGCAAACTTCGGTCATGTTCAAATCATGGAGACATCATTAAGAATTGGATGCATTGCACTTTAAAAAGAATTTAAATGTAGGCCTAACTATTCCCACATTCTGACTGTAAAGGCTTTGAAAAGATTCTGATTCAAAGAAGAAAAGTTTATATCTAGGTCCTGATGTTTTATTAAACACTGCACAAATGATAAATGGGATATAAGGAGCTTGCGTGTCTTTCTTTAAGGCCAATCATGTGTCTTTAATAAACTGAGATGAATTAGAAGACTCTTTCTACATAAGTGTAACATGACCAGCTTTATTTATTAGACAAATATTTGAGCCTGTCTGTGGTCTGTTTGCATTTGTTTAATAACAAGCGCACAAACTGTCCAGCCCTGCCGACCGTAGATCATATTCGAGATTGACATCATGCGCAGACGTTTGCCTTCAAGGCCGTGAGCTCATGGATTTCAGATATAACCCACTCAATAGTCTGGGCTCTGACCCATGGCTGACGCTTAAGCTAATTTATTAGCCTTGTGCATTGTGAAGTCATCGCTGCAATGACATTGTCTCAAAACATGTTTAAACTGATTGCAGAAAATAAGGTTTTACTGCATTTAATAAACACGGCCCCTGGTTGACCTGCTCAGCGAGAGTAGAGTTACCGGCAGGTCAATCATTTCCTCATTTCTCATTTTCAGAGGCAGATGAGAAGTGCAATCCGACGCCGGCCCCAGCCGCAAACAAACACACGTGTTTTTCGCTCGAGACGGAATACGATTTGACTCGCGATAAATGCACCTTTCCAGATGGAGCCTCAAGGGAGGGGGGGGGCGTTGGGCAGGAGGGGCAGTGGGGGTGGTGTGAAACAGTGAGTGACGGACACCTGTCTGCTGGGCTGGGGACGGGGAACAAGGACGAGGGACAAGGACGAGGATGCTGGTGGTGGGAGACGGGCATCTCTGCGCGTTCAAGCACGGAGTCCTTCGGCGGTGCCGTGAGACTGCTAATCGATGCACCCCGGTTGGCACACTCATGAATAAAAGAAGCACGGCTGCTCCCTCTGCAGATCAGCGCCCTGGCCCTGGCCCCGCCCCAGCCCCAGCGAGGGCGCGAAATGAGAGGAGGGGAGAGAGAGGGAGAGGGAGAGAGGGAGAGAGGGCGAGCGAAAAAGGGGGGGGGGGAGCAGAGAGAGAGCAGGGCAGGGTGCGTGGGCGAGACACTGGAGTCATGCCCGCTCTCTGACTCACTCCCCTGGTAGGGAGAGAGGCACAGGTCACATAGTTCACTGGAAGACTGGGGAAAGACTGGGCTCCTTCACTGCACAGCACAGAAGGACAGCCTTTGCCTCCAAATAGTGCATCTTGCGTGCCTTTCTATAATGCGCGAGTGTGAGTTTTTACCAATTAAAACTGAAAACCATACAGGTGGGGCATACAGGGGGGGCAGAGGCCAGCACAATGCTTGTGGTCCTGTCACTCATTGAAAGACTGCCTCTGCCTAGGACACCGGACTCTCTTTCTTCGGGACGGCACAGGACATTTGCTCTGCCTTTTGCAGTCTGTGGTGTGATGAGTGTGACCTGACATCTAAGCATCCCTGGTCACGGTCACCTTAAGGCCACCGTCAGCCAGTGGAAAAATCCACCGCTGTTCCTGACTCTTGATTCAAAGGCGATTCCAAATCCTCCCTGAAAGATAACACCCCCACTGACTTCAGCTACAAGTAAAACACATTACGCGCGGCAAAATGGAGACAGAGCCTCAGAGAGGATAATGATTCAGAACCCTTCCACGCTGGAAGAAGAATGCGGAACGCAGAATGCAAAATTCAACAGCCCTGCTAATTATGATGTTGCCTTCAAGACGCTGGGGTGTATGCAAGGTGACATGTGCAGCAGGGTTTTCAAAGAGCTCTCTTTCCATACACGCTGTATATTCCTCATTCATGAAGGCAGTATAGCTCCAGGTTGGCAGTTAGTTAAAAAGGTTTGATATTTTTCTTCAGATAACAGCAGGGGAAAAAAAAGTTTTGCCAGAGCTACTAATGAAGACCCACTTGCACTTAGGGGCCTGATTTCACGGCCGTTCGTCTCCCGACCTGTCTGTCTGAATCTACTTTTGCTATATTGCACAAGAAAAGAATGATAGAAGCTTCCAGGCTTCATTGGCTCACACCAGCTATTGGTGGAGCCATCGTTTTTTGGCGGCAGTGTATCGTGGTAAGGTGCAGGGCTTGTAACCGAAAGGTTGCTGGTTCGATTCCCTGCTGGGGCACTGCTGCTGTACCCTTGGGTACTTAACCCAGAACTGCCCCAGTAAATATCCAGCTGTATAAATGGATAACATGTAAAAACTGTAATCTATGTAAGTCACTCTGGATAAGAAAGTCTGCTAAATGACAATAATGTAATGTAATGATGGAACCAACTGCTCCGCCCCTTCCGATAATTCTGATCAAAAACCATAGCACGACAGAAGGGGAGTGTTTTAATGAAAACCTTACCTCTTGTTATTTATTACACACCTGCTCCTCACATTCAAAGCTGGACCCCATGCGGCTCTGAGCTAGACGCCTGCTACACGCTGAGCAGCAACACTCAATTAGACAGCACTTTACGTGCCGTCAGCCCTCCATTGGTGCCCTGCTTAAGAGAGAGAATGGGAGCACTGACCTAAATTGCGCTTTTTATCATCGATGGAGATGAAGCGGATGCAGGGATTATCGGTGATGTACTTTGCCGCCCAGGGGACGTCAATCTGCACGCCGGCGTCGTAGAAGAGTCCCAGAGCGTAGCGCGAGGAGTAGCTCACGGTCTCCAGCCTCTGCCTCTGGCTCTCGTCAATTACTGCAGGGGGAGAGAGAACCCCCCCCCCCAAAGAAACAGGATCAGTGTTCTATCCGAACTGGCCCTGCCCTGTTCTCCGACCCCGGCAGAACCAGGCCAGCTGAACTCATTCAAGGTCCCGCTCACACTGTAAAACGCTCCCACATTTCAGCTGGGCTTCTGTGTGTGACCTCCAGATATTTCATTGCTGGACAATATTTCCATTCAGTACATATCTTACATTATGTACCTTCCTTACATTTTTTTACACTGCTGCGGTTCAGTGGAAACTAGCATTGCAATACAGATATATTGTACTGTATTGTATACTGACAAAAAGCATACTTTATGCCATGTCTTTAATCAAGGGTAAAATATAAGAACTGGAAGGCAAGCTGACCCACATAAAATGATTAATACTGCCTGTTTATGTTCACAGTATAATCACTTTGTAAGTATTAACTACACAGCAAGTAAGTTTTGTGCAACTGAAATTTCAGCTTCGATACTGTGAGTATGAGCAGAGGGATAGTCTAACTTATTTTATTTATACGGTTTTGGAGCTTTTTCTTTTTTTTAAAGCAAAGCTGCCCTTGTTTCCTGTCTGGAACATCTGTTGTTTATTGGCCTCCGCTGTTCTGTGTTGGCTCTGCTTTAGTTATTTAAGGCCCCAGAGTACTGAGTATACAGAGGTTGAAGTTCATCTCTGTGGATTCAAATACATATTTCTGTGAAGAGACAAAAGTCGCCGTTTCAAATAAAACCAATCGGATGTTTACACAAATCGGCTAGCAGGCCAGACCTTCACCGGTCCTGAATTATATAGCAGTGCTCACGTTCCTCAAAGTGTAGCACTACTGTCAGAGCGGCGGACATTTCCACTAACTATCTTTTTTTTGCCTTTAGACAAGATTGTGTTCAATTTATCTAACCGTCAATACAGGGCAAATGGCCTAGTGGGGTATTCTCAAACTAAACCAAATTAAACTAAAATCAAAAACCGGAATTCCCATGTTTAAAAACATGCTAGATGGTTTCTCGTAATGCAAACAGGGGCGAGCCAGAAGAGGAAGACACAATCAAACCCACACAAAGATCGCACTTGTGAAACTGGATGTCATGGAGAGTGTGGGCTGTCACATTTTCAGTTTGGTCATCTAGACCTTGAAATGAGTGTCATGTGTCAAATGATAAAATTAGAATCATTACTAGTAAACAATGAAAACATATCACATTGTTTATATAGTCACACACACACACACCTACACACAAAAAACCTCATCTATTAGAATCTACATATTTTTGAACCAATGTGCTGACTGAAATTACCCAAAAGGAAAGTATCTGTTTTGCTGTGTGGGAAGGCGCTGGTACACAGCTTTGGAGACTGTGAGGTCACCCTGCACTGCTCTCCTGTGGCTATGAAGCAGAGAAATGAAGAGTATCATGGTGGCCTCCCTCTCTGTGCTATGAAGGAGAGAAGCTCAAGAGTATCATGGCGACCTCCCTCCCCGTGGACGCCATTGCTATTCAGATGATACAGAGAGCACTTTGCCAAATGTTCATTAAAACAGGGCACAGCTGACGACGGGGAATAGAACAGCAGAGTCAGGGGTCACATGACTTCCCCATGACACCCCTTTTATCATTTTCCGTGTCATCCAACAACATCTGGGTAACATTAAGACCGTCTAAATGTGCCCCTTGGTGTAGGCAATCTGCTGTTGTATCTGCAAGGAGACTGTATGGGGACAAAACAAACGCTATCTGATGAATCCATAAAAAGGTTTTCTTTTCTCTCATGGAAAATGCAGGTGGAGGGACGTGTTTCTGCCGTTCCTGGAAACAAGCATCAGACACAAATCAATCCATGCACGCGCATGTAACTGAAACCCTGCAGACACCTTTGGGTCGCACTGGCGATGGTCGGCCCAACACACTTATGTTCTATCGTGCCGGAAGTCACTCTGGATAAGAGTGTCTGCTAAATGAATGTAATGTAATGTAATGTAATGGTGGGCATTTGCTGTAATGGTGTGGGGCTCACTAGTGGAGCCGAAACATGAAGGGCTGTGGACCGAACGTCAGAAATATGAAACCGAGAGCGAGACGGGAGACCTTCTGAGAAATACAGCGCGGGCCATCAGCCGGAGCCCCGCTGGCCACGCTGTTAGGTCAGCTCTTTGCACCGTTCTCCGCTGCACCCATCAATAGCTCCTGCCAGTGGGAAATTGGAAATTTTTTGCTCACTTCCTGTTTCCTGGGCCCTGGATTTATCATCCCGGGGCAGAAATGTACACATGCCGCCCACAGGCAAACAGAGTTCCGCAGCGTTACGAAGCAGACCTCATCGGAGTCCATCAGGCTCTCGAATCTCTCCAGACACAGGACTCCGAAAACCCGGGGAGGGCAGGAGACTCTGGGCCTGGAACTGGACATACTGACCTGTACAACTCTTCGTTTTGGTGCTAACCAGAAAACTGACACAGGCTGAGCTCACAAACCAGTTAAGGATTAAAAATGAAGAAAAAAAAAATCAGGAAAAAAAAAAACAAACAAATGGGTGAACATGGGGAGTTTTTCCTTTCAAGCTATTATGGTCTCTACTTCTAAAATTGTCACCACAATAAATTTTCTTTAATAGACCAAAAGGAATTCAAAACATTGTCTACATATTTTCATTGTCCCAGAGAATAAAGGGAGAAAAGGTCCCCCTTATGGAGACTCTGTGACTACGCGATTATCTCTGGCTTCCATCTTTTGTGCATTTGCAGACAAATAAATCACACACAACTGTGTTTTATCCATACAATATCACGCGCATGAATGCCACAGTATAAAAATATCTAAGCAGCCTGACAGGTTTCCAGGTTTCATTTTGTACACTGTGGGGGTCCTTCCTGAAGAGCAAGGCCTGTCCCAGCACTGCTGCTCCATCAGAAGGGGGTAAGCCACGTGCCCCCCCCCACCCATCCCTTTGCTGGGCCATTCCCCCTCTCTGCACTGGTCACCGCACTGGCCTTGGAGGGTGGATGCCTGCTCTCTGTCTGTCCGTACATTATAAATCTCCACAGACACTTCTGCTATGTTATGAACAGCTGTGGGCTCTGTGCTGGAGGAGACTTGAGACAGTAACCCCTTGCCCTCACAGCTTTGAAGCAATACTTTACTGCACCTATAAAACACATTCGGAGTGTACAGTTTATCAGAGAGCGGCTGAAGTTAGGGCTTTTCCACACAGACTCTCTCTCATTCACTCACACACACTCACTAATTTACACACACGTAAACATGCATGCACACAGAACAGAAATCCAACGCTTTCACAACTATACAAGCACATGCATGCACTGGCAGACACACACGTACACCAACAGAAACGCAATGCACGTACCAGCTGTACACACATCCAAACACATCAGTGCACACACACACACACAGACACAGACACAGACACAGACACACACACACACAGACACACACACACACAGACACAGACACACACACACAGACACAGACACACACACACAGACACACACATACACACACAGACACACAGACACACACACAGACACAGACACAGACACACACACAGACACAGACACACACATACACACACAGACACGCACACACACAGACACACACACACACAGACACAGACACACACATACACACACATACACACACACACACACATACACACAGACACACACATACACACAGACACACACACAGACACACACACACAAAGACACAGATACAGACACACACACACACACACACACACACACACACACACACAAGGGTAGTGTTAAGTGCTCGTGTTCTGCTACAACACACTGATAGTATAGCTCTTGAGTACAGCACTCCAGACAGGCTATGGCTGCCTTGCAGGATATGTTTTTTCACATCAGTCATTTCACACTGAGGCTGGTGATCACATTTTTAATCTCATGGCATTACTGCCTTCGTGTGAGACAACGATGACGATGGCGCTAGAGGAGAAAAAGAGGAAGAGGGCAACGCGGCCCGTCACCGGACTGGAAACATCTTTACACCTACTTACAAGACAGTGTATGCAAGTGTGCGGGGCTGTTCTGAGATGAGAAGGTTAACGAGAGCGTGTGTGAGCGTGTGAAGCTCTTCTGAGATGAGAAGGTTAACATTTTCCAGTCTGCGCGCCGGCCTTTGATGTGGCGGTCGGCGCGCTCTGCTCTGAGACAGCGCGGGGTGCTGACAGCCCTCTACCCCCGAGCCTCGCGGGTCGCAGGCCCAGGCGGAGCGGCTCTCTCCGGGACGACCCCCCCGTGGGCCCAGAGCGAGTCGAAGCGCTCTCGCAGGGGACGTCTTCTAGCGGAGACGTTCCGCGCTCTTTTATCGCTATTGCTGCTGAACAATAGCTTTTCGGGGGTAATCTCAGAGAGGGGCCGGAGAGAGGTTTTATGGTGCTAAAGATGCGATCACATGCATACATGCTGTCAGAGCAGAAGATACCCGCCAGGGCGCGGGGGGGGGGGTTGGGGCTGGAAATGGAGGGAGGGGCTGTCTGGCAGCCGGTGCAATGGAGGTTTGAATCCGGCTTTGAAGATGGCGGCGCATTTGTTAGGATGCCTTGTCCCCACTTTGACTGAAGCAGTAACTGGATTACTAATGTGAATGCTCACCGCGTCAGTCCAGTAAACGCGTCGCCTCCGGGCTCTCGCAGGGGATTATTTGTCCAAATTCTGCTCGCCGGAGCGTTCGTCAGACAGAGCCTGCAGCCTGGTCCCCTCCGCCATACTCTGAATCTCCCTGCATAGAGTGGACTGCAGATGTAACCTGCGTCAGGCTTGGTCCCGCTCCACGGGTATGGCCAGCCCCGGGGTTTCTCCTCCATACCTTATACAGGCAGGAGCTCCTTTGAAGTCTCGTGTCCGAGAGCTAAAAACCAAACATGTTCCTGGAAATCCTGTGTAGATCAGATCTCCCCTGCCCTCTCGGTGTGCTGTGATAAAGATCACGCCAAACTGTGGCACGTCTCTGTAACTCTTCTCCAGCATTGCTATAGGCAACTGCTTTGGATGATCGACGCTACCTGTCTCCACATCTCTTTACCGGAATGCTTAGCAGCGTGAGCAATGTTTCTAAATCGTCAAACTAACACATGGACAAGGCACCATATGTGAAGAGGGCTTTTGTATGGCCCGTTCTACTCCTGCATGCCTGTTGTCCTTGTCTTTAAATGGAGATGCACCGAATAAGCACTGCAGTTCAGATGTATAGTTTATTAGAGTTCAAAGACACCAAGTGCCTGTGTAAAGATCTAACAAGAGAGATATGACACAATCAGTAATGTTTTTCTAACCACTACTTTTTTTGTGTTAAAATTCCCAAAGTCATTCAGACTAATGGAAAGCATGTAGCCGTTTCACATTTAGTCAAAACAATGAATGTCCAGAATCAGTGAAGAAAAAACCCCACTCCTTAATCTTGTTAATTCTGCATTTTTGGGAAAAGAAATGTTCAAAAAGCACAGCAAAACATTAAACACCATACAAAATAATACGACAACACGACACTCGTGCACTAATTCCAAGAGAAACGCTCTTTTTCCTGCCAAAAAAACTTTGGATTACACCATTATGAGCAGGTGTGGGTTTAGCAATAATGAAATTAAAGACAAAGAGCAAGTACCGAAAAACAACTTTCAAGTAACCTTTGGCTTAAAAACGGCTCCACACGAAACAGCTACTCCATTCTGACCGCTAGCTCTTTTGGGGTTGGGCGGGGTGCATTGAGGACTGATGTTTAATGCGATAAACATTTAAATGTGATCTTTCATGTGATAATTCATGCTCCCTTAGCTGCAAACCCCACTCTAACACGTGACTACGCTGCGAGAAAACAGCCACATTAAATCCGTGTGGGCACAAATCAACTAAACCTCATTACGTTCAGTCTACCCCTCACAAAAGAGAGAGGTATAGGAACTTTGTGTACACTTCTCATGTATTCTTGGCTGTAAACCTGGTGTACTTGTGTAGAAGGGGACCCCTATTTTTTGGAACACGAAAAAAGAAGAAAAAAAAAAACAAAAAAAAAAAACAACTTCCACTCCAAATTTTGCTCGTCTGAAGTCCTCAATGGTGAGGTCACTTCCTATGGCAAATGAAAAGCTCCCAGGACTTCCTGCTCTCAAAGCAGTGTGAGAGTGGCTTCGGGGTATTGCAACTGTTCCTCAGTGCCTCCTCTCCTCCGCGCCTTCCAAGAATCAGGCGAAAGGGAGGTTGGGGGTGGGGAGGTTGGGGGGGGGGGGCTATGAGTGCAAGAGGGAACTAGCAAGAGTTAGTCTGGCTCCAGCCCAACTATCTCTGGGTTCACATCTGTATCAAATCTACAGGCGGAGAGAGGGTCCTACTCTCAGGCATTAGGTCACATTTCACAGCACACACACAAACTTTCGAGCGCGGCCTTCCCCTTAATTATTCTTGCCCTCACTCAATCCACAGACAGGAGCGTGTTACAATAATATGGCAAAAAGCACTACGAGAAGGACTGGGCTAAGGAAAGGTACAATTGCAATGACTTAAAACCGTGTCTAAATATAGTGCTGTTTTCCTACATATTATCAGAGGCCCCTGTTTGAGTAAAATGTAGATGCGGATGCTGTGCTTTGATATGTGCTTTGATACGCGATGTTGGCCTGCTCACTGCATCTCCTGGGAAATACAGACGTTTCCGGAAGCTAAGGAATTTTGGCCGCATATCTGATACATTGCAAAGCTAAATGTCTTAATTACCAGGTCCTGGCATATTGAAACAGCCAAAAGGTTCCCATAGCAAGAAGCTGGCGAGCGCAACGCCAATGTCCGGCAGCAAATGGGTTTTTGGGTTAGGCGTGGTGCTTCTGGTTTAGGCTTGGTGGCCATTGTTCTAACACAATTCAAAGACTGTGTGTGGCACTACAAATAATGGCCTCTAACACACAGGTCCAATTTTTACTTTTCAAAGTAAAAGCAACTTTAACTTCTTCCAAAGTTACATTGGTATTTAATACATCAAGATTTTCTAAAAGCATTTTTTCTTAAAGGATGTACGCTATTTTCATCATTGCTGGACTGCTGAATTCACCTCTAAACCACAGACTAAAAACACAAATGAAATGACTCCTCACACAAGACCACTCCATGATGAGAGCCTCCCTGTTCACCTGTCCTCTCTGCCGAGGCAGCCATGTTCTTCCACGTGTTGCCTTCGACGGGCCCACATGTTCGTCCTTCAAACACCATCCTGCTTTCTCACCTTATTGCGTTTGGTTCAAACCTTGTAAAGAGAAGCAGCCCGATATCCGAGCCGGAGTGATGGAGTCACACATCACTTGCAGGGGCCTGGTTACACATCATAAACAGTGATACCTCTTACCATCTGGCAGGGGCAAGGCCGTAAAAGAATGTTATTGTGAAACACGCTACACGGCTCAGGGCCGATTAATGAAGTGGAAAAGGGAAAAGCAATGGACGACAAGGGCATGTCTCCGCAAACAAAGCTCATTGTTGAGTATTGGTTCCAGCCTCCACTCCCACCTCGCAGCGATTGGCCGGTGTGAGGCACCTATGGAGGCCCGGTGAGAACACCTCAGTAAAGTTCTTGGTTGGAACTAACCAAGCATTTATATATCACTGTTGTAAGGACCAATGGGCTGCTGTGTACTTGGTACAGCATGTCCAAGGCCTCATTCTCTCTTGGGTTCATTCTGAAGTACTCCCAGCCTTTTTCTATATGGCTTAAGGCTAATTTTAAACTCAAATAAATATATGTTAAATGATATGTGGAGGGTGAACCACAGATTTGTATTTTTTTTTTTTTTACACTGCCTGAGGTGGCCTTTAAAAGCAGACAGTGGGAGGGTGCAGTCTACCGGCTGCTCTGACGGCTTGCAGCATGGAGGAGAGAGGGCCTGAGGGGGCCTGAGAATGCTCCAGACCTCGCTGGAATCAGATTCTGTGCACTTTAACGGGAGGCCTGCTTTCAAATGTCAGCGGAGTGGAGCGGAGTGCACGAGCTGCCAGGAACAGCAGACGCACGTCTCCTCCGCGCAGGAAATATATGGCTTGTCTTCTGCATTTTCGGGTGTCTGCAACGCGATGCAAAGCTCATAGTTGAGAAGATTTATAGACACCCGCAGCCACACCGGGTCTCCCACAGCACCACGGCCCTGCCATATTAGATAGGAAATGGAGCTGGAGTGCGCGCTAGGACAATTAATCAATGCTTCTCCGTTTCGTTTTTAGGGGCACGGCTAAGGGCGTGTTCCCCAATCTGGATACTCCTCGCATCTCCTTTACGCTGCTGTGGTCTGACTGGGGTCTGTAATTACCGCTCATAAACCCCTGTCCGTGCCTTGTCTTTGTCAGCAGGAACAGGTACATTACCTGACGGCTTCATTGGACTGAAGCTTTCACTGTGGCCACCTGCTGATCGCTAATGGATGGACCCTCAGCATTACCACACAGGCTAGAGGTTACAAGCAGGCCATTTGTGGGGTGTTGAGGCACAGGAGTGAACCAGGAAGCTGGCTTTACAAAGCCTCCCGACCACCGGGGTGAGATGCAATCAGAGTCAAATGTACACTGTGCGCTATGCTGTATTCTGACAGTGCCCACTTCAGCTCAATGCACTCAAGATGCTTTTGCAAAAAACAATTGAAAATATCCTTTCTTCTATCTTTTATTTTCACCCTTTGTGATCTGATCTAACGGCGTCGGAGAATACAGTTGTCACTGCTTTAACCCAAGCAGCATATGGGCACGCTGGGCGGTGAAAAAGAAACAGCAAACCATCATTGTAGTCCCCCTCTCCGACGACAGGACAGAACAGGCTTCCCACACAAGGCCCATGTTCATGGCAGCACAGAGCAGAAGGGTGAAGGAAAGCCAATTAAAGACCCATTCTGATTCCCTGTCTGACATCTGAATCCCACAGACATGCTATGGGACAACTGTTCTGCTCACCACTGACTTACCCTGGACGGAGGAATTTTATCTTGAATAACAAAGAATACGTAAAACAGAGGAGTGACCCTGGCACCTAATGGATATGCAGACCTCTTTAACTCGCTCCCACTGTAGCTGATATCTGGCTTAGAACCCAAGGCCTTCTGCTGGTTTGGGATTGGCTTGTCACCTGCCCGGTGGACTCAGAACCAGACGTGCCCCTCTTCAACATTATCCTAGCTCATCGTTTGAATGACCTAATTAAAGTGTGTCTGTATTAATCATTTAAGCATGTGGGCAAGGCTTCATTTTGCAAATGCAGATAACTAAACGATGAAGGGGGGGGGGGGGGGGGGGGTGGTGAAATTCACCCATGCGTTTCTAAGCTTGCAGTACACCGTTCCAAGCATCAACCAAAAAGTGCGCTTAACAGTAATGTATTTCCACTGACTTTTAAAGCGAGCGCTGTAATTTAAGATGAAATACCGCACAAAAGAAAATTACACAGAGCTCATTCTCAAAACCCCCCCAGGAGAATTAAGGGAAAAAAAGGGCAACTGAAATAATGTTTATTTTTAAATGGGGGGCTGATTTATTTCATGTTAGTATTGTTTAAAGCAACATTGTTAAGAATGAGCACAAAGGTCTGATGGGCCCCTACTCCCCTGTATTCTTCATTGTTCCTGGTGAGGACCTGGCCTTTTCTGGCTCTCGGGGGAATTGGCCCAAGCAGCGGCGTGGCGGCGCGCTGAAAAAGTTATTCAGAGCCTAAGAGCTCCACCGTTTCCCAATTTATGATCTCTGAGCCCTTTAAAGGTTGATTTAATATTTGCCTGAGAAGTTTTGGAACGGCTCCCAAAATCGTGGTTGTTTTGCTAACCTTTAATGCACTTGTACGTGAACTGTGTCCAACAATAAGTAAAATATTTATAGGGCGGGCTGATGCATTGCAGCGCTCTAGGAGAGGGGCTGGCTGAACGCGGTGCATCTTTGGACAGGGAAGGGGGGGGGAGGGTGCCGCACAGGAGCGCGGCCCTCATTAGCTAAGCTTCCTAATGTGCCCCTTTGAGTACTAATTTGCTGGAATGACCAATGATGGAGGTATTTTGCAAGCGTTGGAGGCTCTGATTAGATACCGCTTCCACCTGCGCGGCTAGCGCAGGGTCAGCTATAAGTCAGGGCGGTGTTGCAGGACAGTGCAAACGTGCCTGGACCGAGGCTGGATTACGGCAACGACGGGTCAAACTCACGGCTCCTGAATGTGGAGCTGCGTTCATGCATTATTTCTCTTGGACTGTATTTTTCGCCGTGTTCCTGTTTATGCGTCTTCTGCATTATTGAACGTCAAACCCGCAAAGGCCTCTAAAATAAAACGGGGAGAGAAACGAGCAAATACGTCCCGCCGCGCCGCCACATCTCATCACGGCTCCATCTTCGGCTGTGTAACCAAGTTGCAGGCGCTTTCTGACGGCAAAGACTAACCAAGCCGTAAAAACTTTCTGACAGTTTTATAAAAGAGGACCATTTGTTTCTTTATCTCCGGGGTTGGCCCTGCACTGGTAGAAAATCTATCTCACTAACACCGTGGCTGCAGCCTATTTTAAAGTGCAAGTTTTCAGGGATGTTTATTAATGCCCTTGCTACAGGCTTTTGTTTTCTGCACACACAAGACATAATGGATGCCTTTGTGTAGTGAACCGAATGAAGCCGGCGTTGCTTTGATGTCAGATAAACTTTTTTGGGGGATATAGAGCACTGCAGGGCATGTACCATACAGTTTATTTTAAGAGATATTTTGGCTTTAAAAATCGATACCAAACAGAAAGAGTCATAGTTACAACCCTAAGGTTCCACCAGCGATGTAAAGTCTGCAGATATTTTTAGTAATAGGTCAAAGATCGCCTGTTATAATTTCTCTGGTACTTTCTCTGGTCTTCAGGCATCCTGGCATCAGAATAATATCCACAATACAAATAGAGTACTAATGTATTCATGTATTTGAATACCATATATTTTTTTTTTTGCAGGTTTTGCAGTTTTTTTTTTCAGTTTGTTAGTCCGTTAGCTCAGCTTGGAAGTTTCACCCTCAGGAAATCCCTGGCAACACTGGGCAGGGACGTCGTTGATATCACAAGGAACGCCCAATGCCAGTACACTCAGGACCAGCCAGAAAAAGACAGGGAGATCCAGCTGTACTTTTAGAAGGATTCCTCTAATCAGTCATGTACTGTACAGAGGCCAGCGGGTTGGGGTTACCGTACTTTTGAACCGAGTCCCGTCTGAGTGAAAAGAAGACGGGACCTTGAACTTTCCACGATTATGGCTTGAGTTTCGCAGATTAAGACGAACACACGCCGGGGTATGAAACGTTTACTACCAGAGGATATTTCTTACATCGCAAAATGCACGCTCCTTTCTTCCGTTTCACCATGCTAGTCAGATGGTCTATTTTTAAGTGGACGCTTTTATTACTATGACATTTCTCACTGCGCTTGAACTTTGATATTTTCACAATTTGAGGTGCGTAAAATATGGGACCACACAGTCGAAAGAAAGCAGTCAAGGTAATGGGTGGTTGATGGAAACAAGCTGAAATTACCACGAGTATTGTGAATGAACAGGGAATGACAAGCACCACTTTAAACCTTTAACGCTAGTCCCATTTTTTGGTCATGCCTGGTGTGGTGCTGCAGCAAGGAAGAACTACCCTGTATGCTGAAAAATGGCAAGGTGCTAAGGAGGGACAGAAGGAGGGAGGGAAAGACACAGAAGAAGAAAGAAAGGAAACTACATTCAAAAGAGCTACACCGATACAGTTCTAGAACTTTCTGCACCTTCTTCTGGTCCTGTTATAGTTCACTCTGTGAAGGAAAGGGCGAACTAATGGAAACCTGCACTCAACGTTCAGGGAGAGGGCAATGTGAACGATGCTCTCAGCAAGTGATGGGTGCCTAAAAAATGTTCTATTTTTTCAAAATTGAAGTTTTTGGAAATAAGCAATGACATTTTCGGAGAGGAGCTCAGCCCGGCGCTCTCCACGCCCTCCTCAAACTGGGTCGCAGCAGTAAGTGCAGCCGACACACGCTAGATTTAAAGTTTTATGTTTCTGCTGCGGGCTGTGCCTCAGACAACCAGCGCATGGGCCACGCGACGGACTCTCTCACCGCGGAGAAATCAGACCCGATCGAGTCAACGGGCCTAAATCCTCCAAGGGCAGGCTCAGACGACAGGCAGGGGTGTGTCTGAGATCACGGGCACTTCCCTCACAGTGCAACGCTAGAATCTTAGAACACGAATGAACACACAGAACAGCCACTGCCTCTGAGAGTAACGGCTTAGATTATCTGATTTTTTATAAGAGAACCTCATTGTGTTGTAATGACTTCTGATTGCCCCAGTGAACGGGCGGGGCAGAGCCAGGAAGCTCAGAGTACATGCTGGAACAAGGTGTCAAAATGTGTTTCCTAGAACACACGATACTGCGCAGTCAAGCCCAACTTGCTTTCTGTGCATTGGGAAATAATGCCTTTGCATCAGAGGAAATGTATTTTTATATTTCAGAAAGGCTATTTTAAGGTGCATTTCCTTTTTCATGGGAGGGTTAAGTAAAGGAGGCAGCACAAGCCATATCATGGATGCGAAATTCAAAAATTCAGCAACTAATTGTGACACAAATGTCCATTCTAAGCCATTAATCCTACCTGGACTATTTTGGTTCAGGGTGAAGTCACTGTGGACCCTGACAAGAAATCCATACAGCACAAGGCTGGGCTTTTCAAATGCCCATCTTTGGCAGCCTCCCTTTTCAGGTAGACAGAAACATTTATCGTAAAATGCCACTCAAGTTAGGAGCGATTTAATTCTTTAAAGGCTGAAAATGCCTCCATTCAGCTGAAAACTAAATCCAAGGGTGGATCGTGTCATTTTTCCAAGATATTCAACAGGAGCCTTTCTTGGCACTCTGGGAAGCGGGATTATATAGAGTACAGTGCGCTTTTCCAGGAACTGCTGTGTTCATATTTTCAGCTCTCAATCAAGTTTCAGGAAAAGATTCCTACAATTGGGCAGAATGGTAAAAAAAGGACCGAGTTCAGAGTTCAGGTGTACTTTACATTACTGACCAAGTATATAATCCAAGCCTCTTCCTAGAATTATGCCAACATTGCCTGGATACTTTGCAGTACAGATGCACACTTCTTAATGTGTTAGCAGTCTTCAACAGCCTGAAATTATCCTGAACACATCTGAAACCTCCAGACTGTAAGGCTGATGTATACCTGAAAATAATAAGCAAAATTTGGTACCGCTCACACACTTAAAATAACTGACAGATTTAAAATACTGCTTATCAAAATGATCAAAAAGAGGTGGGTTCAGTTTTATTTCACATCTTACCTAGTTTTAAACAACGGAAAATATGTGTTCCGGTGAACTTCACATGAACCGGCGGTGTCAAATGAGATGCCACTCTTAGTATGAGCTGAAAGTTCACAGTTGTGACTGATGCCTGTAGGCACCCCACGGCGTGTAGGCAAGTATACCTTCCATTGACAGCTGTCAAATCCAAAACCCAGATAGTCAGTGCATGGCATTCATAGGCTGCCATTCTGAGGTACATTAAGTGCATGAAATATGTCTCTAAAAGAATCTGGGGAGAGTTTAAATGTTGGAGGAGGGACACTTTTTATACAAAAGAAGAGGAAGATTTAAGAAATACACTCACACTGTTCACATATACCGTCATGCAACATACATGTCTTTCTTCTCAAATCAATGGAAAAACTTATTACACTTTTTATTATACAAACTTATATACACGTACACTAAGCCTGATGATTCCTTTACAGTCTGTAGGAAAAAAACAGCAATAGTCTACTACAAACATGTCTTCTGCGGTAGCTGGTGTTCCCTGGTATTACCACTCTGACATTAAGAATGGTGTCCGGATTCTCACTGGCTAGGACCGCTGGTGCCATTTGGCCCTACGTCCCCCATCAACGTTTGCCAGCATTGAGGTGGGCGAGCCTTGTCACTGCCTGGGCCAGCGCCAGCAGAGAGCACGTGGCACCATGTACACAGTACTACGACAGTCAGTCCTTCAACAGTAAACCTGCAAAGCACTGTTGCAGATTTTCACTCTACTGTCCTAATAAGCGCCACGTGAAACGAAAGACTTGAACGAAATGACCAAAAAAGGACCACAGACTTTCTGGGATCATGGGGAGACGGCAATGCAACACCGAAGGCTGGAGCAGACCACACCAGGAACGCAAAGTCTGGTCGATGGCGACCAGTCTGGCCACTCGGCTCTTGCGAGTGCGCAGCACCCACACAATTTGCGGAGAGAATCAGCGCTCTGATAGGCTGAGACAAGCCAGGCATTGCCAGCAGCAGTCAGATGGTCAAAGCTGAATTAGAAATGACATCATTCCAGATTCACAGACTTGAAAGCGATGACCCAGACAGAGAGTCTTAAAGCGAGAGGGGGAACAGGTTGAAATATTTTGGAGGAGAAACGGATTGGACGCAACAGTAAAGCACTGCCTGTATATCAAAGGAACTGGGAAGCCAAGTCTGACATTTTCTGTCTGTTAAATAATGTCCATGAATAAAAATGTGCCCTGATATATTACAATTTTAAAAGTCAGCTTCTTGTTTGCTATTCGATTAATTGCTGTATCATATCACAACGTTTCAACATAATCCTAGATTTCTTTTGAAAGGTAACCCTAAAAGCAATTCCAAAACAATTCAATAAGCTATTTATCACATATTATCAAGCTACAATCGAGACCAGTGCCAAAAAGAGTAAACACAAGGCAACTTGCCCGCCAAAACTGTAATTCCATTAAAAACTGAGGAATTATCCTGCCCAAAATCAGCATGTTTTCCCAAACTTGCCAAAAAATAGAAAGGATCCCTTGGCTCGTGGGATGGAGTAGAAAATTCAAACAACTGTATGCAAAGAAGCAAATGTGTGCTGTTGATACCTTTGCTGGGAAAGGGCGCTTTGCGGGTGACACCTCTGCTGGAAGAGCATGCTTTGCAGATGACACCTCTGCTGTAAAAGCATTCTTTGCAGGTGTAAGAGCATGCTTTGCAGGTGATATCTCAGCTGTAACAGCATGCTTTGCATGTGATATCTCTGCTGGAAGAGCATGCTTTGCAGGTGTAAGAGCATGCTTTGCAAGTGATATCTCTGCTGGAAGAGCACGCTCTGCAGGTGATATCTCAGCTGGAAGAGCATGCTTTGCAGGTGATACCTCAGCTGTAAGAGCATGCTTTGTAGGTGATATCTCAGCTGTAAGAGCTTGCTTTGCAGGTGATATCTCTGCTGGAAGAGCATGCTTTGCAGGTGATATCTCAGCTGTAAGAGCTTGCTTTGCAAGTGATATCTCAGCTGTAAGAGCTTGCTTTGCAAGTGATATCTCTGCTGGAAGAGCACGCTCTGCAGGTGATATCTCAGCTGGAAGAGCATGCTTTGCAGGTGATACCTCAGCTGTAAGAGCTTGCTTTGCAAGTGATATCTCTGCTGGAAGAGCACGCTCTGCAGGTGATATCTCAGCTGGAAGAGCATGCTTTGCAAGTGATATCTCTGCTGGAAGAGCATGCTCTGCAGGTGTAAGAGCATGCTTTGCAGGTGATATCTCAGCTGGAAGAGCATGCTTTGCTTTTGATAACTCTGCTCATTGTTGCAGTCATATTTCCATGTGGTCTCTTTGTTAACCATTGGAAACTGAAGCAAAGGAGCCCTGGAATGCACACAAGCAGGGAATTCTCCCTGCTCCAGCAAAACACTCACATTTTGCACAATATCAGCCATAGGACAGATGATATCAGCAAAATGGAAGCAGAGAAATGAGATGAGGCTGGGGGCAGCAGGTCTTTCACACAAGTCATAACGACAAACACACCACACACACACACACACACACACACACACGCACACACGCACACACGCTCACACACTCACACAAAAGTGGGGACAGATGACAAAATAGTGAACTGAGAAATGAAGATCACGGCTTTGCGTGGTGCACTGAAGGTTCTAAAAATTCTCACATTGTATTACCTGACGACCTGGGCTGTTAGCTATAACAATTAAATGTTTTCCTTGGCATCAATGCTTTTGTCCCTTGAGCTGTTCAATCGCATGACAATTTGTTTATGTTGTTTCTCAAAGCCTGAACATACACATTCCCACCACTGGACTTAAGGGTCAGCTAGGCTGCTGGTTACAAACCATATCACTGTCATCATCAAGGTGATTGTTTCTTGCGTTTACTGTGAGGCAGAGGGTGAATTCATTGGCATAATTAATGCTATTTTTAGTGTGGCACACTTAATAACTTTATAAATTAGCTTTACTAAAAGGGGAAAGTCAAAATAGAGGAAGTGATCTCTGAAAGGTTACCACTTTGTAGTCACTCCCTGTTTCCTCTGCACCGGCTTTATAATCTGTCAAACAAATTAGCCACAGATCCTTCAGATCAAAGTACGCTTATTCCTCTTAGCTCCAGATAGCCGAGCCCAAACTATTTTTGCAGAGACATTATAGCCTCTACCAGGCAGTAAATCACAAACTGACACTCACTGACACTCGCTCTACAGGTTCTTAGCATTCACACTCATCTGATCCGCTGGCAAAGAGGTGAATCATTCCCATTTTCCCACAGGGTGGAGACTACTCTGTCTGTAGTGGCCTCAACAGCCATGAAACACCTTAGCATTACTGCGTGCTACAGTGCACCTTGTCAACTGCCCAAAACCATTTTCTGTAGGAACAGACCTCAATAATGTTCTTATAAGCAGAAGGTCAGCTTCCTCTTTTGATCTATTCTTTCTTTCCCCACAAAAGCAGAAATGGTCCCTTTTATGCGTTTACTGTGCCTGCCAAACTGGAAGTGAATTTGTATCAGATTCTAATTTTAAAATGCACATATTCAGCTCTTCTGCATTGTTTGAAGACCAGGTCGGCCACCTGTTAGCAATTACATCCTCTGATGTAGGAACACAGATAGTACCGTACTTCTGCCAGGTCTCTGTGTACTCAACAAAGTATAGCTGAGCTCTAGCCAGAACTTGGCAAGCAGAGGTTTACGTAATGCTTTTTCCATGGCTTGACATTATGGACACTTCCCAATGAATGTAAGCAATAGCAGGTACAAGTAAGTGGCCTTGCTTGCAGGAAGGGCCCCCGACCAGTAGGTGTCACTGTGGAGGGAGAGGCATACAGTGGAATGGTCAGAGTAGACCCATTGATCCCTGAGCACACTCACCTCCACTGTCATTTTATACATGGGATTTAAGAGATTTCTGCCAGTTCTTGCAAAACCAACATTCTTGATCCTCTTGTTAATTTTGGCAGCTTGCTGCAGTTGTCAATGAAAGACATTTGGCCAGAGTTTAAAAAAAGACATTTTGCAACATGATGAAAAGCATCCAAACGTCCAACATTCAGCGGGCCATTTCCTTCCAAGAATTAAAAAAGAATGTCAGGCAATTGGCTATAAAGACTGTCTTAAGGTTATGGCACTACAGCTGGCAGCTGCAGTCTAAAAAAAAAGCACACTTCTTCCCTGAACCTCTGCTCCAAGAACCCAGTCAAACTACTGGCCCAATATGTTCAACGATATATTCCAGGGAACAAATATGCCTGAGGATTGCATTCATGTACAGCAGGCATGTCACAGCCTAGGAGCGCTTACTGAGTTCATTCATCTTCTGTAAATGATACAAACCCCATACTTCCTTTTAATTTCCCCATCACAGGGGGAAAGCGCTGAGAAGCTGTATTCCGGTTTCAACAATTAATCTTCAGCCCACAACTGTGCCAATCTGAACACTCAGCTTCTTCAAATTCCATTTGCTTTAACAGCAAATGAAATGTACTCATGGAATTACGACTTTAAATAGACGCGCTGGCAATCCAAGTGCCAATAATGTTGAAATGAATCCCGGAGAATTCGAGCTTAAAATGGTCAGTTCATGATAATGTGGAATAGCTGTGTTCCGTACCATTAGGCCCTGTCTGTTTTGGGTTATTTTCTCAGCTCAACAAGCGGCATCAATTCAATCCTGGCTAATTGTAGGAGATGGGACTCAAGGAAATTTAAGAGGTTTCTTGGGGAAAATGACCCCAGCCGCTGCCACACAACCATCACCATATGCATGGCCATATTGCAGATTTGAGAACACCAGAGGTAAAAACGGACCCAGCAATAGTCTTACCACAGATACAGCTATAAAAAAAGCCCATGTGAACTCTCTACCTCTCAAGAGTTCGTAACTCCTTGATCATCTGTGGTCTGTTGAAACCTGTCTTTAACTGAGAAAATGAATCCATTATAGGCTAACCACAGCTTCCTAAAAGTGACTCATTATTCCATCAAGATATCTAAAATAAAAAAGAACAGAACTGATAGAACCGAAATTCACTTGCTCTGGCTATTTGCACATCTCATGTTCAGTTTTCTGAATATTTAATACTGTTATTGCCTTTCCAAAAACAACAAATAAAAAAAAATGCTATGAACCGAGATGACTCACAGTCATTAAGAAAACATTCACAAACACTTTCTCTTGCACATGAGGTTTTAATAGAAATTCAAGAAGCTCCATATTCTTCCTCTGTTGATTTTGGCTACATCAAACTTACATTAAACTAATTATATATCAAGAAAGCTGATTTGCTTTCATGTCTAATGTTTTTATTACTCACTGGGATAAACAACCACCAGTCAAGACAGAATTTGGCCCCATCTTTTCTAATACAAAGGAATGGCTCTATAATGTGATCTACAGTCCTCTAAAGAGACCCAGGCTTCTCAAGAGAGACTCAAGCATTACCCTAGCTCTGATCATAGTGTTTGGGAAACCGGTGAACTTTTAAAATTTGGTAATAGGTGAATGACCCTGCTGTCCTGTAAGACTTATCCAGAGCATCCACAGCTTCATCCAGCTGATTCACATTCAATGTTATTAACCATGGCTGATAGACTACTGAGCAAATACTAAATATGTCATATATTTAATTTTTAAGCATTCAGGATGTCTGAAGCAATGTAAATGTCAGCCTCCACAAACAGTTTAATTCCTAAATAAAAAAAACAAAAAACAATAATATTACAGATAAAACAGTTGATCGGTTTATTAAGACTGACCTCGGATTAGCAGGTTACAAAACCGCTTGGTTTGGATTTGGTCTTTAAGCGAGTGAGGTACTGGGCAAAGCAGCGACATTTCTCTCATGAGCGTATGCAACTTGAATAGGAACTCTAAGAGTTTTCCTCCCTTTGCAAGGCTTCATGCATCTTAAGTAACCCACAAAGTAAATAATGATAATGATTAAAAAAATCTGTTGACAGAAAAACGTGCCCAGATAATAATGTTATTAACGGTCTGTACCATAGGCCTTGGCTTTCCATTATAATGCCTTTATTATTTCTTTTTTTTTAATCCATGACTAACAGCAACCGTCAGTATGGTCAATTATCTGTGTAGTAGTGCCTGTCGTGCAGGATATTAACACTGAAGTGAAACCTTGGGAGGTGGTACTGTAGTGATAGTACAGCTCAAAGATGGAAGAGGGATGGAAGATGGAACTGTCCTCAGCCTCACTAGGACACAGCACCATGGTCTTTTTTTTTGCTGTGACAGTTAATTTAAAGGCTTTAACATGAAAGAAAATCTTCATATTCACTGACGAGAAACCGACAGCTCTTGATTAACCTCTTTTTGGTTTCTCCTGTATGTTCTCTGAATCAGGGGATTGCGTTTCCTAAAGTTGTCCATGTGCTTGGATCTAACATCGGTTTCCTGTAAACTGCAGATATGTATGTCACTGAAGTCTAATTTTGAATAAAAATATTCATGGTGGATTTGTGTTTCCCTTACTTGAGCATGTCACCACATGGCCAGAAAAACAATATTACTTAGTAGTCATCTAATCATCATCCAAATTGTCTAATACTGAATATAAAAGAGAGGGACCTCAACACAAATGTTTACAATGAAATGTTGATGAAAACTTATTTCTGTGTGTTTATCTGCAAGGTGTCCTTCCTCTAAACTAAGACATAAAACAAAGCTGGTTCTGCTAAGAGTTATGCTGCAACTACAAAGAGCTGGACATTTACGATGCTTGGAAAAACAGTCCAATCCCAATGGAGGCTCTTTCAAGTGAGTTCTGACAGTTTGGCCAGAATTACATTTCTTTAAAAAAAAAGACCTTCAGAGAAATGATAAGTCCACATTGACTCCGTCTGGCAAGATCAGACAAAGGCAAAGAGATTTTCCTGGGATTTGTGAAATATGTGATGAAGTAACAAAAAAAGCCAAGCTTCATCGGGGGAAACTTAGGTTTACATCTAGGCCCTATACTCTCATTGTTTATGTACATGGTCAACAATTGTTTCTCACAGGGCTTTGAATCTAATAGTTGTGGTGGTTGATCCAGCTCTTGAGCTCATGAGTAAGCTACTTTAGTACTCACTCACTCTGGTACAAAATACAGTGTATAATGTGGTTACAGAATGAGTGAGGGATACAACGGAAACTGCTTTAGCAAAAAACTAGAAGCTGGAAAACTAGAAGAATGTATTAGCAAACAATGTAAAATAAACAGCAATGCATCTCACAGATTTTTGACCCAGATAGGCTTTGACTGATTTATTGTCTTATTCCAGCATGCAATCATTGAAAATGTGGAATGGAACTGGCTTTGCAGCTTATTCATGCAGCCAGCTTCAGGTTTTTGGTAACCTAATGACTCATCTTAGAGCAGAACGCTTTTTTTTTTTTTAGATGTAATTCACCCCTAGGGCTGCTGGCTCACACGTGGAGGGAGTTCAGGGCATCTCCCTGTTACAGCTCACCTGGCCTGTTTCAGGACACTCAAAATTAGACAGCTGACTAATGTAGAGATGGAATGTGCAATCATACACACACACAGGAGGGAGGATTATGAACGGTTCAGATGGGCATGTCTAAAATAGCCTGTGGTGAGTGTGTGTGTGTGTGTGTGTGTGTGTGTGGGAGGGGGGGGGGGGGGGGGGGGGGGAGTGGGGAGATGAGCTCACATAACCTAATTGTTGGTCGCTGGCACACTTTTGCAGTGTGGACTGAACACAGAGCCTCCAGTTGAGAAACCATAGTGCACACCCACAGGTCCCTGAGACACAGGTGTACATGTGGCACAAGGTGTACAAGGCACATGGTATCTACAAAGAACCTCAACATAGACTGGACATTCAGAAACATATCTTGCTGAGCATGAACAGAATGAGCACTGAAATTCTTCATTTTTTAAAATGACTTTTTTGAAAGGACTAAATAACAATTGGGACTCTTCCCTTCCACACACACACACACACACACACACACACACACACACACACACACACACACACACACACACAAACACACACACACACTCTACCCTTTTCAAAAGACTCAACTGGTTAGCATCATTCTCCAGCATCAGCCATTTCTGTAACATTTTGCATGCTCATACTGTCTTGACCACCTGTCCTAATTTGACACCATATATGTGTGTATAAGTACTGATTTTTTGGCAGAATTATATTAGGGACAGATCTTCAGTTAAATCTATGTGGAAACAAATATACAGACAAGGCTCATTGTGTTTGTTCCTGAATTTTGAAGAACTCTGATAAAAGAGGAAGTGTGAACCATGTCGGTTTTTTCTTTTCTTTTTCTTTTTTTTTTTGCAGCTTGATTCTGTTCAAATGATTTCCAGATTGCATCCTCTTGCATGTGCAGCTGGCCTTGGCTAACACCTGGCTGCTGCCACCCACTGTCTAATCCCTGCTACTGCAGGTCTCTGTCATCACTTCCTCCTTGACTCCATTTGGTGTCGGACACTTCCAGGGTCAAAAGCTGATTAACCCTGTGGTTGCCATATTTCCATGCATTTATTTTTACATACAGTAAACCGTATTGTTTAGTCCAAACATCAATGCACTAATGTGTCCTTAGTCATGCATGTGAATGGAAACTTTATCACAATTTTATCACATTCTGTTATATTAACAACTACTAATCAAAAATATAGTTCAACACACAGTACTGAAAAAGAGCTCAGAAAAGGTACTGGTATACAGCAACAATGCATCTGTTGAGACACTGCTTTCAAAGAAATAAACTCTGAGGGGTAATATCACCTGAATGTTTAAAATTGTGCTTCTGCGTAGTTTTTGGCAGATCACTCCAAAATTGTGCTTTATCATCAAATTTAATTCATTCTGCAAACTGTAGTAAAGAGAAGTTCTCATTACAACAGAAAAGAGAGTATTGACCAAAATACTTTTTAAGCCGTAATTACAGATGTGTTTGTGTTGGGAGCGCATACATCATAATACTGCATGTTTAGGTCTTCTCATTAAAAAGAAACACCAATGTGTGCCAAATGTGACCAAAGTCACCAGGTCCTGCTATGCAGAACACAGTCACAAGGTGACACAAGGATTATACTGTATGGACAAGACGGTATGGAATTACACACACCCACGCGCATTATGGGCCAGGATGTTAGGAGAGACAACCACCCAACGATACTTATCCAAAGATAATGCAATACATTCTTTCTTACAGCAAAAAACTCTCTCCCCTCAAAATAAGCTCCTTATTTGAACACAATGAATGGCAGCAGTTACGTTTCCAGTACTGGTGTGTATCAGGATCTTAGGATACGCTCATAGAAACATGGCACTGTGCCTCAACAAGAATCTCCCAAGGCAAACAATTCACTCCCTCACAGTGCCAAAGGTGAGTGTGAAATATATCTTACCGTGGATAACACTGCCTTTATGTGAAGATGAACAGGAACACTGAACGCCCTCATAATTGTGTAGGTTTTGCTGGAACAGGTTGTGAAAATGAAGAGAAATATCCTACTTTAAGTGTTGGGGTGGAAGCTGTGCCATAAGGTTGATACCCTTAATTCCCATGCCTGACGAATGCGCTCCACAATACTCTATCCCAGAAATAAAATTGCTAGCAAGCCTGCCACTGGCCTGAAGAAATATATTGCAACCTCCTTTTACTGGGTTAAATGGATCACGCAAAAGTTGAATTTTGTTTGAAGAACTAAATGAGGGAAAATTGTTGCTAGCACTATAATCAAAAGAATGTTATACACAACAAAAGAAACGGGGGGGGAGGGATACTCATAAAATATACTCAAAAAATCTACAGAATTACTATAGCCTGTCTTTGTGGAATAAATCATAGATACAGATAGAGTATCCCACAGCAAAACTATGCGAAAACAGTACAAGCTCCATTTCTAAAATGGCTCCACAAGCATACAGCTAAATTTAGGGGCAGCTTGGGATGTCATTTCTGTGGCTTCAGATTAAGCCCTTAAAAATGTTTCTTTCATTCCTTCACCAAACTCCAGCACTGTATCTTTCTATAGCTCATCAACTGCTGCCCGTGTAACGGCAAAATCGGAATTTCATCCTCTGAACATCCCCTGATATCTTTATTCACACCTAACTCGCAGCACAGCCGATCCACCTCTTGCCACTGCTTTCAGTCTAGAATGTTCATCATCTAAGGAGCAGCTCATAACCAAAAATTTGCTGGTTCGATTCCCCACTGGGGCACTGTTGTGATACCCCTGGGCAAGGCACTTAACCCACAATTGCCTCAGTAAATATATCCAGCTGTATAAATGGATAACGTCAAAAATGTCTGGATAAGAGCATCTTCTAAATGACAATACTGTAATGTAATGTAATCTAAGTGACATGGTAAGTAACCACAGGTTTCTATTCCCTCCTTACTGTTCTGACTTCTGCCAACCCTCACTGATGAACACAGTGCATGAGCACTGAGACTAATGTATTTCTTACTGTAAGTCTGCAGACTGAGGCTCCTTTCAGGTTAAACCATCACACGCTCCTGTAGTTCCAGCCAAGACCAAAACTGCTTTAACCACCTGTGTCACTCTCCATGCGCTACCTGGTGTATAGTACAGTACCGCACGGATGATGAGGATAATGTGGTGTTTCGATTGCAGTCACTCTGCTCTCATTCTGCATTACTCACAATTTCCCAGAAACTCCACTCATCCCAGGGGTTGAGGCCTTACACTTCAATCTCAATCCTCAGTATTTGCACCAGAGTGAGTGAGGCAAACTCCTTCAGGAGTAACATTTTAGCATTTCAAAAAAAAAAAATAAATAAATAAAAAAGGAAAAAAAAAAAACATGTTAGGTTTAGAACTTCATTCAGAGAATACCAATATGGATCCCAATATGAGCCAATGGTGGTAACTAGACAGCTGGAGACCAATTTAGGCTTTAGAGGAGACACCCAGCATTAAAGCGGCTGGGAACGGGCTTGCTGTCATCCTAATTGCTGCACTGCCGAATGAAGCCAAATATTTATTCTTACTTATTGCAATGAGAAATGACACAAAAACACACCCCAACAACTGCCCATTTTCACTCAAACACAAGATGATGCGTTTGTGAAAAGAAGATGCTTTATGCACATGAAAAGGTTGTAATTGAGCAAGACTAAGAGACCCATGTGTGCTGCTTCTCTGACTTTCACCTATCATGGCGATGTCACATCAGATGCGACCAATCTCTGGTAAAATTCCCAAAAAAAAAAATAAGGAAAACATGTTGTATAAATCTAGAAGCAAGGTGTAACAAAGCATGCAGGTGTTTCTTCCATAATGTGATGCTCAGCAAGTATCCATGTTAAAAGGCACCCAACATTCACCCCAAACCGTTGGCAGTGGTTTACATTACATACATTACATTACAGTATTACACCTATAAACACAATTCAACATGTGCACTTGAATCTGAACATTGTAACGTTGTTTTAAGTCGAAATGTATTTGAAAATGAACCCCCAGGGAAAGTGGCTTCTTGGACACGCCAAGCAAATGGCCTGCTGAGACAGGTCTGTGAATGTGCTAACCATGGGATGAGGCTTGCAAGAGTGAGGCCAGGGTGCTACACAGCTGGCAGGCCTGCTGCTTCCTCAAGCATTTCGGAGGGGTGTACTCACAGGAGCTCACGTCCCCCTGCAGCTGTAGGATCTGGGGGACGGGCATGGTGAGGACCACCGCGTCGAACTGCTCCGCCGCCCCGCCGGCGCGCCGCACCTCCCAGCCTGCCCCCCTCTGGTGGATGTGGGTGACGTGGTGCTCGTAGCACACCTCGGCTCCTGCTTGGATGTGAACGGGGCAGAGTTGGCAGTGATGTGGCGGCGGAAGAGAGGGGGAGAGATCCAGAGAGGGGGGGTCACGCAGAGAGCGGAGAGCACGGAGCAGAGAGTCTGACTGTGTGTTGCTGGGCAGGGTGTCAAGACTGGGTGTAATGATACATGAGCGTGTTACACCCACTTCCTAAATAAAGCAGCGGGGGAAGTATAGGCTTGTCTCTGTCCGCATGCGTTCTTCACCCTATTTCACTTCCCGAGCCACATGCAGTCGGGACAAGGAGAACTTTAAGAACATTGTGACCGAGGGGGAAGTTTGACAGCATGTCTTATTTTCAGCCTCTGACATTACGCAACACTCGCAATGAAGTTATGCAACATTTGCAACGAAGCAGAACGTAAAAATAATCCTTGAGTAAACATTTTCTTCCGACCTGTTGTTATTGAAAGGCCCATGACCCCCATGTGAATGAAGTGCTACGGCCTTCTCAAATGATTCTGGATTTCTACCTAACGCTCATCCAAACTGGAGGGATCCAAAGCTCTTTCTCTGGTCTTAGCACCATATAAATCATGCAGCTAACCTTGGCAAAATTCACTCTCTCTCTAGGAAACTGGAAATGACAATATGCAGAAACGATTCTTGTACAAAACCAGAATTCTCACAAGCCGCTCTAAATCATTTTCTTGCAACATATTTCTTTAGAAAAACAGAACATCTGTGTTATCTTTACTACCAGCAAGACAAGTAAATCACTTAATAATAAGAATCCTTTGACCTTCAATAGAAACCAGAAATAAATCCTACAGCTGCATTAGGAGCTATCTTGAGTAGTTTGAAAACTAAACAGACATTTAGTCAATACTCCAATGATGACATCAACTGATATTTTCCATCCAGTGAATGACTGCGACTGGATTAAAACTGCCCCTACACGCAGGCCTTCCCGTCACTGAGACGCGGGGGAATCCAATGAGAATAAAGCTTAAAACTGCACACAGCCATACATGTCAGGGCTCCTCACATCCCTCTCACAAAAATCAATAGGAGTAAAAAGAAAAGAAGCGATTAGTTTGGTCAAAGCACATGCATACATGCTGTGATTGTTAGAAAGCAGAAGAGCGCTCCTTTCTTCTGGGATTGGCTCATGCAATATAATTTGTGCCTTCATAAATGAAAGGGGGAAAACAGTTTGTCAGAGCCATTTGTCATTGAGATTTTTGCGAGGAATTGTGTTTGCTTCAGAAGTGGAAGGCGGTAAATTTCGGGGCACTACCTGATTCTCTCAGATAATGCTTGACGATGGAGGAGACACCCTTTGGGGTAACAAAGTTGCGTAGGCCCTCCTCTTTCACATTCATCCCCTCGACAGCAGCCACCAGCGGCTTCAGTATCTCACGTGCAAGCAGCTCTTCATAGAAACTGTGAATCAAAAAGAGTGTTAATAAAAAAGAAAAGAACGAACATCGCAATCCTTTGAAAGGCACTCAGCTCTCCTGAAAGGAGGATGAGCTGATTCAGATTCCAGCACTGCCCACCCTCTCCATCATGTAGCTGAGAGGAATGTGACGGCTGGTTCCTATCTAATGAAAAAAAGAAATGAAGAGATCATGGCAGAAAGGAAAAACTCTGTCTTAATGTAGCTCTGGCAGAAGATAAAAAAAACAAATAAAGAATTCTGCATGTGTATTCATTTGACATACAATGTGACGATATTACAACAAAAGCTGCAGTTTTAAGAACTGTGTGTCTGTTAATATGACATGTTAATTAATACTTGCACAACTATGGAAGAGATGTGAAAGTAAAATGCTTTTGTCTATAATCTGGCAAGTGATTGTGGAAAAAACCACAAAGTTTTGTTTTCTGTCGCTGTAAATACTAGAGGAACATACAATCGTCATAACTTCCGCTGAATTCCACTTGCACCCAGAGTACATTCATCAAAAGCAATTGATACGCACCATTTTCTGAGGTACACAGAAGAATGGCTACCCTACTGCGACTAAAATGGGGCATGATGTACTGTTTTCATTGCCACCTACAGGTTTCAAAGCAGTACAACAAGCTCTATAATGGCAACCTACAGGAAATATTACAGGAAGGTAACCCCGAGTGCAAAATGATCACTTCCAAAAAAAAACAAACATATAAATGTTGGATATTTCGATACCGAAATCTGTAGTCTTGCTAAAAATTAATCTATATTAAGATTGCAATTTGAACGGCATGGCTGAGGACACATCGATTGATTTAGACTGAGACATGCCCTCTCCTGTTGAGGAAGATCAAATTTGTTATTTTAGCAACATCCCAGATATACTTTTTTTCTGGAAAATGTGATGAGGATATGAATATGAATAAGGACGCAGAGAATGGATGTTAATAAGAATATTTTAACAACAACAATAACAAAAAGTTATTTATGGGGGATTCACGCTTAACAGACAACATACTTGCTTTGTGAAATGGTAAACTCTTCCCTAAAGAAGCCCCTTTGATTCTTCTGCTCAGCACTTTTGTAACACAAATCCATATGACTCTAATTACTCTCAGACAGAATACACATGGCAGTAAAATTAATTTAAGTCCTTTATGCATAGCCAGAGGCATCATCACAAGATTCATAAACTTAATAAAATTGCAAAACATAAATTTTGTAAATGCTTGGGTACATTCCCATGAAAACGCACAGCAATAAAACAAAGCAACAGTATATGTTTGCCGTACTGACCTTTTCCACAAATCATACTGATTAACTGGTAGCAATATTTGAGTTAAACTCAGTTGCGCTATTCACTAATGGACCTACAGAACAGAATAGTGATTGATGTAATGGCACGACAGTGACATTACAACCTTTTGCAGCTACCCTCTGTGCTTTCATAAATACATGTACAAGAGCAAAACAATCCTGAAATACTAGCTGTATACTCTCCAATTCTAATGCACTATTTTTTCCCCAGTTATTACTTACGTCAACTTACTGGACAATTTCTGTCAACCACAATTTCACTGTTATGGTAAAGGTCACCAAAAAAAAAAAAAAAAACAAAACAAAAAACTGTAGAACTCCTCTGACTCTGAACTCAGTACTTGGTACAGAGTCATAGGTAACACAAATACCTATATTAAATTCTGGCACGATACCTGTGATGTATTTGGGCATAGTACGGCGTGGCAGTTATGTACTGTGCTCCAAGATCAACTGTGCACGTGGCATGGCTAGGGCTTCTGCTTGTGGACATTCTTCCTCCTATAACACAAAGATGGGCTCATTTACCGCTGGGCAGGAAACAGGACGTGCCAAGGATCTCTCGTTTTGATCCATCTGACTGCCTACATATATTCATCTATCGGTGAATGAGACAAACTGAAATTCATAGCAGTCGCCTTCATATTAAAGCACCCCTCTATAGCACAGATTAATTACAGTACAGTCCTTCACAAAATAACACTTTTTCAGTACAAATTTATTAACATTTCATTTAACCCCGTCATACCAACTAATATATATTTAACTTTTTCATAATTTAAATATGAAAAAAAATCTTACATACATATTTCTCCTTCCACAGTCAGTGTAAGCAGAACTATTAATATTTCTGTTTTTCCTTATAAACCATCGATCACATATTTGATGCGTTATTCTAGGTTCCTCAGTGAATAAGGCTTTCTCATCAACACATTGACATGATTTCTTTTAAGTGTTCAGAAAATGTTTTCGTAAACTAACGTGATCAAGCTATCTGCTTTGGTTAGCTGTTTAGCTAGTTACACAAAAGATATCAGACAGACAACATCTTCTTAAACAAAGAGTTCCTATTTTAAATAATTTGCTAGTTGGCTAAAGATAACTTGAGTTATTTCTAAGCGAGTGTATTAAGCTATGCACATGTTCTCTGTTGTGTAATGTCAATGTCACGAACTAGCCTAGCTAATGTTACCGAGCTACTACAGCTCCCCAACTGCATCTGACAATAGCTGGTGAACTAATGTAACGTTACCTAATAGCTAGCTAAGGTCACTGATTTGATCAAATGACGCCGTCGAGAAAACACCTCACATCAGTTACCTGAGCTAGGTAAAATGCTTTGATGGCTAGCGAGCCGGTTTAGGACTAACCTGCTCCCCGCGCTTTATCCCATACAACAATTTTAACTTTATTTGGCATTTCCCTTCGCAGAAGACAAGCGCATAAACTGCCCGTAAGACCGGCACCGACTATAAGTACTCGTGACATAATGACAAACTAACAACAAATAAATATCAACAATGTAGTTGTAGTACGCTAACTAGCACGGCAGATAGTTGACGTAAATGACTCGGCACCAGTAGCCGCTTTCAAATCATGTTGAACTTTGACCTCTTAGACTTGTAAAACGAAATATATGGGTGGCCGACCAGAACCTGTCCCTGTGTTTAAAACATGGGCGACTGTGCAAACATTCCTACCTGAGAAAATATTTGACCCCCAAGTCATAATTATATCGTTACCGTACTATGAAATCGCTTCATAATATGACTGGAGAGGGGTCATGGCTATCTTAAGAGATATTCTTTCTACTTATCGATGGTTTAATTCAGTCGAAATGCTATAGCAGAGCACTGTCGGCGTGCTTTTTACACCACACGGACAATCAAGCTTTCAGACCGAATCGATATTGTTGAAATTTCGTCAAATAGGTGTATTGTGTTGTTCTGAGCTCTGACACTGCATAATGACAACGTCTGCTGACATCGTTATTAAGCCGACGTAAGGGGGGCTGGTATTACAATGCTGAGTTATTAAACGTTAACGTTAGCTAAGCTAGCTTGCTGGCTAAACAAGAGACTCAAGGACTAGCACGATCTTGTGTAAACAACAACATTTGTGAAATATTTGCAGAATGTGTCTCTTTCCAAACTCAGTGGCTAATCACAATTGACCATATTCTTCCAATTTACCGCTGTACGCAACTTCGGAAACAGACAATCCAACAATAGTGGGCAGGGCTAATGACGACACCCCCTGCCTTTAGTCTTGTGTTCGGCGGACAGTTTATTCTCAAAGAAAGACAAGGAACCTCAGCGGGGTGAGTTTAAAATTCAGAGTATGTGTTTTTCCTTTACTAGTTTATCGATAACAAATAACTAGCACTCTCCAGTAAGTGTAGGTTTTGTCATCTTAGAACGGGACATAACGAAGATTGTTGAGCGAAAAAAATCGAATATTGCGCGGTCGTTGTTCATTAGCTTGTTTTTGTGAAAGTTTGCGCCTTGACAGTGGTGATACTTCGATTATCGCTAAACTGTAAGTTTTAATTTTGTAATGTTATCAATCAAGGAGAATCCAAGAGGCAAGCTTGTGTTCAAAGAAACAATGAATTTAAAGGGAACACGATCGGCTGTCACGTGCAGCTAGTCACTAACCTGTCAGTGGTTCTGTGGCACTGTTTTTCAAAACAGGTGATAAGTACGTAACTTTGTTACATTGTACATGCTTACAAACTTGTCAGACAACGTAGAAATAACTCAAATACGATTTGTCATTGAGATATTGTATTGTAAGTGGGTTGAGCGACGATCAAATGGTAAAAACAGGAAACTAGCTATACAGCTGAAGTTTACCGTATCTGTGTATTACTGTAGGCCTTAGGAGATGTGGTCACTTCCTATGGTTGACTTTACCCTGTGAAAACTATCTTTATAGTGTGGTCTCTCAAAGGTTAATGTAATCATGTACGAATCATTGTTTAAACCAGTATGCCTCAGACATGCGTACGGTCATTTTCTTTCGGTGTAATGATAGTATCACTAGCCTCATCGTTGGCTACAGGTCAGATAATGGAAACCGCCTGGACTGAATTCAAGCTCCTTTATGTCCCTTAATTATTTGTAGGCTTTTAATGTAGTGACTCATGATCATGAACGCAGGGTTTAGGCGTAAATTAGTTTACGACTTTAATTTAGAAAAGGCATGGATGATTATACGGGCAAATGGGCACCTTTTCAGCCTTCACGGAGCTATTAAATAAAATAAGACTGCACGCTAGGTTAATGGCTGTTAAATTATTGTGCACCGTACGGGTTCTCTTCATAGCCGTTGTATATTTGAGCATGCTTCTGGAAAATAAATAAATAAATAAATAAATAAAAATCATGGTTTGCACCTTCTCCCAATGTACCCTTGAAATTCTGGGTTTCAACAGATTCCCAAGACTCCCACGGTAAATAAAAAGAAATTGCTAGAAACTTGCCGCAGTTCAGAAATTATTGAAACATCAGATACAAAAGATACACGCTTGGGGATTCCTATATGCTGTTTTTTTTATGGAAAAAAAGGGTGACCACTCTTGAAAATGGGCTTAGTGAAGGTAACAAAGCAGATGTGTGAGTGTGTATCAGAAGGGTAGTACGAAGCAGTGGCCTTGAAATTTTGTGATCTGCTTTTTAATGTCGGCTGGAATTGGGAAAAGGTCAAAGATTATAATGGGCACGTTCCTTATTGTGGAACTGTACACATCCTGTCCCCGTACTGTCGCTATACTTGCTGTATGCACTTTTGTAAGTCGCTTTGGATAAAAGCGTCTGCTAAATAAATAAATGTAAATGTAAATGTTTTTGACACATCTCTAATGCTTTTCAGGGTGAAAATGTCCTGGTTACTGCTGTGTGTGGCCTTCCTTGTCCAAGGGGCAGTCCAGTGTAAGGGTCTTATGAGGAGAGACATTGCAGGACTGGACCCTGAAGTCAACATGAACATCGTAAGTTGTACTTTCCCTGCAAACAGCATTGTAAGCAGAGAGATTTTGTCAAAAACATGATCACATGCAACAGCCGGTCAAAGCACTGCCCCCATAACCATGTCTCCCAGCCAGCTGTGTTGGGTGAACATTCCAGCAACTGCTGTGCAAATGTTCTGAAAAATATTTTTGGACAGGGCTTTAAAATTCAGTCATGTGGTGGGGATGAAGCTATGATTTCTGCCTTCAACAGCGGTGACATAACAAAGAATGTCAAAGCTGGGCCTCAGGAGACATGCTGCTTGGCAGATGGGCAGATTTCAAAGTTTTCAAGTTTCAAAGTTTTATTGTCATATGCACAGTAAAGAAACAAGTTCCCTGTACAATGAAATTCTTCCTTTGCCTTCCACTTATGAGTGCCGTTAGAAGTAGAAATTCACAAGAAATTCAGACCACATTCGCAATTGATTTCGAGTTAAAAACAGGAGTGCACAGTTCTCGCAACACAAATTTGCTGTCATATTGTTTATAAAGGCAAAAATGCATCAGATAACATTAGTGGGCCTTTTAGATGACAGCAGTCTACTTAACTACCATCTTCTAAGTGCTACCTTATTGTATGTGTAGTTTGTTTTGTGCAAAGTGATTTCATGTTAATTGCTAGCACCTCAAGACAGAGCCACAAATAGAATGATTCACACAATGTGTAGCCAAAACAGTATTTGTGGTACTGAAAAAAGAAAAGCTTATTCACCATATGTGTACATTGGTGGACCATTTGCATTACTGTGACCTCCAGTGTTTTACGCAACTCTCTCCCTGTGCCCACAGCTGCACAAGGTGGTTCTGCTTTTGTGGCCCACATATTGTCCTTTGCCCTTTCATTTCCTGTGACAGCTTGCAGCATGAAAGGTGGCACATGACCAGAGATGTGAGACAAGGCCCAAAAGGATGCAGTTCTGCCACAGAAAGGGAAAACATGATACTGGTTTGAGATTGGCTGGTGTGATTTGCTGTTTGGAAAAGAAAAGTTTCAGGTTTCAGCAAAATGCAGCCAAAAATAAATTTGAGTACCCTCTGCATGTTATCAGAACGGAAGCACTTAACGCAATATGAGGAAGCCTTGGTTTTTTTTTTTTCTTTCTTACTGTTTGTTTTTGATTGAGTGCTGTTTTTTAAGGTATACATTAACCCAAGTATGATTAACAAACTACAAAATTGTATGGCCATGTTAAGGTGTGGGCTTAATCTTATCAATATATACAGAATGGTACATTCTTAGGTTATTCAGGTATACCACATCCATCACAATAATTGATAACTTATAATGTGGGTGTGAAGAGATAAGTCTATGAAAGTTTTCATATCCAAACTATGCCTATCTTTGAGGAAAAGCAAACAAGATTTTGATCCCAAACAAGCGTACCTCTAAGTAGAAAGATACAGTTAATTGTTGGATAAGTACTGTCTTTTTGTCAGCTTTATTGGATCCTGTTGTACCTTTACACAGCCTTTCTTAACAAAAGCAAAGAATGATAAATTACACATTGCAAAAGGCAAGAGAAGAAGGAGTTGTGTATTGATATATTGGAGTAGCCCACATAATTTAGTATTGTTGGATTGTATAATTTAGCATATTAGCCCCTTCACTTTTCACAGGCACCTATTTCATGTAACCACAGTTAGCCTCATTCACAAATTTACAAAAAGTACACAAAAGAAATCACAAAGGAAATGTTTTTTTTTTTCTTACAAAACCTTTTCCAACAATTTCAGTGACCTGCCGAGCTCACTGCATTGCACAGGACATGAAAAGGGAAACGGGAAATGCGCAGCTCCATTACTCAAAAGTCCACACCAAGGCTGTAGTCATGTTAGACTGAGCGGAGGCCCCCGTTAGCGTCTCCTTCTCGTGGTAATGCAGGATGGTATTTTTCATACACAGCCCCCCACCCCACCCCCCCAATGAGGCTGAGCGGAGGCCCTCCCTCCCTGCCTCCCTCCTTAATGTTTGTTGAAGGAGAGATGGGTTTATCCTTAAGTGGCCCAAAGTAGAATGTGCAGACTGTGAGCCCGGGGGGAGCGGGAAATTGCGGTGCCTTTAATTATGCATGGACAGATTGCATGGCGAGGCTGGAACCAACAAGCTCATACATTTCCTTTGAAGTTTCTGATTA
This sequence comes from Megalops cyprinoides, assembly GCF_013368585.1. NCBI lineage: Eukaryota > Metazoa > Chordata > Actinopteri > Elopiformes > Megalopidae > Megalops > Megalops cyprinoides. The sequence goes on from NC_050583.1 coordinate 56,702,127, forward strand.
GAATTTATATCATATCTGGGAGGGAAGGAGTGTGACTGTGCTGGGGGGAAGAATGGATTCTTCAAGTGACAAGCAGCTAATTATTTTGTGGAAGCAGGCATCTTGACAGAAAGAAGGCTCCCTGTTTAAAGGGAATTTGTTGCAGAGCACTGACTGCATGGAAACCGGTACAATTCGAGCATTTCGAATTTCTGCACGTTGTGACTCAGCTTTATTAATCTGTGAAGATAAGGCCACTATTGGAAAAGATAAGTAGGGGAAAAGACTCCAAGGAGACAATGTCTGCTTAGAATATTGTGGGGGGGCTAGCAATCACATGGTGAACCCTCTGACTTCTTATTTTGACCGTAGTGTGTGGTACACACAGTGTTTTGTGTTTTCTGCTTGCGCTGCACTTTGCACTTTGGTATAGAAAAGCTCTGCACATCCTCCCAGCAGCACGTTTACATTGGCTGGGTATGTCGGGACAGCCGATGTCTGGTGCTAATCCTGTTCAGGTTTTTCCTGGTCTTTGATCTCGGTCAGATGGTTGATCTGCTTGCTGCCTCTCGCCCGCAGAGCGAGATCATCAAGTACTGGGGCTACCCGGCGGAGGAGCACGAAGTGGTCACGGAGGACGGCTACATCCTGAGCATCAACAGGATCTCCTGCGGCGCGGGGAGCAAGGCGTGTGACGGTGCGTGCGGTGCGACCCCGGGGTGACCCGCCGAGGGTGGGAGCTTCAGGCTGCAGATACCATATAGAGCCATCTGCGACCCTTTGATCTCTTCCGTTGTTTCATTGTCAGTCACCAGCAGTACATTACATTACATTATTGTCATTTAGCAGATGCTCTTATTCAGAGCGACTTACATAGGTTACAACTTTGCATGTTACCCATTTATGCAGCTGGATATTTACTGAGGAAATTCTGCCCAAGGGTACAGAAGCAGTGCCACAGTGGGGAATCAAACTAGCAACCTTTCACTTACAAGCCCTGCTCCTTATCAATACACCAAACTACCGCCCCTAATGTCAACTGGTGGGGGAGGTATATGTTTTTTAGTATGCCTAGCATGCTATGTTATACATAATATGTATAGGGCTACGTTACATTTTTATAATGAGATGTTTCTGGTTCTCTCTGCAGTATGTCTGGTCCACTCATTCACAGGCTAGGAATAGACATGTGTGGGCTTAACAAGCCAGTTATTTCAAAAAGGAGACCCAAGCTAGGGAGCAAAGGTGTGCAGCCTTGTAATTTACTCTTCCAGTTCCTCTAGTGGAGAAAAGTAGAAGAGTTTCAGTTGATGGCCTTCATCAGTGTGAGTCATTTTTAAGCATGTGAGTGCTGTGCCATTACAAGATCATAGGACAAAAGAGAAATGTTGCCCTGCCTCCCACACAGACAAGGAGAGAGGGCATGATGCTAAGGAAAGTCTGATGTGGTTGCACCACACAATTTCCCTGTTTGACCACACCATCAGATGACTGTCACACCAGCTATCAAATGGGAAAAAAAATGGGAGTCTCTGTATTGGCAAACCGTGCAGGGTTAAACTGAGCCTGTCTGGTACTGAATTTAGTGAACAGGGCATTCAGCCTGCCCCTGGCCTTTGTCATCCATAAATGGATTCCTTTCCTTATTAATGAGACTCGATCACATGATTCAGTTGTCAGAAGATATGGCACTTTGTCAGCTGACAGTCCTTCAGCCCTCTTGAAAGTGTGCCATGTATTTCCACTGTAGCTTTTTTGATATATAACATATTGCTCTCTCTTTTTCCTGTGCCTTTTTGTTATGATATATAATATATGAAGTTCAATGTAAGTGAGGAAATGACTGCTGTGTTAAAATTCAGGTGAATCATATGTATTTTTTAAATCACATAATGTTAATTTAATTTTACGTGTTCAGTACATCACTGCCAAACAGTTGCCCTGGCCCTATTACATAGAGGTCCAGGTCAGAATTACTACTCGCATCTTAAGGTGAAACAATATGTATGTTTTCTTTTCTTGTAGAGTAGATCACAACAAAGCATGGTGCTGGATGGCACAGTTTAGTGTGTTTTTAGTCTTTGGAATGGTAGTGAGTGGCTAGTTCTACCTCTCTTTCAGATATTAAAATTTTATCTGGTGCAAGGAGCAAATGAAGCTGAATATATGAAGCAAATGTAATATTCATAGCTGTCAAGTGGGCCTTAACTTTGCTAAACAGATGTTTGGCTTTTGGACAGAAGTAACTAGGGAAGCTCGCTGACCCACTTGTTAATTTAAACAGAGGTGCCTACCATGCAGCTGAGTATTGAGGTAGACTGTAAAGACTGAAGTCACTCTAGAGGAAGTTTCTTTACGGTGAAAATTGCAGAGCCGAGGTCCTGCTGAGGGGCACTTTGGCTTTGTTGACAAGCTGCGGCCCTTTGTATTGGCTGTTTGTGGTGTTGATAAGGGAGCGCTGGAGGAAAGGGGAAGGGGTCTACACTGCAGGACAAGCACATTCTTCACTGCAGCTGGTTAGGGGAGTGGAGAACCTCTGTCCCACTTACGAATCATGGCCACTCCGGCCCCGTGCAGGAGATTTGGCCTACTGCCACTTCCACATCGCCAACCGAAGGCCCTCCCCAGCACTCTCAGCAGCAATAACTAGAATGAGCCTCGACAGCCATCAACCCTGACTGACACCACCTGAGGGCTGTACGAGAATCTCTGTCTACAAAGCTGAAGTGTCTCGGCATTTTCTTGACTGCTGTTGTGGCTGCAAATGGCAGTCTTTGATTACCCAAGGTTGCTCTTGTTAGTGCGATACCTGGCTTAGGTCGGACACAAATATGGTCCAGCCCGAGCCCCCGGGGATCGGTGTTCAGTATCCTCTCCTTTGTGCTGCTTATATTTAATTTATGAACTGAGCAATCACCACACCACAGTCTAATCTCATCTGTCTGAGCAAAACACACCATTAGACTATATCCCACCCTCCGGTTTCCCTCTCCTCAGCACAACGCCTGGTATGTACTGAAATACGAACACTTTCTGCTGACACAAATCCCTCTGTAAGAGGACCCCACTGCTTCTGGAGGATTTTGGCCATAAGCCTTATTTTAAAAATATACATTTCGCTCCCCATATTGACAGAGCCAGAGATTTCTTGATTTTTAAATTGGCTTCATTTCAGATGCACAACACGCTTAGTGCTAATGCTGAGATCGGTATGTCATTAGAAACGCTTTACCAAGCAGGCAGGGGGTTTCGTTTTTTTTTTCTTGTTGTTGTTTTGTTTAATCCCCCAGCGCTGCTCGTCAGGCTGTCTGGGGGTAGATTTGAAGACTCCCTGGTAAATCTCAATAATATATTCTGATATCCGATTAATAAGTAAACACCCATCAAGCTGTTTGTTTCCCTCTGTGCCCCCTTGCTCGCTAGAGTATGGCAGTGAGAACATTCTTGGGATTTGAAGCTCGCTGATGGAAAAGCACCTCATTTCTTCATGTCCCACTTCTCCAAATCACAGGGGATGGTGTGTGTACCACTCAAAGTATTACAGATATTTTTTGCAATAATTCATTTCCAGACCCGTTTTAGAAAAATGTTCGAGATGTAAAAAAGTAGCAAGCTGCCCTAAAAACCGCAAAAAGGCCATTTTTCCTGTCCAGCATCCTGACTGAGATTGGACCTTATGGGGATACTCCTAAGTGGGTTTTGTCAGACGTTCCTGTGGTCTTTGAATGAAAGTGAAATAAAATGAAATGAGTCTTATTGAAAGGGCACCTAAGGCTCCATCATTTAAAATAAATGTTGAATAAGATGTCAAGATTAATGTAACATTTTGTATTGTTGAGAGTGAATACGTGTAGTTGGACTTACGACACATACACCGAGCCAACAGGCCATGTTGGGCTGATTTATAAGTGCTTGTTATGTTTAACCTAACACATATCTTGGTATTTATTTTAGCATAGAATTAATTCAGATGCCTTTTAAGTGAGACACAAGGCCAGCCCTTGAATGCCACAATCTTGGTAGACTGACTTACTTGCATTGCAGAAGATGATGTATTTTGCAGAAGCATGGATCTGTGGGTGTCCCCTATTGCTCATGAATTAGTTTATTTCATTTATTTTTAGAGATCAAGCTGTCACCCATCCCCAACAAAAAAAATCTTTAACAAGATAGGCATTTTTACAGGGAGAGACCACTGATGGGGGGGGGGGGGGGGTGAAATACTGAGCAAATTTAATCAGATTTCATAAGTTCTGCCTCCAGACTTCACTTCCCAGCAGCACTTTGGCAAATCGTTGTGCAACATTTTGCCTATTGAGCTCACCCGGCAGTTATGTAAATCCTAAAATTTCACCAGTGCGCTCCTAATGCGAGCCTTACAGGCTCTAGTAAGGGGAAGGGGGGGGCGGGGGGGGGGATGGGCAAAGTGGCTGGTATGAGGTAAAACAATCCAATCAGCCACAGGGCTGTTTGTTTTACTGAAAAGACCCAGCGCATATCCTGCCTCCAACGGATCGCAGCGATAAAGTTCCCAAAAAAGAAAACGAAAGAATAGGGAGCTCCGGTGAAAAAATGCCGTCAGGCAGCCGAAGCAGCAAGGCTCATATGGCGTGGTGGGTTTGCGCCATCTGGTGGGAGAATTAAAATCTCCACCGACAGTGAAACTGTTTAACAGAGGTTGAACACATTTTCTGCAAGGTTTTGCTCAAATGGGTTAAGCACAACAGTGCCCCGGTGGGAAATCGAACCAGCGACCGTTCGGTTACGAGCCCGGCTGTTTGCCACTATGCTACACTGCCACTCCTGTATATAATATATAATGGAGGATATATTTTATGTCATATATAATTTTGATGTCTCAACAACTAGACAGCAATTTTTCTGTGTCGAGCATCACTTGAGGTTCAAGTGATAGGTGCGTCACGCTTTGTGTCCCTGCCTGTCATTCAGGTCCAAGACCCGTGGTATTCCTTCAGCACGGCCTGCTAGCAGCCGGGAGCAACTGGGTGACCAACCTGCCCAACGGCAGCCTGGGCTTCATCTTGGCCGATGCCGGCTACGACGTGTGGATAGGCAACAGCCGCGGGAACACCTGGTCCAGGAAACATGTCACACTGACCCCGGACCAGGACGCATTTTGGGAGTTCAGGTACCGGCAGCCCCCACACTCCCAGCCTGCAATGTTTACGATGCCTGTCAAAAGTTTGGACACACCTACTCATAGAATGGATTTTCTTCATTTTTACTATTTTCCACATTTTAGAATAATAGTAAAAACATCAAAACTATTAAATAACACAAATGGAATTATGCAGTGACCAAAAAAATGTTAAACTAATCAAAACTATCTTTTGATAGGATTTACTTAGCTAGCTAGTGGGCCACACTAATATTTACATTACACATTGTATTACATTATTGTCATTTAGCAGATGTTGTTCATTTATACATCTTGATATTTACTGAGGCATTTGTGGGTTACGCAAACCTTTCGGGTACGAGCTCCACTATGTTACAATGCTGCCTGCATTTGGAGGTGTTCATCTTGGGAGTTTTTGCCTGGAGTCTGTAAAACCCCATAGTGTGCCAGAGGATGTACCTCTGTCCTTCAGTGTTTTTCTACTATGGTATTCCACCTCCTTTAAGGATCCATCATGACTCCATTTATATCACCTGTAGTGTGTCAGAAATTATATAAAGATTGTTCTCCACATGATGGATCTGCAGAAACTATCTCTCCGACACAGCAAGGATTCATTTGGTAAAAAGCATTAATTTTGTTGGAAACATGTTAAGCCTGTGTAAAGGGAATGCCACAGTGTCGTGCTGCTCTCCCTGTATTACAGCTATGATGAGATGGCAAAGAAGGACCTTCCAGCAGTGGTGAACCACATCACAAAGGTCACAGGACAGGAGCAGATTTTCTATGTAGGACATTCCCAAGGCACCACCATTGGTATGATGCACTTTCCTAATATAGTCCTTCTAATATAGTCCACCTGTTTTTAATCTGTGTTAATTTTAATTAGATCATAATCATGCGTATGGGTTATAATTTCTTATCTATCGTTTGTGATAGTGTCTTAATTGTGTGTATGTGGTGTATGCATGCGGATAATAATGGCACTGGGTTCTCAATTTGCGTTGAGTAGAGTGGAGCTCTGTTGTTGTAAATGTGTAGGCCTCACATGATAGCTGTATACATTATCACAATGTTAAAATCCGTATAATTCATGTGGAGCTCTGTCCTGCAGAAAGTAAGAAACCATTGGCATGTAACATATGGCAAGCTGTTTGTTCTCTCATGTTTCGCTGCGTCTTAATTAGATGGGTTGATTCCATTGAACGGTTTGATGTTCTGAGGGTAACACTGTTCTGATATCAGTTCAGTAAAATGGTATTTTAACCCAAGTCCTCTCCTGTTTTTATCTTTACTTTTCCAAGCTGAGCCCAAAATTGTGTTATAATAAGCTACAACGTCTAGAATATAATTAAAAAAATGTCTCAAATGCTGTCTCAAAACACCTCAGGACTCGGTCATGTCGTTTAACCTGTCTGACCCTGTTGTGGTTTCAGCTTTCATAGCTTTCTCCACCATGCCCGAGCTGGCCAGCAAAATCAAGATGTTCTTTGGTTTGGCCCCAGTGGCAACTGTGGCCTTTACTGAGAGCCCCATGACCAAACTCTCCATCTTCCCAGAGTTCCTGATCTGGGTAAGCCACACAGACTCTTCCACCACTGAAAAAGTACCATAGACATCAATATGGTGATGAACCAGCTAAGGATATAGATGTGATTCACAATTTATTAGGACTCCTTTAAAATGATGACTGTACTGCTTCAAAGTTAGGGGCATTACAGTTATACAGCCAGATTGTGGGATTACTGCATTGCTTGCTGACGTGGCCCCTACTTCATTATTTGCAGGACCTGTTTGGAAGGAAGGACTTCTTCCCACAGAGTCCTCTGATCAAGTGGTTTGCCACCAAGTTCTGCAGCCATGACCCACTGAGCGAGCTCTGTGGAAACATCTTCTTCGTCCTCTGTGGCTTTGATGAGAAGAACCTCAACATGGTCAGCTATCACTCTTGCTGTGCCTGTTCATTTGTCACATTAGGTTAAATGACCACAGTTTTTAGGAGTAATGTCATGACCACAAATTAGCTTTGTGACAGGCTGGTTCTGTGCTTATTTTGAGTTGAGAAATGGAGGAGAGAAAGGACATTACAAGTATTGTGTACAGCAATACATTGTATAACATTGTATCGTTTGACTAGCTTGGCAGCTACAGGTATGGCAACTATAATGGTAGTCTGTAGTATAATTGAATCAGAGGTTGTGCAGTACCTTATATTTTGAACTAGCAGATAGCCAGTGTTGTATCTGTTCTACCTTAATTTCAACTATTGAGTTGAAAAAGTAATTAAAGCGTAAATTTCACTTAATGTTTGTCTTGCTGAATTATACCTGATGATGTGCATGGCTCACTGTTTTGGCATGTCTTTGATGTTGTTCTGACGTTGTTCTGGTGTCTTCCTCTCTCTTCCAGTCCCGTACCCCTGTGTACACCACTCACTGCCCTGCTGGGACGTCTGTACAGAACATGATTCACTGGTCTCAGGTACTTGGAGATCAAAGTGGTCTCTTAAAAACCCTATTTCCACCACTATGTATCTTTCTCTGTATTCAGTGTAGAGCCCATCCATCTAATATAAGCAGCCTAGAGCGGCTAGAGTTCATTCATTTTGGTTAAAGCTGGAGGGGGATGGGGGTGGGGGGTAGGGGGCGATTGATCTTTTCGAAGCTCCTTTGGCATAAACAGTGTCACGGCTCTCCGCTTCTGTGCTCTGCCGCAGAGTAAGACATCACCCCTGATCACAGAGTCCAGGGCAGAGCATTCACCCCCCCCCCCCCCAACCCTCCCAAAAATACATCCTCTGGAATCTGGATTAGGCTCACAGATTAAATGGTATTCATCCCTCCCCGGGGCCTAACACAGGCCTCCTGGCAGCCCTGCTCTCAGTCCCCAGCTGCAGCCTTTGATGTTCTCCTACACTGTTACCGTACTCTCCATCCTTATCCCGCACAATTGCAGTCTTTGCTCTGAGGATGTCTGAACTTGTATTGCGTCACCTTTCATGTCAGCAAATTGCCTGCAGTGAGGATTTTTTTTAATGACTACATTTTTTTGGGGGGGGGTGGGGGGTGGGGGCTGTGGAGGATTCCCACTTTGCTGATTATAAAATTAATGCCTTGTGCCATGTCACACTTGTCATGCCGCTGAGTTTTCTACAGTGAAGACTTTCATTTGAATAAAAATGGAAGGGATGGGAGGAGGAAGGAGTCTGACTTGGTGTTTAATTAATGCCTAGCTAGCTGAGAAAGTTGGGGACTCTTTTTTTGTGTGTATTACTTGGCATGCTGTAATTTGGTATGAAAACTTCAGCTGGCAACGCCTAAAAAAAGGAACAGCGAAGTGAATAACAGTCTGTGCTGGGGCGTCGACAGTCTGCCACAGTGGCGCGCTTCCCCCAACGTTTGCACACCTTCAGCATTCCACTGAGTGCATGGGCGCGGCTCTTATCTTAAGACATCGCTGTTGCTCTCGGTGTCATCAGTGTGACACTCTCGTCACAGGAACGGGTTCTAACTTCTTCCTCTGATTCTGTGTTATGGAAAATTTTAATTGTCTCCATGGTAACAATTGCCACAAGGCCACAGCCTCAATTACATTGTGTACTGGTAATTGTAGATGTCACACAGTGCAGATATGACATTCGTCTCTGATTCATCTCTATTCTTCTGCCTCTGTCGACCTGTACTGTCAACATTTAATCCTGTGTATTGGCATTGTACTTAAAAGCACTGCCATTGTCCTTGTAAGGACCACAAGGAGTATGTCAAGGCATTTGTTGTATTGTTTTGCATTGTAAGATATATGCATGTCTTCTCCCAGGCAGTGCACCGTGGGAAGCTAATGGCGTATGACTATGGGAGAGCTGGGAACATGGCACATTACAACCAGGTGAGACTGAAATGTTGTTTTTAAAACTGTCTGTCTGGAGAGGGATGTTCCATCTTCCTAAATTTTATCAGCTTTCTCACTTAGGCCAGGTTCACACTACATGACTTTCAAAGTCGTCAGATCGCTGGACTGTTCACACTACACAACTTGCTGTCTTGTAATCGGGAATTTTGAAGTCGTTGTGGTTTGCACACTACATGACCAGCGACAGGGTGTCACACATTACAAGATCTTTCACCAGAAGGAATCTCCGATGAGTCTGTCCGGTCTCCAAACTACGTTTTGTCACAAAAACACACGGGGAATGACGCCATACCGTGTGCGAGATTTTTTTCTTCCAAAAATGGCTACTATAGACAAAAGATAATATGCTCTGTAAGCAATATGGCCAAAATCTCATCTCACAATATTTGTATTTTGACAGGGTACTGCTATTATTGATATTGTTTATGCAATTAAATTGTAATGTAAGAATCACAGTTTTAAGTCATGAATTCATATTCACAGTACTGCAGAAATTTGTAAGGTCCAAGCAGACCGCGGAACTTTTGTTGAAGCCATGCTTGTTGGAGTTGTACAACTCCCCCCCCGGGTTTCCCCTCACCCCGTGTCTTGCGCTGTCATTGGCTGTAGCTCGTCGCCGCACTAACTGCCAGTCACAACTGGATCACAACACTTTTCACACTACAGGATTTGGACTCCCCAACAGGTCCAGATATTTAGCCTGCTAGATATCTTTCGGGCGTCTGTGAGGCATCGGCAAGTCTCTCGGATGGCGTCTTTGAACAATTCACACATAGCGATCGAGAGCCGATTTGCGAGCTCCGAGTAAACGCTGATTTGCCTCTGATCTTGGGCTTTTCTCAGCGATCTTCAAAAACTGTCAGCGAGTGGAAAATCAGGGCTAAAATCATGTAGTGTGAACCTGGCCTTATTCTCACTTTCTCACATACTCAGGAGAATGAAGTAGAATATGTCAGTGCCTATGCTTAAATTACTGCCAAATTTGGATAAGATCTCTTAGGGTATGTTGAACAACAAGAGATGTTAATCACAAATAGAGGTTTTGCCCATACAAATGATGGTTACCAGACACTTAGCTGATTCCTATCTCCTTCTGAATTACTGTTCTTGAATCAGTGCTCAGCTCGCTGAGTAGTAGTGATGGGGCACTAGCTTTCCAAACACTGATTAGATCAGTTTGTCTGAAGATTGTAAGGAGTGGAGGAGTCGTTTGGAACCATGATTTTCATTACTACATTATTACATTATTGTCATTTAGCAGTTGCTCTTATCCAGAGGGACTTACACAGTGCATCTAATGAAGTGGCAAGAAAAACTGCGCAAACAGGATGCCACTAACCACACAGGAACAACCACATATGTTCCTCATTCATTTTGGCTTATGTACCCAGATATACATCTATAAATGACAAAGAAGTGGCAAATATTCGACTGCTCGGGTCGTGTTTATGGGCTTTAGAGTGGCTTTAGAGTGGACATATCTTTACATTTCTGGGTATGATTAGTGATCTGCAGTAGTTGTTTCACAGTGATTGGTTGTGCTCACTTCCACACGAAAACGATGCCTTGCACACACCACTCGGACCACATTAGAGCTGAACAGCAGTTTGATAAATGTGCTCTCGAGCAAAACTAGGTGAGAATTCACACGTTTGACTTCAGGATCCGAAGGCGGCCTGTGATTTTTTTTTTCTTTTTTTGATGTGAAAACGATCCTGGTGTCAGTTTTCAGGCTGCGTTTTAACGTGGCCTCCTCACTCGTCTCTCAAGAGTTCTCGCCGCTGCCGCTGAACCTCTGACCCGATCTCATTTTCTCTGTTCCCGGCAGTCGACCCCGCCTCTGTACCACGTGCGCGACATGAAGGTGCCCACCGCGCTGTGGTCGGGTGGCCACGACACGCTGGCCGACCCCAAAGACGTGGCCGTGCTCCTCACCCAGGTCTCCAACCTGGTCTACCACAAGCACATCCCCCACTGGGAGCACCTGGATTTCATCTGGGGCCTGGACGCCCCGCAGGAGATGTACAGCGAGATGGTGAAACTCATGAGCCAGCATCTCTAACACCCTTAGTCTTAACCTCATGACACCTCTTGGCCTGCTGCACACTTGATGCAGGCACCTGGCTTGTCACAAGAGATATAAGCAGTGCCTTTGTGAGTCTGTGTGTGTGTGTGTGTGTGTGTGTGTGTGTCTGTGTCTGATTTTACTTTCTTTTAAAGCAGTGACAGTTATCCGTGTGACATTTCTGTCAGTCAGCCGTCCACTCAGGATCGTTAGTGTTTTTGGTAACCTGCTGCTTTGTGTGGGAGTGAACTTTCCACTGTGCTTCCAGGGAATGTTTTAAGAAAGACAGTGTGTTAGAAACCTCAAAGGTATGTGAATAATGTACTTGTTGGTACATACATCTTGAACAGCTGTGCATGTTTGGTTCATTTTGGGATACTGTATTGAATATGGTGGTCCAGTTTTACCTCGAATACAAGTGCATTTCTTACCAGCATTGTAGTTTTATTGCTGTGCAGTTCAGTCTTAATGATTTTGATGCAATTAAAACTTATTTTAATGTAAACCACTATTATTTCAATGATGTATTTTCATTTTGACATTAAGAATGTAATTTCTAATTCAGTGGTGTCCACACCTGCTGGTGCACTGATCAAAGAATATCTTATTGTTGACATTGAACTTTATATTTTCACTAACACCTGCTCTGTGAACCTAACAAGTCAATAAAACCAGCAAACCCCTTTCTTTCTAGAAGGTCATCTTTCAGCCTCTCAGGAGTACCCATGAAATGATTAACAGAACAACAGGAGCATCAATGCTTTATATTTATGTTCCTGTTATTTGCATCTAGGTTTTTATTTGTCTTTGGAAGACAAAGACCAAGAAGACAGTTTGGTGTAAGACATCCAAATCAGTTATGAGTGAAGCGATTGCGATGTATTGCAGTCCTGGAGGTACTGACACGAAGGCAGAGGACACGAAGCCACCCACCAGGATACCGTACTAGCTTCATATGCTAATACCATAACACTGAGTGTAATTTTCACCAGCCACAGGTAATTAAGGTCTCTATCACCAATGAGGTGTGTAGCTCTAGTTAATATCCTCATGGGCAAATAGCACAAACAATCCCTAGTGTGTGTGTTTGTGTTCACAAACTACTAATGACGTCCTTCAAAACCTACTCCCTTGTCTGCACTCTGTTCATATGCTGGGCAAGTGAAGCGGTGGCATTATGTCAGTGTTATTTATTAAAGCTTCTGCACATCCTGCAGTATAGAAAAAGACAATCTGATACAATCACAACATCTAAAAACTCATAGCACGCATTCATAGAGGAATGTTGGCTCACACTTATGAGTCATTTCTGTGTCTTCACTTTGCCTCGGCGGTGAAGTGCAACCAAAGAGCCACATCCACATGGGAAATTAAGTGCTTAACTTAAATAGTGTTTACATACGTGCTTTCATTAAATACAATTGTGTAAAAATATTGTTCGGCAGGGTGCAATAACTTTTTGCAGTAACAATAATCTAACCGTGGACTAAAGACAACTATAGAAGTAGTTGGACGTGGAGGCTGAGTTGATCATTTCTCAAATGGCAGGTCTGAGAATAATACTGTGAAACAAATCAAATTTTATGTGTGTAACTCGTATGTGTATCATGTTTCGAAGTGAGAGGTCAGTCTCCTTGAATAGCAAGGCACTTTCAGCAACCCAAATTCATGCACTTGACTTATAATCTTCCCTCTTGCAGTTCAAAGACGCCCTGATGGGGACAGTGCTGCCATGGGTAAAACATTCCCATCCTTCTCTCATTACTGCTTTCAGTCTGATTTCCTCAGCATTTTTACAATCTTGATGAATTTTAACCTCCGTGCAATATCCAATGGAGTCTCACCATCCTGAAACAAGTGACATAGAAAGACAAAGAAATGTCTTAAAATCAATTTAAGCAAATGCAAAACAAATTTCATGCAATACGGGAAGTAAACTAAGGCTTACTTTGTTTTTTATGGAAATGTCTGCATTTTTCTCCAATAATAGCGGGACAATGCGGTGACTTTTTCTCTGACAGGCATAATGAAGCGCGGTGTTCCCTTTCTGAAAAGCACAATAGAAACAATAAAGGAAAAGGTCAATGGAACATTCATTTGGTGTAGCTTCCCACATTGATGTTCACTGACTGGTCTAACCACTAATGGTTTCCATACTGTTATATCAAGGAAAGCAAACCTCCAGTACAGAAAACGGTTACACCGAATGCCGAGTACTTACGTAGTCTACAGCATCAATGTTCACCTTGCTGCTCAGAACCACCTTCATCAAATTAACATTCTTTCTCAGCTTTTCCTCCTGTTTAAAAAGGGGAGAACAGAATGAATTTACCAACAGCTGAAGTGATTCAACTGCGGTCACATTTTCCTAAAAGCTTGTTGCACCAGGTGGTCAACTTGCCCTTGCCGCAACATAGGGAAAGTGTACTTTAATCCAGCACTTAAGTGATGTGTATTTTTAGAATCCTCTACATGCTCACTAACTGTAATTTCAGAAGCACAGGTTATCCAGAAAAAAAGAGGCTAATACTTATAGCCTTTCAGTATTCCACATGACTCTAAAGGGAGTATTCAGAGGAACCACCTTGGCATTTACTTGGAAACTGAGGCAAAGAGCATATTAAACACCACTGTCTGCATCACTGCTATCTTTCGTAAGCGTACCATGATGAAGTATCCAATTAATAAAATGGGCATCAGAATAGCAATCATCAGGTAATCCAGGAGAGAGAACGTCTTCTTCGCAGCATAGTGCAAGCATGTCCTCTGCTTCTGTGGACAGAATACATGAACAGTTAGGGCCACACGTTTCATGAGTGACTCATCCTGGCTTGGTCCTTCAATGCTCTCATTAACATGTGCCAAAACATTCTGTGCTGCAGAGCTCATCTAAGGTTGACTGATTCTGCATCATAAATAATGCAGGGACATTTGCTTCGTAGCGAAACGAATGAAAAAACTCAGCCCGCTTGCACGAGCAACATCGAACCAGCACTCGTTTCGGGCCACTACCTTGTTCCGGATGGCGACTTCTGCATTTTGACGCAGGAGGTAATCGACTATCCTGGTGTTCCCCTGTCTGCTGGCGGCTATGATGGGTGTGTCTCCTGTAATTTTATCTTGAACATTTAAATTCTTGCCATCTGAGACGAGTAGACGGTACACCCGGTGGATGTCATTGTCATAAGCTGCCTGGCAGATGGGCTAAAGAGAAACAACACAGAAACAGATGAGAAATATCAACTGTTTGAAAAAGCATTAAGGTTATACTCTTCTGTTCACATGTTTTAGACACTTCAAAGCATTGTTGGGATACCTCAAACCAAGACGCAATAAAAACACAACGGATACCAGAGGTTGCAGGCTATCGGAGGGCTTTCAAGCTGAACGGCTGGTGACTTGAGATCTGGACAAGGCTACATTTAGAAACTAAGCTTGAGTGATGTGGGGAAATATTAGTCAAATTAGTTAATTACTAAAAGATGTGCATGAATCTTGATTAGAAATCTGCAGATGACAGAACCATTTAAAACCTGTCAAATATGAGATAAATAAGTGATTACAGTCAGAAGTTACTGATTTGTGGAAAAAAAATGTGTATGGTGGTAGTAATGAGTGTCACCTATGACCGAGGGCTGTGGGAGGTATTACGCAGACACATGACCCAAACTTGTGCTTTATGAAGCAATGTTGTAGAAGGTTTTGTAACCAAGCAGTTCACGTGCTGTTACAGTCCACGCTTGACAAAAAGTGCCAAATTGAAGATGACTAAGTAAATGGAGGGAAAAGCTAATGACATCTGTAAAAAATACAAAATACACCCACATTGGGTGTTGTTGGACCTAGGTCACAGAATAAATATTGTACACACAATCACAACTAATAAGCGTGTCCAATCAGAGACAAATCTGGCAATGTCAAGAGCCAACAGCTAAATAGTGGAGGATAAGGAAGAAAACAACCGGAAACAGGAGAAATGAATTTCAGTAAGGACACATGACGTTTCTGTTGTTAAATATTTTAAGAACATAGAAAGAATAAGATAAACACTAAGATGGGCAGGGTAACTGATTCTGTGGCATTTACCAGTGCCAGTCTGTAAAGCCTTGGGAGTATGGCCATCTCCCAAAAATCATGCCCAACACCTGCTGTCTGGCACACAGAACAATAAACAGTTTCACCTAGATGGTTACCACATGTACATTCTTCTCTGGCATGTGAGAACTTGTGGGGAGTAAAACAATAGTGTCCTCTGTTTAAAAAAATCCTAAACTCCCTCAGAAAATGAACAGGCAGATTAAAGTTTGCCTTTGGAATTTCATAAATAACAGTGAATTTTGTAAGAAAACTGAGAGGGCAAAAATGTCTACATCTCTTTCTTCCTGCCAGATTCTGTCAACAGCCGTAAGACAAGCAAAGTCCAACAATGACAATAACAACGTGGTGTTGTTAGTGTGTGTTAGTGTGAGATCAGTGTTGGTGACCATAACTGCTGCACTGTTTCTGCAAGTAGAGTGCTTTGAATTCAGTTTGTTCAATTTTCCAAATACGTACCAAAAATGTTATTTGGTACAAACACACATACAAAGAAAACGACATTATAAACTTAAATGGATTTTATTTCAATGCAGTGCGCATATGCTTTCTCAAATCCTTCACCCAGTACAACCACCATTATCCAACATACAGCTGTTAGCCCATTCCTATTCCTGATACTGGCGTGAGGACATTGTGATAAAAGCTTAAACTACATTTAGTGTTTGGGGTATGGCAAGGGGATAGTAAGTTAGGCCCTGTACAGGAATAAATTTGTCTGTGTTTACAATGAGTACAAACATATTTTATTCTTCATTGAATTTTGTTGTTAAATTTAATGAGAATAATATACAAAATATTATTTGGAGGGTCTTTCTTTCCATTATTGGGACAGTAAGCATATCATTCACCATACTGCAAGTTGGAAACACCTGTACCCCATACCTCTGCAGACCTGTGAGATAAGCCATTACTGGGGGTTTCCTACAGACATAACCACAACAACCATGAAGTCTGACTCCTTCCAACATTGATTTATGCACCAACTAACTTCACCTGAAGAAACTAAATACAGACACAGCTTCATACATTTGTTTGTTGTAGCTGCATAGCCTTGCTGGCAGTCTCAATTATAGACACTGTCACTGGATACAAAGGCAAAGCCACAGTGTCCCATCAGATGGTTTTGTCTTTCAATAGGCTGATAATAAATAAGTTCACACGATGCATATCTACCATCCCTGTTGTTGCATTCTGTGCTTTGGAGGTTATTACTGGACCGTTCACATTGAGAATACAATAAAACTTGTCAAATTCATTCAATTTCCCTAACCAAGACAGGAGCCAAGTAGGGTGTACACACATTTTTAATTCTGAGATTTAAAATCCTGTTTTCCAATTATTGCTTTTATGTTTTCACTACTTGTTAGATAGCTAGCTATGTAAACGCTTGGCCCTCAGTGTCCACACTCTACTTTCCCATAAGACCTACTCCTTGCGGGCAGTAGGAATTTCCAGTGTATTTGCACCTCCTGTGGCGTATCACTTGGAATGGCCTCAGGGAAGGTCTCCTTCCCTCTATTGACATCCCAAATCAAAGGCAATTTTATTTTGCAAAATAGTTCATTTCTAGCAAGAGAGATTGCTTAATAAAAATTGACAATCAGTAATAAAACAGCCTTACCATACGTGATATTATCTCCAGCCTTCAAACGTTTACCATATTAAACATGTTCTATTTACCCTTACCATCACATGCCGACTATATTCTCAACGACCACACAGCACACTCATTTTAGCTAGTCTCGGGCCTGTTATATCCGCCCAGCTATAAACCTTACTATAGCACCATACCTGACAAAATATTCACAGTTCTGAAATGTTGCAGTTCTATATTATGAAAACATGAAAAGCTGTTCTCCAGTTCTACAATTCTAGTGGATTTTGCTTGCGTTAAGTCTTCTCTTAACATGTCCCTTGCCTTCCAAGGAATCTTGTTAAACCGGTACACCGAGAACGCACCTTAGTTGAAAATAGGCAGAAAATGCGGCGAAGATTTTCAAATGGTTTCACTCAAAACAAGCATTGTCAAAACCACTACAAATCAATTAGGCTACTTCGCCTATTCTATTGTGTGGTGAGTAATGTTATTGCTTCATCTTCAGAACAAGTCAGAAGTTAAACAAAGTCTACAAGTTAATTTGTTATTTTAAAAAGCAGTTTAACCAATGTACACTAATTACACTAATTGCCTACACGTTAAATCCAACATTGTATACAAATGAAAAACACAGCAATAAGTGATACAATACCTCCGAATACAATATTCCCATCTTTTTTTTTTTTTTTTTTGGCCTTCTTAGTATGCCTGGCAACTTCGCCGGTAAGCAAAGACCCCTTTCAAAGTGTTCGTTTTTCGTACAGCTGAACACTCAAAGACACAAATTTGTCACGTCGATGAGACGCTCCGAGACCCAACAAACATTTGATGTACCAGTTACATTTGTCGTCCCAACCTTCAGAGGGTGTGGCTTTAGATCCGTTTAATGGTGAGTCATTGAAACGAAATCATCCCTTTTTTCAGGTAGGCATACGGCAAACCTGTTGAAACCACAGAGGACGTAGGCCGAACCTCTGCTGAATAACTGAGTCTGAATCGCAGAAGTTTTCAACAGTGCGTTCCAGCATGTTCCGACAAGCAAGTAACAGTGCAAGGTTTACGAATCTTAAGGTGAAACAGGATGTGGCGAAACGCACCTATGCAAGGGGGAGGAGTTTTTTATTGGCTCATGTCCTCAAGTATGTCCCACTTCGTTTATTTGACACAACACAATGTTGACATAACACAACATTCTCTGAAATAACGTCTTCTATTGTTCCCCAGTATCTAAACACAGTTTATAATTATTGTAGTTATTTATTTGCTTATTACTCTTCAAAGTTTTTGGAATTGTGATTTACGATGACATAAGCCTAACATCAGTGAAATGATATGGTGGAAATGATTGGGTTCAAACATTCACTATTTGAATTCTGTTTCAAACAGTAGGCTATGACGTTGTGTTATTCATTTATCTATTCATTTTTTCCATTTCAAATTTTATTGTCATCTGTCACGGTTGACTACTGTCACAAGAATCCTATGACCAAGTGTACCTTATTTAAGTACTGTAGTAGGGGAGTTGTGCTCAGGGCTCATTTTTCGAGTTGCATTTGAAGACAATACTGTTAATACTGAAGGTCAGTACTGTTCACATGTAATATGGAGTGATAATAGCCTACAGGTAGACGGGAATACGATTTTTCTGGGATTGTTTTACAGATTATTTGTTTCGTTATTTCGGGACATGAAATCATGATATCGACACAGCTAATATGATTATGCCTTGTTCAAAAGTAACATTATTTCAGTTTTCAAAAAAAGGTGTCTCATCTACAATAGGCCTACACCTGTGGAATTTTGGTTTTATGTTCACTTCAGATGATTGGCACAGCGTTCCAACAGTGATCACGTCACAAAGTGACCAGCAGTCTAACTAAACGTTTTTTTTTCCCTCAGTTTGGTCTTTACCAGTGACCCCAACTCTGTAAACCCATGGCTGAGGAACTAGATTTTTTTTTACATTGTGATGATGTTGTTGACTAGTGACTGCTCAATAAGACCGTTCCTAACCTATCATTCTGAACAATAATTCATAATGTTGATGTTTCCTTTCTATTCGTAGAACGTCTGCCTTTCGTTAGTAAATATTGCCGCAGTGGCAGGGTAACCTCTATGCCAAAGACCTATGTTAGAAAGGGCTTCTGCTTTTTAAGTGTTCCTCGAGAAGTAATCTGAGGTTTGGAAGACCAATGAACCGTCGATGAAATATGATCATGAAATTTTCTCTGTGGCTGCCCAGTAAAGATCGCCACTCAAATAGGCCCACGACGATTTTTGTTCAGACAGCGAAAACACGGCATTAGACAACAAACCACAATGGGTGTGTGTTGAATTAGGCTATTAGGTCTGAAACGTATTATTTTATCGTGTTTATAATAGTAACTATGTAGTGATGAATGACAGACAGCAATTTTATACTGTAGTGAATTTCAGCGGTTGTTACGTAACACCGCTGACCACAGACGTGAACATGCGAACATTAGATAGTGTGCGCCCTCTAGTGCAAAAGTTGCATAGTGACATATAGCATCTTTTTACGTCTGCAATATCTGGATACAACAATGTGGTACACGTTTATCAAACCGTCGTCAAATCGCAAAAGTGTCGTCACTTAGAAAGTGACATTTCACCTTAGTGGTCATTCGAACACTTAAGATAAATCCTGCCTGATTAGAACAAATGCCTCCAAATTATGGGTGCGTTTCCCCACTTAAAAATGTAATTTATTACAGGCCTGTGTTGAATATAAATTCTTATCTTGCTTTGTTAAAATGTAAATTAGTGTTCTTGTGATAAAGTATTTGCAGATTTGTGTCCGAACGGAACCGGCATACACCTATGTGCGTGTATTTTAGTCTTATTTACAGCCAGTAGCCTACATCTGCCATATTCTTGCATCATCATTGTGTTACACGCACAGCATTAGTTCGGCGGTCTGTCGACGCGCTTTGTGGTAGAACATCAATATGAATTTTAGAGGATAAGAGCATTTGTAGTCGTAGTTGTGTTGTGCATTCTGTTGTCGATTAGTACAGTGGATTTAAAACCCCTCCCCCCGCCTAATCTGGCACATCCCTACATTGAAACCACTGTTGCATTTGCGCTGATTTCATTGGGAGGCTGAGGTAGTAGTGTCTCCTTCCTTATAGGATATTCGGCTTGAAAGACAGCTTTCAGCCATTTTATCAGTAGTAAAGTTTCGCCCTCCGATTCTCTTTTCATTTTGAACAATGGTTTTATGAAGCACAAAGGCGAACAAAAACGCGAGGTTTGGATATAAGAGAACAGTGCCTATTATTGACGCGAGTTTCCTTTTTTGCATTGAATTCTAGCATGTGCTACATGTGACGATACGGATGCGAGGCATGGGACAGGCACCAGACTCAGGTGAATAACCGGTAAGCGTTTTCATTTATTTTATTCACTACTAAAGTGGAAGAAGCTGGAGATGTCGTCTGTGTGTGTCAACATGCGAATCTATGCGAGCTATTTGCATTAGTGTTGTCAGAGGGTTGCTTTGGTAATATAACGTAATTAACGCTTTTCAGAAGGAATGCGTTTTCGTCAGTGTTAGAATAAAGCTATTTCAAAGGCGCGGACATGCTCGAAACAGCCAATCGCATAGTATTTCGTACATGTATGTTCGCGATTTTACACATTGCGCACCAAGTCCTTTAATATGTACAATTTAAATTAGGTAATATTTAGAATGTAATCCGAAGTCCCGATATCTTAATTTGGCGTTCTACGTATATTTAACGTCTGAGTCCCCGTTCAACGTGTGCAGGAGAATGTTTATTGAACAGCGATGTGTATTTAACGCACAATTACGTAAATTATAGTCTCCAGATATACACTGTATAAGTATAATTCGAATCATTTAACCAGTCCCCAAACTGGGATCAATATAGGTATTTTATCAGTCGTGTAAGGTAACGTGCGCATACAGGAAACATGCCTTAAGTAGGAAGTGAAACTCACTTTTTCTCACTAAGTTAAGCCATTTTATTAGATCAAAATAAAGTAGAATTTGCTCTTTAGAATCGGAAAGAGTGACGTCATACTACACAGAGGGTGTTTTTTCACCTTTCACCAAGAACAAGTCATCACAGTTCATGGTATGTAAAAGTAATAATTATGATGATAATAATACATTATGACGTGTATTAAGAAAATGATCATACATCCATACCTCTGTGTAGAATAACTTGAATGACTTATGTACAGCTCATTTAGAATAACTTGAATGACTTATGTACAACTCATCCTCCATTTCTGTGTGCAGAAATGGAGGTTCAACATGTCACTGCATGGCCATGAAATTCTAATCTGGCGTAGTACCTTAATGGGTTATTTACACTGGTGATAAATTGAACCTTTGGAATCAAGAGTGAGTCTGCTCAAGGGGAGTGTTTGAATGGTGCCTTACTGTACTTTAATTATATCTCGGTTCCTTCACATGGTTCAGTCTTATCTGAGTACAGAGTCAAGGGTATGACACTTTAGTACTTATTGCAGAGGCAATAAGACTTATACTGTGGGCTTCACGGCAATACGTTCAGATAGTAAGCATGCATAATAATACAACGTATACTTGTAGATAATAACCATATTTAATTCTATAATCGATTACCATCACTTCAGTCTTCAAAACTGCATGAAGACTGCAGGATGGTCAAGCACAGGGAAATCTCGTATTTTCAGTTTGTCTTTTACCGTTGATGTGAACACTCCCTGCGCAGATCATGGTTGCAGCCTTAGGTGTGTTGAATAGATCCATTGGCAGATATGTCGTACTAATGGTAAGGAAAATCACTGGCTTATTATGAGCAGGTCTGACAATTAAAAGTCATGGGTGTAGAGCTCCAGTATAGCTCTAGCACAATGACATGACTCTAAAGGTATGCTGCAAAACTGCTCTCAGTATTGTGAACCTTCCCTGCTGGCATCATGAATATTTCTTTGCAAGGAAGTTCTGCTCCATCATCAAAACAAATAACATTGAATGGTTTCGTCTTACATATTATATGTCTCACATCCTGTATGAGCTTTCAGCCTTATGAATGGGGTTGGTGTCATGGACAAATATCTGAATAATAAACAAGATTTTGATTAGGCCATTTCAGTTCGACATAAGTGTCAGCAGGCACATCCTTTGTGGCTTTCACAAAGTATCGCCACGGTTTTCTGTTTTTGGTTCAGTTGTGATGCAGATCTTTATTTTCAAGTGAGCATAATCACTTGTAAGAATTTAATGATTGTTGACAGGCCCTTCCATTCTCCTCTTGCTCCGGTTGTGTGGTGCTGTTGGAAGACAGTGTGAAAGGGGTGATAAGCCCGGATCTTGCGATTAAACAATGTTTTGGGCTCCGTTCTTCTCCATTCACCGAAGCGTAGCGGTGAAATCAAGCATGCCCAGTTAATGACTCTGGCTGGCTGGTATGCTGCCTGGTTGCTACTGTGGGCTAATATCAGGGTCTTAGAGGATTACATGGTGCATGAGTAAATGGTTTGGACAGAGTGGAGATCTATGAGCAAACTTTGCAAGCGCTGCTCTGTTAAGTCATGATTAGCTCACTGTGTAAATGACCCAGGTCACACAGTTTGGGGAATATTATTATTCTTACCATGACCAGAGATGCATCTCTCCGCTGTGCATACACACTGAGCTCAGCTATATGTAGTGGAATCTTTTATGAATGTCCTAGTTTTCCCTCTTTGTTTGACTGAAGGTGTGTTGACTTCATGCTTGACTTTACATCAGTCACCAAATGACCCAGTACTTTCCCATTGAAAGTATTGTAGATGAAGTAATGATGTCATCAGAGGTCACTAGAGAGGAATTAGTTTTGAGTTGCATGACGTAATTTTAGTAATAGTCCTTATGTATATTGTCTTAGATGGCCACAAATTGGTTGTAAGTGGAGAGTGAGCATGTCGAGCAATTGGCAAACTCTAGATTATCTGATTTTCCAATTTTCATACATTATCCAATTTTTATGCAAATAGATATTACCTCATTCACCATGGGCCTGTTAGCCAACAGAGCATTATTTTCATCGAGAGTCTGTCCCCCATGTTTCAAAATTTTGGATTCTGTGATCTAGTGAGTGATGTGTGGTAGTATACTTGGCTTCCCTTTTCTAGTCAGATTGGACAAGTTAACTTTTTGTAGGGCTTGAATAGTGTGATGCTCACACTCACTGTGACTGTTGTTAGCCTGGTCTGACACTGTTGCTCATCTTGGATGGATAAATTCATGTTCTATCGTGCTGGAAGTCGCTCTGGGTAAGAACGTCTGCTAAATGAATGTAATGCAATGCAATATATTAAATATATATAATCAGTAAAATGCATGCTGACTACTGGTGGATGCAAACCATTCAACCATTTTACATTTTATAGCACAATCATGCTTTCTCAAGGTGTGAATTGCACCAATACTACACATTCTGCACATGCTTTCTTTATTATTTTCTCAGCCTGTTGCTACGGTAGCATCAGTTAGAATGTCACTATCTACAACAAGGAGGAACAGTTTTCCTGTGTACTTAATGAAATAACCTACAGGGAGATAAATTCAATATTTCAGTCTTTTAAAGCGCAGCAAATGATTTGGGAATAGACTGGTGCAATTTATCTCAGCCCCCTTCCCCAATAATAGCCAAGGCTTCCATTGCCTTTTCATCCAGATAAAAAGATATCCATGAGTCATCATATTTCTCTGCATGGATACAAGCTGTCATAGCAACTGTAACACGTTTTTTTTTCTTTATGCAACACGTAACATCATGCGCTAGATTGTGAAATCAACTACGTACCGGAGCTGTACGTGTTAAGTGTTTGTGTGCATTTAAAGAGTAAAAAAAAAAAAAAAACAAAACATTGTGATCTGAAAAGAAAATATGCTGCTCTCGGGAATAAGACGAGGTAAAAAGACAATACGCCAAAAGCTCTAAGTTGTCTACGTTGCGTTTCTGTCGTCGATTAAAGCTTGCGGCGGGCGCAGCGTGCTGCGTTGTTTTGCAAGGGTGGGAGGGAGGTATTGATTCTGTTATTCTCATGAGATCTTGCTTTTTTCTCCCCCCCCCGCCCCCACCTTAATCAGCTGAGATCGAGTTCCCATCCCCTGGACCCTCAGTGAGCGCACCGTTGTGGGAAATGACAGATGGACGCATGGGGAAGATCGGATCCTCCCCCCACCCTGCAGCCCAGGGACACCGTGGAGCAGGGTCTCAGTTTCAGCGCACTGGTGAGGGTCCGCACCGTGGGCACGGGCGCGGGCACTGGAGGCGCGGTGAGGGGGGGGGGGGGGTCAGAATCACTCTCCTCTGAGTCACTCCCATTAGTATTCCCAGTACAGCTGGCTGGCCATTCGCATTTCTCAGCCACAGGAGAGGGAGGGAGGGGCGGAGCGGATGTGAAGCCCCTCCACACTCAGCGGCCTGCTCTCATGAATAGATCATACAGAGAGCGTTCTCGTCACAGCCTCAATGAAAGCCCCCACTTGTGCGGGCCAAGGGCTGCAGTCGTCACACGTCTCAGCGTCTCGGATCCTGATGTTCTCGGGGGGATTTTTTTTTCTATTTTGTCTCTTATTACACTCGCCGGGTTGTGATTTCTTCCCATGTGCATCAGTGCCTCAGCGGGACCCTTTCCTGTTGCTTTCATACCGCAGAATGCTAATAAGAAGCCGGCGTTCCTTAGTAACCTGATGCAGGGGGGGGGCTCCATCGGTTCATTAGTATGTGTCAAACAGGGCTGCAAAGCGTGGGCACAGTTCGCTTTTCCGGTCAGCTCTCAGTGTGGCTCTGCGGGCCTGTGAGGAGTGAACAGGGCCCATGAAGCACAGCTGTCATGTGACATCCTGGGGGGTAGTTTTAGGTTGGTGTGTGTGTGGGGGTGGGGGTTGGGGGGTGGGAGGGGTACTGCTCTGGCAGTAACGGGCTCTGGGGGGGTGGGGGTGCTCTCCCCTTGCAGAAGAAGCTGGCGGCGGAACCGGACCACACTGACGTCAGTCTGTCGGCGGTAGAGCGCGTCCGGGCCCTGAGCAAGATGGGCTGCAGCATTGAGATCAATGAGGACATCACCCCGCGGCGCTACTTCCGCTCCGGCGTGGAGATGGAGCGCATGGCGGCCGTCTACCTGGAGGAGGGCAGCCTGGAGAACGCCTTCGTCCTCTACAACAAATTCATCACGTAAGACCGACACCAGCCGCCCCCCACCGCTCCCGTATGCTTCCGGCAGAGGTTGCTGTAAAGATGTTCCATGCTTTTCGCCCAGTAATGTCACAGAAGAATTTCTGTAGCTACACCTGTAACTAGCTAACATTTTCTATAAGACAATCCCAATAGATTGCAGGACCAGCTAAATATTATATTCTATATTCTGTATATAGCTGGGGAGTAAGAATCAGGAAGTATTTATCCTAAGCAATCCATTACATCCACTGCTACAATGCCCGCTACCAAGAATTAAACGCGTAATAATCAAACAATCAAATCCCATCAAGACAAATGCGAAAACTCTGAAATGAGGTCATTGTAGATGAAAATGGAGTGCTCTAAACTGCTGTCTCATTACTGGATGATTTACTGGATGCTTTTGATTTTCAGGCTGTTTGTAGAGAAACTCCCCAGCCATCGGGACTACCAGCAGTGCAGCGTTCCGGAGAAGCAGGTCATAATGAAGGTAAACCAGGGCTTCTTATCCCGATGGCAATCTGATTAGCATCGCGCAAAATTAGCCCACCCAGTGACGGCGGGAGAGGCCTCAAAGAAGTTTGGGTGTAATGCAGTGCTGCCACTTTCTGAGGATTCAGGTCAGCGTCTTATCGTGGCCCTGTGCCAAATTAATTATGCGTGTCACGATTCACACCAAAGATTAAGCAGTTGTCAGCGACACAGTAACAAAAGCCTGTGTTCAACCTGCCTGACCACAGCAAGGGATCAAGTTGGCCTCACAAACATGACCGAAACGCTAAAATGTTCCCGATTTTTGCATAACACTCAGCCTCATTCCAAATAAGGTGGTCATCTGGAACAAGAAGACTGAACTCCTCAAAAGACTCACGTCATTGAAGTTCTTTTGATAGGTTTTTGGGAATTATTGGCTGCTGGTGTGTGCTTGTGTTATCTTGGAATTTATATTATTTTCATTTTGTATTAATTGCCATAATAACAGTTAGTTGATTAATTTGATCATATAATGAAAATTAAATTTGGAGTCTATTTTGCTGTTTTCACTTTGCTCTCATCTTTGTTGTTCCCAGAAATTGCAAGATGTCGCATTTCCAAGAAAGGATCAATTGAAAAAGCTTCTTCATGAGAAGTACAATAAAGAACACATGGAGTATTTGAAGAACCAGGTGAGTAGTCTACAATTTACATCACACCCAAATCAGATTAACTGTAAGGCTGGTGGCTATTTGCAGAACTAAGCCAAGTGTTAGTCCAACACCTACTCACGCTAGTTACATATGAAGGCATTAAGGTCTTCTTTAGGTGTAAGCACCACTGGGCTTCAGTATTTCTCAGCTGTTCAGTTAATTTGTTTTTACTTTCAGACTGTTGTAAGTGCTACTCACAGCATTTTTTTTATTAATTGATGTGTTGTTAATGTCACATTTCTTTATCTGATCATGCAAGTCCTATTTATAATTTGTGAATGTTTTTTAATAGAATGAAATACAGTGAGGAGTGCTCATTAGAATTATAGCATTGTACTAAGGATCCAAAATGGTTATACAGGAGACACAAAAATCATAAACATAAATTTGGGTGGCTCTGTTGTCTGTGTGCAGAGCCAGGCTGCGGAGGGCAGCATAACACTCAGCCTCTAGGTATTTTGCTATCCATAAATTTGGGCGAATTCATTATGTTGAATCAACATGGCAGCACGTTAACTGTGTGTGTGTGTGTTAGCAAGGCAGCAACACTCTGAAGCTGTTCGACAGCAGATGAACCCTGTTGTCTGTGCACAGAGCCAGGCTGCGGAAGGCTGCGGCCAGCAGCTGCAGAGGCTGTCGCTGCTGGAGGAGGAGCGGCAACGCGTGGCCCGGCTGCGCAGGATGCAGATTGAATCAGAGCAGTTCCGCTACTTCGAGGACCAGCTGCGCAGGCAGGAGCTGGCCAACAGGAAGGAGGAGGCCGTCCCCAAAGTGCCCGAACAAACAGACGGGTCCTGTTTGACGCAGCCACCTAAAAACCACGTCCGCCTCGATCCAAACCGCAACAAGCAGCCTGCCCCTGTAACAAAACCAGCGGCCACGCTGGGCGCTATACAGAGTGAGTCTCGAAGCAGCAACAAACCTACAGGCTCGTTTGTGAAGGGTGTCTACTCGACCACTTCTTTCTTTTTGTTGTGAACTATCTCAATAATAATAACTGTTTTTGAGTTTTTGTGAAAAATGCACATAAGGCCCTTACTGCGCGTTAAGTGCAGATTTTTTTCTTTAAAAGGGTGTTTTTATATGAGAATAAAAGGCAATGGAAAGGGCTGGTTTGGAGAGAACGTGCATTCATAAATCGGTCTTGAAACCGCCACTGAGTGTGTGCGTTCTTGGCATGTCCATTCACACACTGCCCCTGGGCTTCACCGCCAAAAATTTATTGACGTTTGCTGAAAGCTGAAGAAAAAAAATTAAAAAGCCCGTGGCTTTGTGTTCCTCTGCAGATCAGCGTGTAGAGGGCTTGAGACGTGTGGTGATTCCCAGGGACCTGACCTACAAGTTTCTGCTCCTGGCAGATGCCAATACAGCTCGGGGGATTGAGACCTGTGGCGTTCTCTGTGGAAAGCTGGTGAGAGAGAAACTCAAATCCTTTTTCAGAATGTGCCAGAAACCTCTTTACATTCCTGTTGGTGCCCACAAGAGGAGTATCAGAGTGTAATGCAATGTTTTAGGATTTACTAAATGCTTTGATTCATTTAGAATACCATAACAGCTGCGTGCTTCTGCAGCGGAGAAGGAGCCTGAACATTCTGCACAACAGAATCTGTATATTTATTTGTTGTTTATCAACGATTTGGGCAGAGCAGTTTTTGGCAGAGTTTTTGGTTCATATTGACTTGTATTCCTGCTACTACTACAAATACCGCAGCGTTGGCCAATTATGATGATAACAATTATAGTATACGTGTGGGTGGGAGGACTTGCTCTCTGTAAATGTATCCTGTGAGCTGTAATGCTAGCGGGAGGGAATAGGATGGCTTGGGGAAGGTGGTGATTTTTCCTCTTGCTGGGTATTGTGTATTGTGGAATAGAATATGGGTCCCTGAGGGAAGGGGAGTGGGAGGACTTTATTTGAAAAACAAAAACCGAGCAGCTGTTGTTTTGGTTTTCGCAGACCCATAACGAGTTTGTGCTGACCCACGTGATCGTGCCCAAGCAAACTGCCGGCCCAGACTACTGCGACATGGAGAATGTGGAGGAGCTTTTCAGCTTCCAGGACCAGCATGACCTTCTGACCCTGGGCTGGATTCACGTGAGTCGTCTTCCTCCGGCCTGTCTGAGCACAGAAAAGAACCGCCTCCAGCCCAGGCTGCACGTTCATAGCGGTGACCTGAGAAACTGCCTTTTTGACTGCAGAAAGTATTTATTGTTTGCTCCTCTGAATTATCTGATGTTATGTAGAAGATGTATGACCTCCGTAATGTAAGAAAAGAAGAATCACAGTGGATGTGTAGGTCAATATTGTAAGTACGTGATTTTAGACATAGAGAAGCACGCAGCACAGGTGTTAAGAAGAAGAGAGGTTTGTCTGCATTGTTGAAATGGTTGGAACATGGTGCTGAGAGTTGCTCCTGTGTTTGTATAATCAAATCTTCACCTGGCTGTGGTGCATTATTTGTAAAGCGTTCACTATGGCAACCGACTTCAAATGGATACAATAGTTCAGTTATTCATAGCACTGCTGGTAGCCCACGGAACACTCATAGTGTAGTCTGAGAAGTACTAGGCGCGGGTCTGAGAGTGTAACGAGAGACGTCATTGTGGTCCCCCAACAGACGCACCCGACGCAGACAGCGTTCCTCTCCAGCGTGGATCTTCACACACACTGCTCCTATCAGCTCATGCTGCCCGAGGCCATCGCCATTGTGTGCTCTCCCAAGCACAACGAGTGAGTCCGACCCCCCTGTCTGTTTCCGGTCGCACCTGCTCTGCAAGAAACAGGGCCGTCCCGGGTGCATGGCCCAGACAGTGTGCGTGTTTAACAGGACACCTAACACTGCAGTTCAGGTCTAAATGAGCTTCTCAGAGAAGTACAGAGTAATCTGCATGGGAGACATAAACATCTCCCAGCTGCCATACAGCTAAACTTAGGAACATAAAGGCCTAAATTCAATCTAACTGCAGTGCGGTTTTGTCCTTAATTTTCAATAACAAATTTAAACAAGTGTTACATTTTTTCAATTATTTAAGTATTATTATTATGGCATCAACGTATTATAGCATGCAATGAAAAACTCAAAACTGTAAGAAATAAAATAGTAACACTTGTTAAAATTCAATGTATGAAACTCAGATACCTTGGTGATGTGCAGAGCTGTATTTGGAGATTTTCTGGCTTCAGTGACATTTGCCACTAAAGGACAGTAACATCCTACTCCTGATTTTCCTCAAAGCAATGCAGGACATCTAGAATTTAATGCATGACTACATCTGGTCACCCATAGGTCTTGCCATAGGAATCCTATTGCCCTATGAGATGCTCCTTTTTCTGGACCGCCAGTGTTACATCATATTTAGTTGATTTTTATTGGGATCAGCATTCTTCCTGTCATGCAGGGATATTAAGACATACACTACATGGCCAAAAGTATATGGATACCCCTCCTAATTATTGAGTTCAGGTGTTGCAGCCACACCAATTGTTAACAGGTGCATAAAATAAAGCACATAGCCGTGCAATCTCCATAGACAAACCCTGGAAGTAGAATGGGTCGTACTGGAGAGCTCAGCGACTTTAAACGTGGCACTGTCATAGGATGCCATCTTTGCCACAAGTCAGTTCGTGAAATTTCTGCCCTGCTAGATCTGCCCCGGTCAACTGTAAGTGCTATTATTGTCAAGTGGAAGTGTCTAGGAGCAACAACAGCTCAGCCACAAAGCGGTAGACCACCGCCGTGTGCTGAATTGCACTGTGTGTGTGTGTGTGTGTGACTCAATGTTCTCCTGTCTGTGGCCTTTAGCACTGGGGTCTTCAGGTTGACCAGCTCGGGTATGGGAGAGGTGGCAGGCTGCCGAATGAAGGGCTTTCACCCCCACTCCAAGGACCCTCCATTGTTCAGTGTAAGTGACCAGCAGCGTGAACCGTGATTAGCCTGTTACCCCGTGTGGGACAGGGAAAGAGTGATTTGATAGACAGGAGACCCCTTCCTTTCAAGGGGGATATTTTCTTGGGATCCCCACCAATGGGGATATCTGAGGATACTGTACTGTACTGATAATAAACTTATACAGAAAGGGGATTTGTTCCTGAAAAAAAAAACACATACAATGTAATAGTGGGATTAGAAGAATGAGTATGTTTATTCATGAAGAATTTGAATAAACACGTGTAATATGTGAAACGGATGCACAAGCACAGGCATCAACGCTGCGCTCTCTACAAAGAGTGCAGCTGGGGACAGCACTGCCTGGCATGAGTTTTCAAAACCCTGCACAGACAATCTGAAAATTTGGCAACCCTGTTCAGATGCATGTGGAACGCAGCAGTTCAGGCAGTGACCCCCCCCCTTGCCCTCTGTCTGCAGGTCTGTAGGCATGTTGTCGTGAAGGACACGAAAACGATGGTTCTGGATCTCAGGTGACAGTCGACCGCGGGGGACCTCCAAATCCACTGAGACACTTCTCACAGACCAGAGTTTTTATTTATATCTTTGTTTACTTGAAGGGTTTTTTGTATTTATTTATTTTTAAAAGAAAAAAACAAAGGTACTGTGAATTAATATTGCTTTGCTGCACAGAATGATGTGAACGTTCGTTGTGAAGCTGTGGAATTGCTAAAACGGTGGTGTTCTCTGGCTTTCCTTCTCTACCTTTATTATCAGCTTGGTTTTTAGTGGCTTGTTCTCTCTATCATGGCAGAGGGGAGCTTGAGATATTTTTTTCCCCGTGGTCATGTTTTATCAGCCCAACAGGTTTTTTTTTTTTTTTAAATAGAAAACCCTTCAGATGAAAAGATTTAGCATGAGAAGGTATATGTGGATTGTAAATGATGGTAAAGTGGCCCACCCTACATAAATGGGAAATGTTTAAACCTTTCAAAAAAAAATAGATTGATAAATTTGCAGTTTTTAAACAATACCGGGTATCAGCATTCATGTACTTGTATGTAATGCATACGTGTTCAGAGTACGGTGTCACAGTGTTAGCACCAGGAAAGACCACCTGCGGCTTCTCTTCTCAGTCAGGCAGGTGTTTTCAGACGTAAAAGTGAAAGGTTCTTGCTTTCCTGAAAGGACATTAGATGTTACTGGAAGCAAGACTAGCTAACTAGAGTTTTATCATTCTAATAATATGCAAAGGTTCTGTGGAGAGGTTTGATTGATCATGTCAGTAGTTGTGCATTCTACTGAAGAAAAAAAATCAGCTAACATTATACAAACGCAAAATGATCTAAACCATTTTTGTTTCTCTTCATATTGGTTGGTTTAGGATATTTTCAGATTGCTATCCAGTATCTATTACAGGTTTTTTTTTTTTTTTTTAGCCAGTAGCGTGTCACATTTTTGGAAATTAAGTGTAAAATCTCATGTGAGTCATTCCAGACTTAACGTGGGTAACTTGACCTTTTTAGTGATTTGAGGAGGAGGTGAAAAAGGGCCCAGGAATAGCCTTGAGAGTGGCTTGTTTAGGATGGGGAATCTAAACCAAAGTGCTTAGAATGTCACAAGCAAAGAAACCCAAGAAGCCTTACAGTGGAAGAGTGCTTTCCCCCTGGCAGTAGGCCCTCGGCAGCCACAAACAGCTCAGGTATGAACCCACATTTCACGTCCTGACACATCAACGTTTGCCTCCACTCTCTTCGCCCCATGCTGAAAACAAGCTGCCATTTTCACCGTGGGCCTGTGTGAAACCGGAAGCCCTCTACCAAACCCTGCTCCTTGCTTGTAGCTCCACCCAGCGCTCCAGGAAGTGGCTCTAGCCTCTGTTTTTGTTTTTTGTTTTTTAATCCAGTCGTGCGGTGTGTTGTTTGGCTAACTGCTGTAAACTGACCCAGTGGCATAGCCGAATACATGCAATACACCATTGTCGTGGCGTTGTGTGAAAGTGAAAACTGATGACATACATAGTCAGATCCGAGTTCGCAGGTTTACAGTTACAGTTCACTGGTTTTACTGCTGTTTTAATAATAAATAATAACTTACATCTTGTCTTCTTGTCTGTCTGTTGAACTCACAGTGAAAAGTGTCTTAGGAACACTTTTGTTGCCTAGCAATTTCCTGTATACATGTGCCACAACACAGAAGTTGGGTAACATTGTTTAGTTACTTAAGTGCAATGAACACGGTTGTATAAATGGAGTTTGACATTAAGATTAATGCTTAATCTGCCTGTTAGGGGTAGAGAGCACTGGCCATGTGTGAGAAGGAAGATGCACATTGAAAACAGGTTACAATGGCAGAACCTGTCTGTCAGGAATGTGGGGCATGGACTATTTTGCCTCATTCACAGTGCATGGTTTCCATTGGGGCCTGTTTCCCTCACACATGGGAAGGAATGCTGTACAATTAAAATGAAAAAATGTGTGGAATTTTGATGAAATGTCTGCCCGAGTGCCTTGGATACTACTTGTCAAATGGGAATAATAACAGACTGTGAAGAGGCTGGTTGTAACACAGACAAATGAAGGAGAACATCTTGCTAGTTAAATGATTGGTCTTGTGATGACATTGATGGGGGGTTTATGCTTCCAAATGAGTCATCATTTGAGTTGAGTTATTCCATACTGAATTAGTGACTACTGGTATGCATAGAATTTTCTCTTATACATAGAATATTTTTTTAGTAAAACTTGAGGTACCACACATATAGAATTGTGTTTTTTGATGAAATTAAGATTTTTACTGAGATTCATACAAAATTTATAAAATTAAACATACTGGTCAGAAGCACAGATCATTTTTGAAGAGCTTTATTCCTTCCTGGAGTGTTCACAATGTAACCATCCTTTAAAAACTGTTATGGAAAGCATACAGCGGTGATTGAACTCATGCAATACTTGCAGAATCCAGGGACATTTACTGCATTTGAACACAAGAGGGAGACTGTGATCTGTGTTCTTGCAACAGGTGAGGACACAGTGCCAGCATCGGTCTGGGAGTTTCCAGCAGGGTGGAACTCTTTTAACTTTCCCTACAGAAACTTCCCCAGCTGTTTACAATGGCAGAACATTCAAGCTTTATTCATTCCGGAAGAGGGAAAAAAAAAAAACAAAACAAACCATTCACTCAGTAGTTGGCAGTGCAAAGATGGAAGGAGAGGGAAAAGATACATTCACAGTTTACAGGCAAAGAAGCAAGACAGTGAGAGGTTGGGGAGGGGGGCTTTTAGAAACATTTGCGGTGAACAATGGAAGGGCCGGCTTCATCATACTCCTGCTTGCTGATCCACATCTGCTGGAAGGTGGAGAGGGAGGCCAGGATGGAGCCTCCGATCCAGACGGAATACTTGCGCTCGGGTGGTGCGATGATCTGGGAATGTGTAAGAATGTGTCATGGAAAGTCAGATTAAAGGTCAGTGCTCTCTAATAATTCTGTAAACTTTTGTTCTTGATCGTGCTTTTCATTCATAAACGCAACAAAAAATAAGCCAGCAGGATAACTCGGTTGTGTTAAAAAGGCTTGCATCATCACAACAGGGCTTCACAAACTGTTTCAATAAAAGGATTGGCTGGCTTCCCTCCCATGAGACACAATTGTTTAGACTACTGCTTGGTGAGTCTTTAAAAAATTATTTCAAATGTGAAAAAGACATATTTCAAGCACATTATCAAGGTTTGGGAAGGGTCGTCATCCCAGTGTTTGAATACACACCTTGATCTTCATGGTGCTTGGGGCCAAAGCTGTGATCTCCTTCTGCATTCTGTCAGCAATCCCAGGGTACATGGTGGTGCCTCCAGACAGGACGTTGTTGGCATAGAGATCCTTACGGATGTCAATGTCACACTTCATGATGCTGTTGTAGGTGGTTTCATGAATGCCAGCAGATTCCATACCTGGGGATCACAAGAGATTGTCAAGTCATCCAGAAATAGGTTCCCAAGGAGAAACTGTGAAGAGGGCAGTTCACACACACTGTAGGTCAATGACAACAATCTGTCATTTACCATGGATGTCAAGCATGTGTTGTAAATCATCAACATGGCTTAAGTCTGAAGTTCAGTGGACAGAGATCATGACTTAATGTGAATGTATTTAAAAGAGCACAGGTGGTGGAATAAAAGTACCGATAAAGGAGGGCTGGAAGAGGGTCTCAGGGCAGCGGAACCTCTCGTTGCCAATGGTTATGACCTGGCCATCGGGGAGCTCGTAGCTCTTCTCTAAAGAGGAGGAGGAGGCGGCGGTGGCCATCTCATTCTCAAAGTCCAGGGCAACATAGCACAGCTTCTCCTTGATGTCACGGACAATTTCTCTTTCAGCTGTAGGCGGGAGATGAAAGCAGTGAGGTACTCACATGAAGTCCAGGAAACTCTAATGTATGAGTGTTTCAGGTCCAGCTACTGATATGAAAGACCTGATGATTCTAGTGATGTACTGAAAGAAACTGTTTCTCAGTAATGAGACCACGCATTGTGTAAGCTGTTTGGCTGCTGTCTGAATCTTTGAACTAAGGAGTCCTGAGGAGCAAAGGTTTGGTTTAACAATTGAAGGGGCATACTTTTCACTGTAAACCATACAGAGGCCAATACCATGATTCTACTGACAGAGCCTGTGACTCTGAGCAGCTGCTAGCCCTTGGTTCTACAGCATGTGGACTTGGCTGTAAAGAACATTAGCCACGCACTCAATGTACTGCTGGGCTCTACTCACCAGTCGTGACAAAGGAGTAGCCCCTCTCGGTCAGGATCTTCATGAGGTAGTCTGTGAGATCGCGGCCAGCCAGGTCCAAGCGCATGATGGCGTGGGGCAGGGCGTAGCCCTCATAAATGGGCACGTTGTGGGTGACACCATCACCGGAGTCAAGGACGATTCCTACCGAGTGGAGCACTGGGTTACACACCTGTCTGAGTGGCCAGTGAGATACAATGTCACAAGGCCATAGGTGAACTAACCTGTGGTGCGGCCAGAAGCGTACAGGGACAGCACTGCCTGGATGGCCACATACATGGCCGGTACATTGAAGGTCTCGAACATGATCTAAAATGAGGAGACAATTAAACTATTCACGAGTGGCTGGTACAGACCAGTTATCCTCAACACAGCTGCGATTTTAACTTAAAGAACAATCAACCCAACACATAAAATTCTCTTGCCAATAGCAACATTTGTGATCTTGATTTTTCACACATTAATCCAGCTGCACAGTTTCTCATATGTGTGCGATTGAACCTTTACTTTCATTTTAGTGAACGCAGAGTTCTTTTCATTGGACCCTGTGATTGAGTACAGTGAGTTCCCAGCCATGCTATGCATTGGGTCTGTGCGAGCATCACCTGGGTCATCTTCTCCCTGTTGGCTTTGGGGTTTAGGGGAGCCTCGGTCAGCAGAGTAGGATGCTCCTCTGGGGCCACGCGCAGCTCGTTGTAGAATGAGTGATGCCAGATCTGATGAGCAACACAAACGAGTGAATCCAAGGATACAAGTGAGTGATCAGTCAGATGGGTTTCATGTATTATTGCACGTCCACAATAGAATTACGGCAGAGGGCTTTGCAGAGCTCAACATGAAAATATTGTGCAACCGCAACATAAATATTAAAACGGTAAAAAGATAACTAGACCAAACCATCTGTAGTACCATCTGGTGAGGCATAACTGGCTGTACTTGGACGAGGTTGCACAACATGTGTTTCACTCTTAGTCATCAGGACTGAGTCATGGAAAGTCAAATGGTGTTGATTCCAGTTTAATAAACCTGATTAGAAACTTTTTCACAACCTCCCGTGGCTTTCAATGAAGTAAGATAAGGGCCGTGACTTATCATAAACAATCTAAGAACTTTGGTGGCAAGGGTTTGGGTAGCATCTACAACATGTCACAATCCCTTAGCTCTAATGGTCGATGTCGATCATTAGCTTGTTTATTCGCTTGCTCTGT
The DNA here is from genome assembly GCF_013368585.1 of Megalops cyprinoides. Classification (NCBI taxonomy): domain Eukaryota; kingdom Metazoa; phylum Chordata; class Actinopteri; order Elopiformes; family Megalopidae; genus Megalops; species Megalops cyprinoides. The sequence continues at coordinate 56,738,180 of NC_050583.1, forward strand.
TCATTTCCCCATTTCCGTGTTCCGCTTGACCTCTCCCATGTCAGTTTCTTTTAGGTGAATTCCGGCAGCTCTCTCTATTTGACTGTATGGTATGTCAGTATCATGCCTCAACTGAAGCCTGACCACAAGGAGCCTGCCAAATGCATGCAGTAACTGGATTAGAGTCCTCACCTTTTCCATGTCATCCCAGTTGGTGATGATGCCATGTTCAATGGGGTACTTCAGGGTCAGGATACCTCTCTTGCTCTGTGCCTCGTCGCCTACATAACTGTCCTTCTGGCCCATTCCCACCATCACGCCCTGGTAGCAGGAGAATGTGAAGCAGTGGTGAGTAACAGACATGTTCTCTATAACCGAGCAAAGCATGTGCAGCACAGTATTCAGCACTGCAATCAGTATCTCTGTGGAACAATGAAATAAAACATCAATACCATGAAGGCTGATTCAGTATGAGATAAATCCTTATACAAGTGAAAGGGAAGGTGAACACCACAGTTGTATATGAGAGAAAAACTGTTGTCAGTCCTCCTTCTGCATCTGCAAGGTCAAAGGTTAAGCTTTATGTTGTCCCACGAGGTGGTAGTTTATTCCAGCGTTCCACTCCGGGGGTCGAATGGCTTCTCACCTGGTGTCTGGGACGGCCCACGATGGAAGGGAACACAGCTCTGGGGGCGTCGTCCCCGGCGAAGCCTGCCTTACAGAGACCTGATCCATTGTCACACACGAGGGCAGTGCTCTCTTCCTCGTCGCACATTGTCGGTTCTCTTCGCCTTCTTCACTCAGACAGGAAACAATCACTGCAAGTAGAGCGCCCACACTCACCACCTGATCTATCAGACTGTGCCATGAATACACCTCTGTGCCTCTATACAGCCCCACACTCACCACCTGATCTAACAAACTGTGCCATGCATGAGCCTCTGTTCCTCTGGGCCACAAAGACAAGACACAGGACACTTGCTGCAGTGCCTATAATATTTCATCAGGTTAAATTTGGTGTGTGTGCATGTGTGTATGTGGATGTGTATGTGTGTGTGCGTATGTATATATATATATATATATATATATATATATATATATATATATATGTGTGTGTGTGTGTGTGTATGTGTGTGTTTGAGCAAGTGTGTGTGTGCCTGCACATGTGTCATCTGTCTTTGAAGGAACCACACCCGTCTAGCTTAGAATGCAGAATTCATTCAATGATTGAAAAAAAAATGTCCTTAAGGTTGAAAATGATGCTGCAGGTTATTCTTGTGGATTTCCTGTGGAAAAGGATTTTTTTTAAAAATTTTCATCACTTTTAGCTTTGAAAGGCAAAAATATAATCCTTTACAACTGCAAATTTGCAATATTGCAAAACTATGGCAAAACTTATTTGACATTCAAAATAGTAAAAAATGATGAGAAAGGAAGGATTTTTATTTTTGCTTAGCATAGCTTTGCTTAGCTTAAAAATTGTCATTGATTATGGCATGAAAAAAAATCCCTTTGAGTTTAAATGATAAGAATACCATGGCAAAGAATACATGCCAGGAAAAAAAGTGCTTTCCGAAAGCTACTACCATCAAGTGGATCGTACTACTCTCCCTGGTGAATGGATGTTGTATCATGGGAAAACTTCCTAATTAGGAAATGATGTGGAATGATGTCTGTCTATGGCTGCAAGCACGCTCCCTCTCCCTGGCCCTGCCTGCCTCCAGCAGCCAAAAAAAAAGAGAAGAGGATGGATGAGAGAGGGGAGAGGGCAGTTACTACGTAGCCTCCGCTGGAATCCTGGAGGACCATATTTAGTAATAAACCTTAAAACTCAAAGGAATCACGCTGCTCAAGCCAGAGTTCCAGCCTGACCGAAAAGTCCCCCAGAGCAGCTGCCCTGACGTTCTCTTTGCCAAGACTCTATTAGGCAGGACACCTCCTGCCCTCTTTCACACTCCAGCGCAGATAGCCCCCAGTGAACAGTCCACCTCAAGAGGGATTCTGACAGTCATTTTAGAAGTTCTGACAGAGCACACACCCCCTAAAACAGCTGCCAGTCACATGCACCGATGCAAAGTCCAAATCTCAATTTCTCAGATAGAAATTGGAATTGTTTGCCATAAGCAAAATTGTGCAATTGAAATGAGTTAGTTTTAGCCATCCACTTTTGTCATATCATCAAACTAGCAACTTGCATCACCAAGCATATGATGATGAAATTACTAAAAAACAATAGGAGGCAGCAGGTAGCATTGTATCATCCCTTATTAGAGATACTATTATTAGATATCCCCTATTAGAGATCCCTCAGCAACAACCTTTTATATGCATCATGAAATTAGGGTATAGATTACAGTTCCTTTAACTGCATGTCAATTCAAACTCTTTCTCCAGCTATGCCACAAACAATTCACCTCAGCTACTTCCAACAGGGGAATGAAGCCACAAAACATGCAGATGAAAACATTTCAAAAACATTTCAACAACATAAAGCCAAAGACTTGTACTAGTCTATTTAAGATTAGCTCATATACCTGTCTTGCATTAGCATGCACATGTCAGATAACACAAATCTAAGACACTAGAGATTATTTGGCACTCTGATTTGAAGTTGCTGCTGTGATGTTGTTGAGATGACCCTGATTCTGCCCGGGTCAGATTAGCGGGAGATTATCAGACAGCGAGCCAGCGCTTGGCGGTGGCGAGGCAAGCGGCGGGATTAAGGTGCGTCTCACTTACCCTGACAGCGCCTGGCCGGGGTTTGCCGCTCGGGGATGGTGTACTACACGTCTGCCAGGGGAGCGTTTATGTAGCTCCCCGGCCAGCTCTTCCCCCTCCCACATCCCAAACAAGGAGCCAGGGCCTCAGGCTGTCCCCTGCCTCACTCCAGCACTGCCTTTTAGGGCTGGTTGCAGAAAAAAGTCCAATCCGGGCGGGCGGCAGAGGCCCCTGTCTGATGCGGGGCATTCCAGGGGCCATCCTCCGCAGGAGCCAGAGGCCTCACCATCCTGGAACATAAACACAGAGTAGCATCCGCTGACACGCGTGCCCACATCTTGCAGACACTCCTCATTCAGCCAGCCTGAGAACCCATTGCATCCACCAGCAACGAGTGAGCATCATATCAGTAAAACTACCTTGTCTGTAGGCAAGGGCACTCAAGGGCACAGTGGTTAGGGAGCTGTGCTTATAGTACGAAGATCTGAGGATTCCATTCCCAGGTGGGGGACACAATGGCACCCTTGGGGAAGGTATTTACCTTATATAAATGGGACCACATGAAATGAAACCTGGATAACACCATGTCTGCTCATCTGCTCACTAAATATGTAATGTAGTGTTGGATGTTGCGGGGGTCTACTTTAGTATACACAAATGCACATTGTGGATGACACATGACTGTGAAAAATACTACAATACTGCTGCATCATATCAATCATTTTAATTTTCTGTTAATAATCTGTTAAATTTTCCACAGATTATTTCCCTATAAATACATTGTGATTCATATCCGGACAAAGCATTCAAACCTGTTGTTCAACAAGATGGTGAAACGCAGATTTCCTTTCAATTTGAAAGAGTGGTGTATTTTTGTCAGTGCGCACATCCTCTCCTTTTTGGTTCACAGTTCAGATTTCAGTCCTCTGCACTTTCGTTTTTGACACATCCGAGCACCCAGTTCTGTCTTTTAAGATAAAGCAACTACCACACCCAGTTTCTAATAAAGAAATGCTCATTTCCTTCTACGTATCATTCCACTCAACAATAAAGGGGGATGTTTTAAAAATTCTATTTGTCCCTATTTGCGTGTCTCCGGTTGTTGTGACTTTCAGTTTTAAAATGAAACAAGTCCAAACGTTAAACCCTGATGGAGGTTTTCCCTAATTTCCCTAATGTCATCTGTGAGTTACATTATTACTGTGTGATACACTACAGTATGTTATATTTTATGTATGTTAATCGAGCTCACTTTCACTGAATGATCTCACAATGACTCTCACGATGAGAAGTCCCTGATAGCAGAGCTGCTTCTGGTCTGAGCATGAATGAAGTTGTGGCTAACTCTCTGACACAACCCATGCGTTAGGAGGAGTTAGTCTCTATCACTAATGGCAAAAGGCTGCGACCGAGGCCTATTACATGTGCTAAAAAGGAAACGTGGGCACATTTAACTAAACTCAACTAGGGTCACAAACCAAATTCAAGCTACAGGTAGGAGAAATGTTTAGGTCTGACTTCATTGCAGGACAGCAATGATTTACAGTAGGCTGAGTAATGCAAACACATGAGCTCATCTTTTGGTAAGAGGCTTCTCCTATAATGCATCTTCATGCTTTGCAGCTAGCCCACATTTTGAGCATATCTCTGAATGTATGTCTGCCTGTTCTTTATATTGTCTACACATAAGCAAATGGCATCTGGTATTTGTGTCTTCTCCATTGGTACATCATACTGTAAAACTGTGGCATGGAAAAATTTGTGGAATGCTCATTGTTTTTTGTAAGACAAATTTTGCGTGTCTTAGACCTCCCTGTGTTTAGAGAGGTTACTGTGTTATCAACTAATCTCTCTTGTTTGCACATGTTCGGAAGGCAAATTTCAAGGCAATTAACTAAAGAAATACTGTAAGATGGACAACAGTGGTTGTGTTCACAGCTTTGGTCACTCTCACATATGACATGGCTTATAACCTGTGGCTGCAAATCACAACCTGGCTTCATTGTCCCCAGAAATTCAAAGGCCTGTATTGCTTTACATTGCACCTCTGAGCTCATCACAGGTCTGTCTGTCTGTCTGTCTGTCTCTCTGTCAGATCAGAGCAATAATCCCTTGAGGGAGGCTCTACTTTTCACCCAGTGTTAGAACTTCAAGGATGACGATGGTCCTCTGTTAGCCTCATGACTTTTTCCACACATGCACATGGCATTTTCCAATAAAACATGATAATGTCATGATAATTATTCTTTCTCAGATTAAGATTGTCGCATTCCAAAGAGAACAAATAAAAAAGATGCTGGATCTGTTATAACCTCCTCCATTTATTTTTCATCTTCGATACATGAAAAAAAGGAAAAATCAAAAGGAATGTCCTTATGTTTACAAATGATTTCTGGGAGCAAAATCCTTTGGCGGAAAACACAAAATACATTAAAGTTCATCTTAGCACATTCAAGGAAGCTGAAAGCTTTTTTTCCACCCCGTCGTACATCGTGCGCACAGACCAAAAAAGGAGCGGTTCAGTAAATAAGGAGAGGCTTGGCAGCCTGCTTTTCTTCAAGGCATGTAAGGGAAGAGCGCGCCCCCCTCAGAGGCGCGGTCTGGGAAAACAGCCTGCGACTCCGGGTACAGAGCGCCTGCTTCCCCCGTTCTCCTCCGATCCGCCGATTTACGCTACGTTCAGAACACCCGGCTGATGAAATTCTTCACAGGAATATGTCACTCTGCACTTTTTGACCATGTTTAGTTGCACTCCGATGTTGTGAATCCGTCCTATATCCAAACTTTTTTTTGTGTGTGGAAGTTTTGTCTCAGAGGGATTCACTTTATACATGGCGAAACACACTCCTGTATTGCCAGAATTTTTGGGGGGTGGGGGGTGCACTTTTTCTTAAAATAATTTTATATAATAAAAAGCATGATACATACAACATTGATCTCTTGAATGAATTCTACTTGTGAAACGAAAAGTTTTCTTTGGGTGTAAACATTTCAACCATTATTTGATGAGGATTGCATTTGAATTATTATTAATACTTTTCATGTGAAAATTACAAGTCATGTATCAGTACTATGGGGCCTTTATTTTCATTTTTAAAAGACACGCAGCGCCAAATATATTCTGTATCCACATGAATATGCCTCATCAAATATTTCTCATATAACATACCTAAAATATCTGAAACTCCAATTGATGGTGGCTGGCTACAAGTGCTTTCAGGCAATTCACTTTTAACGCAGTCATAAAAAACCCAATGCTATTATTAAGATTTTGTATTGCTGTTACTTAATAGATTTGTCCAAGTACTCATGAGAGGAGATCATTCTTTCTACCAGATTCAAAACCACTTCAACAAAAAAATGTAAATGTGTTTTAAATTAATTTCCTACTCTGTGGACCAAAAGCCTATTCTTATCATGCCTTGCATTAATGGTAATTTCAATTCAGCTTTTTAAAAGTCCAAAGCAGCTCAGTTGGAGACATTAGGAGCCAGTCGGGGAGGTTAAGTGGTCCGTGCAGAGGAGTGCTTGATGAACCCCTGCCCAATTGGCATGTGCTTTGACCGAAAATGGCAAGGCAGCTGTGCTGTAGTAGGACTCCTCCAGCCTCTGTCTCATTGGATATCTAGCATCAACAGGCATCTGCAAAAAAAAAAAAAAAAAAAAACCAGCCCTGGAATGCTGCGCCGACTCCCGGGCTGCAGAGCGGTGTCTGGGCGCTTTCACTTCCTGCCTGTCGTGTTGGAACGATCATGCCTCCTGCTGCACCCGTATACTGTCAGGACTTAAAAGAGGAAGGGAATCCCCACTCTTCACTGCTAGAGCAAATGAAAAGAAATTACGTGTTTTACAGTAACTTCACTGCACGGTGGTATACCAATGTTTCATCTGACCTCACCAGCCACAGAATAATGTTCTCTGGTAATTAAAATGATTGTATTCTGGGGTGAATCAGCTAACCACAGCGTACAACTGTGTGCGAGTTCTGAGTGCAAGACAGCTGTTAGTACCATGGACTGTATTCACTGCTGTTCTGAGCACATTTGGTTAATTTACAAATTTGTAATATTTTTAAAGTTTGTATGTTCACAGCCTGTGTTAAAAATGAGCTCGAAATTGACCTCTTGAACTAATCACCGTACAGTTTTGGATCACGACTTCACGTGTCGCCATTTTTATTTTCAGTCATACTTTTGTTTAGTCATGTATTAGTTTAGCAGCACTAAATGTCCAAGTGGTCCCACCATACAATTCACGCAAATTTCTCACGAGTGACTTGAATTGATAAAAGATATCAACTGAATAGCACGCATGAGATGAGTCAACACAGTCACCGTGGAAACGGGGGCGTGGCCTTCTCGCAGAGACGCGTGACAAACAGGAAACGTATAGACAGTCCTTGCCGTGTGTTATGAAGGTGTAGTCACTGCTTGAAAATGAAAACTTCTTTTTGCCTACCTTTAGCGTGTATTTTGGTAAGTAGATAACGTTATGGTACTAAATATAACTTATATTTATGTGGTATGTCAGAGTGATTAGTCTTAGTCTATGTTGTTACAGTCAGCAAACTTACTGTGCCGTAGACCTACTGTAAGTTCCATAGCCGGATTTGGTCTCTGTTTTACCATCTCGTCTATTTAGCTGCACAGTCATTATCACTTCACTAATATAACAATATGATCCATAAACCCTAAATACATGTCAACAATTTAAATAAAACATCAAAAAGATATATTTCTTGTTTGTTTGAGTTAGTTTCATTTTCTGAGTAACCTTTTCAAAGTCTTCCATTCGCTACGATTGTGTCAAATATGTAAAACATAACATTACATGAAAACGTACAATTATTATAAAAGGCAATTGACTGTGGAACACGTAGATAAGATGAAAAACAGGTCGTTTTTTCTTCTTTCGATATGATTCTTCCTAAAGGCATCGTATAAGAGATGAATACTAACAAGTACCTAACATATTCCCATTCTTTTGCAGTTTGTCACATATGTGGCGAGTTCAAGTTTAGTGAAAAGAGCAGTCACAATCAACACTGCTGAAGACAGACATCGGGTAAAAAGAGAGATCTGCCAGGAGGGATATGATTCGCTCACAGGGTGTTGTTTTTGTCCATCCGGTATGAATCCTCTTAATTGTTCATTTTATGCCGGGCAGAGGCCCACGACAGGATAACTCATCCAAGCCTTTTCTGTTTACCATACACAAATATTACAGATCATCTGCAAAGTGAAACAGAGATGCCCCTGCAATAATTCTGATTTAATTCTATTTTGTGTTGTTTCACAGTATTATACTATCAGAGCCATGACACTGTGCGCCTGAACAAGTGGGCTTTACTCTGTGTAATTTGGCATTTCTCACCTCTCTGATTTTGGTGTTGGTCTTAATGCCCGCTGAGCCATGTCAGCATGCCCAAAGTCACTTTGCCTTTGCAGGAGACAGAGCAGGAAACAGGAAAGTTTTTTATGGTGAAACCACACCAGCAGTTTACAAAGACTCATTAACGTACCAATGACGTTACCGTGACAGTGTGGTAAACAGGAAGTTACATTACAATTTCTGAGTGTGAGCGAGTGACTGTATGGTGCGGTCACATCAACGAGCCAGAGAGTTTGTGAACCCGAGCAGTATTCTGAAATTCAGCCTAGCCAAAAGTGACCACCTTCTGCGTTTTTAACTTTATAATGAAATTTACCGTTTCTTCATTTATTGTATCTGGGAGGTCACAGTGTCACCATGATTTTTTCAGTGATGTGCTCACCACTGTTTTGCAATTCAGAATATTTAGGTCATTGCCCTTAAAGAAATATACACACTGAGTTGTTTAAGTGATGGTGCAAATATTGTACAGAGCTCAAAAAAACCAGTATAGACTGGTATAGACAGATGAGCCATTTTGTACAAGGTGAATACCAACAGGAGTCATTCAAACATATTTGAACTTTATTTATTTCCCAGTTCAATGTCTCGCAAGGTCATGCATGCATTGCTTCATGTACACAACCTAGTGGTGGTTTGTTCACATTGCATGGAAAGTAGTTTGCCAAATACTGAATAAAATGAGTGGGGTTCCTAAAAAAGGCCATTTGATAAAACACAGTGGGCCCTGTTATGTTTGTGGGTCCTGTGAGGTGGAGAAATGGAGGTGTCTCTTCCAGACGTCTGCATATGCTGAAACTATATAAGTATAATTATGCGTTATATTTTTGTCATTTAGCAGATGCTGTTATCCAGAGTGACTTACATATGTTGAACATTTTATCCATTTATACAGATCTATATTCACTGAGGCAATTGTGGACTAAATACCTTGCCCAAGGTTACAGCTGCAGTGCCCCAGCAGGAAATCGAACCAGCAACCTTTTGGTTACTAGCTCTGCTCTTTATCACTGTGTTACACTGCCAACCCATAAACCCGCAAACTGTGACACTTGTGAGACCCACCCCCCCCACCCCCCCATTTAAAGTTCCTGTGGTTGTGGTCATCCTTGGCTGTAGAAAGCTGAAAGACGTTGTTGGGGGTGCAGCTGTGGGTGGAATGCTGATACTAATTGTATTAAACTGTTTCTTTAAGGTTTTCATGTTGTAAAGAAGTGCATTGGAAACATATCTGACACCATCTGTGAAGAATGTCAGAGTGGAACATTCAACGAACACAAAAATGTGGAAATGACCTGCGAGCCATGCGGGCTCTGTGACAGCAAAGGTGTGCACCTTTTCACAAAGATGAAATTGAAATAAGGAAATGCTTTTTCATTCTCTTTTGATCCATATTTTGGCTACCTTTAAACTGACTCAGAGAATCACTTTTTAACTGCCTCCGTAAATAAGGAAACATCTATAAGATAATGATGGATCTCTAGAGGATTAGTAGGAACAATTGCCTTATAGATGATATCCATAACAAATATGATGTAGCTGTCTTTCAGTCTGATGAGGTGAAACTCATTGCAGATATATATTACAATTATTTGAGTTGAGAGAGTGATGCATCAAATATATATATATATATATATATATATTTTTTTTTTTTTTTTTTTTTCTGACACTCATTCAGCAAATCTTGAAGTGGAATCGGCCTGCAGTCCACGTACCAACACAAAGTGCAAATGCCAGAAGGGCCACTACTGTGAATCGGAGGGGTGCAAAGCCTGCCATCTCTGCAAAACGTATGTGCATCCATTTAAACAATGGCTTAAAATGTATAAACTATGAATTGATAGTTCAGTGTATGTAGATAAACATATCACAGCACAATGAAGAATCATCCTTATTAATGCATAATCACAATGTGTCTAGGGAAGTGGTTTCATTGTAAGCATTTTTAATCTTAGAGTTAACCATGGTATTATATTTTCTTTGAGATTTGCAGTTTGAGATCCTTTTTTTGCTAAAATTATTTTCCTAAACATGCTGGTTAATTACTTTTATTACTTTTTAAAATGTGTACAAAAGATGTGAAGATGGCTCTGTTGTTGAAACTGAGTGCACACCCACCAAAGATACCATCTGCCGAAAAAAAGGTAAAAATGAAAACCCAGTTAAATTGCATGCATTGGACTGAAAATAAATAGAATATTCTCACTGTAGGTATGATTCCTGAGGTGGCTAGCGAACCTATGTCTTATGATAATGAACAGTACATTCTCATGTCATGGCTTCTGCTGGTCATAATAGGAACTGCACATAACTCATGTCATACAGTAACTCATTACAGATATCACCCAGAGGTCTTAGTTGACCTAAGGTAATTCTTCTCCACACTTACCAGTTAATTGAATGAGCAACATACTTTATTATAAGTTAAAGTGATCTTTGTCTTTGTTAGATGCAGGTGACCTTTTGTGGGTAGTCTTCATTACGTTAATAATTGCTGCTGGCGTTGGTGTTGGTGTTCTTTACTTCCTAAAGAAGAAGAGGAAATACTGCTTTGGTAAGTAGTTCAGCAACTGAAGTGTTTAAATACCTAAGTCCAATCCCTTTATTGGAGAACATCTTAAATAAAGTTCTCAATTTTTCCTAACAGGCAGAGCTCATCCTACCGACTCACCTGGGGTATGTATGTTCCTTTCACAAAATTGCTTTTTAGAAAATCAAAAACATTCATTATATGATAAAAAGTGATATATGAGCAATAAAATACGCATATCCATACATGCAAGAGCAAAATTAAAGTACTGATGTATAGTACCCAAAATAAGAGGCTTTTAAATACTTCCTACAATAGGCAGGCTGACAGAAATATACAACAGAATTAAGGCAGAGAGAGATATGGATAAACAGATCAGATTTTTCCCACCCATTTGTGCCTGCTACTCTCTCGCCCTCTAGTGGTGGTAAATGCTTACTTCCACACTGTAAATGGCTCAATTTGATGTTTATGGATAAGTAATATTATAATTGTGTGATTTCGCTGTAGATTTATGGTATGTGTGTATGTGCATTATTTGTGTTTTTGCTGTAGTGTCAAGTAACAATTAATCCACTCCATTTCCGGTCACAGAGAAGAATAGATGCAGTAGAGATGGTACACTACATGTACATATATATATGTGTATATATGTATATATATATATACAGTACTGTGAAAACGTTTTAGGCACTTGTGAAAAAGTGATGTAAATTCAGAATGCTTTCAAAATAATGAAATAAATAGTTTTTAATGTATGTATTAACAACATACAAAGTGCACGAAACAGAAAAATCAATAGTTAAATCAATATTTGGTATGACCACCCTTTCAAAACATTGATTCGCTTAGGTATACTTGTGCACAGTTTTGTAAGGTGCTCGGCAGGTAGGTTTTTTCAATCATCTTGAAGAACTTGCCACAGTTCGTCTATGGATTTTGGCTGTTTCAGTTCTTTCTGTCTCTTCATGTAATCCCAGACTGACTCGATGATGTTGAGATCAGGGCTTTGTGGGGGCCACGCCATCTGTTGCAGGACCCCTTGTTCCTCTTTTTGGTGAAGGTCGTTTTTTTATCACTCTGGCTGTTTGGGGTCATTGTCATGCTGCAGAATGAATTTAGGACCAATCAGACGCCTCCCTGATGGTATTGCATGATGGATAAGAATGCTTGTATTTCTCAGCATTTGAGGAGACCACTAATTCTGACCAAATCCCCAACTACATTTGCAGCAATGCAGCCCCAAACCTGCAAGGAACCTCCACCATGCTTTACTGTGTCCTGCAGACACTCATCCTTATAGCGTTCTCCAGCCCTTCGACGAACGAACTGCCTTTTTCTAGCGCCAAATATTTCACATTTGGACTCATTGGTCCAGAGCACCTGCTGCCATTGTGCTGCATCCCAGGTCTTGTGTTTTCGTGCATAGATGAGTCATTTGGCTTTTTTCCACATCTGAGGAATGGCTTTTTGGCTGCAGGTCTTCCCTTCAGACCACTTCTGACCAGACTTCTCCGGACTGTAGATGGGTGTACCAGGGTCCCTGTGGTTGCTGCCAGCTCTGTGCTGATGGCACTGCTTGACAGCTTCCGATTGCGGAGGGACGTCAACTTGATGTGTCTTTCATCTGCTGAACTAAGTTTCCTTGGCCGACGACTCTGTTACCGGTCCTCAACCTTGCCTGTTTCTTTGTGCTTCTTTAGAAGAGCTTGGATAGCACATCTGGAAACACCTGTCTGCCTCGAAATTTCTGCTTGTGATCGACCTTGCTGATGCAGGATGACCACCTTGTGTCGTGTCTCTATGCTCACCCTTGTCATGGTGTAAGATTAGCAATCTGTTCAGCGACCTCACCTTTTCAGTGTGGCTGATCCTCACCCAGTTTTATTCCCTCTACACAGGTGTTTCTGTTTCAGTTAATAATTGTGGTTAAACCTGCTTATGTTGCTAATGATTACCACCTGTTTTGTTTAGTTGTTCGGTATAGTTGTTTTATCATGCATTGGAGTATATGCCTACAAAAAAGGTTTGGGGGGTCTGGAAGGTTTTGTTTGCCACTTTCTTTCTTTATTTAGTCTTAGTGGCACATTTCACTATTTTCAAAAGAAATGTTCGGAAACCTAAAATACGATATTTATTATTGACACACTAATGGACAAGATAGAAAAGAACTGTTTTAAGACAAATGTTTTGTGAAAAATCTTACGTGCCTAAGACGTTTGCACAGTACTGTATATATATATATATATATATTAGAAGAAGTATATATTACAAGAAGTGAAGCTTAAGAATTACAAACTAGTGCATCATCCATTATCAGGCTGTTCTTGTTACACTGCTGTCCTATCTGTGCCATCCTGCTAATTTTATTGTCCTGGTAATCCTGCTGATATGCTTACATGCCTTCATTCTCAGAATTTTTTCGCACGAAGAGTTCACACTATGCTTTGCTGTTTAGAGAGAAAAACATTTTGACTCATGGTTCTTGAACAACCTCCAAACCACTGCAACTACATAAAATTAAATACATAAAAAAGCCACTAGATGGTGCCAAATCCCTACTATGCCTGTTTGGCTGCAATTGTGTCAGTGTCCGTTAGCGGGAATGTGCAGTGCATGTATATGTTTCTCATGAAATTATCAATTTTCCTCTGTCTTCTTCTGATTTCAGTCTGGCATTGCAATACATTGCAGTTCCTCAGCTAACACTTTTATCTAGAGTGACTTACATAGCAGCTTTTACTTGTTATAGACTCATACAGCTAGGTATTTATTGGAGTAGTGCAGGTTAAGTAACTTCCCCAAGTACAACATTGTCCCACCGGAGAATTAAACAACCTTTGGGATACCAACGTTGTTTTTTTACCACTATAATCTAAAATCAAGTTTAAAGTATAAATATCACTATATTTTTGTACCTATTCCAGGTCAATGTGGACATCTCTGAAAACACCCCACTTAAAGGTATGTATTTTCACATTATTAAGCAGTTTTTTTCTTTATTAATTGCTTTCTGTGACTCCAGCTTTAATTTTTGCTATATGAAACTGTTACGACCCCGTCTAGGGTGAGGTGCAACATAAAATAAAATGTGTGGCCACCCGCTTTCTTGTCTCCAGTCCAGAACACAGACACTGTAAATAAAGCCAGGGTTCTTTTATTAACACAAAACTTGGGGGGGTGGGCAAGGCCAAAATAACAATCATAACTTGCTGAGGAGAAAGGGAATAAATGACCTAACCAAAGAAAATAAGAAAACAAAATACAATCTCTTCCCTGACTCCCTAACTATCCGAAAACAGGAGAAAAGGAAAAAAAAAACAAAGTACATTTACATTTACATTTATTCATTTGGCAGACGCTTTTATCCAAAGCGACTTACATAGGTTACAGTTCTTTACAATGTTATCCATTTATACAGCTGGATATTTACTGAGGCAACTGTGGGTAAAAGTATTTACATTATATTACAAATATATACAAAAACAGAGCGCACGCACACAAACGCGCATCATCTATCTGAGGGGAAGCCATCCCTCCATCCCGACGTTTCCTCCTTTTAAATCCTCCCGCTCGTTCCTCACCCAATCACAGCGGGGTGCCAATCTGCAGAAAAAAAAAGAAAACGGAGGGCGCGAGAGCGGGAGCAGACACACAAACGATAGTCTACGTCTTCGTCCCAGGACGTAACAAAACTGAAACTGTAACTTTTGTATTTTATTATTATTATTATTATTATTATTATTATATTTAACCACTTCCGGTACAGATGAATCCTGTTCTTAACCCCACTTCTGTGCATACGAACAAGGGGACATCACATCTTTCAAAACATTTTTTCCCCAATGAGTTGGAAAATAATGAAATTTGGCTTTTGTTATAATGTGCTTTTCCCTCCAGACTGGTTTTTGATTACTTGCGTAAGTGTCCTAAGCCATTTTTACTGGGTCGCAAAGAACAGCACAGTACAAAGGACCACACAGCATTTGTTAGTGTAATGCTGCTGAAGTTAAAGACGAATCTGCGCAACCATTTACTGCTGTGAATTTCCTGAGTGTATGTTTATTTGACTCTCATTTCAATAGCAGTCCTCTAAGGCATGCATTCTCTCTTTCACAGGCATTGACCTCAGTCCCCACCTTTATAAAATTGTGGATGAACTTGGGCCACACCTCACGAAGCAGCTGGCCATCAGCAGTGGAATGACCGAGGCCAGAATCGACTTTCACATGACAAACAATCAAAACAACTCTACAGAGCAATACTACAACGTACTGAAGGACTGGACCGAGCAGCAAGGTCTTGAGAACGCCTTTCCAAATTTGATCAGAGAATTGCGTAAATTGGGCAAAAACAAGATCGCTGACAAATTGCAGAAGAAAATTCTGGAAAAAGTTTAAAATAATGTGTGACATTTTTTTCCAAACTGGCACACATCCTAACTGCTGTTTGCATGTGACCGCTGCAAAAGCACCAGCGCCCATCGGGTTCACTGTCAATCTGAGGAACTGCCAACCAGCCTGCCAAGCAGCTTCATTTAAATCCAATCACTGGGAATATAATCTTGACCTTTATATTCCTATCCAAAATGAATATTGTATTTGAATGTAATATATTTTTGAAATCAACTTGCTGTTTTATGAAAAAAAGTCATTTTGAAATTTAAGCGTAGGGTAAGTGTTTGGTACCAGATCTTGTATGGCCCCTTGAAGATTATTCAAGCTTAGATTTGTATACACTCAGGAACAGACTGGGTATTAACGATAATAGTAACTGCTATTGTTATTATTTGGCATGTGCTCATTTCCAGAGTGGCTTACAGGTTTCACTGAGCATGATACATTACATACATATGACAGGGGCAACAAGAACATGGTTACAGAATAGTTTGAACTGCAGTAAGGCAAGAAGTTGAACGCAATGCTACTGTATTCGCAGCTGAAGGAGTGATCAGGTTCTGTGTACTAGGATTAGGGCGGGTCCAGGTTCTGGGAATTATTGTCAGTGATCACAACAACTGGATTGATAAAAGGGCCTTGAACGTTGGCGGCTCTTCTGACAAGCCCTTCAGACAATGGAGAGTATCGGTGACCGACTACAAAGGCCAAAGTCTCGGAGGCGGTGATTTCCCACCTTTTTATTAGGGTGTGACAAAAGCCTGGCACTTCCTTATGTGGTTACAGCCCCATTAAACGTCTGCCATTGCAACAGCACCCATGCAAAATGGGGAAGCCCACACAAGTACCTCTTTTTCAGTTAGAGGTGGTGTTTTTCAGGCTCAGAGCCACTGTCTCTCATATATTAAGGTGGTGTTTCGTGACTAAATTTACCTGTAACAGCATGGAAATGTATGCATGCATTTTACTTGTATTTATTGTCCTCGGCTTTTGCCAGCTAGCTTTATTGACGTTGTTGGTCAATTCGTGCTGTAATTGTTAATTCTGTATAAAATTCATCTGCACTAGATATGGGTGTGTATGAAATGTGTAATGTCCAGCAAGCTTTAGACACATTTTTAGGTGTGGCTGGTGCCTCGCAATTAATTTCTGTTTTTGAGCAGTGGTTCTAGTTTCTCCAGAATTTGCACAAATAGGAGATTAACTCAGGGAGGGAGTGAATCTTGTCACCTGTGTTGAACAGGGTCAAGAAGGGACATCTAGCTCTGCTACACCCTGAGTGTTAGACATTACTGTCAGATTCAAAACAGATCATTGTGGAGCATATAGACTGCATGAACCTCAGGATCCAAAGGTTTAGAATCATTAAGATTATGTTTTGCTGGAAGTTTGACAAGTTCACAAGCCTATGTCAAAAATAAAGATTCAAAATGTGTAATGCTAATAGCATAAATCATTAAGAATTCAGAATTGAGTGCCAAATATATTTCAGTTTCAGAATGTTGCATTATGCCATCTTTGGAAAGTGGAAAGTGGATATTTTCCTGCTATTTAAAGATGTGAAGCTCTCTCTATAGCGCATGGGACTTTCCTGCTGTTGCATAATAATTTTCTGTGTGTGTTCACGAGGCCTCATTCCGCTGGGATGTGTGCAGACTTAATGACCTTCATGTTATCCAGATAGGCTCTTCCCATGATGTGCCTATTGCAAGACCATCCAAGTGAAATGAAGATCAGTGAATGCGTGCAGATCCTGAGAGTCCTTGTGAACACGGTCCCTATCAGACAATCAGAGCAGTCATGAGGCTCTGTCACTTCCTGATGATGTCATCTCCTGTTTGGGTTGGTAGTTTAAAGAAAAAGCTTCTGTTTATCCTCAACATTCCTGTCTATGTTTCCTTTCCTTTGTAGCCATTGAAAACCTGACTTTTGCTGATAATGGAAAGTCATGGACTTTCCAAAGCTTGCCTCATGGGAGTGGTATCACTTTGACCTTATGGCCAAGATCAGAAATAGTACCATTTTATTGTTTTATACAAATTACATAAAAGTAATAAAGTACATAAAAAGTTCATAAAGTACATTTCAGAGGATTTAGGATTTTTTAAATATGAAATCTTCTGCCCTGTTTTGACAGTCTTACATATAAGTACAAAGCATCATTTCAGTCAAACGTGCAATGCACTAATTTTCCTGAGGCAGTGGTTTGAATTGTATTTAGTTTTACGGTATTACAAGCAGGAGTCACTTAAAATTTTGAGATTTTTTTCTGCATTTGCATATATTTTTTCTGCACTTGCCATGAGTAAAAAACATCTAAATGTTTTAAATCATCATCATTAAGTGTAAGCCATGTATTTGATAAAGAAATCCTATTGAAAAAAAAGTATCTGTGCAGCAACAAAAATGATAAGATTACAAGGGAAAGGTTCAACAGTATTGCATGAAAAGACAAATAAAAAAAAGTTGTGCTGTATTTTCACTATACAAAACACACATGTACACACACGCACACACATACATGCATACATGTATATTTGTACAGATAAAATAAGTTCCTATATGCATCATATTATTCAATCTGAAAAGCAGTGCTCCCTCACCATCAATTTTTGGTCAGTTGGCTTCCATCCTTGCAGTGACGACTCTTCGTGGTCACATGGTCATGAAGGAATTTCATGTCTGTCTATTGCTGTGTAAGACTATTATGAAGTTTCTGGAGTTTTATGACAGCAGTACATGATATCCTGATACTTTTTGCCTTTGAGACACTTGAAGACCGTTGTCGTTTCGGCTGTGAAAATGAAATAGACACAGGACCAAGTTGCACTGAAAAATTTATGAAACATTTTCTTTGGAATACTGTTTATACAGTGTTTTGTAAGATCATGTTACCCACATTGTTAAGTATAGCTTGGCTTATTTTGGCACCAATACTTTAACTGGCAGACCTATTTTTCCAACTGTTAGTTTTCTTTTTTTTGTTTTTCTAATCTGCAAGCCTCACAGACTGCCATGTTTACATGTGGAAATGAATTAATTAGCTTGTGAAAATTACTCATGTTGGTGATTTATTACCATTGGTTGATGAGGGTGTTGGTTTTGCTTTTCCAAAACAAAGCAGATTATTATTACTTTCCAGGCTGCCGAAGAGGCAGAGGGAGGGTGTGGACGGGATACCGAGACACAGGACGGCAGGCTGGTTGTCACAAGGTGGTAACAGGTGGACAGCAGTAAAAAGAATGACTGTATAATTCACTGCTAGATGTTAATGAGTGCTTGCATCGCTAAACGTCGGTGAGTCTCATTTGCTGTACATAATGAATTCTGAAAGAAATTGTACTCGGATGAGCAATGTTATTGCAGATCTTACCGGAGTGGGTGGAAGTATCATTTATTTTCATGTCCTTAATGCGTGTATCCATTTGGAAGGATACAACTTGGTCAGTTGAAGGGAGTGTATTATTGTATTATTCATGAGTTAATTATAAATCTTTGAGGCATTTGTTTTTTGTTTAGATATTTTAAATAACTGCAGGAGGACAAGAGAGTGGGAGCTGGGTTCTTGATGTTCAGGTTAATTGACTTAGATATGAGTCATATTATTATTAGATGTGAGTCATATTGGTTATGAGGTACTTATCCCACAACCCCTGGAATGATAAGAAAAAGATACTGTTGAAAAATGTTTTAAATGGGTTATTTCCCTGTGGTGCCAGGACCTGAAAATAAGTGGGTTATCATTAAGAGTGAAGACAGGGTTTTGCCAGATGGGAGTTACATTACATGGGGTCATTTTGTGCCAAATGATTGTGTTAGTTTTTCATTATACCTCAATTGTGCATGCAGCACAGGGACTTTATATCATGGAAGGAATGTTGTTCTTTCCCGCTGTGAAGAACAGATTTTTAAAGAAGAAATTGACTACTCTGCAGTGATCCAGGCCAATATTAATGGTATGCAGTGGGTTCCATCTAATTGGAAACAGAAGATGGAAGGACGTGCAGCACAGAAGACATTGGGGGAACAAAAACTGCCACATTCCTTACATTTCTGAAGGGTTTTGACTTTATAATAGAAAGTTTTCACAGATTTGTCCAATTATTTAAATCAGTCAGATTTTTAGATTTGAGGGGTCAGGGAGGCAAAGGTATATTACTTTTTTTTTGGTAAATTTGTCATCCTGATGGTTGAGATATGACCCATTAAAGAGACGTTTTTCATCGAACCAAATTGCTTTTGGGGACCGGGAGGTAGTTTATATAGGCTTATGCAGATCATCAAAATTGGGGGATACTTGGTTACCAAGTTATTCTGAAACGCATGTGATCCATTTCAAAGGGATGTTCTGTGCTAAGGCATGCACCTTGATATACTGTATGTCAGTTAGGGGTGGATTTTCAGATTTGGTTCATTTTGTATCAAGACATTTTCCCCAAGTTATTTATAAGTCTGAGGACAAGTAGTAGGGATGCGTGTGGGTATTGGACATGTAGTAGTACGTCATAAGCATAAAGGCTGATCATGTGGTTATTTGAAACAACATGGATACCATGAACTGTATTGTTCTGACAAACAGCAAGGACAAATGGCTCTATGTGACTAGAGATGGTGATAGTGGGCAACCTTGCCTTGTACCACAGACCGGTATGAAGGGTTTGCATATTGTGGGTGAGGTATACAGGGTTCTGTTCTAATTAATAAAGATTTTTTTTCAAAACCCCAAATAGTCAAAAAGTGGTTATTTGATCCAGTTGAATGCCTTCTCCATGTTCAATAAAACAGCTGAAGGTGTGTTGCTTAATTTGGACAGATTTGAACATTTATCATGTCTGTGTAAGTTCCCAGAGTC
This sequence comes from Megalops cyprinoides, assembly GCF_013368585.1. NCBI lineage: Eukaryota > Metazoa > Chordata > Actinopteri > Elopiformes > Megalopidae > Megalops > Megalops cyprinoides. The sequence continues at coordinate 56,758,047 of NC_050583.1, forward strand.
ACTTCTTCTGAGAAAAACTAAGATATTACCAGCTGTGACAGAACATGGTCTGTCAACATCACTTGATATTTGTAATGACAGGCCCTTGGATAACGTCCTAAAAAGAAGGTGATTGTACACTGCGGAGACGTGACTGTCACTGTTTTACTCAGTGGCTCATTATCCGTAGGAATAAAATTTAAAATGTCAAAGTCTTCGACTAAATACTTTAAAATATTCTCATTGGAAATGTATTACTGCAATTTATAAGTGCACCTTGCACTGCCCTAGCATACACACACACACACACACACACACACACGCACACACGCGCACACACACACACACACACACACATCCATACAGCTAATAAACACTCAGTGACCACTTTATTAGGTACACCTGTGCACCTGCTCGTTGATGCTGATATCAGCCAATCATCTGGCAGCAACTCAATGCATAAAATCACATAAGACATAGTCAAGAGGTTCATTTGCTGTTCAGACCACACATCGGAATGGGTAGGAAATTTGATTTAAGTGACTTTGACAGTGGGATGATTGCTGGTGCCAGACGGGGTGGTTTGAGTATCTCAGAAACTGCTGATCTGGGATTTTCACGCACAACAGTCTCTACAGTGTATAGAGAATGGTGCAAAAAACAAAAAACATCCAGCGAGCGGCAGTTCTGTGGGCGAAAACGCCTTGTTAATGACAGAGGTCAGAGGAGAATGGCCAGACTGGTCCAAGCTGACAGGAAGACGACAGTAACCCAAATAGCCACACGTTACAACAGTGCTATGCAGAAAAGCATTTCTGAACAGACAACACGTTGAACATTGAGGTGGATGGGCTACAGCAGCAGAAGACCCCTCCGGGTACCACTCCTGTCAGCTAAGAACAGGAAACTGAGGCTACAGTGGGCACAGGTTCACCAAAACTGGACAGTAGACGTTTGGAAAAACATTGCCTGGTCTAACGAATCTCGATTTCTGCTGTGACATGCAGATGGTAGGGTCAGAATTTGGCATAAACAACATGAATCCATGGATCCATCCTGCCTTGTGTCAACGGTTCAGGGTGGAGGTGGTGGTGTAATGGTGTGGGGAACATTTTCTTGGCACACATTAGGCGCCTTAATACCAATTGAGCATCGTTTAAATGCCACAGCCTACCTGAGTATCATTGCTGACCATGTGCATCCCTTTATGACCATGGTCTACCCATCTTCTAATGGCTACTTCCAGCAGAATAACGCGCCATGTCACAAAGCACATGTCATCTCAGACTGGTTCCAGGAACATGACAGTTCAGTTCAGTGTACTCCAATGGCCTCCACAGTCACCAGATCTCAATCCAATAGAGCACGTTTTGGATGTGGTGGAACGGGACATTCACAGCATGAATATGCAGCTGACAAATCTGCAGCAACTGTGTGATGCTATCATGTCAGCATGGAGCAGAATCTCTAAGGAATGTTTCCAGCACCTTGTTTAATCCATGCCACGAAGAATTCAGGCTGTTCTGGGGGCAAAGAGGGGTCCTACCCAATATCAGAGAGGTGTACCTAATAAAGTGGTCACTGAGTGTATAGTATAGCCATATAGATAATTAACAATATATCTTAGCTATATAGCCAGGATAATGTGTACAGTACATTCATACTGTAAGCCCACATACTGGCACCAAGTTTCAGTCTCAGGTCAACAAAAGACACCTTAGTGCTTCCCTCTATGAGAAAACAATGAGTTCCAGTGTATTCCAGACTCACTGTAAGAGTGTGTTGGCTGCATTACAACTAGCACTGGGAAAAAAAGAAAAAACAAATGCCCGAGTCTTACACAACTCTTTTTATCAAATGGCGTGTGAATCATAATCTGGTTTGAAATGTGAGGAAAGCACAGGAGATTGATTCATTTTTCAAAAACAGGAATGATGTTGTTTTGTTAAACATGCAAAAAAACGCATGGAAATTATGGAGACACAGACCTGAGAAAAGACATTGACAGTAAGCATTTGTGTTTTGTTTAGACGCTCAAACTATTAATGGTGGATAAGGACCACATCTGTCATTTCATTAAGGCACCATTCAGTCTACAATCCCTGACTCTTGCATCGCATGCTTCGATGGGCCTCTTAGGAAAATCAAAGGAGGCCCTGACATGTTATGACACAGGCCAGTCAGGTTATTGGCATTATTGCTAAAGAGCAGCGTGGTCCTTAAGCTGCAGAAAACTCTTGCCAAGCCAAACATCATCTTTACTCCCATCCCTCCTTTCTCTGCTCAGAATTTTTTTTAAGCGCGCTCGTTGTTACCTATGATCACTGAGGCATCAGCTTGTTATCATTTTTGCCTGCAATTGATTCTTATGCACAGAACACACCAGAATTGATTTTCGATTATTCCCAGTGTCCATGATGTATCTTCCTCAATGTGCCATTTATGTCACTCCTTGAAGTGTGCCCAGAATCCTGAAGGTAAAAAACAATACTAAAATCTATATGACACCAATCACAGATTAAAAACAAGAAATAAATATCATGCATTTTACCAAGAATCTGCAGCAAGTTTCAACATAACCACAACAGATTTGGAAGTCTTTCACGTTTACACACTATACACTTCTGCTATTTTTTTTACGTCATAGGCCAAGATCTGATCACCCACTTTGCTTTTCTGACACAGCCCTTTCCTTCCGTGGTTCTCCATCCTTCATCCTCCACCCTTGTGAGTATGGGGAGGACTCTCACCCATGTAGTGTATCATGAATACTCCTACAACATATAACCACACGACCTTATCTTATACTCACCAAATTTATTCTCTCCCTGTCCAAAAGTCATCCACTTTATCATTCAGGAAATACACACCCACAGGAGTTTACCAATCATTAACAGCAAGAGCTTGAATCAGGTTAGATTACAGCAGAAAAATAATCATGCCATTCATTTCCCTGGAACTTGCGCATTATGTGCAAAAATGAAACTGCGTCAGAATTCTGATAGCAAATGTGGAAGTGCTCTGAAACTCAAATACACATAGGGGCATTTCATGTGAATATGACGTAGGGGGATATGAACACGTATTTTCAACCGAAACCAAGTTTATTACTATGCTTACTCTTGGCATCTTCAAAATCTATGGTATATGACCCTGGCCATCTGGTAAGGAGGGGACAGTGCTTGGCATGATTTGTCACCCTTTTTAGGCCATAAAACAACCATTTATAATTGGACTTGTGACACTGCTCTTGATTTAAGACAAACACAAAAATCTTGGCGCAGCCCTGCATGTGTGGTAGGTGACCCCTCTGTGCCTGGCACTTCAAAGGAGAGCTCCAACGAGGGTCACCCAGAGTTCATGCAACATCTACATGGGCCCCCATTGTCCTTTCAGATCACACGCCAATTGGAGGCACAGGTTTGCTACTAATTACCGAACATGTGCCCATGTGTAAACCTTTGAAGTGGCCCTTTGTAAGTGCAGCAAGAACAATGTCTGTGGTTCCTCTCAGCCCATCTCTGATGACGTGGTACCTCAGCTTGCTCTGCCAGAGGACCCCTCGTTGCTTTCTGAGTTCTCCCCCCCTGAAACAGATGCACCTAATTTTTTTTACTCAGCTAGCTCTGGAAGGGGAAGAATCCTAAACCATCAATGTGCCCTGAACTGATCTCCAGCTCTGGAGGCCAAGCTTTTTCCAGCATGCTCCATTATGAATCCACAACCCTTGACAATCAACACATCCTTGGAGACCTAAATGACCCAATGTGAAGTTGGAGGCTGTCAGTAAGGACAGCTATCTAACTGAATGTGAAGACGGCCGTGTCTCTTCGTCATTCCCCTGTGTCGATGACATTTCTACCTGGAAAGGACTTCAGAAGACCTAGCTGTGGGTAATATGTAGCCTTTCCTTATGCATAAGTGTGACCCAACACAAAGCCACAGGCTGTCAGTGAAGACCTAGCAAGACCTAGGCCTATAGCAAATGAGCTGCCATCCCCTCAGATCTAATGGACTGGCCCTCCTCAATAAATATTGAGTTTTATTGTTTAATACTGGCATCGTTAGTAGCTTAGCTAATTTCATCTTGTACAAGATGTTAGACACATCCGTCATTCGTACAATGATAGTTTTTACCCCGTTACAATTACATGATGAGACTGATTATATTAGCTTACAGATAGTTAACTTGTATGGTTAGACACATGTTTAATTGATTTTTTGCCAGTGCACTTCAAACTATGGTTATCACTTCATGATCTTGTGTAGTTTGATTCAGCTGCTGAAAGTCCAATCCAACCCTCACACTTCCACTTCCCTTTTTGTGTTGTTTTGTTCTTCAATGACCTTTTTCATTATTTGTTCACTGATTAATTTCATTTTTGTCGTCGTCTGTTTAGTTAGCTGTACTAGTTTATTTAATTTCATTTTGTCAGTGTTTGTCTGTGCAGTGTTAATAAACTCGTTATATTGATTATGTTGTTGCCTCATTTTGTACTGGCACACTGGGCTCTAACAGGCTTAAAAGACCTCATTTTATTAATTTTTATATTCGTTGAGGAATCTTAGCTATTCTCATCAAATGACCAGTGCTACTATGGGGATAGTGATATTCCCTACATAATTGGTGCCCCTTGAGAGGAAGTCTAAGACCCCTACAATGGATTTTCCTGAAACCGAGTACACAGAAACATCCTTTGGGTAAAGAATTTTTGACCTATGTTTGGTTTTCATATTGAAAAGCATTCTTGAGAAATCCTTTATTAAAGCTAGCATTTTCATGTTATTGTGGCTATACCCAGGGTCACTACAAGGCACTTTAATCTTTGATCTACACCTGCCACAGACACAATGATACAAACTGATTTCATTTTAAACCTCATGCTGTGTTCTAAGAAACAGGTAACATTTCAATTCTGCAATATGTCAATGTGTATTAATAATATGATTATGAAAAAAATGATGAAACTTACTATTACAAGAGTACCATCTTGAATTTTTTTCGTGTTTGGAATGTTGTGGTATGAGTTGTATTGTGCAGAGCCATAAAGGTCCAGAGTGGTATCTCAGGGACTTTTTGAGTCATGACAAATGTATCCGGGGGGGTCCAAACAGGAAAGTCGTGGTTCAGAAATGCTGTGTACTTCACATTACAGTATTACAGTTGCATTGTGCCACAAAGCTCTGCCAAAGTTCCATATTGGAGAATGTGAGGGTTTTAAAGACAAGGCATCCACTATAGAAGAGACACTTTAGAGCAGTTTGGATGTGAATCTGAATCTGAAGAAATACAGTTCAAGTAAGGGACATTGACAGACAAGTCAACACTGCAGACATTGAAAGGCACTCAGGAAATCTTTGAGACTAATACCTTGTATTTGCCAATTTTTCCCAAAATAATGATTTATCCTTCAAGCCCAATGTTTTCACTGGAACAAGTGAATAATCCATGTCTCAGATGGAGCAGCTTCACAGTACAGACACTGTAAGAACATCATCAGTTTATGTAACCGTGATGAAGATAGTAGGATGAAAGCTGTGGCAATCCATTTCCTCATTCCACCGAATAAATGAATGTAATGGTATCGGGGGGACCATTATGACATCAGCAGCAATGGCAGGTCTTCAGCGGGATTACAAGGGCCAGATGTGAACAGTGAGACAGCTGTTTGATTTTGTAAGAGACAGCTTATCTGGGGTACGGTTGTTGTATTCCACAGTGGCCGGGTGGGAGGATGAGAATGTGTAGTTGAGGGACAGGCTCCGCGCTGCCAAGACAATCACTAACATTTGAAGGTTATGCTCATTTGTCCAAGCATCAAAAGGTCAAGGCTGCAGGTTGAGGCTTATTCAAACTGTCATTATGTGTGGGTTTTCTCAAATGATTCAGAGTAGGAAGCCACAGAGGACATTGAGGGCTTTGCTGCTGTTGATTATGATGAAAAATGGTGGCTTGGTTGTGCTCTGGAAATTCACAATGATGCATCAGGGGTAAGAGGAAGCTTCCCCCATTCAGCTCAACCAGCTCTCTCATCCTCATACCCAAGAGGTGATGGCATTCTAGTTATACCTTAGGGGCATGTTTTGACAAAAGCAGACCCCCCTAACATTGAAAAGGGAGGATGTATCATATGTGAAAAGAAAACATGGATCAAGCCACAGCCAAGTTGCACAATAACACAACACAGAAAGAATCCTGAACAGCATACCGGAAAACTCCTCTGCCAGTGAATTTTGTAGAAAAGTATTTTGTAGAAAAGGCACAAGGAAAATGACAGAGTGTTAAAGCGACCTCTGAGTCAGGCTCACATGATGATCGAGTCTCACTTTCCTGTATGCACCCCTAATTGTGGCCATGTGCAATGTATCAAAAAGACCTAAAAAACACCCCTCCAGTCCATACCACACAATTTAAAAAATGAACAAAATTCAAGGAGGTACTTTTGTAAAATTAATTGTCATTCATTAATACATCATTTATCATAATTGTATAATTAACTCACATTTACATCTTGCAAAACAAAAGTATGACTATGAAGATTCTGTTTGTGGCATGTATAGATCAAATGTCACAGTGTCTTGGACAGTTGGACAGTTGCAAACTGGCATGAAATTGCAAAATATGATTATTTCTCAATAATGTTTTTAGATATTAAAGGCTACCACATGTGAAATATCAAAACGACTTTTGTATGTACTACATTTCAGGAATATTCAAAATGCCATGGACATTTTCACACAGAATAACCCTAATGCTAAACAGCCATGCTCTGCAGAACTCGGAAAAGCAAAACTTAAATCATTTCATCAGGGCAAGATGAAGCCTGAGTTCTACTTTCGGCATAATCCATGACTGGGCGGTTCCATTTTTTTTCAGATAGGTTCAGATTTTCTCCCTTTTAAGGCGACAGCCTGTCTTGTTGAGTTTCACAGGGGCAGAGACACAATGAAAAGTGAGATGATGTGTTTCTGAAAAATAATTTTTGCTTTTGCTTTCCTTGTTATGGGAGCCCAGCATCTTAGGGGAACTGACTCAAGGAACAGGAACATTAATTTCACTTTCCCAGACCGGATGTCTGGGCAAGAAATGCTGTGAGGGGCTTCCTCCTACAGATAATTTAGAACAGTCCTGGCAGCTGTATATGTCCTGATCCCTTTCACTTCTTGTAACGGGTGTTGATGTCTAAGCAGTTGTTATTTCAAGACAGATAGCTCAAAGCCCTGCTCTTCTCTGCTTTGCTTGTTTTTTCTAAAAATCTGTCTCGGCAATGTTAAACAAATGTCTGTTTTGCTTGTATTGCATGTCTGAGCCATGGATTCATAAAGCTGAGCAATTTGCAGTATCTTGCTGTGTCAGGTGGTCACTAGGTCCCAGGAACCATGCTGGGATGATGAGTTAGGTCTCTCGAACGCTCTCTTTCAGTTTATTTGTTCTACTTTTTGCTTATTTCCTCTGCTCTGCCCCAAGTGTTGCATGCTTTCCCATCATGAACTGACTGAACGCATGTACAGTAGGAAATATGCCGTGGGCTTTATTTCTTTAGTCCTTATTTAGACATTTTACTCTTTATTTTGATGTTTTTCCATTGCTGGTGAGCAAAGGTCACCTACTGTAAATGTCTCTTTTTCTTTTAAGTCTGCTCAGTATCAAGATATGTAATGGATAACCCATAGAAAACTCTGCCTACTCAAAATCCCTTTCTGTGTGCATATCAACAGTTCTCTAGTTGTATTATTCCATCAAACTGTGAAGATGAGCTGTTGAAAGGCCAGTCATAAAGTTCACAAAATTACAAAACCTCCTGTGCACAACCTACCCACAGCCCACACAAAAGATGAATCTCATTGGAAGAGTTTCAGGGAAACATTTTTTGCAAGCTTGTATGACAAAGTACGTATCATTCAGTTGACCCATTCACTACCTGATAGTAAAGCCATACTTACACTAACCATGCAATACGCTAAAAATAAGCAACCACAAGTGAATTTCAGAGCTCTCATGCTCCAATTTGCTCCAGCTGATGAGTTGTAGTTCCTCTCCTGATAGATCATGACAAATGTGTGGACCTTACTCATGACCATGAAAGTAATTTAGTACGAAACTTTCCACTCAGAGGAACAAAATAAAAAAGCTCTTTGTTCCTCATGAATTTTTCATATCTTGCAACATGAATGTCACAACCACAACAGTATAGCCCCGGCTAAATGTAATTACAGTGAATTCCACCCATTGAATAATGCGTTTGTGTAATGTAAATCAGGTCAAACTTCACCAGTTGACACATATTTCAAAATATGCACGTCTGTTTGATTAGAATTTTTTAATTTCTTGAATTTAATAATATTGTGTGGGTAAAAAAAAATGCATGCTAGTACATTTATTTGAAAAGTATAGGCGGCTTCTCATATATAAATGAAATTTGTTCATATGCCTTTATACTTCCAGGAGAAAGGACTGATTCCTCCTTGATAAGACACACAGCATGAATTTATTCTTTCCCCATTAAACATGGAATAAAAGTGTTGTATCTCCAGATAATCACAATTTTTTTCAAGGTAATTATGTTTGGAAATTGACAACACATGTCCCTGCATATACTTTTATATTTAAATGTTTGTCAGACATGCTTACCTTTTTAGTGAGTGAGTGTCTGTCTATTTTATGGCCATGCTTGAAACAAGTTCTTTTTAGTGTTCAGGTATGTGGCAATAATGAGATATGAATGCTTTTGGGAAAAAAGTACAGGTGGGAACAGATATAGGGGAGAACGAGTTGTTGCAAGCCAATCAGTATTGCTTGAGGGTATGTGACACAGGTCAAAGTTACAGCATGTTCATTCAAAGAGAAAACTGTGTTTGTTTCATACTTTGCATTTGAGCATGATATACCAGCATCACCCATTAATGTATTGCATTGGTCATGAGGCCAGTTGTGTCTCTTTTTGTTCAGTGAGAGTGAAATAAACAGAGTATCTCCAAATTATCACACTTCTTGGAAGAGCAATTTTATTTTACCATTTTAAAATTTCATTCAACATGAAGTGAGTCTGAATGCGCACCATTTAGTGCATGCAAATATTTGTAGAGGCTGTTGATCGTGTGAAATGAAACAATGCTTCACGGATGAATTAGTATCGAGTGCTCATTGACGCTGGGCTGAAGCTTTCTGAACCAGGAACAGCTGCTGATGGGTTAAGGGCCAACTGGCTGCTCCCTGTTTTGTGTTAATGTGCTAAAATGAAACCAGATCTTGACTGGATCTGGTGAGTTTAACACCAGCCCCAGGTTCATCAGCATTCCTAGGCTACATTGAGCTAGTATGGTCTTACTCAGCCTTACTAACAAAATGTTCACGCCTTCCTGAGAACTTGTGAAATGTCTGTGGCTCACGTGTTTCGTAACATGGACACCATATGAAGTTTTCTCTCTTGCCATTTAGAGTGTTTTCAGAATTGGCTCTTTTTTCCTTGGAAAGAATGAGGTTACCGTAAATCCTTGTAACTAGCTGCATTCGCAGGGTGCCTCGAATATTGAGGAACCCTGAGGCCCATCTATGCTGTCATCATAATGAACCATACTGACGAATATAACCAAAGCTTTTCCAGATGCCACCAGTCATGCCGTCTTCATCTGTCAGACATGCTTGTAATACCAGTCAAAAAATTTTGACACACATAATTGAGATAATGGGAAACACGAATTCAAAGACATTTTGATCAAAAGGCTCTTCCTTAAATACTTGAAATATATTCCTTAGACGAATATAAATTGTGAAATTGATGTCTATGTATGAATTTCTTTCCATAAAAAGTTTTAATTTTAAAAAATATTTTTTGACTATTTTGAAGAATATAAAATATAAGATTGTTTTAGTCACTGCATAATTCCAGTTGTGTTATTTCGTAGTTGTGACGTCTTTACTATTACTCTAGAATGTGGAAAACACTAAAAATAAAGAGAGAAAAGTTTGTCCAAACTTCTGACTGGTACTTTACATGCAGTACATTGCGATTTTTAAAAAATATTTTCAAATAACCGTGACAATGTTGTTTCCAAACATGAACATTTAATTCTTAGCATATTAGAGTGCTTCAGTGTTTTTACACATTTCATTTCAGATCTTAAGCATTGCGCCCTCAGCATTGAAAGGATGTGATGATGCTGTTAATCTTAGAACACTCCTGTCTTGGTGTGGTGACACTTCCGACAGCCTACAGGATTTGTAGTGTGGCTGGTATGTGTTGCTTCATTACATGTCAAGTGTTGGTTGCACAACACATATTTCCGTTCTGTATTGCCAGCATGCCTGCCGTCATATATTCTTGACTGGGATCTTGCAGATTCGGATGCTCTGCGTCATACCACAACCTTGTATGAATATACAGTAGTACAGGATTGTCAACTGCACTCACATTACATTAGATACTGTTATCCAGGACAACTTAAATGTTATCAATGTATAGGGCTGGATAATCATTGAGGCAGTTCAGTTCAAGTATAACTCTCGAGGCTACAAAGGAAACAACAGTTTCTCCGCTCGGGCTTTACACCTGCACCCTAATGGTCAGATACCCAGCATGCACGCACAGACACAAACACACCTCCTTTGTTTCTCTAGCCTCAGGTAGAGTAAGGGTGCAGAGGGCAGGCAATGCTAGCCAAGTGGTAAGGTGTTGGTCCTGTAAACCGAAGATCACAGATTGTTAACACATGTTAATCCCTGACTGAATGCTTTGCCTGCATACGACCTGTTTCTTTTTCCTTTTTCATGATAGTAAAATAAAATAGAGAGAAATATTTGTAAATTTGATAATATTATAAACAATTGTTAATTTGACCACTTCCCATTTGTGGCTTTGTTTTGAATTCTGTCATGTGTTTAATGAGGGTATTTGCGTACGTGTGCATGGGTGTGTGACCACAATCTACAGGTCCCACATCCTCCAGGTTCAGGATCGATGGGGGAGATATGGATAAACGCACAAAAATTAGACAAATTAAGAAGAATGTTTTCTCCATCTTTTGTCCCTCTGTGACTGCAGAGCAGAGATTCTCAGTCTCAGCCCTCGCTGCTCAAGTTTCCACCTCTTCGGTTTGCATCACCTGACAGAAATTTCCTTTTCTGTTTGCAAGTTCCCATTTTCTCAATGCACGTTCTGTGTGCTGACCTATCTGTAAGCACGTACAGTAGATCTCCAACCTTTGGACACAGATGTGTGACCTTTTAAACAAGGGTATTTCCACATCTACATGAAAATAACAGTGACAAACCAAACAGCATGGAAAAAAACATCAACTCTCAGTTATCAGTTACCCCCTGGCAAATGTGTTCTAAAGTTATACACCTTCTATAGAATCCCCATCTTTTGCCTTGACTATGTGTATTGAGTGGAGTTACAAAAAGTTGCTTGAGACTCAGGTCGGATTTGCATTTACTTTGTAGGCAAGTTATGAAAAAAAGATATATTGGCCATACTGAAGTAATTGCCTTTCAGAAATTTTGCTTTTTCAGTAAAAAGAGAAAAAGGTAGAGCAAATCTCAATGCCACAAATCAAGAAACAGTAGTTCATTATTACTACTAATATATTGTTCTTAAATTTCATAATCTGTTACTATCAATATATTAATCAGATGACATTGATACCGAATGCTGTGTACTGATGCACATCCCTGAAAAACAACTGGAATGTTGCTTAAATGTTGAAAAATACATTTCATTCATTCATTCATTCATTCATTCATTCATTCATTCATTCATTCGTTCGTTCATTCATTCATTCATTCACTCTCAGTACCTTGTAAAAGGCCCAAATACTCAAATCTTCCCAGTTCACCATCCACACACTTGTATTTAATCACAGGTAAATTAACATTTTTAATATGTTTATGACATGGTTTCTTACACCTCACACCCACACAAATTCCATACAGGCACATAACAGAAATTACAATAATCCAATCTGAGATGAACCCGATGGAACAAACTGTGAATAGGACAAATGAAAAACAGCTGAGGATCCCCTAGCATGTTGACATTCACAGTACTATATGCAGGTTAGAATATTGCTAATCAAAACCTTTCAAATTGGAGCAGTTTTTGGGGACAAGTGAAGGCTTCTCCTTCACACTGATATGTGTTTTGTTGGAAACAGCACCCAGTGAGGTAACGGTTTCCATTGGCTAATAGTCTCCAGGCATTTTGTGCGCAAATGTGCACAATATGCTAAAAATATTGTTCAGTTCATTGTTATTGTTAAGTTTCAGGTACTTCAGACCACTGTTTTCACCAGTCATCATAATATAGAGTTGTTTAAGCAATACAAATACAAACCAATTCAATTCCAATTCAATTCATCAATGACATGGATCTGACTCCAAATCATAAATAGTTTGAACAATATTGTTTATTGTATATGATGGATGTCTGTGAAACTGAGGTTATACTTTGTATCATAGCATTTCTCCCAGTAATGAGTATCTCATTTAAGTAATTCAGAAAGGTGTGCCTTACAGTAATTTTGGTAACTGCACTCTCAGTAAAGCAATGCTGATTCAGTCAATTCCAGTTACCTTGAAAAAGGTACTCAGCTCACCCACACTTCTTGGAGGTGATCAAGTGATACATGGGGTCAGCCATATCAGTGGAAGAGTGTGTACGCTATACCCAAATTAGCATACAACATAGTTTTTAATACGTTGAACAGTAGGAAGTAGAACAGTAGGAACGGTAAGGCGTAGTCCTTTACAACATGAGTAAAAATAAATTAGTGCATGTTTACTCATCTGATGATGCTATTTTTAGGTCCTGTGTTTTTGTCCGTTTATGAGTTCGACTGTATGCCTACATCAATCAGCTAAGTCTTGTTTCTGTGGTTTCCTGTTCTGAGTGTTGGAAAATGAAGCACTATCAAGAATTTCCCCTCAAAATTTAGAATAAAGAATGAAGAAACAGGGTTTTTTGGTCTGTGGTGTTCAGTGATGTGCTCCAGTTGTATTTATAAGGAATTTGTTTCTCACACCACTGGGCCTGTCCCCCTGCCAAACCGCAAATATCTCCGAAGTGGGGGGGTAACCCCTAATCTTCACTATCACATTGGAGATAAACAAAATTTTGATAAGGTTTGATGTGACCCTTTCTTATCAACAACAACAGCATGCCTTTACTTCCTTTATCTCCAAAAGTTAAACAAGCTAGCCTTTCCATGACAAATGTCTTTGAAAATGTCCACAGTATTGAATCTCACGTGTTCAAAATGGTATGAGTTATATTGGGTTGATCTTGAAATTCTGGTGTGTGAAAGTTGTTTACAGAGATAAGTCCAGACAGGTTTCTGCACCACCTCTACCATGGCGGCATGAGCAAGTAATGTCTGATGAAGGTAGATTCCAGCATTACTCAGTGTGGTACTATTTGCTGTTAGCACAGCACTATGACTGAGCCCCTGTTTTGCCATGTCAGTCCAATGCTGCAGTGAGGAGGGAAACTCTGACAATGCTGGGTGACCACAGCTATGGCAGACCAGAGGAGAGGGACACAGCTAAGACAGAGCAGCCACTGCCAGCATGCTTTATTCCCTTAACCAGATTACATTACATTACGTTAATGCCATTTAGCAGATGATCTTATCCAGAGCGACTTACATAGGTTACAATTGTTATGTTATCCATGGATACAGCTGGGTACTTACTGAGGCCTTTCTTGGTTAAGTACCTTGCCCAAGGGTACAGCAGCGGTACCCCAGCAGGGAATCAAACCGGCAACCTTTCTGTTACGAGTTCTGCTCCTCCACCACTACGCTACAGGATGGACACATTCTGACAGGGAACGCATGCCTCCTCTGACCTGAAGTCCTCGAGTTTACTCCCTTACCCTGTAGCAAAGCCAAGAGCTGTGAATCACTGCAACCTAAGTCCCTGCTTGGCTTCCTTCCAAATAGTTTTTTTTTTTTATTTCATCTGTTTGCCAACATCAGCCAAGGGTTGTTGGACAGGAGGTTGTTTTTTTTGTATCTCACAGGCATGTTAGAGATTAAAATGCATGTGTCAATAAAGTTGTGGTGATTCAGGGCATTGAACAGTTGTATAGTGGTTCCTTTGAATGCACCACACTGCAGGATCCACAGCTTCAGGACTTTGAAGGAAATCCCACAGTAAGTCAACATTGCAACACTGACAGCAGCTGGACCTTATCAGCGCTGGTTTTGTGGATAAACTGAATTGGCAAATGTATGCATAATCGGTTCTGGAACAGCTTTTGTATTTCTGTTTTTATGTTTCATTCCTCAACCAGGTAGTCTCATTGAGATGGATTTTTTTTTTCAGGGTAGAGTAGGAAAAAGAATGTGCTTGTCGTGCATTATGTGGGGAGGCAGCTCCCCCCACGATGTTTCCTTTCCTGTAAAGGCCTATTTTGTCTTAAATGGTGTTTGTTTATAATAGTGTTCACAGAATTACCCATTTGCAGTCTTTCCGTATCTGTCTGGTGAAGGGAATGAATCAGAGGAGAGGCACAGGAAATTTCCCTATGTTTGTCTAATCCAGCGCCCCATCCAGCGTAATTTTTTATCAGGTGAACTGATTTTATACATATATATTTATATATATATTTTACTGCCCTTAGCACTAAAAGTGACTCACAGCCGTAGGGACCTTGTACATGTATCCAGTTCTTTTGTGCTGTTTGATGCTCTGGCGGGAATTCCCCTCAGACTGTGTCTGCCTTATTTTGAGCTCAGAACACGCTAGCTTGTGCCAGATTTCACCCCACTGTGCAAGGTCAGGAAACGTCTGCTTCCCTTAATCAGCACGGGTCCAAGTCTTAATTATTACCGGGAATTTTGCGGGGTTTTCATCATGCTCTGTGGGCACTGAATCACTTTCCATTCTGAAGCCACAGAGCCCTAATCCATAAATCAGTTTTCCGTAAATCCATGAATGAGATTTTTTTGTTTTTCTTTGTAGCAAAAGCCTGAAAACATATGTCATTAAAAACATGTTGTCATGTGTAAATTTTTGAGTGAAAGAGACAGTCATGCCTACACTTGTACACCAGTCAGTCATACCAAAGAACATTTCAACTCTCCTAGTGGTGTAGACTCTCCAGTGAAGCTGTTTTCCATACTGAGCTTGAAATTAGAACAGGACAGTCATATAAGAAAACTGCAGTTGCCAGAGTACAGCACTGTGGATTGGTGGTTTTGGAAGACTGTGGATTGATGTTTAGGGAGCTGTTTTTTTTTACCAGATAGTAGAGGGTTTGAATCTCAGATGGGCATTTGATGGTACTTAATCTAGATTATTTTAGTCATTTTTAGTCCTGCCTGTAAAATAAGTAAGCGTGACGTGAGCCTTTCCCAAATAAGATCTTTTGCTTATAAAACACATAACAAACCTTAACTTGGCTGGCTAACTGGTATTGCTTGCTAACAAGCACAAACATGTTTTGTCAGTTCTCTACTTCACCTTCATGTGCAATCAATCAAAATGCAAAGCAAGCAAGCCCAAGACTTCATTGACTAGTTTGCTTGCAAGGAAACCAGCAATGTTATCAACTTGCAAGTGATCAAGCAGGCCATGTTGCTAAAATAGCTTGAGGGCAACCTAACAAGTCAGCGTGTTACTGTCTTTGTACAAATATAAGACAGTATAGCCTATATGGACGCACCATGAAACCTACTGTTTAAATGTCGGCCTTACATCAGAAATATACTATGTGGACAAAAGTATTCGGACGCCTGACCATTACATTGTAATGACATCGTATTCAAATACATATACTTTAATATGGAGTCGGTCGCCCTTTTGCAGCTATAACAGCTTCCACTCTTCTTGGAAGGCTTTCCACAAGAATTTGGAGTGTTTCTGTGGGAATTTGTGCCCATTCATTCTGTAGGACATTTATGAGGTCAGGCACTGATGTTGGACGAGAAGGCCTGGCTCGCAATCTCCGTTCCAGTTCATTCCAAAGGTGCTTGATGGGGTTGAGGTCAGGGCTCTGTGCGGGCCAGTCAAGTTCTCCCACACTGAACTCATCAAACCATGTCTTTATAGTCCTTTATAGAAAATGATTTATTCTCACACAAGACCTGAGCTTTTTACGGTAAATAAAATTAAAATGCTGCAGTGTTAATCAACATGGCTATCATGGGATGCACAGCAAGGAACGTTCTTGGTTTTAATCTCTCTGTGGAGTTATGTGTATATGTTCATTTGCATGTACTAATGGCCAATCAAATGGTAGCTCTGTTGAATAAGCATATTTTACAGGTTGTTGTAGTATAGTAGTAGTCCAGTATACCAAAATCATAATACAGCCTGCGTTTGCACTTGGATCCTGGTAAGTTATTTCTTGCAGATTATTTTTGATTTGTTGTTTTTTTATTTTTGATAGCGTAATGTGGCGTAATGTAACAGCTGGAATTATAAGTATAGTGGACAGTGATTTGTGGCAACCAATTATTTGCTTGAACGCGCCCAACAGACAAATACATTTTAATGCACATTATTGTTAATTCAATCACACTTTCCACTGAAAGTAAAATACCATACAATTACCTTCGTTGAGCCTTGAAAAAGGACTGTTGGTGTGGGGCATGCTGTAGCATGAACGTGTCAGTTGTTGTTGAATTATCCAGCATAGATTTGATTTTCATTTCATTTCCGTTTTGCTTTATGGAGGAAGGCACAAGAATATTCAGGACATGAGCAGAAATGCCAGTGGCATACAGTGCTGGCCAAAAGTATTGGCACCCCTGCAATTCTGTCAGATAATGCTCAATTTCTCCCAGAAAATGATTGCAATTACAAATGTTTTGGTAGTAATATCTTCATTTATTTTGCTTGCAATGAAAAAACACAAAAGACAATGAAAAAAAAATTAAATCAATTATCATTTTACACAAAACTCCAAAAATGGACCGGACAAAAGTATTGGCACCCTCAGCCTAATACTTGGTAGCACAACCTTTGGACAAAATAACTGCGAACAACCGCTTCCGGTATCCATCAGTGAGTTTCTTACAATGCTCTGCTGGAATTTTAGACCATTCTTCTTTGGCAAACTGCTCCAGCTCCCTGAGATTTGAAGGGTGCCTTCTCCAAACTGCCATTTTCAGATCTCTCCACAAGTGTTCTATGGGATTCAGGTCTGGACTCATTGCTGGCCACTTTAGAAGTCTCCAGTGCTTTCCCTCAAACCATTTTCTAGTGCTTTTTGAAGTGTGCTTTGGGTCATTGTCCTGCTGGAAGACCCATGACCTCTGAGGGAGACCCAGCTTTCTCACACTGGGCCCTACATTACGCTGCAAAATTTGTTGGTAGTCTTCAAACTTCATAATGCCATGCACACGGTCAAGCAGTCCAGTGCCAGAGGCAGCAAAGCAACCCCAAAACATCAGGGAACCTCCGCCATGTTTGACTGTGGGGACCGTGTTCTTTTCTTTGAAGGCCTCGTTTTTTTTCCTGTAAACTCTATGTTGATGCCTTTTCCCAAAAAGCTCTACTTTTGTCTCATCTGACCAGAGAACATTCTTCCAAAATGTTTTTGGCTTTCTCAGGTAAGTTTTAGCAAACTCCAGCCTGGCTTTTTTATGTCTCTGGGTCAGAAGTGGAGTCTTCCTGGGTATCCTACCATAGAGTCCCTTTTCATTCAGACACCGACGGATAGTACGGGTTGACACTGTTGTACCCTCGGACTGCAGGACAGCTTGAACTTGTCTGGATGTTAGTCGAGGTTCTTTATCCACCATCCGCACAATCTTTCGTTGAAATCTCTCGTCAATTTTTCTTTTCCGTCCACATCTAGGGAGGTTAGCCACAGTGCCATGGGCTTTAAACCTATTGATGACACTGCGCACGGTAGACACAGGAACATTCAGGTCTTTGGAGATGGACTTGTAGCCTTGAGATTGCCCATGCTTCCTCACAATTTTGCTTCTCAAGTCCTCAGACAGTTCTTTGGTCTTCTTTCTTTTCTCCATACTCAATGTGGTACACACAAGGACACAGGACAGAGGTTGAGTCAACTTTAATCCATTTTAACTGGCTGCAAGTGTGATTTAGTGATTGCCACCACCTGTTATGTGTCACAGGTAAGTAACAGGTGCTGTTAATTACACAAATTAGAGAAGCATCACATGATTTTTCAAAGGGTGCCAATACTTTTGTCCGGCCCATTTTTGGAGTTTTGTGTAAATTGATACTTGATTTGACTTTTTTTTCTTTCTCTTTTGTGTTTTTTTTATTGCAAGCAAAATAAATGAAGATATTACTACCAAAACATTTGTAATTGCAATCATTTTCTGGGAGAAATTGAGCATTATCTGACAGAATTGCAGGGGTGCCAATACTTTTGGCCAGCACTGTATGTTTGATTTAACTTGCAGACTGCCTGCCCCATCACTGCAGATACGTGACACTTCCGTCATCCTCATTGCATTTGTACGAATATGTGCCAGACGTTGTTGTATATGATAGTGTCAATAAATATTGCAAAAATAAGAGAACAAATTCTCAGGAATTGACTTCATCACACATTAGTGATTACATTTCAGCCAGTAGAATTGATCGTCCAGCAGAATCACCATCTTCCTCTAAGGCTATGGATGTCACATTCTGACAAACAGAAAAAAAAGATCAGCTGCTTTTAACAGAGAGTTCAACAATATGACTAATGTGAATTGTGACTAATTGCGATTCATTTTCATGATTAGATAGGCTAATGTTCAATCATAAAAGGGCACTCTGTCAATACTTTAATTCTAGAGAAACATTTAATTGAAAAATAATTGCTTATCTGATCACAGTGCATTTTTTTTCTTTCAACAGAAAAGGATGACAAATTGGTGTTTCTGATATATGATATGATAAGTAAAAAAGTATAAAGACATTCAGTGATTGTCTCTGAATAAATATGTATGCAAAATACTAATATGGTAATTACTGAATTTCATATTCCAATTTTAAACACTTTACAAATAGTTGTTGCAAGTACTATGTCTGATCTCATGTTTTGATATCTAAGAAAACAGTTATTCCCAGTAATATTCTTGTACATGAATT
Source organism: Megalops cyprinoides (assembly GCF_013368585.1). Lineage (NCBI taxonomy): Eukaryota > Metazoa > Chordata > Actinopteri > Elopiformes > Megalopidae > Megalops > Megalops cyprinoides. Next base: position 56,777,086 of record NC_050583.1, read on the forward strand.
ATGGCACATCAACAATGAATCTTGGAAAAATTAGCTCAGACATTCCATTTACGAGGAAAATATTTTATTCAAATAACTTAAATAATTTAATAAACACATTAAGTGAAGTTATAAATAACAGCTTAAACAGTGTCAGAGCTGTGTTGTGCGTTTTTACCTTTTAATATAAAAGAAAATGAATCCAAGTGTTTGCACATAATATACCTCTGTAACAGTTCTGCAACAATTAAAGTATCTCTCACAGTGATAATTAAAACAAATACAGAAAACAGGACAGAGTTACTGATAGCTGGAGACAACAGACCTTTATGCTGTTTATAATACTAAAATTCATATTGGATTTCCGATATGCCTTGGTGTGGCTGTTCAGCCAAAGTGCAAGGTGCCAAAGAGCTGGCCCATTGGGTGAAGGAAGAGAACAGTACAGTTACTACCAGCAGTGACTTGCTATAACATGCAGTTCATTGCTATAACCTTCATATCACAGTCCCGATTTGCCTCGGCGCTGCTGCTCACTCGGAGTGCAGTGTGCCAAACAGCCTGTCCCAATGGGTGAAGTAGGGGGCGTAGTTGGTCTTGAACTTCAGGTGGTGTAGGTCATGATGCGGCGCACCTCCAAACAGTCCAAAGGGCACCAGCCTGTGGGTAGACCAGGGGAAGTCGTAGCCCGAGTGGTCCTCCACGGACAGCCAGATGTTCACAATGAAGAAGAGCATCTCCGTCATGGGGTGGCAGCCCAGTAGCATGGGGTTTACCGCGGCGAAGAAGCCCAGGGACAGCGTCTCCCAGGCTCCCGAGTACTCGGTGGTCAGGGCGAACGTGGACGTGTACTTGTGGTGGACCTTGTGGAAGGTCTGGTACAGCCAAGGCACCTTGTGGTGCAGCAGGTGCCAGATAAAATACTGGAAGTCGAAGAGCAGGAGGCAGGCGGCAATGTCCCATACCAGGCGGAAGAGCCCCGGAGCCTGAGCAGGGTAGCTGACAGGCCTCCAGTACCAGTGCAGTACCGTCAGAGGGAAAATATACACAACGTGGTTGTAGAGGGACTGCGCCAGGCAGTTCCACAGCATGCTCCAGGTAACATGACTCTTCTGCTGTATTCTGTATTTCCTCACCAGTTCCACTCTGGAAGAAAGGAGGTCCAGCACCACGAAAGGCAGACAGAAGCTCAGGTAGACGGTGAGGGAAAACAGCACAGGGAAAAAAGGCGACCGCATGTATGCCTCTTGTGCTCGGATAAAGTCCCAGACGCTCTGCAGGGCCATGGTGTTGCTGTGAAATGTGAGTGAAGCATGCAGGTCTCGCTGTTATAGTGAGCCTGGCTGCTTCCTCTCTCGTGCGCACTCACTGCCCGCCCACACGGAGACCCATGTAAGGACTTCCTCTGTGGATTTTCCAAAGGAATGTTCATCTGACTGTAACCCTACCTTTGTATAAAGCACTCTACTCAGTAAGCTCAATTTAATATGTGAAAATGCCTTCTTATAATGGTAAGGGAGTAATGCAAAAATCAAATGTATCAAGATCGCGTGGAGTACATGAAAGCATGAAATCAAGTCATTGATTATGAACGTAGTCTGACCTAAATCCAATGCACAGACTATGCATGACATTAGATTCTCCTGTTTTAAATAATAAGGAAGCAATCCATATTAAACTTAGGAATTTATTTCATTTATTCAAAGTCATGTTGAGAGAAAATACTTTATATTGTGTAATCTCCTCAGGAAGTATTAAAAGTTAAACAATAAAAAAGCTGTTAAGGAATGCAGTGATTATGTATTTGTATGTTGAATTAAATTTTGGAACTGCTCAGGAAAGTAACACGGTTAGGCAAATATTTTCACATGGTAGTTATCTTATAAAGAACCGATCACAGTTCACTTTGAAGTGAACCTGAGTGAAAGATAACTTTGTTCTCACTGGGGAAAGGGAGTTTATTTCAGCATGACAGTGATCTCATTTTCCTTACATCATTCAAACACTGCACTCTGACTAAATGGACAAGGTGGCTACTGATGAAGTATGAGCAGATATTTGAGGCCTTTTTCCTCAATCAAAAAAAGTTTTATGTATAGCATTGTTAAACAGGGGTACTATATAACAATTAGTTGAAATACAGAAACACAGGGAGAGCAGCTATTTAGTTGTAGTCCTATGTTACATTACATTGTCAATTAGATGCTCTTATCCAGAGCAACTTACAGTCTGCAATTTTGACATGTTACCCATGTAACAGTACCCCAGCGGGGAAGCGAACCAGGCTAGAAGCCCTGCTCCTCACCACTACATTACACTGCCACTCAGTGCTGTATTAGCACTTCACACTGAGCATTGCAATTATAAAAATGAAAGTACAGATAACACTAAGGTCACTGTTATACAGGGCCTCCGCTATGGCGGTAATTAGGGGTGCATTGCACCCCCAGATGGACCTCAGTGCACCCCCAGTTGTGTCCTTACATCCCGATGTCTACATAGTATTTTATGCTTTATTTTAGTTTTTTAAGACATGATGTTTTGTCAGGAAAAAACACAGACTGAACATTACACTTCTACAATACAGGAATACAGAAACAAGTTTTGATACAGGAGCATATGTTTTAGTTATAAATTCACTTTGGAAGGACACATTTGAGGTTGTCTGAAGATGGACTAAGCAACTCTTGAATGCTTTTCTGATTGTTAGGAAAGTTCTCCACCTTGTGGACAAAACAGGTGGGTCTTAGAGTTTACTGTTGATTTTTATTCCTGTCTCTGATTCTGTCTGTGTCAGCACTTGTAGCAGTAGGTGTATTTGATATATTTTATTTTGTTGAAAAAAAGCCTCATATGTCCAAAACACACTGCAATGGTCTGCAATGATCAGTTTTGAAGTACTTCATTTTTATTGTTATCGCACAAAATAGCAGAGGTTTAGTAATGAACAAATCACACTGTGAACAGACTTCACCTGAATTTACAATTTTAACTGTATTTACCTATTTTTGTTACGCTATCTTTTTGTTATTTACTGGTATTTACTAACTTATTCTGCTAGAATGTCCCATGTTTTTTTTTTTGTTATTCACATTTTTGCATTTTCCCCCATTTCACTCAACATTAGTTGTCACCAGTTATGCATTTAGGCTCACCACTTCCACAGTGGCATCCACTGACTGTAGGAGTGTGAGGCGAGCCACGTGTAATCCTCCTATACATATGCACACTTACTGTGTCTATCTTTCACACTACAATGCACCAGAAGGCAAATGAGAAGAGGGCAGCTGCATCCTCTTGACACTATGTGAGTAACTCAGGTGCCCACGTGACTCCCAGAGTGTCGAGGGCGGATCAACAAGGGGACCAAGGCACCCTTATCCTTGGCAGAGTGAAGCCAGTCTCACTAAGCCTCAAAAAGAGCTGGTGGCCTTTCAAATTCCTCAATGTATCTGGCCTTGTCTGCCAAGGACCCACTGTCATCTGTCCCCCACAGGTTCATCAACAACTACTCAGATGAACTCTGCTCATGGTAACAGTGATTTTAACTTGGATGTAGAGCACTCCTGCAAGTTAATGAAAGGCGAGTCCTTAGAGATGTACATCGCTGTGGGGGAAACAGCGTTCATCCCTGACTTAAAATACAGTAGTGCAGGTTGGCATTTCTGCCCTGAAAGTCCCTGGAAGATCAGCTATGTGCTCACCACCCCTGTCTCAAGCACCAGACTGGACTAATCGTAAGGAGGGGGTCAACAAAGCCCATCCTTCTTCCAGTCAGTTTTAAAGAAATTTAAAAACAGGCTTTCATGCAAATCACAATGCCTTACCGCATTTGATTATGGTGCTCAATGACCTTCCATTCAGTGTTGACTTTAGTGTGCATCTAATGTTATTCTTTTAAGTCTGAATCCAAATTTTGATACTAATGAGTGCAACAGGTCATCTTGGAAAATGGGTTGGTCTACCTAATACAGTATTAAGAGACTTTAAGCCTCATTTCAGCAAAATACATGTAGAATAATGCGTGAAATGTGTTCTAGTCAGTTACGTCATCACGTGAACGTGTGGCTCCCCCGCTGGCCTGTGGGTACTGAGTACTGGACACTGAATGTTAGCCAGCACTTGAGCTGTTAAATACAAATTCATAAATAAGGCCTCTGAACAAATTATTCTACATGGTGTCAGAAGTAAAGAGTTTATTTCGTATTCTACATAGTTAGGTAAGTATTTACTTGAGTTAGACCGTGAACATCGTTTGAGAGAAATTGGCTGTGCCCTGTGAACACAAGAGAGGAGAACATGGCTGATGGATTTCATCGACCGGATCCGCTAGTATTTGACGACAAAATTGTGGAGAACTGGCAAGTATTTGAACAAGAATATGACATTTTCATAGCTGCTGCCCACAGTGACAAGCCAGATCGAACAAAAGCCTACATACTCCTCAATCTAGCAGGAAGCGAGGCAATCGAGAGAGAAAGGACTTTCAGTTATGCTCCAGCTCTGATGAATGACGAGGGCGATGTAATCCGTCCAGCAGAATCACGGGAAGATCTGGAGTGCCTGAAACGGAAGTTCAGAGAGATTTGCAGTCCTCAAACAAATATTATAATGGAGAGGCATTCTTTCAACACGAGAAACCAAAAGCCTGGTGAGACCATCGAATCATATTTAAATGCACTTAGGAACAAGGCAAAAACGTGTGACTTTGGAGCGCTACAAGATGATTTAATCAGAGACAGGCTTGTTTGTGGCATTAGCTCTGACAGTGTAAGAAAGATACTGTTAAGAGAATGTGACTTAATGTTAGCAAAAGCTATCAAAATCTGTCAAATCAACGAGCTAACTGAACAGCGCACCAGAACACTAACAGCAGCGCCGCGCAGCTCATCTCTGAGCGCTGATGAGGCGCGCCATAACAAGAAGGCGCCCAAGTCTGGTACCAGCAAGCAACAGAAAGACCTAGCTGCTGTAAATCAGACAGCCCACACAAACTCAGACAGCAGCAGTGAGGAGTCGGAGTCATTTGACATAGATGGACTGTCACTAGATTGTAGTGAAATAAATCCACTGAGTGCAAATGACATGAACAACAAAGATGAATTGCACTGCCGCGTAACAGTCAACGGCAAGGCACTTGAACTGAAAGTTGACACTGGCGCAAAGTGCAGTGTCATTTCAGCTGATGCACTGAAGCGGGTGAGAAATGGAGAAAAAATCAACAAAAACATGAGGGTGAAGCTCGTGGCATATGGAGGCACAGTGATGAACACTGAAGGAACTGTATTGCTGGAGTGTCAATCAGACAACCACAGATTCTACACCTTACAATTCCATGTGGTAAAAGGAAATGTCCAACCTCTACTAGAGCTGCCTGACTGTTTGAAAATGAACCTAATAACTCTGAAAAATGAGGTTTTTCAAGTAGACTGTCAAGAAAGACAAAATTCACCCCACAAGTGGTTCAAAGACTATGCTGACTTGTTCAATGATGAGCTGGGCTCACTTCCAGTAACATACCACATGAAACTGGATCCAAACATCACTCCTGTTATCCGCCTACCTCGTCGCATTCCGGTAGCTATGATGGACAAAGTGAAAATGGAGTTAGAGAACATGGTGAGACAAGGGGTCATAACACCCATCTCAGAGCCAACAGAATGGGTCTCCTCAATGGTAGCCACATACAACAGAAAAGACACTGACAAAATCCGTGTTTGCATTGACCCAAGAGATTTAAATCAAGCAATAATGCGCCCCCATCACCCCATGCGTACTGTTGAGGAGGTGGCCACGCAAATGTCAGGTCCAACTGTGTTTTCAGTGCTAGATGCCAAGAGCTCATTTTGGCAAATCAAATTGGACCAAGATTCCTCATCCCGCACCACTTTCGCCACTCCATTTGGGCGATATCGCTACTCGAGAATGCCATATGGTATCAGTGCGGCATCAGAGGCATTTCAGAGATCCATGGAGCAGATATTCGCGGGCCTCCCATGTGCCATAATTGTTGATGACATCATTGTTGGTGGAAGAGACCTCAAGGAGCATGACAAAAACCTGCGGAAAGTGCTAGACAGGGCACATAAAGTCAAGCTGAGGCTGAATCCACAGAAATGCAAATTCCAACTGAAGGAAGTACGCTACGTTGGACACATTTTCACCAAACATGGGCTGAAACCGGATCCAGCAAAGATTCAGGCAATAACAGACATCCTGCCACCTGAGGATAAAGCTGCACTGCAACGTTTCCTTGGCATGATAAACTATCTTGCCAAGTTCATTCCCAACCACAGCAACATTGCAGCACCTCTCCATCAGCTCCTGCACAATGACGTAGCATGGACCTGGACAGAACACCAACAAAATGCATTCGACATACTGAAGAAATGCGTGACGTCACCACCTGTGCTGAGGTACTACGATGTGCACAAACCCATCATTCTCACGCGTGATGCTTCACAGTATGGCCTTGGCTGTGCGTGTTTCCAGGACGGCAGTCCTGTGGCTTACGCCTCCCGTACCTGAAATCACTGAAACAGAGAAGAGGTATGCACAAATTGAAAAAGAGCTGCTTGCTGTAGTGTTTGCTTGCTTCAAATTCTATGGTTACATATACGGAAAACCAGTGGTCATCGAGACGGACCATCAACCCCTGATCTCAATCCTGAAAAAGCCTCTTCACACAGCACCGGCATGCCTACAACACATGATGCTGAAGCTTCACAAGTTCAATCTGACGCTGGTCTACAAGAAAGGAAAGGAGCTGCACCTGGCAGACACGTTGTCACGTGCACCAAGGGAGAGTACAGCACAACACCTCACAGAGCAGGAGGACTTTGAAGTGATGACTGTACAGCACATCTCATCCAGTCTGTGAGATGAACTCCGTGACCACACTTTAGAAGATGCTTCTTTGCAGATCTTGTGCAACATCATCAGACACGGATGGCCAGATTTCGAGATGAGCTCTCCATAGAAGATGGAATCATAATGAACAGTAATTCCACAAACGCTGCACAAAGAATGCCTTATGCTACACAAAGGACATCCAGGTGCAGAGGCAACCAAACGACGAGCATGCAATGTGGTATTTTGGACAACAATGACAGAAGACATTGACAGCTTTGTACAATCATGTAGCACCTGTAACGCCTTGAAACCACATCAACAAAAGGAGCCGTTACAGCTACATGAGGTCCCAGAACTACCATGGCCAACAGTGGCAACAGATCTGTTTGAATGGAACGGTCGTCACTACCTTGTGTTAGTAGACTCCTAATCAAGATGGTTTGAGCTTGATCCACTCAAGAAAATCACATCACAGTGTGTAATTAACAAGCTGAAATGGCATTTCTCTGTTCATGGAATTCCCCACAAGTTGTTGTCTGATTGTGGCACACAGTTCATGAGTCAGACTTTTCGGGACTTCGCCAAAGATAGGGACTTCACTCACGTCACCAGCAGCCTAGAGTACCATCAAGCAAATGGGTTGGCAGAGAGAGCAGTGTGAAGTGCAAAGCGCCTGCTTGAAACATGTAAAAGAGATGGAACCGACATGTTCCTGAATCTGCTGAACATCAGGAATGTGCCACGAGACACCACACTGGGCTCACCTGCACAACGATTGATGTCCAGGGTAACGCGCACCAACATGCCTGCAAGCAAACATCTACTCAAGCCGAAGCCAATGAACTCCGGGACAATCCACACCCGTCTGTCAAAGAAGAGAAAAGGACAGAAAAGATTCTACAATCGTGGCAGCCGGTCACTCACTCCACTGTTCAACTCCCAGGTAGTCCGTCTGCAAAGAGAGAAAGGACATGACAGAATAGGCATTGTCAAAAGTCTTACCTGGTCGAGGCAGAGAGTACCGCAGGAACCGGCAACACCTGCTGCCTGTGGCAGAACCACTGCCACTGCCTACAGAAAATGATCTGTCATCATCGGCAAATCCACAACCTGTAAATGAAAACATCCAGAGTATACCCAGCGTCGCAGCATCCCCGGAGGGACAGCCCCCCCACACACTGAACACTCACCTTGCCACTCCAGAGAGCCCCCCCCCCCCCCCCGTTCCAGATATGGCAGAATCCTGAAGCCTAACCCCAAATACAATACCTGCAATACCTGATCAAACAGCAGACTTCTTCAAATTATGTGTTTGTGTAAAAAAAAAAAAAAAAGAATATATCCATGTTCATGTAGTACATGTAATACATGTCATGTTGTATGATGTGTGAATGTTTACGTTGTTTTTGCAGTACAGAAAGAGAAGTTACACAGTCTGATAAATGGGTGGTTACACAAAGACAAACTTTCCGTTTTGCTTTATGGAGGAAGGCACAAGAATATTCAGGACATGAGCAGAAATGCCAGTGGCATATGTTTGATTTAACTTGCAGACTGCCTGCCCCATCACTGCAGATACGTGACACTTCCGTCATCCTCATTGCATTTGTACGAATATGTGCCAGACGTTGTTGTATATGATAGTGTCAATAAATATTGCAAAAATAAGAGAACAAATTCTCAGGAATTGACTTCATCACACATTAGAGATTACATTTTAGCCAGTAGAACTGATCGTATGATGTCCAGCAGAATCACCATCTTCCTCTAAGGCTATGGATGTCACATTCTGACAAACAGAAAAAAAAGATCAGCTGCTTTTAACAGAGAGTTCAACAATATGACTAATGTGAATTGTGACTAATTGTGATTCATTTTCATGATTAGATAGGCTAATGTTCAATCATAAAAGGGCACTCTGTCAATACTTTAATTCTAGAGAAACATTTAATTGAAAAATACAGTGCTGGCCAAAAGTATTGGCACCCCTGCAATTCTGTCAGATAATGCTCAATTTCTCCCAGAAAATGATTGCAATTACAAATGTTTTGGTAGTAATATCTTCATTTATTTTGCTTGCAATGAAAAAACACAAAAGACAATGAAAAAAAAATTAAATCAATTATCATTTTACACAAAACTCCAAAAATGGACCGGACAAAAGTATTGGCACCCTCAGCCTAATACTTGGTAGCACAACCTTTGGACAAAATAACTGCGAACAACCGCTTCCGGTATCCATCAGTGAGTTTCTTACAATGCTCTGCTGGAATTTTAGACCATTCTTCTTTGGCAAACTGCTCCAGCTCCCTGAGATTTGAAGGGTGCCTTCTCCAAACTGCCATTTTCAGATCTCTCCACAAGTGTTCTATGGGATTCAGGTCTGGACTCATTGCTGGCCACTTTAGAAGTCTCCAGTGCTTTCCCTCAAACCATTTTCTAGTGCTTTTTGAAGTGTGCTTTGGGTCATTGTCCTGCTGGAAGACCCATGACCTCTGAGGGAGACCCAGCTTTCTCACACTGGGCCCTACATTACGCTGCAAAATTTGTTGGTAGTCTTCAAACTTCATAATGCCATGCACACGGTCAAGCAGTCCAGTGCCAGAGGCAGCAAAGCAACCCCAAAACATCAGGGAACCTCCGCCATGTTTGACTGTGGGGACCGTGTTCTTTTCTTTGAAGGCCTCGTTTTTTTTCCTGTAAACTCTATGTTGATGCCTTTTCCCAAAAAGCTCTACTTTTGTCTCATCTGACCAGAGAACATTCTTCCAAAATGTTTTTGGCTTTCTCAGGTAAGTTTTAGCAAACTCCAGCCTGGCTTTTTTATGTCTCTGGGTCAGAAGTGGAGTCTTCCTGGGTATCCTACCATAGAGTCCCTTTTCATTCAGACACCGACGGATAGTACGGGTTGACACTGTTGTACCCTCGGACTGCAGGACAGCTTGAACTTGTCTGGATGTTAGTCGAGGTTCTTTATCCACCATCCGCACAATCTTTCGTTGAAATCTCTCGTCAATTTTTCTTTTCCGTCCACATCTAGGGAGGTTAGCCACAGTGCCATGGGCTTTAAACCTATTGATGACACTGCGCACGGTAGACACAGGAACATTCAGGTCTTTGGAGATGGACTTGTAGCCTTGAGATTGCCCATGCTTCCTCACAATTTTGCTTCTCAAGTCCTCAGACAGTTCTTTGGTCTTCTTTCTTTTCTCCATACTCAATGTGGTACACACAAGGACACAGGACAGAGGTTGAGTCAACTTTAATCCATTTTAACTGGCTGCAAGTGTGATTTAGTGATTGCCACCACCTGTTATGTGTCACAGGTAAGTAACAGGTGCTGTTAATTACACAAATTAGAGAAGCATCACATGATTTTTCAAAGGGTGCCAATACTTTTGTCCGGCCCATTTTTGGAGTTTTGTGTAAATTGATACTTGATTTGACTTTTTTTTCTTTCTCTTTTGTGTTTTTTTATTGCAAGCAAAATAAATGAAGATATTACTACCAAAACATTTGTAATTGCAATCATTTTCTGGGAGAAATTGAGCATTATCTGACAGAATTGCAGGGGTGCCAATACTTTTGGCCAGCACTGTAATTGCTTATCTGATCACAGTGCATTTTTTTTCTTTCAACAGAAAAGGATAACAAATTGGTATTTATGATATATGATATGATAAGTAAAAAAGTATAAAGACATTCAGTGATTGTCTCTGAATAAATATGTATGCAAAATACTAATATGGTAATTACTGAATTTCATATTCCAATTTTAAACATTTCACAAATAGTTGTTGCAAGTACTATGTCTGATCCCATGTTTTGATATCTAAGAAAACAGTTATTCCCAGTAATATTCTTGTACATGAATTATGGCACATCAACAATAAATCTTGGAAAAATTAGCTCAGACATTCCATTTATGAGCAAAATATTTTATTCAAATAACTTAAATAATTTAATAAACACATTAAGTGAAGTTATAAATAACAGCTTAAACAGTGTCAGAGCTGTGTTGTGCGTTTTTACCTTTTAATATAAAAGAAAATGAATCCAAGTGTTTGCACATAATATACCTCTGTAACAGTTCTGCAACAATTAAAGTATCTCTCACAGTGATAATTAAAACAAATACAGAAAACAGGACAGAGTTACTGATAGCTGGAGACAACAGACCTTAATGCTGTTTATAATACTAAAATTCATATTGGATTTCCGATATGCCTCGGTGTGGCTGTTCAGCCAAAGTGCAAGGTGCCAAAGAGCTGGCCCATTGGGTGAAGGAAGAGAACAGTACAGTTACTGCCAGCAGTGACTTGCTATAACATGCAGTTCATTGCTATAACCTTCATATCACAGTCCCGATTTGCCTCGGCGCTGCTGCTCACTCGGAGTGCAGTGTGCCAAACAGCCTGTCCCAATGGGTGAAGTAGGGGGCGTAGTTGGTCTTGAACTTCAGGTGGTGTAGGTCATGATGCGGCGCACCTCCAAACAGTCCAAAGGGTACCAGCCTGTGGGTAGACCAGGGGAAGTCGTAGCCCGAGTGGTCCTCCACGGACAGCCAGATGTTCACAATGAAGAAGAGCATCTCCGTCATGGGATGGCAGCCCAGTAGCATGGGGTTTACCGCGGCGAAGAAGCCCAGGGACAGCGTCTCCCAGGCTCCTGAGTACTCGGTGGTCAGGGCGAACGTGGACGTGTACTTGTGGTGGACCTTGTGGAAGGTCTGGTACAGCCAGGGCACCTTGTGGTGCAGCAGGTGCCAGATAAAATACTGGAAGTCGAAGAGCAGGAGGCAGGCGGCAATGTCCCATACCAGTTGGAAGAGCCCCGGAGCCTGAGCAGGGTAGCTGACAGGCCTCCAGTACCAGTGCAGCACCGTCAGAGGGAAAATATACACAACGTGGTTGTAGAGGGACTGCGCCAGGCAGTTCCACAGCATGCTCCAGGTAACATGACTCTTCTGCTGTATTCTGTATTTCCTCACCAGTTCCACTCTGGAAGAAAGGAGGTCCAGCACCACGAAAGGCAGACAGAAGCTCAGGTAGACGGTGAGGGAAAACAGCACAGGGAAAAAAGGCGACCGCATGTATGCCTCTTGTGCTCGGATAAAGTCCCAGACGCTCTGCAGGGCCATGGTGTTGCTGTGAAATGTGAGTGAAGCATGCAGGTCTCGCTGTTATAGTGAGCCTGGCTGCTTCCTCTCTCGTGCGCACTCACTGCCCGCCCACACGGAGACCCATGTGGATTTTCCAAAGGAATGTTCATCTGACTGTAACCCTACCTTTGTATAAAGCACTCTACTCAGTAAGCTCAATTTAATATGTGAAAATGCCTTCTTATAATGGTAAGGGAGTAATGCAAAAATCAAATCTTTCAAGATCACGTGGAGTACATGAAAGCATGAAATCAAGTCATTGATTATGAACGTAGTCTGACCTAAATCCAATGCACAGACTATGCATGACATTAGATTCTCCTGTTTTAAATAATAAGGAAGCAATCCATATTAAACATAGGAATTTATTTCATTTATTCAAAGTCATGTTGAGAGAAAATACTTTATATTGTGTAATCTCCTCAGGAAGTATTAAAAGTTAAACAATAAAAAAGCTGTTAAGGAATGCAGTGATTATGTGTTTGTATGTTGAATTAAATTTTGGAACTGCTCAGGAAAGTAACACGGTTAGGCAAATATTTTCACATGGTAGTTATCTTATAAAGAACCGATCACAGTTCACTTTGAAGTGAACCTGAGTGAAAGATAACTTTGCTCTCACTGGGGAAAGGGAGTTTACTTCAGCATGACTGTGATCTCATTTTCCTTACATCATTCAAACACAACAAACACTAATGAGTGGAACAGGTCATCTTAGTCTATCTAACACAGTATTAAGAGACTGTAAAGCTTCATTTCAGCAAAATACAGTTCTCTGTTGCCTTGGGAGATTTTGCATTCTACATCTCAAAAGGTTTAGGGCCAAGGAGATGCCTCCTTGGCCCTAAAATTACTATACATGCCTCCACTTCACATAACTATGAGGAAATAGAATGTGAACCTCCAGTTATGTTGAAGATACGACACTATACTGATCCATGTTACCTGGTGATGAAAGCACAGTCAACTCCCTGAAGAACTGTCTACAGATATTTAAGTGTGGATTTCAGAACACCTTCCCTAGCCGAATCATGATGAACCAGATATTCTAGTTATTGGCTCTAAACAGAAAGACAAATGATTTAGGCAGTAAATGTGATGTGAAAAAATCTGTGAAAATCTGTTTTAGATGCTGATTTCAACTATCAGGTCCATGTAAAGAAGTCTCACTAACAAGGCCTTTTTTCATTCAGGAAAGAAATAGGGTACTTCTCACACATGCTGATGCAGAGAGGTTCGTTCATACTTTTAATAAAACCAAACTAAACCATTATTATGCACAGCTTTCTAGCTGTCTGTCTAGTCAAAAAAATTCAAGGCTGCCATTGGCACAGAACGTTGCAGCCAGGATGTTCATCAGAATTTAACAGAGAATCCACTTTATCTTTGTGCCCTGGCCCAGATTAAAACTTTGCAGCACCCCTGTACATCACGACTCAACACTGCCCCCCCACTAAGAACAATGTACATTACCTAGTATCCGAGTGTGCCGTGCTGAATTCATTTACCCACCTAGCAAACTCTAAAAGACAACTGATGGCCCATTCAATCATTGCTGAACTCACCTCTCATCAGTTCACTGCTTTGACGTAGCCGTTACCCAAATAAGGGTAAAGAAAGACATGTACAGACTGTCAGCCTGCACACTACCTATATACTGATATCTAACACCTATATAACTTACATGAGCTAGTCGTAAATTATTGGGGAAATTCTTTTTTTAACATTTTTCCTCGTCTGAGTGCCCCCAACCCTCCAGTTCACCCTAGTGGTTTTTTCCCCACACAGGTTACCCCAATGGTAGAGCCATCAGCTGCCTGTGAGTTTCAGAATTGTTTTCAAGACCCTTTTATTGGTTTTCAAAGCACAGAACATTTTAGCACATCAACACGTAACAGATCTGTTAATTGATCACTAGCTGAAAATACAGTTTTTAAATATTACTTGTGCATTACTTTTGGTTTTATTTCCTTTCACAATGTGTTTGTATTTACATTACATTATTACTATTTAGCAGACGCTTTTATCCAGAGCGACTTTCATAAGTTGTATCCATTTATTGCGCTGGATATTTAATTCCAACTGTGGGTTAAGTACCTTGCCCAAGGGTATAACAACAGTGCCCTAGCGGGGATGCCAGCAAGTTTTTTGTTACCAGCCTTGTTGAGTACCACTGCGCAACACTGCTGCCATCTGCTGCCTTTTTGTATTAACTGTTTTTTTTTTTTTTTTTTGTCTTCATTTTACTGTTTCTTAAATGGTTTGTTTTTAATATATAAGTATATATTAAATAATATTGTAAAATATTATATTTAATATAAACGTAGTTTTATCTGACTACATTCCAAATTTTGTATCTTATTCCATCACTCTTTGGTAATACTTTATGAAACACTTGCAAAATGTGTGAAAAGTGAAATATAAATAGACATTCATCTTCTTATTATTATAATTATTATTCGGCCTGTAGAGGTTCAGCGACACCAACCATGTAAGGATAAGCTTGCTATTTAGTGCGACCTTAAATTTTTGATGGTACATAAATAAAAACGGTTTCGATTCCTTCGATTCCCTTACTCACTCCCCGTCGACGTTTAGCTACTTCGTGAGAAAGAAAACTGGCAGCAGTAAAGTTTTAACTTTCGGTTTCGTTTCTTGCAAACTGGGTATTAAACGTAAGCGACGTAGAACTCCATGTTATAGACCAACCTCCCTGGTATCATGAGGTAAGGAAACGCTTGTTGTCTGTATATTAATATGACAATTTTCTAAGCATTTATCGACTACAGAGATGTTAATTCTGATATTTAAAGGATTTGTTTTCAGTAAGGAATAATGGGATTTAAGCAGGTCTACCTTCTCTCGTATAAAGTCTTCCTCCTAGTGTTAACCCGTGATTATGTGTCCTCTCACAATAATCACTCCCCTTCGAAACGTTTACGCGTTCTTTTCTACACATTATCTCTTAGGGGGAAACCAAATACTATTGTAAAAACTTGACGAAACATTTCATGAGATTAACCAACCGAAAATTCTCAGCACAAACGTTGGGCACGTGTGATGGCATGCAGTCATGAAAGATTTTAGTAAATTCAACCTACTTTTGCAATCAGTTGCTTCAGATTTTTTCATTATTTAACACAGCTGCATGCCGTTTATACAGTATTATTTAAGTGGACAGTCTGAGACTTAATTGCTGGAAAAACCTTCAGCTGTCCAGTGTGCTCATGTGAAATTATTATTTCTACGACTTTGCCTATTGACTAATTTGTGGGGTTTTGCAGTGTTTCTGACAAAGCTGACTTGGAAGCTAAGCTGAGGAAGCTGGAGTGTCCCTTCACATGGGATATAAACAAAGCTGACATAAATGATCTGGACAATATCCCTGAAAAACTCCTGGATCGAGTCAAGTTCTGCCCCCGCAAAAATCACGCCACATATCTTAATATCTTAGCTTTCATAAGCCATCTGAATGGAAACAACGAGAGTGCTCTTGAGTTCCTCCTTAGGGCGGAGACTCTGTTAAAGGCGGATGGGAAGGCTGAAACAGAATTTATGGTGACCTATGGTAACCTGGCATGGGTTCACTACCAGTTGGGGAACCTTAGTGATGTGGAGACCTACTTTGGCAAACTGGAGAAGATCTGCAAGGGCATCCCAGGCTCCTTGCTGTATTCTTGCTGCCTGCCTGTGATTCACGGTGAGAAAGCTTGGACGTTTTTGAGGCTCGGCGCCACGTTTTACGAGAGAGCAAAGGCCAGTTTCGAAAAGGCTCTTGAAGGGGATCCAGACAATGTGTCCTTCAATGTGGGCTACGCAGTCGTTCTGTACCGGCTGGAGGGCATGGCTCGAGATAAAAGAGTGAGGCCCGAGGCAAGTGAAGCGGTTGCACAGCTGCGGAAGACATTGCTCTTAGATCCCGCTGATGCAGAAGCCATGGTGCTCCTGGCTCTGAAACTTCAGAACAGCAGGAAACATGAGTCCATGACACTCATCAAAGATGCCCTCCAACTGTCTCCCTGTGTGCCCCAAGTGACACGGTACGTGGCGAAATATTTCAGAGCAGAGGGGTCTGTTGATGTGTCGCTGGATATTCTCAGGAGGGCGGTGCAGCTGACCCCAACCTCATCCTTCCTGCATCACCAGATCGGCCTCTGCCTCAAACAGCAGCTCGCACGCATGTTTCAGACGAAGAGAGAGGCGGGGCGTATCCCGGCGACGCTCAAGCGGGCCAAGGCCGCGGAGTGCATACATCACTTCAGCAAGGCGGTGGAGCTGAAGCCCACCAACATCCACGCTCAGGTCAACCTGGCCGAGGCGTACGGGGAGAACCACCAGCTGGGTGAGGCAGAGAAGATCTTCACCGACCTGCTCCAGGACGACTCCCTCCGGGACTCAGACAAGCAGCACTGTCACACGAGCTACGGCACGTTTCTGCTTTACAAGAGGAAAGCGGAGGATCGCGCCATTGCCGAGTTCAAAACTGCATACCGGATGCAGATACAGAGCCTGGACAGGAAGCAGGCGGGCAAAAAGCTGAGGCAGATAGCGGAGAGGAGACTGAACACCAAGCAAAGGGTTGGAGAAGCATTTGAAATCCTGGCGTTCCTGAGCACTGAAGACAAGCAGGAGAGGCAGGCTGAAGAGTACACCAGGAGAGCCAGGCAGTACTTTGCTGAGATGGGTGACCTCCCTGCTGCCTTTGAAAAGGGAATGAAGCTCAAATAGTGACAGATAATCAGTGTAAATATACCACTATTAATAATACTGTACTCTTTTGAACAGCAGCGAAAACTTTGGCCTGCTAATACTATTATTTAGTTTGTAATAAAAATGAGTACAAAATAGGTTCAGTTCTGTAAACATGTTGTTAGTATTAACATACTGTATACTGTTATTTTACGAATATTCATGTTAATACTTACAGTGCTGAAAGTATGATTAGATGTCACCGCTTAAGTAGCCTCAATGATATTATCCTTCGTGTGTGAACAGATTTAAGTGCAACTGTGTCTGTGTGATATTGATTTCTCCATTAAAATGAATGCAATTAAAATGCAACAATGTGTTTCTGTTGCTGGCATTGAAATACTTTATTGCATAATTATTATCCAAATAGTCAAATTCACCCTTTAAAATGGCTTGACTGAGATAAAGCCAAAATGATTTCACTCAAAATTATCTAGACAAGGTCAAAACTAATATAACCAGATATCAGTATCTTAGAATAGTGTGTAAGAAAGGATTGACACATATTGTCAGGATGGCAGAAACAATACTCTACTGCATCTGTATTTCTTGCATACTGTTTGTACTGCCTGATGCAAGAAATAAAGGTACTGCTCACTTGAGTTGTTTTAATACTAAAGCAGTTAATGCACTGCATATTGTCTGTGAGCAGCTGTATTTCATTTATATACTTTCAGCTCTGCATGTTTACAGTTTTTGTAATTTGTCCATTTCAGTGAAACATTTGGAAGGAAAAATGACTTGTGCAACACGTGGTCTCAGGTTCTTCATGGTCTGAATACAGTGTGAGAAAGAAATGCAACGTGAAAAAAAATCAAACACGTAAACAAACCAAACACCTGGAGGTCAGAGGCACTGATAAGAGGCAGACTTGCAGTGCAGGGTGGGAACTGAGCTTGTGGCTCAGACTTGCAAGGTTAATTCCATTGTGGGGTGCTGCTGTTATACTTTTGAGAAAGTCATTAAGTTTGAGTATCTCAGGCACAGGACTATGTGTCAGCACTGTAAGTCGCCATGCCTAAGGCAATATGGAAGACAAACATACATAACAAATGACCATCCTAGCAAGTTCTGTGGATAGGTCAATTTTTCTTCTGAAGAGGGCGCTGAAACAGGCACCAAATTCATGCTTTATAGATTACCTTCAGTAAAAAGAAAAGGATCACACTGTGCCGATCAGGAGGTCTTGCAAGATAAATGGCAGAAACTGAAGAGCTGCTGAATAAGGTAAAATAAGATAAGAAATACTTTATTAATCCCGGGGGAAATCTACATGTCACAACAGCACCGTCCAGCACAAATCAAACACAACAATAGAATAAAATGAAATAATAGAAAGGTTGCATCTGCCAATCGAAAACAGCAATAGAATAAAATGAAATAAATAGAAAGGTTGCATCTGTCAAGAAAAGTTATTGTCCATTGTGCAATGAATATATACATAGTATATAATGACATATGATACAAATATAAACAAGAGTAAAAATTATTACTATTTACGATGTGCAATGTGCAATAGAAAAACGTTGTTATTATTATACATTGTGCATAACGATAATAATAATAACTATTGTGTAATTCTTAAACCAGTTATCTGTGAGAAGGAGTGAGATAGGTAGAAATAGTTATTTTAATTGTGCAATGAATATGTGTGAAGGGGAACAGCACAGGGCATTAAGCGTCAGTCTGATCCATGTTGCGGCATAGGGTGGAGGAGCTGTAAAGTTTGATGGCTGCTGGCAGAAACGACCTTCTGTGTCTCCCAGTGCAACATTTGGGGGAGATCAGCCAGCCACTGAAGGTGCTCTTCAGGTTAACAAGCCTGTCGTGGAGGGCATGGAGGTGTTGTTCAGAATGCTCACCAGCTTGTTAAGCATCCTCCTCTCTGCCATCATCCCTAGGAAGTCCAGCTTAATTCCACCTCCTATGATAGAGCTGGCTTTCCTAACAAGCTTGTTCAGTCTGTTAGCGTCCCCAGCTTTCAGACCACACCCCCAGCACACCACCATGTAGAAAATGGCACTGGATACCACAGACTGCTAGAACATCTGCAGCATCATGTTGCAGACATTGAAGGATCGTAGTCTCCACAGGAAGTAGAACCGACGTTGGCCCTTCTTGTAGAGGATCTGTGTGTTCTCAGTCCACTCCAGCCTATCATCTAGGTGCACTCCAAGGTATTTATAGGAGTGGACTACCTCGACGTCTTCTCCACAGATGGAGACAGGGGTCAGAGTAGGCCTATTCCTGCAGAATCTAGTCATCCATCACTTGGAGATGACCACTGCACTGAAACCCTCTTTCATTATTGCCATGGCAGAGTTAGGATTCTCCTATGGAGAGAATGGAGACATCAGAAAGGCAGAGGAGATGTTTCAGAGAGGATCTGCACTTGCTAGAGCTAAAAACGAGAGCCTGCAGGTGGTCAATGTCCGTTATGCAGATTTCCAAATCCTTCACAACAGATCCGAGACTCTGGCAATTAAATAGTTTAAGGAAATCAAAATCACGACTTTATCTGTACCCCACATATTAAACACAAAGCAATTACCAGGTTTTAAAGATTGTAATTCCCCTATCTCAGTATTGCCTTGTATTATATCAGTTGCTGTTTGACATACTTTTACAGCACCTATTTAACTTACTCCATATCAAAAAGTCATCCATTCACTATAATGCCATAAACTCAGTTTTTGCCAAAAATGTCAACTATAACCCTATAATCTGTATCCTTTGTATCATGCTGAGCCATTGAAAGCCTTTCCCACGTATGATGGAGAATTTCTTACTAGTACTTTTGTGTGTGTGTGTGTCCAATGAAGATAATTTGCTGTATTAATCAGATATTGACTACACCGAATGTAAAAGAAGAAAATTTTCATTTTTGGTGGCGTACCCCATTAAGTGCAGGTCTTTGCTGTTGCAGGTCCACACATGCACTTACAGCATTGCATTCACGTGGCAGATGCAACTTTAAAAAGAGAATATAATATTAGGCTGCGTGAAAAAAACTGTATGAAAACAACTATTTGACTTTATATGACTGTATTCTATTTATTCACTGCCTACTTTATCTGTTTACAGTTAGTGTAAATTGTCAGTTATAGTCAGACATTTGGGAGAGGAAGTCATTGGCCCTATACAAATCCTCAGGTTCGTCATGGTCTGAATACAATTAGAAAGAAATTAAATGAAACCTAAAAAATTAAGCATTTAAAAGGACCAAACATTTGATAGCCAGAGGTATTATTAAAGGGCAGACAGGCGGTGAAAGGTTGGCACTGAGCTTGTGTCTCAGGCTTGCAGGGTTAATTCCGATGTGGAGCACTGCCCTATTTATCCATAAGCAAATCATGTTTACAGATGATGAATTCAACCATGTGTCGTGTAGACAGCAAATGTTCTGATACATCATCTTCCCTTTTACAGTTATTGTGAAATTTTAAAGGTACAATATCAAAACTTAAGGCTGTGTTTCAAAACATTTTTGAACCAGTGAATGCAAACAGCCAGTTGTTTAAGGGTAAACTAAGCCACCAATATTTTAAAATTTCTCAGAGCACAGTTTCGCTTTCATTTCTTATTACAAACCACTAAATCCATGAGTTTTGTTTTTGGATGGGTGGGGACTCCTGTTGCCACAAGAAGCACTAAATAGCGCTCTCCCTCTTGTCTTGACCCTGATCATCAGCAAACAGTAATTGGAGCGTTTGCAATGGCGTATGTAAATGTGTTTTTGAATACTTCTGCTTTATTTAATTGTAACAAAAATATATATATACATTTTCTACCTACTTGTATATAAAAATGCAGAATTTCCCTTTTTGCTTGTATGGTCATAACAACATAATTGGTATTAACACTGACATTAGTAACGAATGACTTTTTAAAACAGTCCACAAAATCTTGTTTTTACTCACTTTAATTCAAACAGCAATGCATTTCTTAAAGTGAATAAAAAGTTAATTCAGTATTTTTCTGCATAATTGAAATTTTGTTGCAGCTCAACTCAAGATTCTGTAGACACAGTGCTGAAGACGAAACTGCTCCAACTCGAGTGCCACTTTACCTGGGACCTGAAAAAAGATGACCTTGATTTCAGTGATCTGCAGAACAAGCTTAAGCACCAGATTGAACTGGAATTGGGAGAGGACACAGGGATAGCACAGTCATTCAGCTCTCTGGCTTTCACAAAGTACCTACAAGGTCTGCTTGAAGAAGCACGGGATGACTTAATGAAGGCTGAGAAGCACATCAAGAAACACCATGCGGATGACTATGAGAAGCTGCTTATTGTCATTTATGGAAACTTTGCATGGTTATATTACCACAAGGGTGATCAGGCAAAATCTCAGAGCTACCTGGAGAAGGTGGAAGAGATCAACAGGAGGTTTCCCACAGGATCCTCTTCTGTCCTCCATCCTGTTGTCTATGGGGAGAAAGGCTGGACCTACATGAAATTCTCTAATAAGTACAATGAAAAAGCAATAGAGTGTTTCAAGAAAGCATTGGAGGCAGAACCAGAGGAGAATGAGTGGAATACTGGCTATGCTATCGCACTGTATCGCACTGAATCTGAGCTCACAAGCATCGAAGAGTCACCAGCAATTACACAGCTGAGACGTGTATTGACGTTGGCCCCAAACACTTCTAACATCATGGCGCTGCTAGGTCTGAAACTAGTGGAATATATGAGAACTTTAAGGAAGCAACAGAATTGGTGGAGAAAGTCCTGAAGACTTCACCAGACAACCCCTATGTGACACTATATGTGGCAAAGTACTTTCGACAATACACATCTGTGGAGAGTTCCATTGCTCTTCTGAAGACAGTGCTGGAACAGACACCGAATTCATCTTTTCTCCATTACCAATTTGCACTCTGCTATAGAAAGAAGAGGAAAGATTTACGCTCTTTCACATGATCCTGGCAATATACAGTATCTGTGTGCTCTCTGGGATCTTCGGTCATCCCTTTGAAATATAAAGTCTTTTTGTGGAGAATGTAACAAGTTTATTTTAGCCTAGGATGAATGTAATTTTTAAACTTTCATGCATGCATATATATCAGTTATGCGTTAAAAGTAAAACCAAGTGTTAGTTTTTACTGTTACTCTATTGAACCGTTAAAGAAAATGTCCTTAAAATCTATTTCATAAACAGTATATATTGTATTCTAATTTGGTATATCTAATTAACCCCTTCAAAGAAGCATTTAATATTTTTATTACAGTATTAACTATGACCTGTGAAATATATATCAGCTGCTTACTACTTTTTGATGGTTTCTCGTTTGCTGTATGACATACTGTCTCTTTTTACAGACTGCACTGTATCTAAAATATATATTCTATAATGGATTTAATAAAGACTCTTATGATAATTTTTTTATTTGTGTTGTGTCTCACAGGACTCATGAAATGTCTGTCAAATATCACAATTGCAGTTTTATCTGCATCCCATAATTTCAACACAAAGCAGTTCCACTTGGGAATTGAACACACTTTAAAACAAGAGGCTAGAAAGAAAGGGTTATATCCACAGACCATATAGTTTTAATTACCATGCTGTAAAGCTTGTACATCCAATATCTCAGTATTGTCTAGCATTGCATCAGTTGCTGTTTAACGTACAACACGTATTTAGCCTACTATATATCAAAAAGGCAAAAAAAAAAAAAAAAAATCACTCACTATTATGTCATAAACTCAGTTTTTGCCCTAAATGTTAGATAAAACCCTATAATCTCTAGCCCTTATGCAGTAGGCTACAAACCCATTAAAAAGTTTCTAACAGAATATGGAGGAGCTTTTACATTTTAGCAGTGTGTTTGTGTCCATTGCTGAGCCGTCATTGTATAATAACGAATTGCCTACATTGAACATAAAAGGTAAGAATTCTCAGTTTTTGGTGGAATACCACTTTAATTACAGGTCCTCACAGTGACAGATGCCCACAATCGCTCACAGCACGCATTCACTTAGTAGACGCGAAGTCAATGCTAAAAGTGCGCATATTAGACCATATGAAGACCAGTGTGAAAAGAAAAAACACAGAGTGTGTCAATCCGTCACACAGTGCTAATGTTAAGTAAAAATGTAAACTGAAGTCACTATATTATAGCAATATGTTTGACCTAGAGACAATTGAGTAAACAAACAGTAACTGAGCCCAGGCCCCAGTATTTGTGTGGGCTACCCCCCTCTACCGTGGGCGGGGACCAGGCTGGGAGCGGGGTGGGGCTAGAACACAAGGAAAACAAAAGCACATGGACAAGGAAAACAAAAACACAGCAGCTAAGGAGGCGGGGCACTGACAATAGTGACAGGCGTGTGTGGATTTATTTAGCGACCTGTTTCACATGAGTCATCTTAGAATAATTTGGCAACAGCGATTGTAGCCTAGGCCCTAGGCTATTAGCTAGTTAGTTTCTGTACTGTTGAAACTACTGTATGTTAAATAAAATTTGATTTCAGGATACGTTGAATTCATGTTAAACGACGACCGCAAGCACAGTAAACTCATTAAACAGGTTTTTATTTTCGAAGATACCTCAGGGCTCCCGCTCATTGACACAGCAGATAAACTGGTGTGTCCTTCCTTGTCAGGCGTCACAGTGGCTCTGACAGTGTTGCATATTGTGGGATAAACCTGCTGCTGTAAGCGACAAGCCCAAGGAAGCTCCGCACCTCTGTGGCATTCTCTGGCTCTCGTGCCTCCGTTACAGCTTGCACTCTCTCCTCAGTCGGCCCGATGCCCTTCTCCGACAACAGAATTCCCATGAAAGTCAGTCTATCCATTTTGAACTGGCACTTTTCTGGATTCAGTGTTAGTCCAGTCTCTCTGAGCCTTGCAATGACTGCATGCAGCCATCTGTCATGTGTCTCCTGGTCACGTGCATGTATGATCACGTCATCTGAGATGTTCTCAGTGCCTTCAATCCCAGCTAGGGCATTGGCTATCTCATGCTGATATTGTTTGCTGGCTGAAGATACACCAAATAACTGCCTCTTGTATCTGTACACTCCGTTGTGCACTGTGAATGTGGTGATGTCATGTGACTCAGGAGTCAGCTCAAGCTTATGGTAACCCCATTTCAGATCCAATTTGCTGAATATCACTGAGCCATTCATACCCTGGAGCAGCTCATCCACAGTGGGGATAGGAAAGCGTTCCCTCACTATAGCCTCATTAGCCCGTCTCATATCCAGAAAAAGCCAGACATCATTTCCCGGTTTTGGGATGATCACAACTGGATTTACCCACGGGGTGGGCCCATTCACAGGTTCAATAATGTCCAAGTCCACCAATTCTTTTATTCTGGACTCTACTGCCCTCCTTAGGTTGAACGGTATGTGCCTGAGTGGCTGGGCTACAACTCTTACCTTTGGGTCAATGTGCAAACGGACCTGTCTTATTTTCAGCCTTCCAACTCAGCTGAATACTTCTGGGTACTGCTGTTGGAGTGTTTGCTTAATGTCTGTTACGGCCGAGATGTTAGCGCCTATTCTCAGAATCCCCAGTCGTTTTGCTGTTGCTTTTTCCGTGGTTCACCATTACCCTTGATTACAATGAACTCAGCATGTTCACTTCTGTTTCCTATTGAAACCTCACATGTGAATGCACCCTTGACTGCTAATGGCTGGTTAGAGAAATATGAATAAAGTTTCCTCTCTCTCTTAGGGACATATGAGTGACACTTTATGCGTTCTGACTTCAGTCTTTCCCATGCATTTTCACCCATTATATTGCTTGTTGTGCCAGAATCAACCAGCATTCTATGTTTATTCCTCCCACACAGAAGGTAAGTCTGGCATGTTATCTTTAATGGCAAACGCAAAGTCATTATGTGCATCGACATTGTTCACATTTTGTTTTGTTTTTGAACCCTTTGTGCGACACATTTTTGCATAATGATCTTTTCCCTAGCACTTGTGGCATGCCTTTCCACATGCGGGGCATTTGGGATCTCGGCCCAGGTGATCCGTATTCCCACATCTGTAGCACTTTCCGTAATTTTTATTTTCTCTGTTTGATTTTCCTTTTGCATTTCCATTTCTTTTCGTTTTGAGCGATTCGATTTACCGTCTCTGTGTTCGCTTTTGCTGTGCATGACATAGCTGACATTTGCTCCTCGATGCTCTCGCAGTGGGAAGCTATCTCCAGTGCACAGGCTAATGTCAGTCCCCCAACCTTTTCTAGTAACTTTCTGTGTACATATTGTCATGCTTGGACCTCTTGAGGACCTCCAAGTGAGCTATGCTGCTCGTCTGGATGGCGTGGGTGGAAATCACTTCACACGACAATGAATCATCCGTTTGTGGACTTTACTGAACTTGGCAGGTGAGTACAAAACATACAGCCGTACACATCAATGAAGACGGTTATACGAGGTTGTACAAGTTATACGAGGTCCAGCTCGGGCAGAGAACAGCTAGCTAGCACTGTCCATGCGATGAATCATGAGCACCGTTTTCAACCTCAACTAACTGGTGGAATCCCGCTACATTCCTTCTGCATGTTTGTGTCACACTCCTGACCAATCAACATGCTTCATTCGAACAAGCAACACATTTTGCAAGGGGAAGGAGAGAGAGGACAAACTTATATGAACTGCCTTACAGTATTCTGATGTCCCTTTACTCAAAATTGCATCCCTTATCTGGTTGTCGGCATCTCCTCCATACCCACAGTCTCTTACAGCTTGCAGGCGTCTCACCTGGCTTCTGATGTATCTTTTGAAACGTGTGTCTTGGTAGCGCTGTGTTGACCTGTGGTACGAAGTACAAGTTCAATGTGTCGACTGCCACCTGGTAATCTGTTGGGTCACCTGTGTCCGCCAGAGTCGAGAAAACATCTTTTCATCATCTCGTCCAGCGAGATGCAGTAATAGGGCACGTCTCCTCTGCCTCGTAGCGGGTGGTGAATTTCCATCCATAATGAGCCCTTTTCCGTCGGCATACAGCTTAAACAATGTTAGCCACCTCTTCTACCTGGAACCTAGCGTTGCTGGCTCTGCATAGCATGCAAAGTTCTGAATTCTGTATTTCTCCATGCTAGCTAACTAAACTTGTATATTTAACTAACTAAAAACAAACGTTATCCTCATCGCCAATGTTATATGTGTGCTTTACTACTAAATTAAGCAATAGTCATTGAGTTTAATCTCAGACACAATGACGACACATTACTCACTTCTCCCCTGGGCACATTTCTTCTTTATTGACAAAATACCCCTTCCTTCCGGTGTACCCCACAATACACCTCCGGCATTCCAACAATCTTACCGGAATATTAACCATGGACATGACAGTCCTGATATTGTATTATTCTTCAGTCAAGATATATGTAGGGCTGCCCCCTAATTGTCAACCAAATATTAGTGATGAGAAGTTTTCATTGGTCGGTTAGTCGCAGAAAAACCTATCAAACTCCATTCGGAGCTGGGCCTTGTCGTTAAAAAGTTATTAGACTACGTCGGGCAGGAAATCATCCAAAGTGTGGGATCATTTTGAGCGTGTAAAGGACGACCCCAAGAAGGTGACATGCAAACTCTACATACAAAGATTCGCCTATCATTCGTCGACCTCAGACATGACTTATCATCTGAAACATGTAGGGGAGAGTTGGTGCGAAAGTAACACGGCGATTTTTTCCATACAAGTCTGATATGCCTGACTGTGTCAGCATGTACAGCACGCAACACTGATCCAACTGATCCCTGAAAAATCGCGTGTATACATCATACTTTCACAGAGTTATACCCGAGAAGCTGTTTTCGACCACAGAAAGTAAATTCACTCAAGCGGTATTTTTTTTTTTTTTTTTTTTTTGAAGTTGTGTCTATTGTTTCATGTGACATAGTCATGATCATTTGACAGATTAATTAGTACTTTAACACATCCTGAGGTTTGCCGTGTCAAGGTTTCTCAGTTTAGAAGCAAGTGGAGTTATTGTTGGGATGACTGTAACAGTTGTTTCTTTCGTCCCTCTACAATAACAATTATAGGCTACTTATTATGTTAGGCTATTATACTGAAGTCATTCCACATTTGTACAAAATAGCACCTGGTACTGATAGAACACACACGAAAATCACAACGAAAATTAATTTCTGTCTGTAACGTTATCTTTTAAAATTATGTTTATCTGAAAAGTGTTACTTCGTCCCGGCTCTCCCCTAAATAGCCTAACGTTATTATCCCTTTAGCACGTAACTTATTATTATGCAATGTAGCACGCTGTTAAGTTACATGGTTCATTATGTTTTCATTAGCGTTATTAAGCTTCACATAGTTTTCAGTTAGCATTTGCTATATTTTTAACGTTAAATCACTGTTTTCTCAAAGCTAAAATTAGCTAGAATTTTTCCAATCTAGTTTTCTAATCGCACCGCTAATCACACCGGTGTGACCGTATGCGCGAAAGGGTTATTCCATTATGCTGAATAATTAATGGCCTAATTAGCATTAACGAATTGCAAAGTTGAGACTACATATATGCAGCTAAATAAATATATTGTCATATGTGCTATTAGGCTTATCCAAGTGTTCGTGGGGACTGGGGAAGCTAAATTACCTCGCTTACTGCATGTTTAACTTCATGTTCTGTTTTTTATTTATCTTTTTTTTTTATATAAATTATTGTGTTGGTGTTACAAGTTCATAAGTTGTATTATGTTATACTGTGTTGAAATAAATTAACAAAATGTTCAGTCTCCTTGCTGGTTGCGACACATTCAGAATCATTAGGCCTACCGCTTCCTGCGTGGGCTTGTAAAATTATAGCTACGTTATAAGGTTTTGTATTTCTCTGTAATGTAGCACAGTGTTAACAATGTTACTTATAACATTCTTCCTCAGCCCTGGAACTCAAACCATTTTCTGATGCCCCGAAAATATATATTTAAATAATTAAATTAATGTCATACACGTGCGACGATTAGTCGACTAATGTCTTGAACTAACGACTACTACTCGACTAGGAAAATCTTTGGTCGGGGGCAGCCCTAGATATATGCTCCTTACGTATACAAACATAAAATTCACAGCAAGCTGTGTCCCGCGCAATATCAAACTCTCTTCCACGCCCTTGACTGAGCCTCTTCATCTCAATATCAAAAGTGTGTACGCTGTATATTTATATGTATACTAAACTCTCCGTGTACTACATATTTCGAAGAATCCACATAAAATGAAAGTCTCATCATGTCTCATCTCATAATTTACACATTTAGACGTAAACCCAACACATTTTCCCTTTTGTATCTGTGGTGTGTTTTGATGGGACAGTGGTTGATAACGTAGAAAAGGAGAAACGAAACTCGGCAGCTAAAAAAACCGTGTTACTTCTTAATTCACACCAGCCCTTAATTGAAACGTAACGTTGAAGCAACCGAACGTCCAAAGTTGAATCTACCCTTCAAGCGAGTAAACAATTTCTCCAATGTTGTCAAGGCGTTTCTTTAAGTGCAGTTTCGGTTTCCTTTTCTCACGAATCGAACGGCTCTTGTTTGCATCCTGGTACATTTCCAAGGCACGGTGTCTTTGTAAACACATAATCATAGTTGGGCGGGGACTACTGTGACTTATATGAAGTGCTCTGAACTGGAGCTTTATCATAATCGAGGAGACTTCAGTTTTTTCAGCTGTAACTATTGGAGGTGTTTGACATGTCGTAAGTAAACTGAACTGTTGTCTTTTAAGTCATTTTGAACGCAAATTTTGTATAAACTTAATTTAACATATATTTTGGATGTGTAAGAAAACAGGCTTGCATTTTCATGTGATAGCATACAGCTGAGGTGATGTCAATATATTTTAATAGCTTTAGTACTGATGCTCAGTTCAAGATAACTTTTAAACCACAGTGCTAAAACACCTCAGAATAATGGAATGCTTTTAGTTCAAACAGTAAAGCAGTTCTTCCTCATAGTTTATTAAAATTATTATGACATTCCTTATGATCCTTATTCTGTTGCAGTTTGACCCAAGATACATTGCTAAAAACCAAACTGCTGCAGCTGGAGAGCCACTTCACATGGGGCTTGAAAAAAGATGACACTGACTTCAGTGACCTGCAAAACAGGCTGAAGTACCAGATTGAGCTGGGGTTAGGTGAGAACACAGGGATAGCACGGTCATTCAGCTATCTGGCTTTCACTAAGTACCTACAAGGTCTGCTTGAAGAAGCACGGGATGACCTTGTGAAGGCTGAAGAGTGTTTCAGGAAACACCATGCGGATGACTGTGAGAAGCTGCTTATTGTCACTTATGGAAATTTTGCCTGGGTGTACTACCACATGCGTGATTGGGCGAAATCTCAGAGCTACCTGGAGAAGGTGGAAGAGATCAAGAAGAGGTTTCCCACAGAATCCCCTTCTGTCCTCCATCCTGTTGTCTATGGGGAGAAAGGCTGGGCATTCCTGAAATTTTCTCGGAAATACTATGAGAAAGCGAAAGAGTGCTTCAAGAATGCGTTGGAGGCAGAGCCAGAGGAGAGAGAGTGGAATGTTGGCTATGCTATCGCACTGTATCGCACTGAATCTGAGCTCACAAGCACTGAAGAGTCACCAGCAATTAAACAGCTGAGACGCGCATTAGAGCTTGACTCAGAGAATGCTGGCATTATGGCACTGTTAGGTCTGAAACTTGCTGCCTATAAAAACTTTAAGGAAGCAGAAGAGTTGGTGGAGAAAGCCATGAAGACATCACCAGACAACCCCTACGTGACACGATATGTAGCAAAGTATTTTCGGCAACAAGGATCCACGGAGAAGTCGATTGCTCTGCTAAAGAGAGCACTAGAACAGACACCCAATTCAGCATTTTTGCACCATCAGCTTGCACTCTGCTACAAGAGGAAAAGGATTGCTTTACGCAGGCCTGGAGGTCATACAAGCAAAGCAGAAACTGAAGAGTTGCTGAATCTGGTTATCCGTCACTTGGAGGAGGCCACCATTCTGAAACCCTCCTTCATTTATGCCATGGCAGAGTTGGGACTCAGCTATGGAGAGAATGGAAATATCAGCAAGGCGGAGGAGGTGTTTCAGAGAACATTTGAAGTTGCTACTACTAAAAATGAGAGCCTGCAGGTGACCAACGTCTATTACGCAGATTTCCAGCTCTACCATAACAAATCTGGGTCCCTGGCTATGAAGTACTACAAGGAAGGTCTCACACTGCAGAAAGACACAGCAGAGGGAAAAAAGTGCGCAAATAAACTTGAAACCATTGCCAAGAAGCACATTTCCAGAAACTCCCAGGATGGCGAGGCATTCGGAATTCTGGGCTACGTTTATCAAACAAGGGGTGAAAAACGGCAAGCCATCGAGTGCTATGAGAAGGCTCTTTTACGTGATCCTGGCAATGAGGAGTACCTCTCTGCCCTCTGTGACCTTCGCTTATCTCTGGATATTTGAAATATAAAGACTTTCATTGCAGCATGTAACAGTTTCTTTATTTATCTTGGGCTGAATGGTAAGGAAAAGGTAGCATATATTGTATGTGGTGAGATACCTCTCGTGTTTATGATATTAATTTAATTCTTTCAAGTACACATTTAAAATGAAGAAGACTTACTGTGATCTGCAAGTTTATACATCTTACTATTGCACTTTATTGTAGCTTGCTGTTTGATATTACCATTATAGTAACCAACAATGAACACTTCTACCAAGTAAAACATCCTTAATCATATCCTTTTTCTTTCCAAAGTAAACTGAATTTAAATAGACAATGAATGTATTGCATAAAACATGCAATAAAGGCTCTCTTGTGATGGCATGCTTAATTTTAATGTCACAATACTCCCAAAATGTTTTTAAAATGCACAACACAATTTACAGTTGTAGGAAAAAACCCCTTCCAGTCTGGACCTGTTGGAAATATGGAGAGGTTTTATTCATACCGTTTTGCAATGTTCCCACTGTGGAGCTTTTCACTGGGAACCATAAACTATTTTTCGTCTAAATTAATGCCATACGCTATATGCTACATATAAAAAGAGACGTTGTGAGACAGTAACGATGGCAGTGGCTGCATCCAGTCAAACAGGTTTTTCATCGCACAGTCTGCCATCATCCTGTCAGCACTTATCAACAGAGGCAATAATGACCACGAGGAAAAAAACCTCTGACTGTCATACTGAGTCATGTGCTATAATTATTCTGAGTTTGTCAACAATTGCATATAACATCAGTGAATCCAGTGATGGACACATAATTGACAGGTGTTGGCTCAGGAGACATTATCATCATTGAGGGAATATTGTTTTAGCAAATGGTTGACTAAATAAACTATTAAATGCCTCAAATACATAAAAGCTATGTAATGCAAATACATAAATGTATTAGATAAATATGCACAGTGTAAAGCTATGCTACCCATATTGATGGAATGTAAAATGAGTACTATGAAATGTATACAGTGGTGGCCTTTCAGATACAAATATGGGAGGCAAAGATTATCTGTTTTTGTTTAAAAAAGTGTTTTTACTTGATTGCATCTAATACCGTAATGTTATTTTCGTATCCTTAACTTGAACTCATTTTAGATATAGCAAAGAAACATTTCTCAATGAAAAGGAATCTCCGGTCTTAGTGTCATTGTCAAATTAATGTAACCAAATATCTTAATTATGCATTGGTTATGTCATGGTTTAAATAATGCAGCTAAGTGTTTTAATTATGTCTTAATTATTTAATCATTAGAATTATCCATGTATTATATACTGTAATGCTACTGTGTTTGAAAAAGTAAGTGTAAAGGAATCAGCTGGGAATCCTTAAGTTTGTTAATACTGGCTAAACAATCAAGAACAGCTTCATGAAACTCATCCGATTAAAGGCAAGTTCTCTGTCTGCTTTCTGGCCACCACCGAACACAAGAAATTAGGCATCAAGTACCACACCATTCTTGCTTTGGTCATCCCTAATAGGCAGTTTGAACCCTACCCTCTTGATTCAGAAATGGTTCACAAACCACCTAGATATGGTGCACGGATGAGTGGTGGTAATCCAGAACAATGAGGTTACAGTACCAAAGATGGAATAAAATACACACTCATTGGATGTAACATGTCGCTGTCATCAACCTATTCCTCAAATGGGTTTCCCTGCAGGCTCTTGAAACCTTTATCCTTTGCTCAGGCATTATTATCCTTGACCCAACATTGCCCTCTGCTGGCTGGTTTTTATGCATGACTGTTGCTGAAGCACAGTTTTAAGAGTATGAGCTGGAGTTTACTGATGTCAAGATCAGAGGATTGTTTCAATGTCTAATTAATGTTTTAAATGTAAATAAAGTTAGGAAAACGTTTCCTTTTATTTTGTCATGCTTGTCTAATCTGTAGTTAGGATCTATACATCTTTATCCATCTATAGTAGTTATGCCCATCTGATAACAATGAACTGATGGACACCTATGGCCTACATAAAAAGAAGTATAAGTCCTCTGGAAGTTTGATCAATTACGAAATATTAAGTTAAAAAGATTAATTAATTCATATTACATTTCACAATGTGAAATGTAAACCAAATTGCTGTTCATATTACAATGAAAAAATATACATATGAATTCAGATAATTGTGGATGGCTATCAGTACTCTTATACTAATGGTCGTCATGACAAAATAATAATACTGAATTTCCTATCCTTGCAGCATATGTTTTTTCTTGTGAAGCATTTGCCAGGGCACAGAATAATTTGCTAAAATTAGGTCGTTTATCGTATCTCATGGCTTACATGGCTCGTCCTTACATGTTGTTCTTTTCCAGGTGTTTTAAGAAATTCCCCAGAGTATCATGAGCATTCTTAACCTTTCTGTTCATAGTTCAAGGAAAGATGTTATTACAAGCTGAGAGATGCAAAGGTTAGGTAAAAAAAAGATTGATTTGAATGCAAGATTGATTGAATGTGATTTCCATCTCTGGCTTTTACACTCCACTCACGTACAACTAGCTTCAATTAGGAGACGGAGGTGACCTAGTGCACTATTATAGCTAGATGTCTTGCTTAACTAACAGACATGATTTCTGTCGATTTCATCATTGTATCGTTGACTACTGTAACATCATCTACCTTGTTGTCTGCTTGTGATGACTTAAGTGTTATTAGAATTCCAGCAGAAAAAAATATTTTTTATTACTCCAACACAAGTGAAATTTCACATTTTATTTGTTAAATTCTTGTTTGAAAGGATCCAAAGGAGCTCTGAGTAGCTTCGTGTAACTCGAGTTCTTTTTTTCCTTATCCCTGGTGACAGTCATGACATCCCACATGCGTCTATCACACTCATCATTCATGTCGTGTTTTTCTCACATGAGCCCTGTTGTATTCATTGAGGCAACATCATGAAATGTTCAGGCAACTTCAAGAAAAGGCATTGGGAATGTGTACAAAAGTCATGTGGCACGTTGAGTCATATACCAGTCAGGGCAAAATCATTGGAGTATTATTAAATACACTAATATGGTATTTATTGCATCAATTGGAGGTAATCTACCCCACCTAGGGCGATCGTGCAATTGTCATAAAAAGAAAAATAGATTTGGGCTTGATGTTTCACATCCCCAGACTTGAGGGGGCACTGACATCTACATGTGTGAAGGCACATTATGGAGACAACACTGTTGCCGTTCAGGGGCAAGGTGCAGTTTCATGAGCAGTGCTTGAAGGAGGCAGTCTCTTTGCTTGGGGGACTGTTATCCAGGCAGAACCCAGTATGTTCCCTCATTAACAACATACCTAAATGACCATCCTTTTTCCTTTATTCGCTTGTACGTGTACCCACAATGCAACTGGTTTTGCATGCATAATTTCCAGTTGATTCTGACTCGGTGGAGTTTTATTTACTGTACGTTCATCATCCACACAGTTTGGCATTACGTAAGGGGTGGGGGGAGGGCAGACTCAATCACTCAGTAAAAAAGTCTGATGCTATGAAGACGACGTGTTTCCTGCAAGCTTTGGTTCCTCGTGTGAAGCTTTGTAGGTGTGGCTGCTCTGGCAGGTGTCCAGTTTGGGGTCGGCGTTGGTGGCGTATGTGCGCGTCCTCTGGCACCGGCGAATCACTGCCATCGTGCTGAGCAGCAGGGAGCTGGCGATCAGGGAGAAGCCGCTGAGGAAGAACGTGGCCGTGTATGAGCCCGTCTGGTCAACCAGCCAGCCTGCTCACAGAAGAAACATGGAGGACATCAAAAGCATTGCCGGTAGCACCACCTCTGTGTCGTTAGCCACCAGAAATTCATCTGGGAAAGGGGGGAGGGGTTACTTTCACATTTAGTGATTTGGCAGATACTCTTATCCAGAGCAACATATAAAGAAAAGATACAAAAGTGCATATAATAAGGTCCCATGAACAATACTAGATAGGGAAACATATCTGAACATGTGTCAATCCTTCATACAGTGCTGTGATAACCAGTGCCATACTGAGTACAAACGTACTCACTTGTAAGTTGCTTTGGATAAAAGCGTCTGCCAAATGAATACATGTAAATGTAAATGTACAATGTACAAAAATGTAAATGTAAATAAATCTAAATAGACGTAGAAGTGCCACAATAAAAAAAACAAGCAGGTGCCAGAATACCCCGCTGTTGCATGAAAGGAAAGATTTAAACGTTATGTCTGCCCAGGGGAGTGAAGCTGCAGCATGAAATTAAGGGTCTTCAAGCTGTTGCAGATATTTGTAGGGTGGGGATTTATCACTTGACATTATTAGAAAAGCCAAAGTGCAATAGTGCTGTGCCAGCCTCAAATCTGGACTGTGGTCCAGTGTCTCTGGCCATTGTGTACGTGAGGGAGGAGTACATCTTCTTTTCCCAGCTAGAGTTTACAGCCACTTCAGCATAATGCTTTGAGAACGTGCGTCATCATCCTGCCCTTCCTAGAACCCCCTCGTGCGTGCATTTGGCCAACTTTCTGAAACACGTTACCCAATAGATCCAACGGTTTAACATTTATGTTGATGAAGGAATGAAATAAGTTAAAAAAAGTCATGCACACTCCAAAAAACATTTCTCAGGGACAAGGTACAAAAAAAGTATGCCAGTCAGTCATTTACATTTCTGACATTCTTGCATCTGTCTTTAGAGCCCTGAACACATCAGTCTCATTGAGGAAATCGTTATCAATTCAGATTTTTGAAATTAGTGCATATAAATGTTGTTCTAGGTCTATATTCTTTTTGGTATAACATATCAAAGCCAGCTCTGGTGGTACTATATGAAATTAAATCACAGTATAGCTGCCTGATTAGACAACATTATCCACTTTAGAACGGCCACTACCTTGGTCTGTGCTTGGTATGGCTAACTAAATAACGTTCTCCATGGTATTGTGTTCAAATTATTGACTTTTTTTTTACCAGAAACCAAATTTTCAGGCTTCAATTCGTCACACATATAAATGGTAACTGTAAGGTGAACAGATTGTCTTTTTTCCAGAAGGCAGGTCCAAAGACACAGAGGACTACGTTATTGGACAGTAGTAAGAAGTACACAGAAGTACACCTGTGTGTTGCATTTTAAGGGCACTGACCTCCGATGGGTGGGCTGATGAGGTAAGGTATGGCGTGCAGGAAATAGACAACTCCCAAGGCGGAGGAGAGGTATGCGGTCCCGACGACGTCCGACGTCACAACCGGTATCAGGGCCACGTAGGCCCCGTCGAAGTAGCCGTAGAGCACGGAAAAAGGCACGAGCAACGGGAAGCTCCGGAGCAGGGGAATGAAGAGGCAGCACAGGCCCTCCATGCCCACCGCCACCATGTAGCACACGTTGCGGTATTTCTTCAAACACCTGCAGGGGAAGGAAGGATGTCAGTCCACCTGACGCATGACCGCCTCCATCACACCAGCACATTTGCTCATCAGATGGATGTTTTTAAATCTACCTCTATCACCTCTATTACCTTGTTCAAAGTTCTAAGCTCTTTGCTGTGATTAGCTGTCCAAAGGACGTTCAGACTGAAATCATATACTTGTTCCTCTTATGTCAAGTCTGGGTGGCAGTTCATTCTCCTCAAAAAGGTGAGTACTTTCATTTTAGTCTGCGAGAACTTAAAGCTGGTTTGGAGAGTACCTTCTGTCAGTGAGCCAGCCGAAGGTGATGTTGCCCATGATGTCGATTACTCCCAGGATGGACATGAGGAAGGCGGCCTGCTGGTGGCTTACGCCCATGCTGAGCGCGTAGGGCACCAGGTAGACGAACGGCACGCTGCAGCCGTTGGCCAGGAAGAGGAAGGACGCGGCCAGCATCAGAAAGTCCGGTATGAGCAGGAAGCTGTACTCCTGTAGGGACTGGAAGCAGAAGCAGCTGTGCTCCCGGTCCTTACTGCTCACCAGCGCCCCCTGTGGCGAGCCGCCATCCGTCACTCCTGCGCCATACCCGCACTCGGCATCTGCCTTCAGGGGGCTGCTTGGCTCCTCCTCTTTGAGCCTGATGGGCCTCAGTAAAGCCCCGCAGACGCACAGGTTGGAGACAAACCCCCCCAGAATCAAGAGGGCCCCGCGCCAGGAGTAGTGGTCTATTAGGAGCTGCACCACGGGGGCGAGGACGAATGTTCCAATCCCGCTGCCTGACATGGCAATGCCATAAGCCAGAGCTTTCCTCTCACAGAAATACGTCCCCACCATGGCAATGGCCGGTGTGTAACAAAGGGCAAATCCAACACCTGCAAAGAAGGACAGCGGGCATGAGCAGTCGGGATAGACAGTGCTTCATTGTTAGAAGACTGAGAAGAAGGTGGAAAAGATTTCTTGTAATTATACTTTAATCTTGCTTTTCTTTTAATAAACACACAGCTTAGTCAACAAATGGAGGGAAAGTTTCAAAATATATAAATATTTGGATACATATTCAGAATTTCTACTTAAATTGAATTTTTCAAATCCCTTGAAACATACGTATTACAGTTAGAATGGCAGTGCTCCACTGTATATTTGAGCATATATATTGTGCATGGTGAAGTTGCCATAAACCAAATGACCAAAACTCTTCTGGTGGAAATTAAGGTGGTGGGGGGGGGGGCAGCTGGAGTGTTACCTGTCAGGACCCCAAGAGTGAGGTACAGGTACTCCAGGCTTGTGGCGAAGGAGCTCAGGACGAGCCCCGTGGAGGCCAGGAAGCCCCCCAGGATCACAGCGATGCGGCAGGAGAGCCGGTTCCCAATGAGGCTGCCGAGAGGAGCTGCCATGACAACACACGCAATTCATCTCAGCTTTCAAGCTGAGATGCACTCAAACATCTTCTCACATGACGAACCTGCAGTTTACTGCAGACGGCAGAGATGGACTTGTAAAAGGACACACGGGAAAATAATTATAAAAAGAAAACTAAAAGTAAGACTTCAATACTTGCAGTTTTTGGTAAAATATTTCTAAGAACACCACAAAGGGCAGACAGTGTAATGAAAGGAAATGTTAATTTCTTTACTCCAGAACAGGAAACTACCAAATGCCAGAACAATCAGTGCAGGGACAGGGGAGAGAAGGGGGGGGGGGTTGTTTAACTCAAACTGGGTTTCTGGGTCTCTTTCATAAATTACGCAGTGCATTCTTCCTACTTGGATTAATATGTGTTCAGAGAAATATATGCAGTGTCCTTGATTTACCTCTGAGTAGGGTTAAGCCATTTCTCCATTACGACAAAGCCCTTGAATATGCTAGCAAACTGAGCTGAGAAGACCATACAGCGTTATTGATCCGAAAGTATACTGATGTTCGTGATGCTCAGGTCACAATCTGGGAAAACCCACAGTCCCACGCCAGGGCACCTGCTACGCAGATGCCTGCAGGTGTGACACAGGTTAAGCCTCAACACCGCCTTAAGGCCTGCTGCTTCGCAAGCACACGGGGGGAAGGGGGTGGGGGGTGTCACAGGCCGAGGGATGGCGACATTGGCATGGTCACAAAGTGCAGCCCCCAAGAGCGGGCAGAGGGCACGTTTTGTTCAGTTTGCCATTGGGGTTGAGGATAAGGCAGTTAATGCATCACCCGGAGTTGCAAAACAGCCACAGATACGAGCCACCGAGGTAAAGTCCAGCGCACGTCTCCCGCTCGTGCTGCGTGGCCTCTTGCACCTCTGACCAATTCAGTCAAGAGCACTCCGGGTCAGTCCAGAGGAATCATCTCCTGACTCGCGGCACAAGTTTTTGGCCGTGATATTGGATATCTCCATGGATAGGGAAAACAACACTAACAGTGTCAGGTCACAGCCGTGTGACATCTCCCAAGATGTTCTCTGTGTGCAACCAGCTCTGCTCTGTGGTTGGCACGATCTCTGGACCAGCCTCACATTGGTCTCCTACTGATCTCAGTGCCGTAGTATCCCAGTTTTTTTCAGGCCTGGTCCTGGGGCACAATGTGTATGCAGTTTTCTTTTCACACACAATCTAACTTTTAATTAATTAGGTTTGATTGAGCTGTTAATTGAATACTCATCTGATGTGATCACTGTCTCTTGCCAGTGACTTGTCCTGTCCTGTCTGTAGTAACTTATTTGAGGTGTGTTTTCCATTGACGAAAAAAAAGATGAGAAAGAAAATGTGAATTTATTCACCGTATTCCAATGTGTGGATGGTGAAAAACTCATCCCTGGTCAACCACTCATTGCAGCACACACTGGGGCCAACGTGCAATTAAAGTGACCACTGTGAGGAAGAAGCTGAAGTGCCACTCACTGAAAAGAACTAAGGTATAAATAAGCTCAGAAGTGATATTTTATCCAATCAAATTCATTCAAATTCCTCTGATCCATGGCGAGAGAATGGTTCTAAACCACGTTGCTGTCCACCTGTCTTCAGCCTCACCTGCATTTCAAAGTGCAAGACACATATGATATATGAGAGTGCTTCTGCTGAGCTTCATCATTGGTTAGAAGCCAGATTGTGGGGTCTCTTCGAGCACCAAGGCAAGAAGATCTGGTGAGGTATTACTGGCTGGCTGATTTTCCCAGCAGCCCAATGTCAACCCTCCCCACAGTGTGGCCATACATGTGCTTCCCTCACAGGCTGTTGGGATACGCACTCACCCTGTGCTCTTTGGACTCTCAGAATTAGGTAATTATGTGATGAAACTGTTCAAGTCTGCTGTGCGAGAGAGAGAGAGAGAGGTCATCTGGTCACACTTGCAACACCACTCACCCACGGGGCTGTATTATGTTCGTCCATTTAAAAAAAGCTCAGTAAATGAATAAAAATTCATTGAAAAAATATATGAGCAATGGAAGAAGAAAAAAAAATGACAGTGATTTTTCTGTGTAAGAGAGGGATGTCAGTCACAAAGTCACAACACTGTCACAAAGGCCACTGGTGTTGGATTCTGTGAGACTCTTTATAAGATAATGCATACATGAATAAAAACAAAGTGCCAAGAGATAGGAACTGTTCCAGCAATAACTTGGTGTTGCTGCCTCCAGAATGAGAGTTTTCCACAAACGTCAGGCACACCAGAGCTGATAGCATACCCATCTAGGATTAGTTACAGTACCTTAATATGGTCTGTCAAGGCAGCCCAAATGTCAGTTTCCATCAGGCAGCCACAGGGCACTGCTTAACAAGGCGGTCTTATCCACAAGACTGCAAGCCAATGCCACGTTTGTGCACGTTAAAATTCCGACAGTTGTTTTCCACAGGGCAGCACTTGCAGTAGCAGGGCACTGAACGGCCTTGGTGAAGAAATGCTCTCTTACCACACAGCATGGTAGTGCAGTCCACCAGAGAGTGGATCCACGCAGTCCGTGAATAGTCATGTGCGAAGTGCATCTGAAACTCCACGAAAAAGATGGAGATGCATCTGCAAAAAAAAAAAAAGAAAAAAACACCCTAAACGTTCCCCCAAAACATTCATTCAGGGTCATTCTTCAATAAATCCATTCAAGCAGGACACTTTATTGCCTCCTTTAGTAAGCATTACTCTTTAATAAAGATCAAAACTACGATGCAGATTTATGTAGAGCTTTTGACTCACTGACCCAGTACACACGGGTGCAGGCACACAGACACACAGACACACACACACACAAATCATGTTCTCTACTCATGCAATTTTTGAAAGGAGTGAAGTACCTAGTGACGTACTACTGTATTGACACATTACTCAGTGTCCCCATAAGCTGTGTTTCAGAGTAGGGGTGAGTTTATTG
Source organism: Megalops cyprinoides (assembly GCF_013368585.1). NCBI lineage: Eukaryota > Metazoa > Chordata > Actinopteri > Elopiformes > Megalopidae > Megalops > Megalops cyprinoides. The sequence goes on from NC_050583.1 coordinate 56,816,973, forward strand.
AGGAAAAGTATGATGCAATCACTGTTAAATGGAGATGGAGAAAAGCAGGCAGCCAAAAGCCTGCACTGTGCATGATTGGGGGGGCAGGGGGGCAAAACCCTTTCAAAAGCTGGAACAGCACCTGAACAAACAAACCACAAGCTCCAGGCCGGAGATAAGGGTCAGTTTGCTCACTTTGAAAATGAGGGCCTGCTGCCCCTTTGACTGCATTTCCTGGCCAGGAAACAAATAGTGGAGTTAACACAGGCCAGCGAAAAGGGCTTCCATCACTATGTCTGGACCTCCTAAACACACACAACCAATGCGCTAAAGCTCAGAACTTGGCAGGTATGGCAACAGGAATGCCACCTTACTGGCAAGACTCAACCCCTTCAGTGTTACCTCAGTTTGCATCAATAATGAGGTTCCTGTTGTTCTAAAGGGCATCTACAGTTATTGTAAGTCTTACAAGGCATGATCAATACTTCACCCACGCTATAGTCACCCATCATTTAATGCATACATAACACTAAAGCTCAAAAATTTCAAAGAAGTTTAAAAAAGTTATTTAAAAGTAGAACTGATGGAAAGTGTTTGGACTGACATATCGCACACATAAAACACTAGTGGCATTGATAAGATTGATCGAATACTTGGAAAAACCCATCTGACATTTTTCTTAGATTTGCAGTTTATCTTATTTAAAAATGTCAACTATGTGACAAGGTCCACCAGGTTGTGACTCCTCACATGGGTGTTGTTTGATACTTCAACAACATCTCTGCAACTCACAACCACTTAAAATGAATTGTTTTTCTAGAAATTTAAGGGGCCAGGGGCAAAACCATTCATTTAGAGAATTTGTTTCAAACAGAGCTGTTTGGCTTTCAGCTGTTCTGGGCAGTTGCCGAGAATAACGTCCGCTTTTGTTCTGGAAACAAAAACCTGTATGAGAAGCAAGGTGAGTGAGAACATTATGGTTTTGAAAGGCTAGCATTACCCCCTGACAGCTCTGGAAACGTGAGCCACCTTTTCCCCTCCCCCTCTCCTTAAACACACCCAGGCCAAAGGCAGAGGTATTGCATATTCCTCCTGTAGAAAACAAGCACACCCTGCCAACCCCCCACCCACCTGTCAGGCATGCATGCACACACACACACACACACACACACACACACAGACACACACACAAATTAATTTTAACAGGTAATCAAGGGGAAAATACACACGAAAATCTATACACACGCAGCTCTTGTTGGGGCACAGAGTTGGGGGAAGCATACTGTATGTGAAAAATATGCAGTCACATAAGCACTGATAAACATATAGTGGCAAACAGCAAGGTGACAATACCTGGTAAAACCCCAGGTACAGCGTACTGACCTGGGATGATGAATCTAGCACCAACAGTGCATCCTTTCCACATCTCAGATCACTAAGGGGCCTAACTGTTTGCAGGTATACTGTATTTCTCTTACATAAATACATTTGTGTTTGTTTGTGAAGATCCTCAGTTTTTTACTATTGATTTATTACATAATGCTCAAATGTTGAGGCCTACCTGAAGCACCATTAACAGGAGGGGTAAGTTACTCAGTTATGAATGTAAGTATGTGCATGTTCTGTATAACACACACCAGCAAATCCCCAATGTCATTTTACTGCCTTACTCCAGAATAATGCTTAGAAAATGGAAAAAATTTGTGAGTTCATGTCAGAAACTATTCCCAATTAAACACGGATCTGTAAATGGGATTCAGTGCACTCTATTGCCCATGCTTTTTTTTTGTTCAAATTAGAAACACACTGATAATACAACCTGCATTACAAGTGTGATTTTCAACAGAGGGTAAACCACATAAAACACCACCGGTTTAATCCTAATCATTTCAAATGCTATAGAAAAAAAAGAAGTGAGTGACTTTTGTTTTATATGCGAAGGGATATGGCATGTGACCAAAGAACGTGAAAATGAAGGAATGTTAATGATCCCTTTGAGGCAACCGGTGGGGAGGCATATGTGGCCAGTTCCACTTTGTCATAAAGCTGGGGGTATGAGCCACCCTCTCTGACTGCAACCAGGATACCTGCAGAGCATTTAGCGATGCACACACGCAAGCAAAAAAAAAGAACTCACAATGGATATTATTTAGTCAAATATCACTAATATTAAACAAAATTTTATGGCATAAAAAAGTAGCCAGGATCAATAATGCCTTTAAAGTATGAGGTCCAGTTGACCGGTAACAGCAGACTAGCAGTTTGTTTACCAGGGGGGTCTGCTGTAACCTGAACTGAGAGGTGGAGTAAGAGGAAAACAAACCATGTCTTGACAGTGCTGAACTGGAGAATGGTCTTCCCTCTTACCACTCAGCGGTAGCCCAAATATAGAATTACTTCATCTTTCCTCAAAAAGCTGTCAGTGAGGAACACCAATTAAGTGTTATATATAAAAAAAACAAATATTCCCATCCAGTGGATGTCAAAAAACTTGTTGCTTGTTATGGATTTTACATATGCATATCTTAGAGCAAACATACTTAACTGGACAGACTGTTGCTGAGTTGTATAAACTTGCTGTGGGTAATCTTAAAATGGACTGGGTCATAACAACACCATGATATTTGCAAAACGCAACATACTTCCTACACATTAAACAGATGAAAGACTACATGATTTAAAAAAAATACTGTAACAAACACTGTCCTTTCTCCAGTAACTGCATTAAAGGTAGAATACACCTATAACAGAGGTACCAATATGGTTAATTGAGGACTCAAGAGCACTCCTAGGCAGACACTCCTTCACCGCTGCTTCCCGCAGTGCCGGCTGGCTTACCTGGTGACGGCGCGGGTGCAGACAGTGACGATAAAGCAGCCGGCCACGATCATCCAACCCCAGCCACCGTCTGGAGGGACGACTCCTGGCTTCTTTTTGGCCCCAGCCATAACAGACACAAGGGAATGCGCTGCCGTTCTCTCCCCCCCACCCCCCCCACCCCGCCGCCACCTCCCTTCCCTGGGTCGGTCTCTCAGCGCTGAGCCCCGGCTTCCCCTGAGCTCCCCCTCGGCTTCCCCGGGCTCCTTCACGTGGGCAGGCTGGGCATGGAATGCTTCCCAGGGAGGTGACCCGTCCGACACTCTGCTCAGCACAAGGCACAGGGCGACACAAACAATATAAAAAGGTCAATCTGGGCGGTCCGCATACTGGATTTCCAAAGGCAATGCTGCGCAGCCAGTTGTAGCAGATTGACCTGTCTGAGGGTTTTTTTTTTTTGGGAAGAATGCTAATCCTAGCGGATTGTAGAGACAGCAGGACGCAGGTCTTCGCAGAGGACGTGTTTACTAGCGGGGTGCCCTGGTTTGCTCGGGTGTTACAGTTAAACTTCAGACACTGCCGTCCTCTTGCCTGACCCCCACAACCCTGTTGAAAACCTGAGGCATGCACAATCCTGCCTTCAGACACTTTCTGTGGAAAAACATCCCAGCAGGTTGCGGTGGCGATCCAGTGGCTTCCGATTACTACATGCATTTCCCTTCAGTGAAGTGCTGCGCCCCGCAGCAAAACCAAAAACTCTGCATGACTGCACAGAGAATACACACTTAAAAAAAAAAACAAAATGGTATTCCTTTGAGAATAAAATATCAGCAACTCACAATATGCATGAGAATATTGCAGGTTTTACATTACACTCCCAAATATATTTCACCAAATGGTATGTATTAATAGAGCTAAGCATAATTCCCTTAGCCTTTGCTTGTGCTTTGAACAGACAAAAATATACCACCTCATCACACCACGTGATACTGCCTGAGCACCAAAAACAGACTAAACTGGCTCCCTGCACAAATTCTGCACCTGCTTGACACAATGGGGGATTATGCATCATATGCTGATCCTACACATGACCTTTATAACCAGTCTCTGTCAGATTAAGAAAGCTGCATAGTTCCAGTTACTTCAGCTTCTGTAACCATGGCGACCACATGCCTTGAGCAGTAAGGCGACTACCATATTGTCTCACAACAGGACAGCAAAAGAAAATCTCTGGAATTTCTTTGATGAATTTTTCAAATTATAATTTTTGCACAATATCGTTACACAAGGAAACACATTAGACATGGAATACACTGTGATTACACCAGCAGCAGACACATTGAAAAACTTCCAAAATTAGTTTTATCAGCAACTTTCCTGTAATTTTACCTCTGTACAACTGATTCCTAAATGTGTGTGTGTGTGTGTGTGTTTTGTGTGTGTGTGTGTGTGTGTGTGTACAGACACATATATGCAACGTCTATTCAACGGCTGAAACCTTTTGTGACCTTTACCTCTGAGGAAACACATCGCAAACCTGAGTGTTACCTCATCCGACGTCTTATCTCAGCATCTGTGGGGTAATAAAAATAAGGCGCGATGCACAGGCGAGCTGAGGGCAGCCACTGAACAGCAATGGAGTCCCGTCCAACAATGGACAATAGAGACAGCAACAAGACGAGAGGGAGACAGCAGCATACAAAAGACAGGAAAGAATGATCCAATTGTTGGTTGTCTCACGTTAATAAAAGAAATGACACAAGGAGTGTACCGAGTTGAACTGACTCTACATAAACATGTGTGCATATACAGTGCAGGTATTTGTTTTATTTGTTTATATTCTTTGTTGTTGGTGGTGGGCACAGATGTAGTATGTGTACAGTATGCTTGAAATATTTAAAAGTCGTACCCCAAGCATTCACAAACATGCCATAAACTGTTTCAGCACCACCCATCAACCTCTTACACAGGGCTGAACACTAGCACTGTCAGGGTGAAAATGGACATCTTGGTGTAGCTGGAAATCCTGTTAACTGCGCAGACATCAAGTTATCAAAAATAAAACTGCATTCGTTCGTATTTACAGGCTGCACTGTATTTTTGCACCATCAAAACTGAGCCTGAGAAGACAGGACTGATGGTAAAACAAGGATGCGTGGACTTACAGCTGGCTAACAAAGGCTAAGAATCAAACAAAAGCTAGTTCAGATATCACAGCTAGCACACTTCAGACAAACTTATGATAACAGTATAATACTGAATTCTCCATAATAGAAATGCAGTTCTTTTTTATTCAGTGAATCAGCACCACTACAACAGGGTCCTTACAAAAGGGGCAGGGTGTTAATGCCATCGTTTAAGTCTAACTGTACACTTACTTCTGAGTACTTTTCATAAAAAGGTAACCTGATCATGGACAATTACTCAGAAGACACTTCAGATGTGTAAGTCATTTAATTAGTGCAGTTAACCTTGAAGACAGGTCCATACTAGCACAGGCAATAATACCAATATCTGGTTTCACTTAAATTAATTAAATGAATAGCCTTCTAAAAAGAGTGGTGGCCAGTGATCTAAAAACAATGGAGGAAGGGAACTTCCATTTATTTCAGATTTATCCTGAGCCTGGTAAACCAACCATTTGTGCACTTCATGTGGAATTATTTTTGTTGATCAGAAAAATGTAACCGGCATAAAATGTAATTATATAATTGCTGATTATTAAAGTTTTGTATGACGTTGCATGTTAGCAAGAAATTTAAAACGAAAGAGCTGTTGACAGACACGTATTTACATTTTTATCAAGGTCTGACAAGCATGAAAAACAGGTTAAGCACACTTACCAGGTACCATTGGTTTAAAGGCAAAGACATCTAACATTCAACTACAGCAGATGTAATTGAGAAATTAGTTACACAGCAGTTTTAAGTAATATGGCGTTGCAGAAATGAGTAAAATGGATAACAAATGTAGCATTTCGACTGATGAACAACTGTGGAAAGGCTGCAATGTAAAACGCAATTGCTTTTATCATTAAGCTTATCGAGAAAGTTGTCATTTTTTGTCAAACGTTTAACATTAATGCATTCACCACTGCACTTAAGACTATTTTGCTCGTCCCACTCTCTCCAATCTGCATTGAACACCTCAAATAGCTACTTCTGCATTATTTTTTCAGGTTCCAAATGCACTACATTCCTTTAGTTATTTAACACGTACTTGTAAGCTACGTGAAGCAAATAACCGCTCTACAAGTCCGACAGAATGAAGGTTGCAGTTGCACATGCTCAGACTGCTTTTTAACGTTTTTTAAAGTTTCTTTATTATTTTTTGTCAACGAAAGTCTTCAAAACATGGAGGTTGTCGAAAATACAGAACATGCAGCTGTTCAGTACAGGACAATGTTTTTGTACAGGACACAGCGGGAAATAGCATAGGTTAAGTAAATATGAATGGGAAAAACGGACCAAATCATTTAGACGTAATGGCGCAAATGTTCTTCTTAAAAGATTAACGTAATTATTAAACAGCGTAAATAAAATCAAAGAAACTTACCTATTCGTTATCACCAAGCCGCATTGGCCGCTCTCTCACTTCAACATTCGATTTCAGAGATCAGGCAAGCTCGTGCAACAAATGACATGACATATTACTTTTTAAAGTTCTCTACATCTATTAATGTGTCGATTTCAACATCGCGGTCATTACAGTGTCCATCAACATGCAAACAGAAGGCAGAACTGTACCGGTTTGTGCACATGCAAACTAAAAAGTTACCAACCCCCTCTCTGCACTGCTGCTACACTGTTGGATTATGTATGATACGGGAAGTTAGGTTCAGCGCATAGCAGTCCGTTTAGTGGTGCGGTTTAAGCCAAACTCACGACCAGGCTCATACAACCCTTGCACAGTAGTTGCGTGTTGGGCTGTACGTGGCCGATTGAAATTGAATTTCTAGTGTCCACCATTTCAAGTCAGTTTATGAACTAAATGTACGGGAAGGATTTGGTTAATACCCAATAGGGATTTAACCTTACGGTATTGTAAGCATTTGTTAATGTGTGTGTGCGTGCGAAGGGTGGGTGTTACACAATTACTTATGTCTTAGTTCTTTCTTCTGGAAAAAAAAAAAAAAAAACCTTCCAAAATTATTTTGACACATTGTTGTCACTGAAATCTTGAAGAAACACGAATTTGGCCATTTGCTGCTTGTGGAGCTACAATGGTGGCAATGAGGTCTGTTGTGTTTTCTGCTACAATGTTGGCCTTATTTGTTGAGGGAAAACAAAAAAGAATGTGGTCCACAAAAGAGCTAGAGGCTCTAAGCAAACCTGCCTTGGGAAGATTTTCACCCTGAGGCACCCCTATGTCAGTGTAGGGTTGCGCACTGCCAGGTCAGCAAATGAAGCCAAGATGTTTGTATGCAGGATCCTGTGTTCAAATGCTAAATCAATGACTCTGCACTCTTGAAGTCTCATGTAGTGGCTCCTTCTCAGATCAATATCATGTTTTAATCTGGATGTGAACCTAGCTGTGTCTGTTGCACATGTCCATAGGTGGGGGTATTTTTCTGCAGTACATTGTTTAAAGTAGAATGTCCCAGCTACCATGATAGAAGGGAAAAAATGGACATGTGGTCGCTGTCAAAGAAAATATGTGACTTATAAAGAAAAAAAATTGTGGAGAGATGCAGTAATTTTCATGTCTTTTCCTGACCATGTGTATTAGATTTCCTTGTGGTTGAATGAGAGCACTGCAGGGAAGATGGATGACCCCATTACGTTGGTAAGGAATTTTGTGTTCTTCATGGTTGTTTGCTTTTAAAGATTAAATCAATAATTTGCCCCATTTAGTTCAGATTACCCCCAAACATGTGACTAAGCATCTTGACTCATGCCATAATCCAGTGACAGGTTTCTGAAAAAAAACAAAACAAAACAAGATTAAAAAAATAAAAAAATAAATAATAGTATATGTTTGTTGTGTTGTGTTATTTCTATGTAAATTGTTATTACTGTTTGTGGACAATAACTTTTGACGATGAGACTTTGACTTGTGACTGTCCACCAGGATAAGTGAATTGTGGGCTCCTGGGTGGCTCAGTTGGTTAAGGCTGCAGATCATGCAGACAGTGTCAGTGGAGTCGTGCCTGTCCACCAACCAGCATTTGTTCTTCTGTAGTGCGCCGTCAGACTTGTAATGTGAAAAATAGTTGTTTCCAGCATGTAACCATATTGGAGGATTGCATTTGTCATGTTTCAGGGTTCCTGTAAGACTTTAGTGAGTGTTTTGGAAAGGTAGTGCAACTGATGATTCTGAAATTGGTGAAAAGGTAGGAAAGCATAAATAAATTACTAAAAATAATTAACTGAATTCTGAATGCTGATGGTGTTTTACTTATAAGTGTTTTGCCTGGTTTGAAATGCCATGTTCTAAATAGTATTTGATTTTGTTGATTACCATATATATTTATATTTCATTTTGGTCTCAACAAGGGTATTTATCAATAAAACTAGAAGCCTATAAACATCATTGATCTTGGAGAAGTATTTTAATTGTGTTTCCTTAATTACTCCCTCTTTCCTATAGGCAATATGGGTTCAGGCCTTGAGAGATATTTTTGCTAGATATTTCAGAAACAAAACTACATTGTTTCTACCAAATAGAGACCATTGTTTTTTGCTAAACCTTTAACCATGTTTACAAGCACACAAAAAGACATTTCATGATCTGTTGACTCATGATTGATCAATCTGAACACTTTACTTATTAACAAAAAAATCAGAACTCTTTGCAAGAACATATTTAGACTCAGACTGATACATAATGCCCAATGGCAAAAATAAAATTGTTTTAACCTGATTAAATTCCATCATGGTGGGTTTATGAAATATCATTTCCTTCCTTTATTTAAGGGCCATTTTGTATCCCACTCACATTCACCTTGATAGAAACAGCAAGCAAGTGCCTTTCTCCTGCAGACATCATCAAGGCAGAGCTGGGTTGCCTACCCCTGGAGAAAATATTTCAGGCCATTCCAACATTTATGATCTATTTTGCATTGTGGAAGAAGAAGTGGGCTGGAAGTTATCTTGGAAATCACAACTCATGAGTGCTTGGATAAGAATAAAATAAGGACAGGATAAAGTTCACTTACTTATTTTCCAGAATTTGGTAGTGCACAGTGACCAGCCATTTTGGGGCTGATGAAGCTCACTTCCAACTAACATTCCAAGCACATGACCATGAAAGCCTTCGTCGCATCAGCGTGCAGGCCAACAAGCCAGGGCTGTTCATTTTTGCATACTAATTAGCATTCTCTACCACAAAAGACAGAGGAATCTCTTACTAAATCCACTCTGAGCTGCTATCAGTTGAAGGAAATAAGCTCCCAGTCATTAGTGAATCCACTAGTGACCATGACTATAACCATGGTTTGAAAAATAGTGAGGTCTGGGGGGAGGCAGGGGGGCGTTGGTGTTTACGTTTTGTCAATGATGTTGTCCAGGGTGGTGTTAGGTTTTGTCAAAATCACGCATGTAAACATTACATACATAGAAGGAGACCTGTTGCTATTTACAAGAAACAACTTTTATTTGTGTTTTAATTGTAAGGTACACTATCTGAACTGGATTGTACTGCAATATGCATTACTGAATGAAAAATAAATCACCAGAACATTATCTAGAGCATCAAAATACATAGCTCTACGGTATGAAGCATGATAATTAAGCTAAGGTTATTTGTAACCTTAGTTAGCTATGAAAATAAAAGAAAAATGCTTGAGAGTAACACCATTACAAGCTAACACCATTATACAGTAATACTCATTTCCAAATTTGGCTTTGAAATGTTTCGTAGGCCTACTATTATTGATACTGTTGCCAACATAAGCTGTTTTTTTAATAAATGGTGTTGTGTGAAACGTTAGCTAGCCTACTAATATGAAAGAAATAGCCTAGCCTTCATCATAGAGTACGCATATTTAACATGTTTCATACAATTGCCTTTACTCCAGATGCTGCACCAGGTTACTGTTTTGAACGTTTCTTACAGATAATGACATAACAATCATCGCTTTGTCTTAACGAATGATATGCTGCCAGCTCACACACAAGCCACCTGCTGTTGCCAAAGTGCGTAAATTCCAATTGCTGCTGTCAGTGGAAATGCTGATGATGCAAAAGGCTGCGCTCGCGCCCTCTCTCACAACCCTCACACACAGCGGACACTAAATAACAATTCTAAACCTAATTAAGCATGCACGCATCTCGGAGGAGAAGTTCTCAACCAATAATGTTTTTTTTTTTACAATCCAGTTGTATTTAGCTTCAAATTTTATTTTTAGCTCTAAAAAAATTACCGAGGTCTGGACCTCAATGACCTCTTAGCTGGTTACAGGTATGCTAGTGACACTTAAGTTTTGGGTGACTTATTTCCAATGGCTGACTTTCAGGACTGTGTAGGGTGGGGTAATCATTGACTCATGATACCCTGAAACATGTCTTTGGTTGATAAGGTTTGGAGCTGTGTGCTTGAAGCCATGTGTTAGGGTAATCAATCTGGACTCTAAACCAGATGGTGCAAGAGAGATTGACACTCTTAAAGACACTGGGAAAACAACACAAAGTCAACAGATAATGACTGTAGAAGACTGGACTGGGGAAAGGGGTACATCCAGGAGAAGCGGTAAACTGTGTAAGAACATGATGTTCAGAATTTTTGGCTGTCTAGTACTTGAGCAATTTGGACTACTGTCTTGTTTTTGTCCCCCTCACATTAAGTTGCTAATCAGGGATCCCTTTTGGTTAAAATCAAAGTTGAATCGATGTGACACTTCCTTGTGTGATGGCTGTTGCTCCTTGTACATAAAATTTTAATATTGACTTTCATGGCTAGTATTGTGAGGAGATCATCTCAGGATCCTGTAACTTCATGCGAGGGTTAGCTGATGAGATGGGACCCCTGAAAGGTGACGACAGATAATGAATTATGGGCACAGACTGAATCCTGACCTTGAGCAGCGCGTAAGTTTAATGTTCAGGCGTAGTCATTTACTAACTGGAATTTTCTCACGTGGAAACTTCATACAATGCCAGAGGGTTAGTGTTGATTTGTCAGATGTACTAAAAGGCATGTTCTGCTTTCAGGTTGCCTGTTACACCTTCCACACCCTGAAGGTGAGGCAGGGCCTAGAGCTGGTCATGAATAGATCAGAGTTATAGATCACTTAGCTACATTCCTTGCAGGTTATACATCTAATTGCCATTGGAATAAAGATGCGCACTATGAAAAGACTTCCTGACTTCCCAAAAAGTGCCAAATCCAGCCAGCCTGAGGATGAAATATTTCCAACACAACACTGCCGCCAATACCAACATGTATACATATAGATTCTTAAGAGCAGTTTGGCTATTTTTGATGCATTAGTGTATATATTCCTATTGCAGCATTGGAAAGGGATTTGTCTATCTATCTAGTAGAGAACATGGAGGTTTGCTGTTTGATGTGGGTATAGGGGTAGGCTTGGAGTCTGATGAAAGGATTGCACCTGATTCTGAGACCGAGGTTACTGACTACCTGTTTGGATCTAGTCCCACTGCCATCATCACCATGCATCCAGATGCATGGCCATCCCTAGATTCAGCCAGTAGAGCAAATTAATTTTCTTGCTGAATCTGTGGCCAGCATCACTCAATGCATTTTACAGTGGCTTAGCAGATTTGGACACTTTTGGTAATGGTTTACAAGCCAGACTTCCTGTGCTGAGCACATTAGCTAAAGGATGCATGTTAGACTTGGGTCACCTCCATGTCCCGAAATACAAGAGCAGCATCTCCTGAACCCGCCTCTTCCCAGTACTGGCTCCACACTGGTGGAATGAGCTTCCTGTCGAGAGTCGAACAACAGACTCCCTGGATGCCTTCAAGAAAAAACTTAAAACTCATCTGTTCAAACTGTATCTTTAGCCTACTTTCCCCCCTAAGTATGTCTTTCCATTCTATCAATTGTTATGTATATTTCTCACGTATTATGCTCAAAAAAAAAAAACTCCACACAAGCCTAGCACTTAACTTTGTATCTTACTGACCTCTTGTAATACCTTACGATGTCTGCTCTTAGCATAGTGATGCACTTTTTTGTAAGTCACTCTGGGTAAGAGCGTTTGCTAAATTATGTAATGTAATGTAGACTCTCATGAGGCTGCAAGAAGCAGTTGTACAAAGGATGGGGATCAGCTACCAACCTTTATAACACTGTTGTTTTTTCCTGCTTTCCTGGAGTCATTGACAATGAAGGCACACTGTTTGATATAACCCAAAATCTCAAAGGCAATGTGTTTCCTTACATACCCATGCCAGAAGTTCTTCATTTGGTTTGATTTGATAAAAAAAAAAAAAAAATAGAATCTCATGAAACTTCATGGTTCTTTAACCAATATCATGTGACCTCATACAGCCCCAAAAGCCAGTGTTCCACCTCTCATTGCTGAGCAAATTACATTTACAAATCATGTAGCTCGTTCTAAAATAATGTGACCAATAAATCACATACCCATAAAACTTCCAATAAACGCCGAGGTGTTTATTTGCTTTAATTACTTAACTTTACCAGCGTTTTTTGGAGACTCGATAATAAGATACCTGTGTTTATTTCACCTAAAGCCCTCAGGCCTCTGCAAGTTATTGGTGGCTGAACTGCCCAGGAAAATTCCTGAGTGATTTGAATATATAAACAGTGAAGTTGTTGCCTAAAACAAAATTTCAAGAATAAGTCCTTAGATCAGAATATCTTTGAATGCATGTCTCCCATTATCTTAATAAGTTGTATCCAAACTTTTGACTGATACTCTACATGTACACAGAGACAAAGAGATGGGAAGGTGGGATTTATTAACTAGTAATGCTATTAACTGGAATACGAAGTACCTTGACCTTAAGGCATGGTGATCTGGCAGAGGAGTTTGGCACTGAAATTCACAAAGAAAGAGTGAATGCAAACCCTGTTAACCTTGACCTGTTTGCAGGAAAGTCAAGCTACTGCAACACAATTGCATTACGCAATTTCTCAGATTGCTAGGCATGTGTTAACTGGCAGAGGAAGCCAGGTTTGAACAGGAATGGCGCCCTGTTAGTGTGAAAACGTTTGCTCTCAGAAGAACATCAGGTCCAATTACAAAAATTGATGGCAAACAACATGCATTCTGTAGGTTTTGTTGACACACAGAGATCACGATTTGATGGCACTCGTGAAACCTGGATGCATCTTCTCAGTCTAAAGAAAAATCACTTAATTAATTGAGCATTTGCCCCAGAGAACTAAGAACATTCTTTTTTTAAACTCTCCTATTCCTTTTCAGATCAACCACATGACATATAAACCTCATTTGTTTTATTTTATTTTTTTCTGATCAGTTTTTTCTTTAAGTTAAATACATGCACAGCTAACATTATCATAACGGTAGCAAGTTAAGCCATCACTTACACAAACAGAGTCATCAGCAGACAGATTGCTGGTATTTTCCTTCAAAATGCGTATTGTACAAATTGTACATACAGACAGACAGAAACATTGGCATTCAGGGATTTTTTCAGATATATTTAAATACAGCATTTTTGTCTTAAATTTAAATGCCTTCATTTAAAAAAATATGACTCAGAATAATCAGTTTGCATAATTCCCACATTTACTGAGTATTTACAAAACAGTAGTTTGTTAAACTATCACAGAAGGACAGCAAATTTGCAGCATAGATAAACATTGATAAAGATAATTAGAAATTCATCTGCATAGCGTGGTAACATGAATTGCTACACAAGTATGGGTAGATTAAAATATTTGTCCAATGAGTAATGAACACTAACAAAATTCACCAAGGAAGATGTCTCTCCGCATACTTAATTACTGTCATTTATGAAGAAACTTTGATTCATCAATATTAGCTGCAAATGCAAACACTGATTTAATTCAAATATATGGCAACTTTAAAGGCAATTCTTGTGAGAAGACCCAAGTCCTACATTATGGTTTCAGTTGGTATGTGAGGCATTTTGCAAAGTGCAATTAAATTCATTTTATAAACACAGAATACTCTGTTGTAAAAAACGAGGACACAATCATAACCACATTGTAAAAAAATATGAAGCAATATCAATGTATTTAGCTGACCAATATTGGCAAACTGCATTAAAACAGTCTTAAAATACCAGATAGTAGCATTCTTAAATGACTGTATAACTTTGTGAAATAGTTACTGAGTATGGCCATAAGCAGGACTCTTTGTTGAGATCCACCAGTAACATCCTTGATTCTGTGAACGCACAGGAAGACCAGAGAAGTAGTCTGGTCATTATCACAAAATTGCTTTGAGGAAAATAAACAAAACAAAAACCCATACATCAGGTATCACCCATACACGCTAAAAATTCGCCATGGAGTCCATTAGTGTTAAACAGTTGCCTTGTTTCACTCCATGGAAAGCTACTGGATGGGCTAACTTGGATAACGCCGTTCTTCAATATATGACTGCTACAGCACTCTCTGGAACCCTGGCATCCACTTTCTGCATGCACATCAGCTAAGCTTTCAGAACAACACATTTAAACATTTTTAAAAATCCTATTTTTATGGTTATTAGTCTTCCCGGTGGTCTTAGAGTAAAGCAACAGGTCACAGCAAGACACACAAAACCATATTAAACAACCCCCCCCCCCCCCCACACACACACACACAAAAAAAACAAAGAAAAAAAGATCACATAGTAAAACAAAACCCACACGGCAAAACACAAGAGTTCAAATCTCTGACAAAAATGCTTTCAAAAAGCTCATCAACTCCATTCTTCAATGAAGGCAACACTCAGCGCCTGGAGGTTTTCGGTGTGGTGGCACACAGTATTGTTAGACCGTGATTATCCAGTTTGACGAGAATGCGGCACTGAACAGCATGAGGCAAATACCAATTCTGAGAGATGAAAGGAAAAGCAAATGGAGGGAATATAAAAGGATTAACTCCTAAGAACCGTTCTAAAAACTCAACATTCTGTAATCTTTCGATAATCAAGGTGTTCTGAAGACACCCGACGTCTGCGTGCAGTTATGCGATTACAGTTGTTTCACTTTAGCATTCTGAGACGTGTGAAAGATTCTGCCCTTCAAATCAAGATATGAAAACTGGGGAGAAAAACAATGCAGCCCTGCTCAGGTAATCACGTTCTACCAAGCATCTGCACTTTCACAGAGGAGTCAAAATCTTTTACAATGCATACAGCATTCATTCCAAACCCTATCATGAAAGACGAAAAAGTAACACTCCCCCCGCCATTTAATGACACAAACCAGCCTCAGTGCCAGCCATTCCATTAGGGTGAAGTAAGAGATACTGTTCAAAACCCTGTTCTCTAAACACATAGAGACACCAAAAATCATTCAGGAAAACTTAATGTGAGCATATCAATGTGAGGTATGTGTGTGACAACCATTGTGCTGTTTGGAGTTTGTGCGAAAAGCTAGACCAACATAAAACTAAAACGAACAAGGAGAGATAACTGCATCTGGACCTGAATTGCCCTTGCTGGTCCAGTGGTGGGAGAAACGGCCATGACAATGCAAATACAATGCAAACACTGATCAAGAAGAGGTCCTCTACCACATCTCTCCCATTTTCCTTTTAGTTTGTTAGCTTTTCACTCAGTTTCTAAACACAATTATTACCACATACTATACAAAGACAGATAAATTACATTGGTTACGTTAGTTCTAATCAAGATCAGGTTATGTATCTTACTATTTTTAAATGTAATTCATTTATATAGCTGGAAATTTGCATGAGTTGCCTTGTCCAGGGCTTGAACAGAAGCACTTGGGAACTGAACTGGAAAACTCTGGGTTGCAAGCCCCACTCTTTACCACTACACCGCATTGCTGTCCCTATATAAACATAAAGTTTTTTACATGACTCTTAGATTAGACTTAGATTTAGATTTAGCAGCTTTTTTTCCTACAGGGATCTGAAGCCTTACTGAACACAGGTGGCGGTTCAGTACCCTCATTTACAAATGTATTCGGAAGTAAGAATTTGAAGCATTTCATAAAAAATACCACATTTGTGATTTGTGACTCAACTTCCCCTTTTAAATATCAGGCTTTTTCGTCCAAAACGGCTCAGCTGGCAAAGCTTTCGCTTTGAACCCGGGTTGATCCCTATGGCTGGGTTTAAAACTGGCACTGTCCTTTTGCCAGTGGTGACTGCGGTGTAACAATTTGGCTTCATTCCACCACGGACAGGGGTGGCTATGTCTGCCAGGGTTTTCCAAGTCTCACCAATCTCAGGCACCTGGAAATTTTCCGGGCACCTGCAAGTTTCATGCATGACATCAGTGGAGTAGCACGTATCTTCCAATGACTCCCCACTCCTGTGTGACTTGTAGTAAAAAAAAAAAAAAAAAAACGGCTGTTGGCTGCAGGCAAGTGTATCCGAGGTTTGCATCTGCCCTGTCTCAGTGCTGCTGCACGAGCACAGAGGTTGTTGGGGTGAGATGAGCCTAGCGTACAAGTGACGATTCCAAAACAGAGCTGCATCAAGAGGAAGAAGCACTAAAAACATCGGTCTCATTTGCCTAGCTACTATACGAAGTTAATTCATTTTATTTTTCATTGGAAAGTATAAATGGACCTCAAATTAATATTACCCCAGTTTATCTGTACTTAGCTTTGAGGAATTAACTAATTTTTCTCTTAACTTTATGTATTAACACTAGTGACCAGTGAATACAATATGACACACATAATTAAGCTCGGACAAAATGAGTTCCAGCTTGAGTAGAGGCCTAACTGTGGAGTATGTGAGGTCAGAGGTCACAAGTGCACATAAAATTCTTCTGAAGTGCTTCCTTTCGTTCTCTGTCCACAACCGGAGACTACACAGGACTGCATGAAGAAAAGGCCTTAACCAATAGGCATAGGAAGAGGTTTGTGTGGGTGAATGTTTGGGATAAAGGAAAGGTCAAACATCCCAAAGAATGCTTTGAAAAAGGCAGGAGAGTGTGCGATGTATGGCAGTTCACAGGCCAGCTTTGTAGTTTCACTTGAAACCAAGATACCATCATGAAATGTCATGAAAATTAACCAAAAGGTCAAAGATTAAAATCTCCTAGGGGTACTCATTACAAACATGTGAAATAATAATAACAACAATAAAAATAATAAAACATACTTTGATTAAAAGTACACCTCAGAAGAAAGAAGAAAATGGACCCTATTTTTTTCCAGACAAAACTACAGACAGACTCTGGGCATGATGCACAACTAATCTGTGAGTTGACTGGGTTTCCCCCACACTGGCAGAAGCATTATGGGGGATCAAGTTTATGAAAGTATTTCAATGGTGAAAATGTGACACAGAGGACATTAAGAGTCATTCTACCTGACAAGCACAGGTTCAGCCTACAGTGTGTCTGTAGTGACCAATTCCTATCGTCTGTTTGGTCCCACTCATACCTGCCAGGGCATTTTTCTCAGGATGTTCAATAAACAGGAAGGATGTGAGGAAACCATATATGTTTAAATTATTTTGTACAGAACCTCTGTATCAAAATAAAGCCAGGGTCAACACTTACTGTTATAGGTCCATTTTCTTGAATAGGTCCTCACAATTGTAAAATGAACACAACAAATAAACTTAAAAACATAAAGTAAAAACAGCAAAAAAATGAAAACAAAAGGTCAGTAGGTTTTGGCGTTAGCGCACTGTCTAAAAATACATATATATATATATATATTTACACACAGTACCAGGAAAGTTTCCTTGTGAGTAGCTCACAAATATCCACCCCTCCCTCCACACTGCATTAGGATTTTAAATTAGTTACTAAAAATCTTTATATTAGGGGAAAGAGAGGAGGGAAATCTGCAATATATACAGTTGTTAAATTATTAAAATGGCTTTTCCCCAGTTCTGATAGTGGCTTTCTCTGAATTTTACAGCAGCTTCTCACTTAGAGTTGTGATTTCTTTTTGTCCTTTCTCACAGATCGTCTGTCATCTTCAGCAGCTCCAGGAAAGCGCCAACCGCTCCAAAATAACCCTGCGGGTAACATGCAACACAAACACTAGTTGCAGTTCACTTCACTTGAAACACGCTTCACAAAAGCATTGTCATTCTCTTTAGCCAAAGCTAGTGATGACTTGCAGCTATAACACCTCAGAGATTAGGCATGCAGGGTATACGTTTACATTTCTGTATATAAAGAACCTAGAACCCAAGATTTTCATGTCTTTACCTCGTGTTCCAGGAACAAAGCTTTGAGTTGCCCTTTTGACCAAAAGTCCATGGCGTATGCTAGAAGCTTTGTCGACACCATGTTGATTCGCAGGAAATTCCCAACAAAGACGACCCTTTCGATTTTCTGAAAGGTAACAATTGTGACCGTATTAAACCCACTGTAAATTATTTAAACAATCAATGCCACTTAGTTGTGTTGCCTTCTATTTGTGCCTGGGAACTTGTGTGATAAAATTTGCTGGGGAATTCTACAGAACAAAGAAATAAGTTTTTCAATGATGATACTGTAAAATAGAAGTGCAAAAGCCTCTTCTCTGGTACTGGGCCTCATACTGAGCTCAGTGCTTTAGTCAAAATACAACTGAATTACTCAGCGCTATAGTCTAAAAACGAATTTAAAAAAGTGGATTCTCAGCATAAAATGTTAATCTAATTGCATGAAACCTATTTTATGTAATTACACTCATTCTATATAATTCATGTATAATATGATGTCTGATAAGTCTGCAAGGTGCAACAGTTCAACAGAAAAGCAGACCTTGACATTTCTCTGTTGAAAACTTTATTGACCTGTCTATTTTAGTCCCATCTAGGTGACTGACACCCTAGTGGCGAGGAGAACAACATTCATGCAGCGCTTCATGGTCCAGGACAAAACACTACCACAGGGTGGAGCAGTGAGACCTAAGACGAGCCGCATGCGCTTTCTGTGAGCCTGACCTCCCGCTGTTGCTCTGTGTGCTTTGATAGCCCTGTACAATGCTGCTTGATCTCCGTGCCACAAGGCAACACTGTAAAGAAGCTGAAAGCAAACAGAATCGACTCCCTTGGTCACCGAGTCACTCAGCGCTGCTTTTGTGCACAATTTTCCTCATGGAGTTTCAGTTCGACAAGCCGTTTGTGAACAGTGAAATGTGACACCGGAAAATGCTGTCTCTCTATGGCAGTCAAGGGCCCTTCAAAGGAAGTCATCACAATTTAACAGTCAGATCGATTTGGATTTAAAAAAAAAAAAAAAAAAACGCCAGGACCTCCGTCCTACCTCGTTTACTGCACACATGCGAGCAATAGAGCCAATGTTGTTGGTGATAGTGACCAGTGTGGCTCTGGCAAGGTCCTCTTTGCTAATGGTGTCTCTCTTCTCCTTGCTCATCATGTGGCCAAAGCTAAAATAAAACATGAATTCATTATGCCGCAATATGTCTGAAGAAGCTCCCCCCCCGCCCTCCACACAGAGCTAGTATGACGAGATGGACATGGACGTGGACATGGATGTAATCATTTTACATCACGCCAGTAGGCTAGGGGACGTTTCCACAATCTAACTAAAAGGATATCTGGCGGGCGGCCAGAATCGCTCTCACCTGGATGCTACGGCGGATCCCTGCAGGCCGAAGCGCTCGTAATCCCCTCCGTAGATGTCCTTCACCAGCTTGTCCACGTTGGTGCTGTCCCCCTTGGCAGCCATCTCCAGGGCCTCCTCGAAGGTCTCGCAGCCCGTCAGCAAGCAGCACAGGCCGAGGAACGTGCCGCCGCCCAGACTGTGGATCAGAGAGGGGAAGTGTGACTTCAGGAAGAGGAGGGCAGGCCTGTGAGGTCATTTTAACCGCAGAGAGGTTCCTCCACCAGGGGCTGTGAGGTCACCAAGCGGGAGGATTCATGTCCACCCAGACTAAGCGGAACACGGAGAGACTGAGGTCATGACCTGGATGACTGAAACATCCCTCCGATTTCTTGTCGGAAAGGAGTCTCTGTAGGTCCACCTCATGCAGTTTTTGGTCAGGCTCTCCAAATATGTGCAACCTAAACTTTTTCACAGCTAGGTTTTAAATTTGGTGTTGTAGAGCAAAACTGGATGTTTAATCTGAGGGACAAATTATTAGTGCAGCGTGCGGTCACACAGACACAACCACACACATGCACACATGCACACAAACTCAAAAGGGACATGATGGATCGTTGACACTGAATATCTTACTGACATCTTCACAGACAAATCCAGTGTTTTTTTTTTTAAGTTTCCATAAAATGTTCTGGGATGCTAGATAACTTATTTCCCGGCTACACACTAAAAATAGAACAGGGTTGACATATATTCACCTGGTCCCAGTGACACGTTTGTAGTTGTCCTTGGAATAGACTGCCAGGATGCTGACCCCCGAGCCAATGTTGACCAACAGCATGGGGAAGGGGTTGTCAAGGCAACACGGCCTCTTTACACAGTTCTGAGGGTCAGAGGGGTTTTCAAAAAAATAGCACTCCGGGCGGCCGTTGAACCCCACAGAATCAACATACAAGAGGCCCTGGATCAGACAGTCCAGCTCGTCCAGCTTCAGCAACTGGAGATCGGCCATCTGGAGGGAAATGAAAAGAGAGAGCGCCGCAGCGGCAGTGAGAGCATGTGCAAAGCAAACAGCCAGTTAACCGGCGAGCAGGTGTCTCTGACAATAAGCCCCGCATGGTCACACCGAACAGGCTGCTGCGAAGCTCTGCGCTCCCCGCGGAACCAGCCGAGGGGCCGGCAGAACCACACGCCCAACACAAACATGCACATGCACACAATGCAACCATGCACCACACACACAGGAATGACCGTACATTCAGTACCTCCCCCTCCAGCCCCAACGCCCATTACCCATCGCTCTCATTGCATTTCATTATTACATTACTGTCATTTAGCAGATGCTCTTATCCAGAGCGACTTACATGTGTTACAATTTTCACAAGTTACCATTTATACAGTAAGATATTTGCTGAGGCAGCTGTGGGTTAAGTAACTCGCCCAAGGGTACAGCAGCAGTGGCCCAGCAGGGAATTGAACTGGCAACATTTTGATCACAAGCCCTGCTCCTTACCACTATGCTACACTGCCGCCAGCTTTCAAGAAGAATATATGAAGACTATACATTCAAAAACTGGCAGCACAGATAAAACCAGTGTCTCCCTCTCCTCCTTAATGGCGTGACGGCGCGCCCCCGCCGCGATCGGCCCACGCACCGTTCTGAAGTCCTCCTCGAACTTGTAGGCTCCGCCGCCGGTGGCGCAGAGCGTGGTGTGCAGGCTGGAGAAGTTCTTGTCGCGGCCCATCTGGATGAAGCGGTACATGGCCTGCGTGGGGAAGCGGATGAAGTGCAGGTTGCCCTTGCGGCCGCACATGGTGAGGTTCTTCAGCTCCAGGTGCACGTCCCGGATGCCCGTGTTGCCGTAGGCCGTGTTGGACGTCAGGTACTTGCGGATGCTCTTCAGGTTCTCCACCTCCTCCTGCTCCTCCTCCGCCGTGATGTCCTTGGGCTCGAAGTAGACCAGCTTCACCAGGGTCCCGCCGATGTCCATGCCGAACCAGGGGAAGGCTGCAAAAGGAGACCCGGTCAAGCCGCTTCACCGGTGCCCTGCGTCTCCTCCTTTGTGAAGGCTGTACTTAATTTCTATTGATTTTGCAATAACTATAAACATTCATATTTTAAGTATCACACATTTATAATATATAGACTTATAATATTTACAATATTAATACATTTACCAATACTGTCTGAAATTTTTGATTTAGGAACAGCATTGGAAAACTGGATCTTACCGTTAATACAAAGTTCTAAGCCTGTGCAATAATACGTTATTCATTATATTAACTGATAAGTTCATTTTCATCTGTGTACTTTTGATAAAATCTTGCAATATTAATAGTATTAAATATTTCTATGCAAGTTGTAATAACCCTGGAGAGTATTTTGCATGTCCCACACCATACTATTGTTACCACTGCTTCAAGCACTCATTATGTTGGAACGTTAGCACGATTATCATATTCATAGCATTGTTCTATATACAGTTAGCTACTTCTATTTACTCCCAGAACCA
This sequence comes from Megalops cyprinoides, assembly GCF_013368585.1. NCBI lineage: Eukaryota > Metazoa > Chordata > Actinopteri > Elopiformes > Megalopidae > Megalops > Megalops cyprinoides. Next base: position 56,838,906 of record NC_050583.1, read on the forward strand.
AGAACAGGTCAGCCTCTGACAACCAACACCCTGACCCCTCCTTAACCCCAAAGAACCACTTTGTTAAATTTAACCGCATGCCAAATAATTGGGTTAGACAGCTTGTTGCTTTGATGCTAATACTCTGTGGGGGTAAAATGGGTAAAAAAAAATTACATCTGGCTGCATGCTTCTGCCAGACTGCTCTGCAAATGTGAGAAGGAAGCATCTCACATCCACTGCAGGCGGCAGGGCAGCAGCAGCTGAGGGCTCCAGTTGCCATGGAAACACCAGCAAGGAGATGATTGCCTGGCGACTCAGAACTAAGCCAGCCTGCACTCTTCAATCACAGGCTACAGTAAATTAGTCAGTACACTAAAAAAAATTATAAACAAGCTCGCCAACTACCTTTCCATTCCCATAAGTTTATATGTCTAATGCAAGCTCTCTGTTTTATCACTTGTAGAGTATAAAGATAGTTATTTCTCAGACCATAATGAATTGCATCAAAAACATAGAGATTCATAAGGTGTAAAAAAAAAACAAAAAAAAAACTACATTCAAATATAGTTTTTTTTTAACTTTATGATAAATATATATTTGGAAATCAAACTGGACTCAGGAAAATTAAAAAATGAGCCCCATTTAACAGTGAACCTTGCCTACATCAGCGGATTGTCAGACTGAGAACCTAAATCCCAGGAATTCCGCTTTTTGTTTACTTCAGTTTCCTGGAAAATAAATACCGGGTACCTGCGAAATCATGCGTGCATTTAAATGCCTTCTGGATGATGTAGCGCCGCCAAAAACCGTGCACGTGACAGGACTGTCTCACCGTCTTTCTCATTTTGACACCACAGCGAACGTCACTGTCACTATAGCAGTAGGCGAATGTCAGTAAGATCCTGCGTATTCAGCTAGCCTGCTGGGTAATATCAAAGTGGTACCTTGAAACCTGATCAAACAACCGGTATCAAAAATGCGTGTTTAATAAACGCAAATATTTGCTCATGTCTTTTTTTTCTTAAAAAACAAAACAACATTTAGCTTGTTTTCTCCTGACATATGATTCATTTAAACTGAAATTACATATCCTAGGCAACACTGGATGTAGTAGCCAGGAGATATCCCTGGAAGAGCCCTCTCTCAGTGAAATTTGTGATCTCAAAACAGGTATGAGAGCTGTGCTGGCATATACCTAAAATATTAAACTGTTACCCTGAATGCTTGATAATACAAATACTCATTCTAACCTGAAAGTAGTTCAAGTCTGCCTTACTAGTAATACAATATTGATTAACGCATTTTTCAATGGATGCTTAATGCACTGATGTTAGTGTTGTTAAGGATACGAGTATTGTTCCTGAAACACTGGTGTTTCCCCAAAGAAGTGTGTGTTTTTCCATATTAAAATGCTTTAAAAGTCAGATCACTTTAAAGGCATATATTGGCTTTAAAATTAAATTAGATTAAATTTAATTTAATCTCATCAATAATTCAGGACTACAGTACTAGAGTGGGGAAAGGAGAAGTTACAAATATTTTGCGTGGCATATCAATAATGACATTTCTGAACAATTCTTTCGCGGAAATAAAAAGCATTTCAGACTGTGTACTCAATTGAAAACACACACAGTGTGTCAATAATTTGTTCACAGCTGGGCATACATATTGGAATGTTGGTGTATCCAGATAAAAATTATTCGGTACACAAAACCACACCATTAATTCTGCAGCAATCACATCCACAAATGAATCTTGATTTGACTGTAACTTTTTCCACAATAAGAAAGGATAAGCTTTCAGTTAGAGGCGGAAGTAAACTCCAGTTTGTCTACACCTTACCTCACCCATTTATCAAAAAAAGATTACCAAAATACTGGGTCAAATTTCAGTTAGCCTTTTCCAATACTCCATTAGCAAATTTGAGAATGTAATAGGTCGGGCCAAATTTAAGTGCATATGCATTGGGACTCCAACACAAGCATCACCTTCAGTTCCCTCGCAACTGTGGAGAACATCAGAGCATCAGGGGTGCCTGAGGAATCCCAAACACCACTCAAGCAGCACTCATCACGTGCCGCCCCTCCCCCCAAAAAGTCCTCAAATAACCAGAAACATTCTCCAGGTGCTAAAGTTAGTCACATCTGGCCCGAAACAGTTAAGGCTCGCATTACAAATGTCAGATTAGTGCCAGAGAACAGCAGGGTCTACTGACGGGGTGTCAGAGCCGTGACCGGGCGCGTGGAATCTGGCGTAATCACGCCGAGTCACACGTCACTCTCCTGCTTGGAGCTGAGGGATGTGCGCAGTGAGCGAATGCGGCCGGCCCCTCAAAATCCATACCCTGCGGCGCGTGAGGCCTGGCCCCCGCCCCCACCAGACGGGGCCGCCGCCAGAGATTCACGGTGTCATGTGAAGATACGGTGACACAGTGCAATCTCTCATATTACAATTGTGACACCACATGCACCAAGACAAAACCAAGGCAACGCTCTCTGACTCTGGAGACTACTGTGCGTTTTAACATATTAACAGCCGTAATAGGCCTACACCATGAAATATCCTTGAAATTCTGTGTAACTGTGTGTACTCTGCTATCCGTGAAATTGTGTGTAACTGAGTGTACTTAGCTATTACTTCAGCCTGAAAATGTCAAACATGCTGAACAAGCAAATTTTATAACACACAGCAATACATACGAAATTCAGGTGACCTTTGAGTCCTACGTTCATCGTAAACCACAAGGATCAAGGATGTACAGCCAAATGCTTGGTGTAAATGCCGTAATATAAGTTAAACATTACATGGCGGAGCAGATGGATGCAAGGGCATCTTGAGTGAGCCCAATCACTGCTCTCAGAGTCAGTATCTCGAGGGCAGAGTGATATGATAAACACTGTTTCCGCACATATCTACGATGGGAAGCAAGTTTCAAAAACAATGTCAGTGAAAATGAAGAGGGTAAAGTAAAATACACTAAAGGTATTCATAACAATCCATCACAACCCGATTCATTTTCCCCTTTAACATCAGTGAGCACAGCAAGACCATCTGTAGATACAGTATCTGATTCAAGATTAGTCTACCTCTACAGGTGGTAGGATGAAGTAACAAGGATGTCAAGATCTGACCTGACTTCCCAGGTATTAAATAAATGGTAGAAGGTTAAGAACAAACAAACAAAAGCCCTCATCCGCCAATTATCAAGAGGTAAGATCACCAGATGATGACCTGTGGAACTGCATGAGGAATACTCTGCACCAATTTGTCCTCTGAGGACAATGTGACAGGCTGCACATGTAGGTGAAAGGGATGTTTACTTCCTTGCCATGAGGATCAGAGAGTAAAGTACTCAGTGACCATAAGGGGAGCTAGAGCAGTGCGGCCCCAACACTCCCACCTGCAGTCTCTGCTATTTAACTCTCAGTGCACACGCTGTTATAATAACATCGGCAACAGCATGACACACAGACAGCAACCTCAGATCCTGTCTTCAGGAAAATAACTGCACATCCAAACACACAAAAAATAACGACAATATTTTAAAAACCATTATCATCAGAGCAAATTAATTCAAATGTGCTGGTCGAGGTGTCAGAAAGCATTTACTACCACCTGCATGTGGGCCACTAAAACTGAAACCAAGGATTGTATTTATATCATTCCTAAAAATATTTTACAGCAAAGCAGTGAACTGAGCAGAGGTGTCTGTCATTTTTTTATGTACCAACAGAAAAAAAATTATTTCACTTTACTCCTTGATTAAGGTCAAGGTCATTACAGTTTATGATACTGTAGGTGGACTGTTCAGCAGTGGGTGGTGCCTCAAAATGGAAATTGCTTCCATTTAAAGCTGTAGTCTCTCTTGCACAATATATTTGGCATTTCAACATAATACCTCCTCTGTAGCTTACAACACTGCCCATTAACTTTGTATGTCCCCAATATTACACAGGTTAAAACAGTCTCAAAAGTATCTATTCAGCACGGTATGTTATAATTGCTGCTGAGACAATGCACACAATTGATGCGGTTCTTAAGCAGGACATGATGCACAGTTCGTGATCGCTTGTGTCCGTGTGTAAATCCCCTTGTGCTGCAAATGCTAAAACAAGAACATGAACACAGATCATTTTCCAAGTTTGCAACTGTTGAAAGTTGACAGTCTGGATTCCGAGTGCAATTCTGCGAAGAACAGGAATGCAGAAAACAGGAATGCTGACAAGCAGGCATCGCTAGCGTCACTGTCTATTCAAGGGCTGAACTTTCCAAGTGCTGAAGCTGCAATTAAATCAAGAGACTAGTCAATACAGTTGTGCCGTTTGATTCTGAGAACAGAAAAGGTCCCCCACCAAGATTCAGCTGTAAATCATAAGCTCACATGTTCCTGGCTGTATCAACAGTTCCAACATAAAACAGTCTGACAGCTTTTGGTATTTGGTCATTTTTCTTTTTTTTTTCCCCAACACTCAGTTGAGTATAATGTGTCTGTTTGCAAGGCATAAAATGCTGAATTTAAGGCTAAATAAAGAAAGTAAAGCAGACACATTTTTCCACTTAAAACAGTGCATAACATCCCTTACCTGGCTTCTTAATACCCTTAAGCTTCATAGTGATGCTCAGATGTAATGCAAAGAACTACAAGTCTGGAATCCAAAAACAATGAAGTCAATTGAAACGGCACTGTTTATTCGTTGGTTTATTGCGTGTATTTCTGCCACAGCGGTAATATACAGATCAACTGCATTGTGGCTGTTAAAAAGTTGCAAGTTATAATAGCTAGAAAGCAGAAAGAATTTCTGCTGTTTTACGGGGGTGGATCCGTCTGCTTCTCTAACCCAGCCTCGCGGACAGAGAACGAACGCCCATTGGCTGAGAAGACCAGGCCTTCGTATCAGGAGCGATTTCAGCACACCTCCTGACTCTGGAACGACCAATCAAATGGAAGGAGCAACTATCTCAAAGGTTTCATAATAACAAAAGGAGAGGTTGTATCTTTTGCGTTGCTCTTGGCTAAGCAAACCAGCTATTTCACAAAATGCAACCAACACGGCGGCCACTTCATGTAAAGAGACTTGGTGCTACAGTATCTTGTTGCCGCGTGTGTTAATTATGACAGTAATATCGGATTTTGTTATTGAACAACGTCATTGAAAAGAGCGGCTTTTCAAGTGTTCCGACTACCAAGCTAGATAGCTGTATGCATTTTGGATTTAGCGCTATGATAGATCATCTGAAATCTAGATTTGTCAGTCAGGCCGGTAGTACAGTACAGCGTTAAATATTGCAAGGTAAACATTATTCAGTATTTAGTGCCAGCGGACTGACTGACAGGCGACATGTGCTCCTAGCAAAGCTACGTCTTATAAGACATTGAAAGTATATAGTCTCCCAGTACTATAACAGGCTGACTTCTACTCACAAGCATATGGGCGAAAATTTTAGAGAAGATGGAAAACAAGGTATCTACCTGTGTTTCAGAACGCAACGTGGCTTAATTTACACAAACAACTACCAAAATTTGTAAGCCTTCACTTGAACTCGCCAACTGCCGAGCAGACTTGCGCTTACTGAAAGAGATCACAGAAAATGCCTCCCTCTATGAACAAATAGTGAGCTGTGTTGTTAGGGGAATACAGAATTAGTTAACATAAAAGCTACCTTGACAGACAGATAGGTAGCCACTTACGCGGTCGGTTTTTCTTCCCCGAGTCCATTCTCCTCCGGAGTCTGCATCTTTTAGCAGGGGAACCATTATTCTGCAAATCCTGGTGAAGATGGTGGAAATTTTCAATACCACTATGGCTACCGCTACTACTGGTGCCACCGTTTCCACTTGAACCATGAGCACTACACGTTCCGTTGGTTAGCTGAGGAGAATGAAATCCATTTTGTAGTCCATTCGCATAGCAAATACCTACTCCTTTCTGTTCCGCCACTGATTTAGCCTTATCCATAATTTTACGCAATCAAAGCGGAGCGAGCAGTCTCTTAAGAAGAAAAGACGGGGTGGTTAACGCCGGATTTCTGTTCCGCGCTTTGTATTTCGTTAGAAATATCTACTGTAATGTCATGTATGTTAAGTTCAAGTTGAGGACCGCGTCGGTTTACATTTCACTCAATGTGGAAACACAACGGTTAGTACACTAGGTCGAGGTCACTGTCGGTCATTTTTCTCCTTCATGCTTTTCTCCTGCAGCAGCTTCCGAGTTAAACAGCCGGTACTACGTCACGGTTGCCTACATACTTCCCCACCCCCCATTCACCTCTCAAATGGGAAAGTAGAAGAAAGAATACATGCCCCTCCGCTAAATTGTTTTTTTTTTTACTTCCGCTCAAAAGGGCGACACTACACGGTTTAGTAATTAGCTGAAAAAGGAAAAGATAGGCCTAAACTATAATAGCTGATTTTTTTTCTTGTTGTTTGATTGAGGCTGACTCAGTACACTTACGCGAAATGTGTCAGGTGACTATGTTATCTTTTATCATGTAAGAGACGCAAGATCAAGATCACCACTGACAAAATACCATACAAACAAAGAATTGTCTGTCACACACCGGATAACCACTGCAAACACCTTCTAGATTCATACCTGAAAAGATATAAATTGTTTTAGGCCTGGCGATGATACAGCTGCAGGCGTTCATTTCCTCATGCCTTTTTCAGATTGAGTCTCCGTCCAAAACAGAATACAATTTTGTTAATAACAATAGTTAATTAGACGTATGAAGTACATTTTGTTGTATCAGACTTTATGGATATTTGTTTGTTGAATCCAGAGGAACATCTCAGTCATTCATCCAGTGGTACAGTATATAAATCGTGTGATGTAACGCATTTAATTTGCTTTTGCAGATTTTACATATAAATCCAAACAAAATGTTGCAATTTATAAATATATTACAGTTAAATAAATTTGGAGGTGACTAAATGTTCTGTCAACTTTACAAATGGCGCCAATGTCGTTCAAGTAATTCACTTATGCAAAACAGTATGCATACAATCATATAGCATTGCATGGCATTGTATTGATGTCAGCTGGCAGTGAGAGTAAATTGATTTAATACATTTTCCTACAGTCCCTTAGTGTTAGCAGCAAGTGGTTCTCTCAGACATTTCTTCAGATCTTAATATTTCTTTGCATGTTTTATTATAAATGTGTTACACAACTGTTAAATGCAACTATAAATGTGCTACAGTTCCACATTTAAGTAAACAGATTAGAAGTAGCCTACACTATCATATTTTGTGTGTAAATGGATCTCACTCCCTCATATCTGTATCTGTGTGTGTGTGTCCAAGGTTTTATCACATAAAGAAGTGTTCTCAATTTTATGCATATATATATTATTTATTATATATTATACCACAAATACAGCAGACAAAATGCAAATATACATATATATATATATATACATATATATATATATATATATATATATATATGGAATATGTGACATTTCAATTCTATAACATGTTTTTGAACAAATAATTGCATGCCAAGCAAACATAATGATTACATTGATAACACTCAGAACATTATTTCTGCTGCATTTTCTGAGGTTCAGGTACTTATTACAAATTTTCACCACGCCCAGCAGAACTTCTCCAACTTATTCAGATATTATGATTCACATTTAGACCATATGAGCTGCATTCTTGAGTTTGAACCACAAATATTCTGCTAGGCTGAGGTGATTGCAATGGCCAGTTCAAACATTGACTGTGTCATGTTAATTGTTTATCATATCCCTTTAGACTTTGATTCATGTGTAGCAGAGTTCAGAAGTGTGTTAGCAAGTTTGACGTAACCCCTTAGAGCCATAGTAACAGTGCAATTAGTTCCCTTAGCTGGGAACCTTGTTCTTTAGCTCAGAGAGTTTGTCATATATCACGCAGACAACGATGGGCAGGGTTTGTAATCCACAGCAGGGGCATGTCTAGCATGAACTTTCAGCATGAACTTTACCTTTTCAACACCAAACATGCTGCTGTTGAGTGTGTCTGAAAAGCCCTTTTTTGTGTTATCTGACTAAAAGCCATGGTCCCAAATGTCATGTAGTTTGATGAAGCGCTTCTGAGCTCACATGAACACCTGAAACATTGCTACCTAAAGCAATTTCTTATACCTTAAACTTTGTTTTCCTTGTAAAAAAAAAAAAAATCAAATTTATGGTTTCATGCATTAATATCTCTACCAGCCAGCTTGTACCTTGTCTGGCCAACTATTGAAACTTGGTCATGCAGTGCTTCTGATATTGTTGACTCCTTATGCGGCTTTTTGCTTGTGTTGTACTCTGCCCCACTTGTAAGTCGCTTTGGATGAAAGCGTCTGCCAAATGAATAAATGAAAATGTGAATGTAACTGAAGCTGAGCCACTGCTTTCTGTGTTGTTGCTTCTGAAAAGGCTTCCTCATTGCAGCCTGGCCATGACAACTAGATTCCTCTGCAGCAAGGGGTATTTTATTGAGTTGATCCCAATCTTTCTTATAATGTACTTTTTATAAAAAATACATTTTGGTCCTTATGATTTTGTAACATCAACGGAATGTTTGTATTTAAAAAAAAAACAACATGGCCATGACAAGAAAATCATAATGTAATTCATTCAATGCCCAAAAACCCAAATCACTCAAAAGGCAGTTGTGATGTTTTTAGTTATATAAAATTGATCAATGCTGTCAAAGTGCATATCTGCCATCTTGTATTTTATTTGATTTTTTTTTTGTCTACCATATAACATTTTCTGGCAGTTTGAATTTAGCTAAACTCTTCCTGGACCGTTTACCCCATGTACTTGAGTAACCTTTGGAAAATTGCTGCCTGAACAAACTTCACAAACTTCACAATCTTCAAACTGAAGATTATCTGAAGCCCAGTCAAACAGCATATTTTTACTGTACTTACATAATGTAACTCAAACCATTTGTGATATAGTCAGACACATTTCCCTGACTGTATATGCCCTTAATGTCTGAGAAAGAAAATGGTGACATTAAGTCCCACCACCAACTTGGATTTTGTGTTTTATAACTCAAATGACTCCTTGTACATCTATGGATCTATTTATATGAGATTGTTAAATAAATCGTATTTTACACAGATTTCACTATATGTTGCTGTGTCAATGAAAAAATGGTTGACTTTAAAGCAGAATTCAGAAGAAGTAAAATTAAACTGTCAACCGTTTTCATAATGCAGGCGAAGGAAAACAAGTGCCATTTACAGTCACAGTCTAATCCTGAAAGCTGAGGAACCCTGTCCTTGCAAACTCACAAGCAGCAAGATTTTGGCATTTTGACCATCTTCAAATGTACTTTTTAGTGGTAACCAGAGGCAAGCTTGCCACCATTTTACAACATAGGGATAATTGTGAACAAATACTAATTTGGAAGCTAAAATATTATAATGAGGCATTACTCCAGACGTAGAGTACTCTAACTGCTGTGTGTATTCAGAATAAAAAGGTGGAACATTCCTTAATTTCCATGATAAAAGTCCACTAGTTATGTAAACATGATACCCAGACTGCTTTGCCCATTCTGTTTAATTCACTTAAAGTGCATGTGTACATAATGTACATTACAAATGCCCCTGGAAGCACAATTCACACACAGTTTGTCACTGGCAGTAAAAAGCAAAAATCAATAATAGCAACTAAGTGGCTACTGCTCAATGAAGACAGCAGTTTACAGATGCCTACATATTGTTCATTAAAGGGATATAAATGGGCAAAAAGAAGTGAATTTTGAAAGTGGTATGTCATGCTGCTGATGTAACTACCCCTCTGATTTTACATTGGAGATCTTCAGAGGCGACCACAATCGCAGTAACAATGTTTGACCACTGGAGGACACAGCCATTAAAACAACCGACGTCATTAAAACAACTCCTGCCTCAGCTCTTGTAATGTTTTGTATGACTCAAAAATGCCTTACAATTCCCTGCGGGAGAAAAAAGCAGGAGTACTTGTGAAAGATCTGCTTCTCCCCAAGGTGACATATTGTGTCTGAAACATCTTATCATCAAGAGGTGAAAATGGGAAGGGTGTCCCTTTCCCCCTACAAACAGACACCTCAGATCAGAGGAATAGAAATATGTTTCCCTTTGAAATCCATGGAGTAGCATCCAAAATGGTTGATTTTTGTTGAAAATTCTGATTAATCTGCTCTGATCACTGGATACATTTGTATTCCCTTGTTGACAATGTTGAAAATGGGGCTCATCACTCTATCTGCACTCTATCTCCTCTGAAAAAAAAGAAAGCATAGATCTCTTTCAGGAAATCTGGCAGGCACACACTGTTGATAAAGCTGTCATGCATGTTGTAGATGCCCTTTCAGTGTAGAAAATGTGGGGCTGAAAGTATGTAATATAGTATATAATATCTTCTCAACATTAACAAAGGCACTCTTTTGAATACTTTACTTTGATGTATTGTGCATCCAGTAGTATGAAATTCTGCAGCATTTGCAACATATACAGTGGTCGCCAAACGTACAGTCTAGGTTCTATAATCTTTAAAAATTGTAGAACTGGATTGCCATAAAGTTATACTATATAAGCCTGAGCAAGGGGTGTCCAAAGTAATTCAGAACAGCATTGACGCTGTTCTCAAAATTCAGACCTGGAGCAGGAAGAAGAGCCAAATGTAAGTGAAATACCTTTTTTCTGCAAGAAGAACAAGAGGCTCAGTTGTTTGCAGAAAACAATAAAGAAACTGGAGAATAAGGATGCAGCTTTCTCAGAACTTTACACAACCCACTTTACAAGATAATTATGAAGGAATAAAAGTTAAATTCATGACTACCTCATAAAGGTAAACACTCAACAATTGTTTGTTTTTAGTTCTAGTCACTGTTCACCACTGTGATCAGACTAAGAAAGGGTTTAACTTCTCTGGGGAGATGCTCTTTCCTCTCCAGCCTCTTTCCGTCCATATTTCTGGGCAGCTGAGCTTTGAGCTCAAAGGCTGACATCTGTAAAACAGCATCAGTCTTCAACTGAAGGCTCTATTTCCTTTAAATGCTTCAATAAATGTAGTAGAGGTATAACAACGTATCGTTAATGGCTACGGTTATGTCTAACTTTGTATCACTAATTCAAAACACTAACATCCCTGTTTCAGTTTGCCAGGCTGCACGTGCCCTCTAGTTTGACATCACAGTCTTCACAAGCCACACGACATTCCCTGATTAATTGATATTCAAAGCATACACTGTACAGCTAAACGGAAGATGACTGGTGGAATGTTAGTTCTCATAATGCGTTTCCACGTGGTGGGTTTTTACGCATTGAATAATTCCGTCTTCTGTTAAGTCCACTTATGTGAGTAATTCCTGCTGGCTCAATGAAAATGTGTGTAGAACCCCGCACCACATGGTTTCACGGAAATTTAAGCGGAGGAGACATCTGATCGGGCCTGAAATTCGCCTTGCAGAGCCTCATGCTCTATGGAAAGGCATGGTGAAGGGGGCCAGGGATATGCTCTGCGTCTCATTTTCTATTGCACTTTCAGGCTACATTCAGGTTTCTCTGTATAGAATAATGGTCATTTGATGTGTTACATTGGTTCCTCCTTCAGCAAATAATTCCATCTGTCCTGCCTTGATCCAGAATAAATCACCAGCACTTCCTTCTGTCCGCCCCTACAGCAGAGTTCATTGTAGCATTCTGCCTAATGTTAGGAAACTGGGTAAAGGAGAAAACAAATCATTTGAAAAAAAAATATGTTGAATATGTCAACATGCCTGTTTTTTTAAGCCTTAGGATAACAAGACTCCCTTGACATGAAGGTCTGCCTGACACGAAGGGCCCCTTTGTGATAGTACTGTTTGCATATCAGGTGAGACTAGGCGAAAGGTCTTCCAGTTAGACTTGGGGGAATAACAAAAGGGTTAGTAAACAAACACAAACATACTGTAGTTCAGATACATTGTTACAGCACTGTTAGCAGCAGAATGCGTTTAACCATGTGCACCTTTATAATCACTATATGGAAATGCCCTTGATTTCAATGACAGCATCAGTTGTCCGAGAACTCACAGATAATGTTTCCATGGTTTATCACCGTTACACTGTGGAAGTTGTGAGTAAAATATTTAGGCATACTTTGGTCAAAAGTATTTATTTTGAGGATGAATTGTTTACTTACTGTTACATACTACTACTATATACTTACTACTGCGTACTACTAATATTTACTACTTTATGTTCTGCTAACTTCTAACTTCCCTGCTGTAACGCTTCACCCCACTGTGGCAATCAATCATGGGGTTCCACAAGATTGTGAAAGTGTGTTAAAGCGCCAATTAAGAGCAATTAGGAATAACTTCCAGATCATACATAATCCAGATTCTTGGGCATTGCATGCGCTGATGCTGAATTCCATAGTAACACCGAAATGAAAATTTGCAACCGAGTAAAAAAATTGCAATGTGTAACTTTACCACGAGATGGCGAGAGAGTAACACATATTTGCTAGGAGAGACAAAAATTGTGTGGGGCGCGAATTGTGGAAACGACTATCAAAACAAGACCACGCACGTATCTCAGACGATTTTGTTGTAAGCTCTTCACTGAATGTTTACAGTTAACACACACACTGGAACCTTTATTACGTAAGTGTTTAAATTGAGGATACATGCGAAGGAATTACTTTTCCAAAGTAAGAGGGACAGTAGAACAAAGAGAGAACATTTCATTGCCTATCATTTGGCTGCAGTACTGATGTAAACCACAGATTATATTTCTCAACATATTCTAATGCAATAAGCATAGCAAAAAGTAACTAGTTTGTTATTAGCAACCTCATTGTAGATCTCATGTATACATACGGTCAATATGTTTGGAATTGGTCTACTTTTATTAACTAAAACGCATTTTGCTCCCTTATGGTTTAGGGCTCTCTGAGTGGCCATGACGTCATCAGAAATCTGTGGGAGATACACGTTTAACTAAGGCGTGAGGGTGACTTTGATCAGGCTGGTATTAGACTGAGGGGGTAACCAATACTCAAGAACCTCGCACTTCATTCACTTTTCAAAGCTCCGTGCAACAGAGTTTATTTAATGTGTGTAATACCAATAACATCAAAATAACTGCACCTTGTTAGCACCTACCAGAAGAACTTCAGTTAGATTTTGTAGTCGGGTTAGTTAAAATCCTTATATCTTCTTTGCACTTTGTCGGCACGCTATTTCGACTTAATGGCTAACGAGGATCAACATGTTTGTGGATTTCAACTGCAGTTTTTTCAACGTTAACATGAGATCATACGTGAAAGAAGGGCGCGTGAAGGACCATGGCGCGACTACCATGATTTTAGAGACCCTGGATCCACGTCTGTTGATTGTGCAAGACGCGACACCCACTACCTTGCCAACTTCCAATGTGATGGAGAATGATACAAGGTGCGGGGAACACATTCTGCGCCACGGCAGCGTGGAGAAAGTGCTGATAGGGGGGATACTCACCATGCTTACTTTTATGACAATTTGCGGGAACTTGCTTGTGGTCATATCTGTGTGCTTCGTTAAAAAGCTGAGGCAGCCCTCTAATTATCTGATCGTTTCCCTTGCGGTGGCAGACCTGTCGGTGGCACTGGCAGTAATGCCCTTTGTCAGTATCACGGACCTCATAGGCGGACAGTGGATTTTTGGTCAATTCTTCTGCAACGTTTTCATTGCTATGGATGTGATGTGTTGTACAGCGTCTATCATGACCCTGTGTGTGATCAGTATCGACAGGTGAGTTTTAGGTACAGCATCAGTCACCTACTTTTGTTTTGATGACTAGAAATATGTTTATGTATTGCAATAGTTTTGATAATAAGAGGAATGATAAGACCAACCATAAACTGTCAGTTTAATCTCCTACACGTGTATTTATTTGTCTATTTTTTATTTTTAACTGCGCTCTCAGGAAAATATCGTTATCATTATTGTGTATCATAGGAGTACTGACTTTATTATTTGTAAAATGATGCATGTGGTATTTTACTGTTTGAATGCATGCAGATAGATTCATTCGTTTTTATGACGGAAAAAGGCATGTAGCCAATTTTATTCATCGTCAGCAGGTCAGAGGTGGTCTGTCTGGCATGTTCTCATTTAAATGTATGCATAGCCTACGAATAATTCTTGCTCATTGAAATCGACGTCATTACTGATACTTGTAATAGGAGTGGTTGTTAAATATTGTTGACTGCCGTTGTTGTTGTGTCGTGTATAATTTTGGAATTATGCATCATTTAGTTGCATCATTTAATGAGGATTTTTTTAGTGTTAATTATCGTGAAGGAGCTATGTAGGGTGATATGTTAACTGTTCTTCTCTACTTAATTACTGCAGGTACCTCGGGATCACTAAGCCACTGACCTACCCTGTACGTCAGAGTGGGAGATGTATGGCCAAAATAGTACTTTCTGTTTGGCTTCTGTCTGCCTCCATCACTCTACCCCCTTTATTTGGCTGGGCACAGAATGTGAATGATGGCAAGGTGTGCCTAATCAGCCAGGATTTTGGCTACACAATTTACTCCACCGCGGTTGCGTTCTACATCCCCATTTCCGTGATGCTCATCATGTACTACCGAATATACCGGGCAGCCCAAGTGAGCGCGGCGAAGCACACGATCGCTGGCTTCCCGCGGGCGGACGAGGACGAGAGCGTGGACTGTGTCACCGCCGCCATGAAACTTCAGAAAGAGGTGGAGGAATGCGCGAATTTTTCGCGACTCCTGAAGAGCGACAGAAAGAACATTTCCATTTTCAAACGGGAGCAGAAGGCTGCGACCACGTTGGGGATAGTGGTGGGGGCCTTCAGCGTGTGCTGGCTGCCCTTTTTCATACTGTCCACGGCGCGGCCCTTCATCTGCGGCGTGCAGTGCAGCTGCGTCCCCTTTTGGGTGGAGAGGACCCTGCTGTGGCTGGGCTATGCCAATTCTCTCATTAACCCCTTCATTTACGCCTTCTTTAACAGGGACCTCAGGACCACTTACCGCAACCTGCTCCGGTGCAAGTACAGAAACATCAACCGCAAGCTCTCCGCTGCCAGCATGCACGAGGCGCTCAAGCTCGCTGAAAGACCAGATCTGGTGCTCTAGTTCGACGTTTCTCACAGGGACCAAAAGGACGACAACAAAAAATTACTCAAAAAAAAAAAAAAAAAACAAAAAACGAGAAGATTTTCATTCTTTCAGTATCATTTTTAAGTCAATCGCGGTATTAATATTAAATTGTAAATAATGAACATGCAGTTTATTTGTCTTGTACAGAAAGAAGTCATTGCAGAACAACCAGATAAAACAGGCATGTTCATAAGATCGGAATGTAGGATGTATCATATATGTATTTATCTATTTATAGCTAAATATATGTACAGAATACACAACAGTAGCACAAGCAACAGCAGCACACACATATTTTTACAAAAGGGGACATGTGAATGGCACCTGCCACCCACTTCACTGATCTCGGTGGTCTATTCCAAAGACACAATATTTTTAGTCGCCTGAATTCACTATTGAATCTGTTCAATATAGCAGCTCAAAAGGTTGTGTTTGTCAGATTACATTAAATTAAAGAAGAAACGTTAAGCTGTGATAATGAACCATGTTCTCTTCACTACTGAAGTTTAAGGAGTGTTATTGTATTTACTTATTTATTTTTTGCTACGGTCCTAGTGATCAAGGTGGAATCTGGCTAGTTAGTAGTGCCAACAATGAAGTCCTCTTCAGTTTTTTAAAGGAGAAAGTCAAACACATTTCATGAGACCTGTTTCATTAAATTGTACATAATACAGTAATACAATTAATGCATGTGCATAAAATGCCTCTGTACTGTCTTTGTTCCTCTCCCAGTTCAAAAGTTACCCTTGCAAGGAGTATCAACAGGGAAAAAAACATGTTGGATATTTAAAGAGGCATTCAATTTTGAATTGCATCCATTTATCTAGTTTATATTTCCAGTGGGTATAGATAAAGCTCACATGCACAGTGAAGGCTTTCACTCCATGAAACATCAGACTGCAGACATGCACACCAGGACATAGACACGAGTCCATTCTCCACATAGTTTAATTTTAATCTTTTATTCACTGGAGTATATTTTATTCTGAACTTATAACAACACATTAACTGCTCATTTGGAACAGAATTCTCCTTCCATTTAATAATATTGATTAAAATTTGCATGCCTGCACACTGCCAATAACTCTGGGTACAAAACTCCATTCAGTTATTCTTTGTGCTATTGGGCAGCAAACAATTCTGATGAGAGCAGGTTTGGATGTTTGGAGACATATGTTGTTGATACATGCTTCAAATTTCAAACACTTGTACCCTGTTGTTACTGTAGATGGAGTAAGACCAACATGTTTTTTTTTAACAGTCTGAACAAAAATAGATTGACTGTATGTATCTGTTTGTTACAATGCTACCTCCAAGAGTTTGAGACCGTTCATGATCACCATGACACTATTTGAATACCTGGCTACTTCCAAACAGTATATCATAATGGAATATGTAAAAATGCATGCATGTACAGTAAACAGTTTATTTGGAATAATATATATATATATATATATATATATATATATATATATATATATATATATATATATATATATATATATATATTCCGAATGCACTTATTCGGAATGCTCTAGTATTCAGAATATTGTCTGAATGTAAACATGGTCACTGTTGAATAAGCACTGTTTATATTGACATAACGCATACTGTAGTGTCATATCTACCATATTTATTCTTTACAGAATAATAGTTGTCATAGTTATAACTGTGGTGAGGAAAATGAACTTATAAGTAGAAAGTTGTTGGTGATATGTAACTATGGCTGCAATACAGCTCCAATGTTAAAGGTACAAATGCTTGGTCTCACACTGACCCTGTATAGTTTTTCCATCTTCACTTGATAGATAATTGTTCCTTTGAAGGTTTCCAGAAAGAACAAATTAACGCTGCAATTTGATTTTGTCATGTCATAAGTGTACGATATGTGATGTACTGGTATAAATTATGAATAATACATTTCATTCTGGTAGCATAGGTCTTCAGTTGAATAGGAAGTGGCGGTTTTCAAGAGGCCAAGCACCACCATCATATTATGTCAGTTAAGACTGACTTATTTCTACAATTATATCAGAAATAATTCAATAGGTAGTGATTATGTTGAATTGTACAAATAACCATTCATTTAACTGGACCATCTAACTGACAGTAAAATACAAGTTGGTGTCATGTATGACCAGCAGTGTTTTTTTTTTTTATCAGTGCTCAGATAAACTTTGGTTGCCATATATTATTTTGAAATGTTTTAAACAAATAAATTGTTCACCGAATGAAGATATAAAGCAATGTGACAAACACGTTTTATTTACAAGTTGCTGTATGTCATTTAAAATGTGAGAACTCTTGAGACAGATGGTGAGAATAGGTATAATGATAATCTTACAGGCTATATGCATCAATTTTTTTCTCAATTTCATTTTCATTATGACTGAACAAGACTTCCAAGACATTTATTGTCATGAGAAATTTTGATATTAACACCTTAGTATGACTAAGGTAAACTGTGAACAATAGCAAGAATTAGGGCAATGGTTGGTAAGTGAGAGAAGAACATTCAACATAATGTTGCTGTTCTAGAATTTAATGGCTATAAGGCTGGATTTATGGATTATTATCATTACATTACATTAGATTATATTACATGCATTTAGCAGATGCTCTTATCCAGAGCAACGTCCAGCACAATAGAACGTAAGTGTTTCCAATCAGGTTAGATGAGCAACAGCGTCAGACCAGGCTAACAACACTCACTGACCAGCGAGTATGAGCATAACACCATTCAAGCCCTACCACAAGTTAACCTGTGCAATCCAAATAGGCAACGGAAGCCAAGTACACTAGGACACAGAATCCAAAATACATCACAATACTACACGTAAAGTTAACATCAATCCTAGAGGTAGCAGGTGTTAGTGGGTGGGGATTTTCAGTAATATACTTTATTGCATTTGAGGATAAAGCACAGGTGAGCACCTACATATTATCATTTTTATCGGAGGGTTTTGGGGAAATACTTAGTGCTTCCAACAAACACACTTTCCTTGGGTTAGTCCTTTTTCTTACACTTTAAAGAAATTAAAACATTTTTTACTCTAACCAACATGACAGCTGAATATAGGAATGCAGAAATGGTTAAATACTTGGATAGAAAATGGTGTGTATAGATGATCATTGGATAGATATGTATTTATTCTCTAGGTTATCTCAAGAACTGAGAGTGCATCATTTGTCATAGAATTGTGTTTCTGCCTAACCTTATCAGCCGTATTTGGGAAGTGGTTACAATGGCCTAAAGGCACTCAATGCACAGGAAAGTAAAACAAGTCAAGATCAATGAAACAGGGTGTAATCTATTCATAATTACCAGTATAAGAATTAACTGCACATATTTATCAAAACTCTTGGATTGAATTACTGCTGTACTAATGCAGTTTAAATATTCTGCTTGGAAGAGTAAAGCAGGATGGGCCTACTCACTCATGTACATAGTAAGCAAAAAGCCATTCAGAATATGAATATAGTGATAGTCAATATATGTAATTTTAATTTTGACAGCACAAAATGTCTTGAGGAAGATGTTCATTTTGGCCCGTAAGTGCCTGGATGCCAGTTGAAATGCTAGGAAAAAGATATTTTTGGTTGCATCTTACAGTAGTCTTTCAATAGTCAACCAAAGAGACGCAGCTCTCTGGCATTTCACAGTCTACACTGTCTAAAAGACAGCCAAAGCATCGTGAAGGATTAAGGGGACAGAAAACAAATGCAAACTGACAAGGCAGTTATGACTAAGGTAAGTGCTTTCCACACTGGACAAAGTTATGATCAAACAGGGACTATGCCATGGGTTTGTAGCCTATAACGTACCGATTACCATGGTGACGGTCAAGCATAATTAACGTGAGTCAAATTATTGTTTTACGTTTGAAAGAACCTTGTTAAGGCTATTAACTACATTGCGGCATTACAGCCCCCATAGTTACAGCAATTTTCATAACGTTTAAAAAATAATTTACGTCAGTAACACTTAATTTACATGAGTCATAACATTATTTATATTTAAGTGAAAAAGTAATTGTAAAAAAACACTGCACTCTCAAATATGCTTTATCTATACATTTGTAATCAGTCATGTATAAGAATCAAATTGTCCTGGATAGACATAGAGATAGATACAGTATATTCTCTTCATTTTTTTTAAGCCACAGCCCAGCTCATTGGGTCAAGTGGAGGAGAGATCAAAGATTGCACCATCACTTTTTTGACCCCAGACACAAGCTCTTACATGCTCTGTGGGAGATCTTGTACACACAGACAACAATGTGTGTTGTGGTACCAAACTGAGAGAACGTATGGACCTTCCAGTGCACACAGCCGGTCCACAGATGGTGGGTCAGATCTTTCTGCAAGATCCCATCTTCCCAAAAAGCCATCAGATGTGACTGTCTGTCCCCCTGAAAGCACTAATGTGGCAACAAGCTGTGTTTCTCACACCAACGGAGATTAGTATTATTATTAGAAACAAGGCATTAATTGTCTACTGGCAGCAAAGAAGGTGGGAGGGAGGGAGAGGGAGGGAGGGAAGCAGGGACATTACAAAGCAGGTGCCTTTCATTTGAACTTACATGATCAGCCAACAGATGGCTAATGATAAATCATCAAGAGGCAGCCCTGCTGACTGTGTTAGCACAGGTTGTACAGTACATGCCACATTAAAAGAGTCCACAGCATATACTTTAGCTTGAGACTCACAGGCTATATAGTGAGAGAGATGAAAGAGTCATGATGGAGAGCTTCATACTTAAGATAAAGAAAACAGGCAACATCAAGAGGCAATCCATTTTGAATCACGTTTGTTCTCCCCAGTTGACCTTGAATGCCAGGATCCATTTTTCTTCAAACAGATTCAAGGACCAGATTCAATCTAACCATCATTCACTTTGTCCTTAATGTGGAATTGCATATTTAAGTAGGTGTTTTTTTTTCTGATGCTCCTGATGTGACTATCAAACATCTCTTGTTTGACAGACACATGAATTAACAAAAAATTTGTGTGAGATTTGAAAATGTACAATGTTTGCTTGAAGTCATCACTCAATGTTAAGGACCAGGTGCATTGTGATTATATTGATTCTGCATCTAAATTATACTAAACATTTCCTGCACCCACAAGGGTTAACATACCAAGAGTAAATATGAATGTACAAACCAAAAGATCTTGCACAAGTGTGGAGATGGCTCTGGTTCTTCCAGTTTGGACTTCCCCAGAATCACATCAAAAGGGTCTGAACGCTGCCTGGTTATGTCATAGAGTCAAGCAGTCCGTAAGTAAGAACCTCATGTCATCTACTGTTATCTTTCCAGACAATGGTGATGTCAGAGACCCCTTAGAGAGAAGAGGGTTTTTGACAGAGAGAGGAGGCACTCAGCAATACAGTAATGGAAATGTTCGTGTGGCGGTAGGTCGGGCCACGTCCCTCTAAATTTATAATGAAAACGCAGTGACAGAAGGGTGTCCTCTGTGGAAAAGTACACTCACAGAGCTGTAACTCGGTGGAAGGGATGATAATGGAACCGAGGGTCGCACACACACTGACATTGAGTTTCGCATTGTTCTGGGACAGACACCTGACCAATAAATCACAGAGTCACCTTGTTTTAGGGTCACCACAGTTATTTATATGAGAACTTGCACCTTTCACAGGTCCTTCCACAAACATTCTGTTCTGATGCTTAACATACACCACAATTAGTGTGGGAAGAAAGAAAAAAAAAAAGCACATGATCGACTAAATCTGGTGGTACATTTAGTATAACCGATATCACACTCTTTCCATACCTTTGCATGACAAATGTGGCCAAGTGTTACTTTTTTCATACCTCCATATCATCTTGACTTAAGCAGTCACTGAAAGAAATAGCAAAAAACTGTAACAGTGTTGAGATTGAATGCCACCCCAAACCCCCCACCATATTATTTGGTATCGAACATAAGACGGCATGCCGAATTATGAATCATATATAATCAATTTTTTATACAGCCCTAAATAGCACTAAAACTGTGGTTTGTTTGATGTATGACACGAAAGTGGTAGTAATTGCAGTGGTGGAAGATTTGAGGGGTAGATTTTCTGTGCTGTGATTAGAAGTGACATGCTCATGCTCAATTGTGGGAATCTATGAGTCATTAATAAACTCAAAAATAAAGACATCTTCTAAATCAAGCCAGGACCGCCATGGCAACATTAGCTGAAGTAAACAGCAATAGCTTCATACAAAACTGATAACTGACAGAACGTGTTGCCTAAGCTGACAAGGTATTTTATAGATGAGTAGAGAGTGACACAAAAAAGGTTTCCCTTAAAGCAACTAAAAAAATATATAAAATATTGATTCTGTGTGGTATTTTATTTAGTGTGATATTTTATGTTAGAAAATATTTTATAAGATGAATAAAAAACTGAAATATGCTGTTTGCATAAGTGTTCAGCCCAACACGTTAATATTTGGTAGAGACACCTTATGCTGCAATAACAGCTTTTGGGGTAAGTATCAGTAACATCATTGCACACTGTTTCGGAGTAATGTTTGATGATTCTTCTTTGCAGATGTCCTCCAGGTTGTTCAAGTTGGTTGGATGACGCTTGTGGTTTGCAATTTTCAAATAGTGCCCCAGATTCTCAATGGGATTGAAAAATGGCCACTGCAGGACATTAACCTTTTTGTTCTTCAGCCACTCCAGTGTTGCTTTGGCCTTGTGCTTGGGATCATTGTCCTGCTGAAAGGTGAACTTTCTCCCAAGTTTCAGTTATTTATCAAACTGAAACAGGTGTGGTCACAGTATTTCTGTGTATTTTGCTCCATCCTTTCTTCCTTCAGTTTTAACAAGATTCCCAGTCCCTGCTGATGAAAAGCATTCCCGCGGCATGATGGTGCCACCGCCATACATCATTGTTTGTTGAATGGTGTTTCTTGATTCATGGGCACTTTTAGGTTTGCATGACAGATAACACTTTTGGTGAAAAAGCTCTGTCTTGGTCTCATTTGACTACAAAACGTTTTCCCACCTTTTAGATGGCTCACTCGCATGCTTTCTGGCAAACTCCAGATGTGCTTTGAGATTGTTCTTCTTGAACAATGGCTTCTTTCTTGTCACTGTCCCATACAGGCCAGTTTCATGTATAGCTCTTGTTATTGTTGACTGGTGCACCTTTGGTCCACTCAGCCACTGAACTCTGTAATTCCTTCTCAAAGTGGTTGTTGGCCTCTCTGTGGCTTCTCTCACAAGTCTCCTTCTTGCTTGGATGCTGAGTTTTAAGAGACAACCTTTTCTAAGCAGTGCCTGGGTAGTGTGATGCAAATTCCACGTCTTGATTATTGGTCCAACAGTCCTCACTGGTATGTCCAAACACTTGGATATTATTTTGCACAAATTTCCTCATTTATGCATTTGTAATGCTTTACTTATCACCTCTGTGGAATGTTCTTTAGTCTTCATTTTCACACTTTTCTGTAAGATTCACAGCCTGACTAATGATCCTTAAACAGAGTGGGGTTTCTTTCCAGAGAATGCATATGCATTTTAACATATTAATGCATATTAACATTTAACCTATAATGCAAACAACAGATGCACAGTTAATATACGTACTGTTATATCCTTTACACGTGGTGTACCTGAAAAAATATGGGTTGTAACTAGTTCAATTGTAACTTGAAAATTGTTCATATCACCACTCTGAGTATGCCTCAACTCTGCAGCTCAAGAAACTTTTGAGGTTATATGGACTATGGCCAATGCCAGTGGGAGACAAGATTAGCTATATCAAATAGCTGCTGGGCAAGTTCACTCAGTTTTGAGACAATGATTGGAGAATATTATTCAAACTGGAGCAGCAAAGTGTAGAATTCCCCTGGACACATGAAAAATCCTTTCTTTAACTTCTCCTGTGAATCCATCAAGGTGTTTTCAATGACGTACCCCAGATAAACCTTAAGTCCACTGAATGTCTTTTTGTCCTCTGAATGATAACATCTCACCTTTTTCAGGCAGAAAAGCTCATGTCAAAAAAATTGTATTTGTGGAGACCTCTAGCCACCTCAATGATTTTTAAAGGGGAATTAGCACAGGGCCACTCACAAAGAGCAACAATGTTGCACGCTATTGCTATCACACAGCGTGTGACAGGGGAGCATCTCTGTTTGTCTGGAGTCTGTTGTGTTCCTTGGTGATTGCATGTACTTATTAATATGTATGGTGTACAATTTGAAGACTGGCCTTATTTTTAATGTGCTGTGCTCCAGGGATAAATCAAGGTAGGAAGCCTACTTGTCTTGTGAAAAAGGGACAAGGAGTAACAATATATTAGACTTAAGGCACTATCCTTTACTTTCCCGCAGCTCAGATAAATGCATTATTGATTTTCGCCGGGGACCTTGAAAAGATGTGCCTCCATGTTTGCTGTTTAATCTTGAGTTATCGGCTGCTGTTCATCTTCAGCTATTTACATACTGTAAGTGGCCACACTCACAATGAATATGGCCCACAATAAGACAAATTGCATTTGTTTATGCAAAAGCAAGCTTTCAAAGTCTAATGTTTACCATTTAAGTGGAACAATTTCCTGGGGTACATTCAATTTTCTGGTTGGACAAGCTTGCCAAACACACTTTCATTAACTACAAAAATATTCAAAATTATATCCATATATTTTAACTCAAGATAAGCATATATACTCCAGTCCATATTCGTAATGACTGCCGCGCATGAAAAAGGGTGAGAAAATTTCGAATTTTTACAATGGTAAGTAATTTGGGGATATTTTCAATTAAAAGTTTTTAAAGAATTCACTAACTGTAATCATGAATGTGTTTGCATATCTCTCTATGTGTGAATATTTTCAAGATGGATGCAAAGACAAGGTTTATGTCATCATTACAAGATAGAATTCATGGTTTCCCATTGATTAGGATTATTTATGACTTCTTATTGATTTTTGTTTGAATGCATAGGTCATGCAAGGTTACAAACTTACAAAATTCCAACATCTCCAGTGGAAAATGATTGGGTTCCAAATCTGTGGAAATTGTAAAACCCTAAAATAACACATGTTTGTGCAAAGAGCACAGCCTATCATGTGTGAACAGAACATATGCAAAGCAAAACAAGGCAGGGATACAGTACTGTACTGCTAACAGATGAGTCTCTGTTGCAGTAAATCACAGAGTTCAGACAGAGTATCCTTACATGTCCTCAGTGAAGAGAAAGATGGCATCGATAAATCAAAAGCAGAATCTTGACATTTTTATGGACATTGACGCTGAACAGAGGTTCTCCGGCAATTAGAACACAGGGAAAATATGACACTCTAGAACTAGTTGATTAATTGACTCTTTCTGAGTATATCTAATACATAGATCAGTGAAGACAAATCTAATTTACATTGGCTGTGACAATGAGCATACATTTTGAGCATTCGTTGCTGTGTGATTAATTATGATTAATTTAAGAGTAACAGCAGTAAAGCGTTTACTGTGCATCTCACAGTGAATTGTTTTTAAATACTGTAGCATGTCATGCTTGTGCAGTATGTTCACAGTGATAGATAGTTTTGGGAATCAGCATACAGCATAAAGGAAACCAGTAATGCTGTGGTCTGATGTCGAACCTTGATTGATTGTGGACCGCAGCTGGACAAAGCAAACACGAAAGGACAGAGGCCGTGATATATGCTGTCTTTATACGGGGTTACGCGGCTTCCAAAGAGGAGTAACGATCGCTAGCGCAGTGCCCTCCCTCACAGACAACACCATGACAGTCCCAGAGATCTCCAGCTGAGAGGCCAGCTGTCCAACGTCTGTGGCCTCTGCCATCCTGGACTGAGCGGTCAGGTGATTAGCACCTCCGTCACATGGGCTGAGCAAGGCAACCGAGAGACAGCGAGCACAACAGCATGATTCATTACTGTGGGCTGAAATAGGACATATATGGCTGGGAGTAGATTAAGAGGACATGGCTCTGTTTTATTTATTAATCTGCCCTCTTTATTGAGATCTGCCTTTCAATTATAGGACAGGTCAGGAGAGAGAATTATCGTATCACCAATCCTTTTTTTGCCCTGTTTCAAAGATTTTCCCGCACACCATGCTATCCGACACTAAAATTAACTTAGTTAAGCCCCGAGCAATTCAATATTCACTCTCCAGGGGCTATACACATTGTTTTTAATTAACTTGTTTTAGTTTTTAAAGAATAAACTGCTCACTGTGTCAACGACTGCATACAAGAAAAATAGCACAACATGGTGTGATCATTTCTAAATTGTGAAATTGTTTTTTTTTTATTTCAATGAAATACTTTTCAGTATGGGTAACACTTGTGTAGTCCCCTTCAATGAGAACTTATATGTATGATTTCACTGATTCATTTTCTATTTAAGTGTCATATTGACACTATGATGCCCAGCCTATAGGGCTCCTTAGGGCCTATAAGACTCTATCACAGCGCCATACATTCATGAGAACTTCCACAATTAGTAAGGGTTTTTGCATATTTTTTTACATCACACACAACATATATAGTCACGTAGTTAATAACAATAATAATCATTACAGGATTATTGGCCCATGCATTTGGAATATATTGGGCAGTCTCAAAGACCCCCTTACTGAAACATCATTCTAACCTGAGGTCATTATGCACCCACAACCAGTCTGGTTTCCTATTAGACACCTTACAGTAGGAAACGTCGCTGAGATCATTGTATAAGGGACAATGAAACAAAAAAAATGAATTTCTTTTTCAATTTCTTTTCATATTATCAAATAAACAAAAAACCTTTCTTCTTCTGGATTGTCACTGAACCGGCCTGTTTCTAAAGCCTCAGATGAGAACATAATGACCTTTGACTTCTTGTAATGTTGAGAATTATGTGTGGTTCTGGGGTATAGGAATGTTATATAAGAGTACATTTTGTTTTTTTTTGTTTAAGCCATATATCAACCTCCCCTTTTTTCCCTATGAAAATATAGATGCATTGCAAATCTGCCTCTTTAAAAATGTTGACCATGGATAGTAATGACTGATGTCCTAATTAAAAACTGTTTTGGTAAGCCTGTCTTCTGGCACTTTAACAAGTCTATTCCACAGATGAACAGATTTTCCCTTTTCTGTTTGACCTCAGATGGCTCCTAACCCATATTGCCACAGATGGCTGGATGTGAGGCAAGTTCATTCATACCAAGAAAGAAGGCGGAGGTTTGCATGTTTAATTTGAACAGCACAGCCCATCTCTCCAGGACCACTTCCTCATCTTACTCAAGCTCCCCAATTTCCAGTTCCACTTCCATTTGGATTTTGTGGTCTTTTTGGGTCATGATTTATTTATTTCATTCCAAAACTCTGTTGGATTACTGGTCTGCAGATGTCCTAAATGAGATGCCTATATACAACAAAAATAATTGTGTGAAAATAACTGTGTATGTATGCATGCATTAATTATTTTAATATTGTTTTAATATATTTAAAAATCTAATTATCAAGTATGAAACACATGAATAATATGATATATTCAATAATTGAGAGTAGTTTTTAGGTCTTGAGCAAATGGAAAGTACAGAATCATTTTAGATGTTTTTCAACAACATCACACAGTTTGATTTGGTTAGTTTGTCTCAAAATATTCCAGATTGCACACATTTTCCCCCTATGTACTCCTTTCAGTCTCCCTTGGAAAACATAATGAACAGTAATGACTTTAGAACTGATCGAAATAAAAACATTTCACATTTGAAAAGTCCTTAAGGTGACTCCAGTGAGGCACTGATGATTTAACAGAGAGTCAGCTCAGTCACAGGATACAGGTTTTAATCCATTGCTGTGACAGTCAAGCATGATCAACTTGAATTATTGAAAGTCTTTTTGATGCCTTCTGGAGGGCTGCAGCAGCTAGAGTGTGATAAACTGGTGAGAGCATGAAAAACCAATGAGGATGTCAATCCCCCCACCGCTATCACACACACACACACACACACACACAAACACACACACACACACACGCACACACACACACACACACACGCACACACAGACACACACACACAGACACACACACACACACACACACGCACACAAACACATACACACAAGCACACACACACACACGAACAAGCATACTTATACACATACAAGCATACACACAGTCATGATTAGAAATGAATATCACATTTTACGCTTAAATATGGCTCTTTGACACATACTAAAATAGTGCCCTTACATTTTTACATTTCTGTCATGAATGGCATCCATACAGAATAAGCAAATTGCAGAAATAACATTTTCTTTCCGTATTTTCTTTTCTTTGCAAACATAATGGAAAAACATCAAGAGAGCACAGGCAGCCCAGTGCTAACAGAACAGGAATGTCTTTGTGTATCTCATGCACACTGTAAGGAAAATCAGAGTGATGTTGTCATTCTAGAAGCATCGCCAAATTCTGTTGTCCGTAATTATGCCACAGATGTGTCTAATCTCCCCACACAGCCCCAGTTCATTCTTTAATGAGCTGGCCTCTCATGGCGTATTAGCCAAAATCATGCTTTCATTGGTCTCACTGTTAAATCTTGTAAGCAGAAACACCAGCACCTTCTCTCTCACCCGGTGACTGTATACAGTATGTAGCGCAGAGATACGTTTCAGAACTTTACATAATAAGGAGAGCTCTATGAATCTGAATGCCTTGACATGGATACATAAATAAATACTGCAACCATTGATAACGCAAATTGCTTTTCCCCAGAGACATCTAGTTTTTAAACGTGGACATATTAAATAAGGACCAGGCTAAAGGAAGACATGGACACTTCGTCAAGAGTTATCATTGGTAGTCAAGACACCAGGACAACATATTCATTATTCAGTGTCTCATTCCACCTGAACTGTTCTATGTTTGGACTAAAACGATAAATTCTACACGCAATATTTTCAGTTGCCTTACAGTAAAAAGAAGAATCAGCATGCTTAGGGTATGTCATTGAGGCTAACTGGGACATTTAACGCATCGAGAGGTAAACATTTATGGTGTGTATTATAGCTGTCGCAGCCGCAATTATGCCTGTACTCAGGGATCACCTTTCTGAATCGCCTTGCCGTGACCTCTGCTTTGATCTGTCACTGAATCAAATTGTTTTACTGATTGTAAAAATCTTATTTTGACACAACTGCAAGCCACGATTGTTATCTTATTGATTTCGCTGCGCAACAGCCCTGACAACGGATAACACAACAGTGGTGTTCATGACTCAATTTAAGCATCACAGGAGTTAAATGAAAATTTGAAAAGAATTGTAGACCAAATGCAACGGCTTATCCCATTTTACCAAAGCAGTGTTGCTAAGCCTTTTTTGTTTATAAGGTTGTTTGCAGGTTTTTAAGATCCCAAGGGATTCTGTGTCAGATGACAATGTGACAAGGTTATACTCAGGCTAACTGCTGCCAGGTTTATAGTGCAAATTAGACCCCTCTATAAAGCACCTTCCCTTTTCTGCCTTTCAAAGCAGCGATAGAGGTTCTTATCCCCCTGAAATCCATTCAGACAAACAAGCCACATGGGTTTCCCATCATGCAGCAAACCTTGACAAACAAGAGAAAAACAGGATTTTTATTAATTAAAAACATGCCATGCCCTACAGAGACCTGCCTTTGCCGTGGAAAAAAACCTTCAACAGTATTTGGGTTTGTCTTATACTGTTTCTAATCAGGGAATGTCTCATCAGTTCTTGTCTTTATTTAATTTCTCATAAATCATTGTTATCTCTGACACTTCCCTGACCGTTCTTTGGCACCGAGGATTTTCACTATGCATGCGAGGTGGAGGTAGGTGACACCGGCGTGTTCCAGGCTGCAATCTTGCTCTGCTGCCAGAAAAACAGCGCGGGCCACAATTTTCATTTCGAGGTTAGGCTGGATTTGTGAGATTGATTTAATCAAAGACTGCCCATTTCCCTGACCAAATAGCCTCCCCTTAAAAAAAACCCCCGCAATAAGGGCGAAAGATAAACAGTACACAGCATTCCATAAAAAACCTCCATCTTCATTTCGTGCTCACAGAAGTGCCCGATCCTTTATGATAATTAAATCTTTCCTGGTTATCCATTACAGGTAAACAGCAATCCTCTGAGGTGTGTTAAAACGTAAACATTATAGTGGGTGTATCATCCATCCTGTCGCTGTATTGTGTAACCAATGTCAAAAGCTTGGTTCTAGATTGTTCATTCCACGCTGGACAGCTCTGTCTCTCCCATTAGAATAGTTTACGGATGTATTTCATCCTATCGTCTGTAAATAAACTGCAATAAACAAAATTGGTATCAGTTATTCTTAGTTCAATTGTAATTATAGTTAGAACTACGCAATGACATATTATTGGTGTTATATATCTTCCATGTCAGTTTGGGAATGATTGTAGTGTTGCGAATCAGTTGCTGTCACTCAATCTAAAGTAACAGGAATCTGACCTTTGTACAAAACCAGTGCTGTTGTTACATATCCACATTTGTGTACATCAGCAAAACCTCTGTTCATCACCATCCCCCCTGGATATAGCACTTCATATGCTGTTCTCAGGTCGAAAGCTCTACAGTGAATATTTCAGGGATTCCTTTCGAGTGCTGAATCAAGACAACTTGACAGGCTGCAGCTGAGGTCTTCCTCAAATGAAGAGAGATGGGGAAAACATTTCACTCTTCGCCTGAAGCAACCCCACTTCCCGTCTCCATGAGAACGCCGTATCCAGGGCAGCGCTTCTACCGTTCTTTCTCTCACACCCAAATCGCACCGCATTCACTCAGGACGACTGTCATGTAGGGTACACGTCAAAATGCGATGCACATGTAATATGTGCTCATGTAAATATGATTAATTTAAATCTCTAGGTTACGTTTAAAGTACGCAGATACATACTGCGTGTAATTAAAAAGGCATGAAGTCAAAGTTTTCTGGAAGTGATATGTAAGTATAAAATCCCCTGGTTATTGGGAGATTCATTGGAGCCCACGCACTGCATTTATGAAGTTTGGAGAACTTATGTAACTTACAATGTTAGGGTCTTTTGATTACAGCATTCGCGGTATCTTGAGTACAAACGTATATAAAACAGATAGGCACCACGGGGAGGTAAAATACAATACACTGCAGCAACAAATATTAAAATATTACACATAAAAGCCAGAGGGGTATTGAAAAAAGGCAACTTTTCCAAAATTATTCTGTTCCCAGCAAGCAGTATTAAAACCAAGGGCCACATATATCTCTCTTTATTCAATGTCTGATAGATATCACACCTGATGTCAATCATTAGACTTATATAAAGGCATGTAAGCAGATTACTAATGATTGTAACAGTATTTAAAATGGTTAAAGAAACAGAACAGAACTACTGCATCAAAAATAATTTTGTTATGCATACATTTGCTGCATTTATCATCCAATGATGTAAGTCCAAATTAAATAACACAGTATTATTATAAATAGCTGTTTACTTTAAAATCAGTTTAAAAATAATGGAAAACATTTTTATTTATTTGTAATTAATTTATCTGTGACAGACCAAATGTGGTCTGATCAGCACTTGTAATTACAACAGATTTTTATGAGGAAAAAGCAAATTTGGTTTTGTTTGGTTTGAGATCAGTGAAATGATATGGCCAATACCAGCTGGACCCTGATTCTTGATTGAGCATTCTTTACCAAGTTAAGTTTTTATGCACAGCTGTTGATATCAGGATAGCAGCATGTGTAGGAGTCCCAGGTGTTGGTATGGAGCCGAGCACCCGCTCAGTTACTTACAAAGCAATTGATATGGTTTGACATTTCAAAGCACTCTTGTTCTAAAAGCCTTCATAACTCCCTTTTAAGCTTTGCGTCTCAATTTTATGCACACTGGCTTGGTTCCCTGCTGTCATTTAAGATAAGTTTTTGGTTAGGGAGGGGTGATTTGATATTAGATAAACACAGGTTTTCAATTAAAAAAACTTGCAGACCCTGGCACAAATCAGATGAGAGTTTTCTCAGTGCAACCAAATCCAATTTCAGACCTGACGATTAAGACATGCTTTTCTAAATAAAATAAAAAAAAAAATAAGGTTTTCAAATGTTACTCCATTAGCTAATATAGGTCCCTGGATGGTGAGATGTAGTTGTAAAATAAACTGCTGTAACAATCCATTACCCTAAAAAAAAACCCAGAGGCTTTCATTCATGCATTTCCACATTTACGGATGAATTCAATTTTCACTCCTCCAGAAAATGATGAATGTTACAGCTCTCGAAAAGTTAATTACTGAGGCTCCGCGGAAGAAAAAAAAACTCTCTAACTCCAGCAGCCCTCGTCCACTCCCCATGGCCTCTGCAGTTCTCATCCGAATAGTATGTTAGTTCTGTTAGTCGCTGTATGTTTATGAATTGTGCATTGAGGGAAAGGAAATAAATCAAGATAGATGGTCATCAATTATGCACGGTTACTGATGCTGCTACTATTCATTATATATATATATGTCACTCTAAAGTACATGAATTATAAGTAGCGCTAGCAAACTTTAACTGAACAATGTCTTCCCCGCTCAAGTACAGCGAAGGACAAAGGACGATCTTTTCATTTATTTGTGCCCGAGGTGCGCTGCCCTGTGGCGGCCGCTTGCAGAGATAATAAGACAAGCATTGTTCCCCCTCCATTCACACATGAGTAGCACCCTGGTATTCTCTGCCAATGTGACCCGTGTCAGGTGAACAAGAGCCGGGAGCCAGGAGGCAGGAGCCAAGTCCACCATGGCTGGGCAAGCTGGCAGTGCAAGAGTGAATAAATAGCATGCATGCTCCCAACCCTTTCACACAAAGTTTACACTTGTTAATTCGGCTCCTTAAAAGAATGATAGGGACTAAATGACCTACTTTACATTGTCTAATAAATCTTTTTTCTTTGTGTGTGTGTGTGGGGGATTATTAACTGCACAGTTTTTCTTTATTTTTCCAAACTGTTTCCAGTCACTCTTTATGAGGTAGCAACTGACACTAAAGAATGTGATGCCACTCTACCAGGAGAGTGTGACAGTCCCAGTGCTTCACACCATCAGCTGTTTGTGAGAAGTGCGGTCACGCCTGTACAGTACACCAGCGCTCCTCTGCCTCCTACTGTCACACCATGAACAGATTCTGCTCCATCAGACGGGTATCTTGTTTACAATGATGTTCCTGCTTTTCTCAGCCTAAGCGCTGTCTATCCCATCAGCATGTATGTCTTGCTGCTGTTCTGCCACCAAAGAGTAGCACCCATCTGAGGTGATGTACAGCAGCCATTTTGTACCAGAATGCCCAGAGCATTCAACAGATGAGGTGGAGAGGGAGGACTAATTTAGCCAATTATCCTGGGAGATTATTAGCTGTCCAGACTGGATAAGTCTGATTGGGGGGTTGGCCAGGATGCTGGGGAAAGCCCACACTCTTTGGGAGTGCCAAGAGATGAAAAAATCACAGTAAGTCAGGACCTTGGTTTGATGCCTCGTTTGAAACGCCATCCTGTATGAAACAATGTACCCATAATCGCACCGAGGGATTCGTTTTCTGCCCAGAGAAGATGGGGACACTGTCCTTTACTGGCTCACCAAGACCACATCAATCTTCGTAATAGCAATAATAACAACAACGGCAATATTATTATCATAACAGAAATAATAATATTGCTTTTGCGTGTCCATGTAGCTAAATGCTTTGTAGTTAGACTGAACCACCCCCTGAAAACAGGACTGAAATCAAGGGCACCTTTCAATCCATGTGTGACTTAACATTACGGCCCACGTTGACTATCAGTAGAATTCCCATTACCATGAGTGATATTGGTCATAAAATCTATTTAAAACCAGTTCATACAGTCCACCGCTGTTATTCCCAGCAGTCCATAACTCCCAGCTGTATCTTATCCAACATATCTGCTAATAACTGTTTAAACACAGCACACATTAATCATGATGTCATCACTGTTGGGGAAAGGGGAGACAGCTTGAATTACTTTTTTGGAGAATGAGGCTGAAGACACAGATAAGTTATATTCTAATTCTTGCTGTGACAATAGCGCCGTATCCTTCATATATCAGTGCCTTGCCTGCAGAGGACCAGCTATGGAAAAGGAATGTATCCACATAAGAGATATATAATTCAGACAGTTGAATGTTTGTAATAGGACTTTAACCCATTTTTTTGGTAAATAGAATTTTTGGAGGACTATAATAAATATGAAGTTAAACTGACAGCAC
Organism: Megalops cyprinoides; assembly: GCF_013368585.1. Taxonomy (NCBI): domain Eukaryota; kingdom Metazoa; phylum Chordata; class Actinopteri; order Elopiformes; family Megalopidae; genus Megalops; species Megalops cyprinoides. Next base: position 56,872,280 of record NC_050583.1, read on the forward strand.
CTTTTTATGCCGTGAGATAATGTGGGACAGCTTAATGGCTTAACTACTTTTATCTAACCTTTAATTCAACCTTGACCTGAGGTATTGTTTATGAATAAATTCATATGATTGTATATGCATATGATAAGGCTATCTCTTTATAATACCTGCTGTCTAATCCCAGACTGTAGCCTCCTGAATCCATCAGTCAGTTGAGGGGTTATCTTTTACAATTGCATTTAATGATGAATTAATTATGGCTGATATTTAGGGGGTGGCGGATATTGAGCTGTGGGAAATGGAAGCATTGTAATAATATTAGGTGTTAGCGGGTAACTCAGGATCAGACGACAACTGAAGAGAAAAATGTTTACTCAAACCCAACAGTCTTCCAGACTCAAATTTACTTTTCTACTCTGATTTCGCAGACCAAACTACACTTATAGCTGAGACTCAAGATAGGGATGCCGGAATGCCACCCGAACGTAATGTGTTATGCAAATTCAGTGAAGTACATTTAAGTCTGAACTTACAAAAACAATGCTGTATGACATCAACAATCAGATTTGTCGAGGAACCCAGGCTTCACCTGCAGACACAAAATTACCTTTCAGAGTATTAGAGAGGAGTGATGGTATATTTGCAATTACTGAGCCTCCAGTTCCATCACAGCCATTGCCCTCTGAAATGACATAACGTAGCTGAAACCAGAACACATTGAAGCAGGCATTTTTGATGATATGTAAAAAAAAAAGCCTGCTGCATTCTGTTTATATTGAACTGAGGATAATGGCTTTGGAAAGTTATAGATATGATTCCTGCCTCAGAGTAGTGACCCTCTGTCTGCTTTATTAAGGGTGTCCGCTATCCCTTCTCTGAAAATTGTGCGCAGATGGCTCCGGGAAGAGGAGGATGAGGAGGAGAGACTTTTAACTCGGAGGAAACGAAGGAGAAAATGAAAGCTGACGTGATATGGAAGTTTTCAATGTTTAATGCTCCCACGTATCAAAGTCATCCTGTCCTCAAATTTGCAGATGTTTAATCCATGCTGTCTGGACCACAACAAAGATCCGGCCACATAAAATGCGCAAATATGACTGCATTCTGGGATTGGCGACCTCCTCCGCTCAACCCTCACAAAAAGGGAACCATTTGTCCTGCATTTTTCATTTTCGTCTCTCTCACACTTTGAATAGAGGAATATGTTTGCCTCTCTAAGGTATTTCACTTTCAGGGATGCAAGTAGCATATGCAAAGAATTCATCCATTTTAATCATGTAATTGCAGTTTTTCTCGATTGCTAAGACACGCTTAATGAAACTGGGATCCACTTGATCTTCACCATCACCTTCTTAGCAGAAGTCTTCTCTTGCAAATGTGTTAACACCTTTTCATTGGTTTCACACATTTTTACACCCTTTTTCAAAACAGTTAACACAGATCTCATAGAAAGACCCAAAACTCTATTGGATTAACTGTGTTAAACGAAAGGAAAACATCTATTCACAGCTGATAGAAATTACTTGCATAACTATAAATCTCTAATGCACCTGTGTGAAACTCCTTTGCACAACTCTTCAATCAGCAATCAGTCCTTATCCATCTATAAAAGATGCCACCTCTGTGTTGCTATTTGCAAGCAAAGAGGCCAAAGACACGTAATGAGAGTAAGAGGCCATGGCAGAGGGGCCTGAGGAAGAGGAGTTTGCATGTGTGGTGGAGGAGCCGCAGCAAGAGGAGAAAATAGAGCTCAAGTTTCAAATAAAATTCGGGCAACAATTATTGACCATGTCATCAGTCATGGCTTGTCCTTTAGAGAGGCTGGACAAAGGGTCCAGCCCATTCTGAGTCAGAGCACTGTGGCATCTATTGTCAGAATTTTTCGGAATGACAATAGGTAAGTCACAATGTTACTGTGAACCACTGTGTATTTCAGCTTTACTGAATTTCCCTGTTGGCAGAACAAACTGTGTCTACAGTAATGCAGTTGTTTCATCAATCCCATTTATGTGACTGTCATAATGTCAATTTTGACATGCTGTTTGCATTTACTTTATAGAATCCACAGACTACCACACACTGGTGGCAGAGGAAAGACCTTTAGTGCTGAACAGGAGGTTGCCATTGTAGATATGGTCGTGCAAACAATGCGATCAGACTGCATGAAATCCAGGCAGCAGTAATTGCAGATCAGGGAGCATTTAGAAATATCAACAGTGTGAGTTTGGCTACTATTGATCGAGTCCTTACACGAAACCATGTCAGAATGAAGCAGTTGTACAGGGTTCCATTCCAAAGAAATTCTGACATCGTGAAGGAGGCAAGACTCCAGTATGTGCAGGTAAGGATTTGTTATTGTAATGCCTTGTCATACCATACAGTTACATGCAACTGGAATAATTTTCTTTATGAATTTGCTTTTTTCTTAGAGAATAATGGAGCTTGAAGCTGAAGGGGCACATATTTATGTGGATGAAGCCAGCTTCAAACTCTCTAAAGTGAGGAGACATGGAAGGAGCATCATTGGGCCACCGTTACAGTGCTAGGTCAGAAGGGCGCTAATATCACCATGTGTGCTGCCATCTCCAATGATGGCGTCCTCTGTCACATACCAACCATCGGCCCATATAATACAGAAGGCCTCATCACATTTCTTGATGCACTGAATGAAAGACTGGTTCCACCCGAAGAGAGAGGGCTGTTGATGCCTGGCATGACTCTGTATGTCATCATTTGGGACAATGTTGCTTTCCACCTTGTGAATGAATGGTTAGCAGTACAGCCCTGTATGATTATGGAATTCCTCCCTGCATACCCTCCTTTTCTGAACCCAATTGAGGAATTCTTCTCTGCTTGGAGATGGAAGGTATATGATCACCGGCCATATGACCAGATGTCCGTCCTGGAGGCAATGAATGCTGGTTGCCTGGCAATAGGTTCAGAGGACTGCCAGGGATGGATACGCCATGCAAGGAGGCTTTTCCCTCGGTGCATTGCAAGGGAAAACATCCAATGCGATGTTGAGAACCTGTGACCTAATCATCAGGAACGAATGGACTAAATGTGAACTTCTGAGTATTTCAACTCTTCATTCTGTTTTTTGGATTTCCACCAATAAGTTTCCTTGGCTTTCTTATGTTTATTTTATTTTTAATTAAAGTGTTCAGCATTTTTGAATTTGAAAAGTATGGGAAAAAAGAATGACATGGAAAAATCTGATGCAGTACAATAGATTTTTGTTTCTTTATCGGTTCTTTGGTGAAGAAAGGATGCAGTACAAAAGCTGTACCATATTGAATGTCTGAATTTGTCTAGTCTAGGTGCTTACTGTAGGTCTTACATGTCAACGGCAGTTCATGGGCACGGAAAGACCTGCACACAAGAATAAAATGAATGAAGAAAACTTTCTTAGAAAACATCTTTTTTTTTTTTTTTTTTTTTTTTAACAGTATTTCAACAGGACATCTCAAAATAGTGCAGGTGCAGAGGGCAGCAGGGTTTGTTATCTCCAGTAAAACCATTTTGGGAGAAAAGAATACAATTCATGCTGTGATATGCTTGCTTGCCTTTTTTGGCACATACTATAGCTATGTAAAGTATCAACAAATGGCACAGGCATGTAGCACAAATTAAGGTTGAACCGGGTCATATTGATAGCTGAATTTTGTTGTCCGTTGTGTAATGATTGATTGAAAGAATATATTAATTTGACCACAAGTTGTAGTGTTCGAGGGAAATATTTGCTTTTGTTGCATGTTTTTAATGTTTTGTGAGTGTTAGAGCATTTTGCAAACAAAACTAGTCATTTTGGCCAGTCAGGTTCTGTTTCAGCCTCTGTGTTAATTGTTTTGAAAATGTGACGTCAGAGTGTACAAATGTGTTTAAGCAAACGAGAAAAACAGAAAAAACGTTTCCTCATTTTTTTCAGCTCAGTTATTTCTTTGCCATTGTTCCTCACTGGGCTAAGAGTGACCTTCTAATGAATTGAAACGCAGCAGGAGGGCAATATTTGGTCAGAACAATTTTAGGTGTGAGATCATAAAATGTCTGAAGTCTTAACAGACAGCCTTTAGGGTCTGCATTAATTTGATTGTGTTATTCTCTTGACAGTGACATTTCAACGCTTGCACCTGAAGCCTCTGTTGAAGAACTGTGCTGAGTAGTTGGAGTACAGCATGAAAAGTTTTTCAATTAAAGCATTGCAGTGCACCTGTACATAAAAGAAATAGTATACATTTGTAAAGAAAAAAAGATGTTGCGCCTTAACTTTTTTTTGTCTTCGTGTCATTTGGCTTGGCACACACTGATTCAAAGCAATTCTATCCAGCCCTGCTTATCACCTCATCTCCCAGATTCTGTGCAGCTCTGTGAGGTATCGTGAGGGAGAGACAGACAGCCTCTTAGCCCTGTTCTCAAGCAAGGAACACTGATCCATTTCAACTGAAATCTCCCCTGAACAAAGAAGAAGTCTGCAGCCTCTGGGAGAGGATGAATGGCCACATCAGAGAGGGATTACAAGCCAATCAATCAGATCAGTGACGGGGACGGTGAGGGACGCTCGGACAAATTTAAACAATTTTTCAAGTCCTTCAAAGATGGATACAAACAGTATAAAAGGCCCTTCTTCCTTACTTCACAAAAAAAGTTCACAGCTGATGTGGTAGTAAGTCCTGTGTGGTCTGCTTGTCTGGGTTTAATTTTACAGGAATGATGCCCACACCTGGAAACAGTTAAGGTGTCAGGTCAATAAAAGTTCTGAGGGGCAGTACTAGAGGGTGGAGAAAAAATGACCACAGTCACATAAGGAATAAGTAGATGGAAACTAAAACAATATTAAAAAAGAGACTGAAAGTGTGACATATGACCTGACATATGACAGCTTGTGGAGTATCTCAGTGTCACACTGAGACAGAGCCATGTAAGTAAATGACCGGTAAAACAAAATGCAGCGTCTGTACAAATCAATCAATCAATAAATCAAATGGAGAGGTGTTATTTCTCAAACAGTGCAGAAGACAGTGATGCATGCAAAGGTATCTTTTGCATACTCTTTGAATTATAAAAGTATTATGAAAGTGTTTGGACAGGCTATTTAAAATTCTCACAATTTGAAGAACAATGTGCTAGTCAAAAAAGCGTGAAAATTCCTGTCCAATGCAGTAATACACGTTGGTGACCTTTCATATCAAATTGTGCCTTCAGCTCCAGCAGCTCTCCCATCCTCCCTGAAGAGGGAAGAATGTACTGATATATGTGGCTACACCACAATTTTAACATTTCAAATGGTACTTTTGCTAAGCCAGATGTATGGTTCAAAGAATGATACATAATGGCAGGGACTCAGTGCTTGCAGTGAGACATTTAAAAGCTCACCGTTGCCTCATAAGTGATTTCTGTTAGCTGGAACACTGGCAGCAGTGTGATGTAGTGGTAAGGAGCAAGGTTCGTAACGGAGAGGTTGCCAGTTCAGTTCTCAAGTGGGCCACTGCTGTTGTACCCTTAGCCAAGATGCTTAGCCCAGACTGTCTCAGTATATATCAAGAGGTATAAATGGGTAACATGCAAAACTGTAACCTATGCAGGTTGTTCTGGATGAGAGAAATGCTCAATTTAAGTACTGTAAATTAATTATGGATGTGTTGTCCCTGACTGGGAAACAGGGAAAAGCATTGCAAATCATTGTCAATAACAAACCTCATGCTTCATTTGAGCTGCTTTGGTCTTGTTTCTTGTTAAAAACCCAGATTAGGTGTACTGATGTCAACAATAAATCAATGGTCTCAAGGAATAGTCTTCTGTGCGGGAAGCAGCTGTCTTGAAACAGAGGTGCTTCATGCATGGTTAAATAAATAACCATTAGGCCTTAATGTGGTCATGGTGACCTTCCTGCGATCGAAGGTGAATCTCCATAGTAACAGAGCTGAGCATCACTTGTGGTCGCACTGGGGCGGCCCTGTCGACCTCCCTGTACAACCAAGGACGTCCATTAAAGTTGAATCTGAGGTCACAGGATGTGAGGTCTTGAGGGAAGCCAGATCCGAACGCTGTGTTACACACCTAGCTGTTTACAGGTACAATAGCACATGTAATGTGAAGGTTATGTCATCCGCTGAGGGATCATACAGTATATTTGGTGTGAAAATAAAGATAAGGGATCAGCATCTATACCTCTATCGCAAGGGGCTCCTTTTAAGATAAAATTCACATCACATTAAAACATATCAACAATCGAAAGTACAATAGGTAAGGACTGAATAGTTTGGGTATATAAGAGAAAAGAAAGAAAAAAAAACATAAGAAATGCAGTTTACCTCAAAGGAATTTAAGGTATGCAAAACACTGCCAGTTGCATGTCTTCTTTATACATATGTGGACCATCTGAATCAACTAATTCATGGAATGTCTTAGAGCTGTGGATAACATGATGAAATCTCACATTCCATTTTACTCAAAGAAATGCAGTCACACATATGTCCATGCCTACTGGTTTAACGTCGGATATAATGCGCCTTCTCGTGTTTTGCAGAATCACAGAGCAGTGCCAGCTCACATCTAAATTGCTGAACAATAACAGACAATAATTCACAAATGGGTAAAATTGAGACGCTCTTTCAATTAAACTGCATTTAATGGATTCTTTCGAGCAAACTGCCCTCTGACTATACAGCAGCCTAGGAAGCCAGCAGCTGTTGAGAATCCTTCAATAACACAACGGCAGCAGTAAGATCATCTGAGGGGTAATTCATCCAATTTCCCACCAGATAATGATATGCCTTTTTGTTATCTTGGGAAATGGCTTGGATTTGAATTTTTCTATTCTCGAGAACAATAATGAGTAACTACACGAGATGACGTCGGAAAACCAACATTTCAAAAGCTGAAAGAAGCATGACGCAGACATGAATGATCCAGATGTCTTTATTATTCTGGGCTGTGGAATGACATTTTTTATGTGTGGTTTTTATGTCTCTTCGTCTCCCCAAGTGAACTCAGATTTTTGACAATGCAGGTATGCCCCCCATGATGTGTGTGTGGGGGGGGGGGGGGGGGGGGGGGGGGGGATCATTCTTGACATGAGGAGACAGGATGACTAAGAAAGAAGCAGTACAACCACCTTCAATGTTCACCTAAGGAAATTTAAAGAGCAGCAGTGCTCCATTTCCTGTGATGGTTCACCTGTCACCTGCCTCACTTCTCTGTCGCACCATACCCCCGACCCCCGCCCCCCCAGCCCTCAAAATCCATTTCAGTGATTCAAACTAATTTGACAAATCTGAAAGTTTATAACTCCAGTGTTAATGCAACCCGACTGAATGTCAAATTACAGGGGAGGCGGCAGGAAAGGAGAGGTGGTGAGAACGCCACGTTAATTTCACATGTGAGAATTAAGCGGGCCGTCACGGCCGAGGCCTGTCGAGGCCTCACCTGAGGAAGCGAGCCGGGCGCCTGATGAAACACATCAATGAAGTCTCCTCGGCTGACAGCCACCCCTCTCCTGCTGGCACTATGAATAAATGGCCATGACACACCGCTCTTGGCCCCAGACGTACAGGACAAACAACGCCTAATCCATCCGTCACTTGCTGCTTTTGAGCAATGGTGGCACTGAGGCTACATGAGGGAAAGACAGAAAAAAAGACAAAAAAAACAAAAAACGTGATTTTGTCTAAACGTGATTATTTTAAGAAGCCGCGGAGAGTGTGGGTAAATTTGAATGTCACAGTGATGCATTTGGGACAGATAAAGTAGAGAGGCTTAGGCTGCTCGTTGTGGCCAATGCTTAATCACGGAGAACAGCCAAGGACAGGGACTATATATCGTGCTGTCTGTTCTCTGTACAGTTCTCCGTAAGTGCAAAAACCATTGATTGCACTGCACTCAATAAGGCAGAACAAATGCAAATACTCATGAGACCGCAGCGCACTCCTTATTCCAATACAGTCCCACAATGCATTTGGACAATTAGCTTAAGAAATCACACAGCTGCATTTCTCATTGTTGTAACTGTAATATGTGATATTTCTCCCAAACAGACATATAGCAAATCATTTGCAACTAAAAATGTAAAATATGTATTACAAAACATATACAAAGGTATTTACATCTTTAAACAAAGAAATGTTTTTTTTTCCTGAAAGGGTGCCTCCACTGTTTTTGTGAGGTGGTCATGAAATGCTTAAAAAGAAAATTAGCCAAATTTATACTAATCATGTACTAATCACATTCATGTCCTAAGTTAATCTCAGTAATAACAATGTTCACAAACTAAGTACTTCAGCAAGCCTCACATATCCTGTATTCTGCCATTAACAACAGCACACTGCTGCTAATCAGTGCTAAGAAAAATATAACGATTACATGAAGATATCAATATCATACACCACACTAAGACTGATGGAGGTTCCCTTTGTATGATACAATGGCAAATGAGGATTTAAGAAAGAGACTGACAGTATTGGAAAATGTATGAATCACTAGAGGCAGTCATCCCCACGATTCATTTGATAAACTGATATGATAAGATCATTTTTCCCTCAATTTCCATCAATTATAAAGTACAGTGAGCCTTGGTTCACAAACTGAGAAAAATACAGTTTTGACAACATTTTCTAAACAAACCATGGGCAAGTTCTAATGGGAATTAATGGGAGCGTAATAATCTAAAAATATACACTTTGATAAAAAAGTCAAACAGTGAAAGAAAAAGATGTCCCAATTTTGGAAATAATATGTCTTGATTTTAAGTCTCATTCAAAAAATGAAATTAGTTACACCAGAACAGCACTGACTAGCTCTAAGACAAAGCTGCTTTTGTGACATCATTTCTTTGTTCTTGTCCTCAGTCTTCGCTTAATAATGAGATGATCACTTTCCTTCTCATCTTGATCCAGTCCAATGATCTGCAAACAGATGTTCAAAGTAAGACCAGTACAACTGCCAACAGTTACCGCTCTTACCTTCCAAAGGGATTAACCTATACGATAACATGCCAAAAGTACAGTCCAGTAAACTCCCGGATGTTTCATTTACTGTGTTTGGCCCTGAAAGTATTATTTCCTCAAACTATATCAGTCAATACTCACTGGATGAGAGGGGATGTCAAGTGGAGAGGATATTTCAGTTTTATACAGCTTTCGTTTGGACTTCTTCGGTTTGAAACTCGTAGCCGTGCTGCCCTCTGGTTCAGGGGATTTAGCACTGACAAATCCAATTATCTTTTTAGCTGGAGAAGAAAAACAAATATTTTGTCATGTAGCAAAAATGCATGTTTCCCTCACACTTAGATTCTCACTCTGCTTTAAAAAATTCATAATTTATTGTTTCCCTTTATCTTTGAAACAACTGGCATTTGTTTTCATAATTTCAGTCAAATCCCATAATATGAAACTGAACCATGGCGTCAAAGGCGACTCAGATATCACAACGATTTGAAGGTTTGAGGCATTTTTGTCAATTATTAAGGTAATGCTTTCTCAGGCTCGGAGGCCTATCTGAAACTGGAGAACAATCAATTCTCGCAGCACAGCAACAACCACGTTTCCCAACCTCACAGTGACAGTGACCTTGACACTGCAAGAAAATTTTTCAGTTCTGAAATGTGGGAGAACACAGACAGTTTTAAAAACATTGCATGGGTCAAATCTGGGGACACGTCGTGTTGACTTGTCGGTGAAGCGAGCCTTCTGAATCTGGACAGAGCTGCGTGGCTCCTGCAGCCGTGCCCTGCTTTACCTTTGCTCCCGAGGAGAGTTGGAGAGCTCTGAATGAAGTCTCCAATCTTCTGTAGGGTCCCGTCCTTTTTGCTCTTCAAGCTTGACTGGGACTCTTGTTGCCTCATGTGATCTGTGCGTTTACCCAGCGCGGCGGGAGACTTCTGAAGGACACAGAAACACTGTGTTACTAGAAGAGGATTCATCTCCCTGGTTCACAAAGCATTGCTAAACGCTGTCAGTCCAGGATGTGGACGTTTGGAAATTTATATGCTAGGACATCTGCTGTCTTTTGCTCACCATTTTTATTCACTGCCAGCAGCAAACACAGTAGGCTGTAAAAAGGCTATAAATCTGCGATAGGCATAATAGAGACAACCCTGTGCCCCCTGGGAGTATGGCATGTGCAAATCTGGTCAAAAGACACATTTAGGATCATAATTCAAGATAGTTTTTTAAAACTAAAAAATGTAAGAAGGTAAAATTCTACAGGTATCGCATGTAGTTGGTTAAAGGTTTTGACAGCGTAGGGACAGACGCCCACCTCTTTGCGCTGTGCAGTCATCCTGGGGGTACCTCTGTATCTGGTGTTCTTCCTGTTTTCACTCTCCACTGGGTCCTGAGACACACAGACATGCTTCACATGAGACTGCAATCCTGCAGTCAGGGCCGGGCAAGGTTGCTTTCCGCTAAGCATAAGAAACCCACTCTTCATCTCAAACTGCCGCCTATCTGTCACGGTAATGCACACTCAGGAATTGGGGTTGAGGGATAGAAATGGGTGATTGGATGGATAAATGATGAATTAGTGTTTTGATTAGCGAAGCAATGGAGTGGATTTCATGCTGCATTTAATACAAAAGGAGCACAGACCTAGGGATGAATTGGATGATTGAATTAAATGGCTGTAAATGGCCCTGCTGCATGGGTTTGACAACTTCCTTCACTTACCCTCCATCAACTCTCACATGGTTTGTGTAAATTAGTGTGGAGCGGAACTCCACAGAAAATGTTATTGTCATGTGCATATCAAATACTTCGACTGAACTCTGAGGGGGTCAGAGTAGAATTAACTGAAAACTGTTCACACAAATATTTTGCTGATGTCACATGAGAACATGAGGGCTTTACCATTTTCAATTAACTCAACTTTAATCTGGCTGAAAATATTCTGAGATGGAGAAATGGGTACGTCAAATATCAAAGGCCAGGTTGTAGCTCGATCTGTTAAAAAGTCAAAAATGCTTTCTCTGTGGAGGACTAATCATTTTTATGCTTGAAGTGATGATCTTATTCAATCTTTTTAATTTTTGAAATTTTTTTTTTTAATTGAATCCAGCATGCAAGCCTTCTTTTGTGTTTGGAATACTTTTTGGTCTTCATGGCTCATGTCCCTGGGCCAAATCATAAATGAACAATGTCAAGGCGAGGAACAACTACACCTTCCTCACTGGACACCTGAACAAAATAAAGAGCACGTAGTTTGAGCCCCCTCCTTGCCAACTTCCATCGAGTTAAGCAGAGACAGCAGACTGCCACCATCTCTGGAACGTCAGCAGAAGATTAACAAGGTATGTGATCTGTAAAAAACCACACATCAAATGCTCGGTGGGGCTTCTTTAAAATAGGGTGAATGTAAAAGGATCTGGAAAGACTCATCTGTTTGGAAAAAAATTCCGTTTCCTCAGGTATAAAGGTCTCTAACAACCACGAGCAGGGTACATGATTTTGTCTGATTGGTGGAGTACTTAACAGATGGAGAACACTCATTCTAAGCAGGGAATACCTGGTTAATGTGTCTTTGTGTTGCTCTCAATTTAGCCTTACTTTTCCAGCAACCTGAAAGCATATCTCCCTTTGAAAGAGAGGGCAGGTAAAGAAAGGTAGACATTAAGTCAGTTATGCCTTTGTGTTATTGCAGTATGTGATTCTTTGAGAAAATTCCAACAGGAATCTCAGAGGTACTAAGTTAATTTAACTAAAACTAAAACTCAAACATTTCTAGTCTTTATCATGTAATATTAGCATTGGCAATGTAATACACGAGGGAATCAATTTATAATGTTTTTCTATTTTCAATTTCCTATAATTCCCAAAAATCCAAATGAATATATTTTTCACACAAATTACAAAAAACCCCACTTAAACAGCAGAATACACACACACACACGTTTTACATAACATGACATGATAATTTCGCAAAGCAACCTTTGCAATCATCAGCACCACCTCTTGTGCATATACCTTCTCCATTTCAGCACTCTTCCTTTTTCTCCCAGTCCTAGTGATTTTGACAGTCACAGCAGAGTCCTCTCCCTGCTGCCTCACGCACATCTTGTTGGGCTGGAGCGGAGTGAACTGAATCTCCAGCTCGGGCTTGGGGAAGCGGCTGGGTCTACCGTTCTCCGTGGAAACGTCCGAGGACTCCAGCACTGACACCTACAGGAGGACAGCGGTATTACACAGAATGTCTGTGGTCTGAATGTCTTCCCTTTGAAACAAATTCATCCGCAGGTCAATCCTTGTTCCCCAGATTGCTGACGAACTCAATTACGTACCTCACTTTCCTCAGAACTTCTTGAACTGCCCACATCACCTTTCCCTTTATTACTGTCATCCTGGGGTTTCTGAGAGGAAACGTCATTTACCTGGGCAGCACTCTCATTACCTTCACTCTGCAACAGAAATAAAAATACAATACAGGACACATTAAGCAATACATTGTAATTTAGAACTATGGACAATGCAATTGTGTGATGCCGCAAGAAGGAGAAAGGTGAAGGAGAAACCTGACTGGGTGATGTTTTCTGATTTCCAGCTAATGGGAACTTATTGGCGTTTCCTGATAAGATTTTCAGATGTTTCCTCAGTTCCAAAATTTCAGAATCTTTCTTCAACAAACCACATTGCAGTTCTGCCACTTTTTCTTTAATGTTCTGTCATTTTTAAGGAAGCAAGAGAAAACAGTGTCAACACCACACACTCTTTACCACTGAGAATGCCATACGCCATTTGAAGATAGAGTCCCAAGACATCATTAGGAAATTCTAATTTATCATGTTTGCATCAAATGTGATTTTAAGAATTGGAGAGCACTAGTCGTCTGTGTAATCCGAACATGTGAAATATTTACCATTTCCAAATCCAAGGCTATACTGACCTCTTGTGGCAGACAGCTGGAATCGCTCTGGAGTTCCTTCAACTTCTTGTCTTTCTCAGAATTGCTCGCAACGAGCTTCTGCATCTGAACCTCTAGAGCCGCAACCAGAGTGTCCCTCTCTTTTCTCCACTTCTGAAGGTCGTCATCCTTCTCAGAGAGCTGCTTTGATAGGGACTCCTGTGAATGGATGCAAGGCCAAAGTGCAGACAGTTTGCTGGTGCACACAGCGCATCTCAGTGAAAATCTCCCTAATCGACTAATTTACACAGCAGACATTCATTATGTAGCCAGTTTTTCCCCCCTCAGAGGTCTGAGCCATTGACAGAAAAGTAAGCTGTAAAAACACACATGGATTGGGAGTCAGGGAACTGGACACGTTTGAATCCCAGGTTGTATGCTGCTGTCTTACCATTGAGCGCATTACATTACCGATTTCAGCCATGTATTAAAAAATGTATCCTGATAAGTTTCAGCATTATTCATATCCCTACAGTATCAATGTCTACCTTCCAGCGAAATCTATTTACAGCCACACTGAACTTCATTTCGGGGAACCGCAGGGGAATTCTGCAGGGGGTTGCAGGGGAATTCTGTAGTAGAAAGTAAGAGGTGCATTTACCACGTGCATCAGCAGTTTGCCGTGGCGCGCACGGTCGTCTGCAAACTTCTTCATCTCCTGGTTTCTCTTCTCCTCTGCCTCTTTCACCTGGTTTATGAGGAGCAACTTCTCCTCCAGCCACTTCTTCTTGTCTGCCTGATACTTCTCATTAGCGAGCTGCAGTATTAAAAAAAGAAATATTGTCATTTATGGGACTGTCAAAGCTAATGATGTGAGGAAATGGAGGGCTACTGCTTCAGACAGAATCTGACTTTGCCTGAAAGCAGTGTCTTTTTCCCACAGAACTTCAAACAAACCCATTAAGATATACTAGAAAATGTGAAAAGCAGTAGTATCAGGACCATGAACTACTGGAGCCATGTCAAAGCCCTTACCTTCAGTCTCTCTTCAGCCTTCTCAGTTTCCTGTTTCGTGTTGGAACAACATTCTTCAAGAATTTGAGTATGTTGGCCAGCATCCATGTTCTGCTGAAGGAATCTCTCTTTCAAGATGTTCAATTCTAAAATGAAAGCAGGTTTACTAATGCAGATACACATAGTTCCATAAAACAAAAATGTGTTGAGCCATGAGTCTTTGTATTCTTCAAAGTATCTGAACACACAAAAACACCTGCTCCCCACCTTCGGTTAAGGATTCAATCTCATCCAATTTAGCATCGAGAACTTTATCTTGTTCTGCCTGAGTTTCCTCTTGCTCTGTCAGCGCAAGACGCATCGCTTCAATAACTTGCTCTTTGGCCTGAAGATCTGCATATATGTATAAAAGAGACATGAATCATAAACACACTTTTTCTACAATATAAAAAAAGTATTAAAAATGACCCAGTGCTCTGACCACAGGGTTGGTCCCATCATTTCAAATAAAAATGGACTCATTGTCAGAGTTTGGAACATGAAGAGCCAGACTCTCCTACATTTCCGCACTGTTTGTACAACCTGCACTGTGGATAATTACCGCTGCAAGCTTTCTGGTAACGCTGGAGATTTTCATCAGACTTGGCAACGCTGGCTTGTTCCTAAACGTAACAAAGAGGTACAATAAGCAAACAGTGCAAGATGAACGTCCAAAACAAAAAAAGTTGTGATGACTTTGACACTTACACTCTTTAACTGCTGAATTATCTGGTCCTTGCTGTGCAGGTCATTCAGCATTTGATTTCTCATCCTCTCAGAGTCGTTCAGTTTTTGCCGGAGAGATTTCTCCTCTTCACGCATGCTGGAAATCTGGTGGCCACAGACACCAAAGTGACTTGACGTTTTCTTAAAGCATGCTTGCTTTCATATGCACAGGTAGGACTGGGAGATATAGCCGTCACGATACCCCAGTATGTGGGGTTAGGTTTCTTCCCATATATTTTCCCTTTAGTCATACCTGATGTGGGAGCACACCTCCAAAGTTCAGTGAAATGCTTCCGGGGCAGAAAAATATCACTTGTATCTATATGTTGGTTAAAACACATAGCATATGTTTTCACGCTTTATCTTTGTCGCTATGTGCTTCTATCTACCACATGGAAGCAGCACAGTGCTATTGCTGTGATATCAACATTGAATAGATACGAGTGGCGTTTTTTTTCCCTCGGAAGCATTTCTCATGGCCTCAGACAACTGGAGATGTGCTCCCGCATCAGGTATGACTTAAGGGAAAAAAATACGGGAAGAAACCTAACACCACATACTGGGGATAGCTGTTATTGCGCTAAAAAAACAGCTATTATGCAGAGGTGGACTTGTAATAAAGCTATGGTCCTCTGTTTAAAAGTGGCTGAGGCAGATCAGGTCGCTTACCTCTTTTTGCACTTGTTGTATTTGTTTTTTGGAATCAGCCAGTTTCTCCTTCATGTCGGAGGCGTCATCTTCTTTTCTCTGCAAATCAAGATTCAAAGCCCGGATCTGCTCTAAGCCGCTAATCATCTCCTCCTTTAACCTGTTGGGGAAGAAAAAGCCCACTGTAACAAACTCACAGAATCTGGATATCTTCAAGTCAGCATATACTGTATATGTATATTTTCCATTTTTTTTGTACAAGCAGTCTGTGTTTGTTGTGACACAAGATAGCAGTTTGAAATACAAAATTGCGCAAGTGCAGACACAACCAAATTTGGGTTAAATGCCTTGGAGAACAGGAGGAATCCCGTTTCCCTACATGAGGAGACTGGTAATGGTGCCTGACATATGGAGATCAACTTACTTCGAGAGCTCCCGTGTTTTCTTCTCCAGCTCAGCGTCCTTCTGAGCGATGGCCTCCTCTGCCGCTTTGAGGAGCTCCCGCCGCCTCTCCGCCTCCTTCCGCCTGGTCTCCTGCACGCCCGCCGATTCCACGTCTGCAAGCTTGCTCCGGGCTTCCTCCAAGCTCCTCTGCAGGGCTGCCGCGGCGGCATCCCTCTCCGCGAGCTCCTTCTCCAGCTTGGCCGCCATGGCGGTGCCGGCCTCTGAGGTCTTCAACTGCACCTCCAGGGCCGCGACCTGCTCTCTGAGGCTCGCCACCTCGGCCTCCAGCTCACGGCGTTCTCTCCGCAGCTCGTCGGCGGCCTGCCTGTCGGTCTCAGAGCTCTTCCTTCCAGCATCAGCCTTCCCCCTGTAATCCTCCAGCTCCTGCTTCAGCCGGGTGGAGGCCTCCTCCTGCTCGGCGGCCCGCTGCCGTACCCGGCTGAGCTCCTCCTCCAGCTCCCGAATCTGCAGGCCCTTCTGAGCGGACTCCTTCACCACCGTCTCGCACTCTTTGTGCAGCGCGTCCATGGTGTGGTAAAAACGGCCGCTGCCCCTCGTCAGCAGCACCGCTCGGGACTTCTCCAGTTCCTGCCGGAGCTGCTCGGACTCCTGTGTCAGGGACTCGATCAGCTTGCACTTTTCCCGGGACTCGTTGTTGTGTTTCACCAGGAGGGCTTTGGCCGATTTCAGCTCGTCCAAGACCTTCTCCATCCTCCCCACCTGCTCCTTGATTTCGCGCTCCATCACGTCGATCTTCTCGCCCTTTGTCTCCGAGTCTTGCTGAAGGCCGCTCCTCTCACCAGCCAGGGTGTCTCTCTCTCTGGCAAGCGCGGCCTTGTCCTTCCTCTCCATCTCCAAGGATGACAGAGCAGCTTCGCACGCATGTTTGTGCTGCGTCAGCTCTTCAAGCAACTCGCTGACTTTTCTCTCCAAGGAAAGGCACTCCTGTTTGAGGTCTTCCATTTGCTCATCCTTCAGTCTGATCTCCTCCTGCAAACCTGCCCTCACGGACTCTAATTGTTGCTGCAGCGCCTCTTGCTCTGCTTTGACTGGCATCATGTCCAATTCTTTTTGATTACATTTTGCCTGCAATTCGATCACAGCATCCACGGAGTTTTCTTCAAGAGTTCCTTGGAAGACAAGAAAAAGGCTCATGAGTGTGAGTGAATTTGTGATCAACTGCAATTATACATCAATGAGACCCTAAAATGAGGGAAGTGCTTATAAATATATTGGGGTCTACTGGTACCATGCGTTCCGAATTAAGCTATATTTTATTATTTAAATGATTATTTTAGCTCTCCCCATTTAAACCTGTCACCAACTACTAGACTTTGTAATGTGTAGGTTTAAAAAAAAAAAAAAAAAAATCAAGTTTTAATATAAGCCCTCAATCTGAATTTATAGTTCAGACATCAAACTGAAACCAAGCGTGAATAAATAATGGTGGATTTCAAAAATTCATTTTCTTTTTCTAATAAAGAATTAGAAATAATTTCATGTACTCAACACATTAATAATTCAGTAGTTTGTCTCCCAACACCCTTTTTGTCACTCTCACCCAACTAGTTTCTTTCTGCTTTTATCATCTCAATATAGCCAACACAAGTTAAACTCAGTCCTTAGACAGCTAGTGACAACAATGTTTTTATCAAAACTTGATTAAGCCACTCCTGCATTCTGTTTTTTGAGTACATAAAGCAACTACTGGAGCACTAACATTTAAGAACTTGTGTATATGAGTGCTGATACACTTCCTCCTTTCCACTACTCAAGATAATGACACATGGAGCCTCTTCCTATGAGTACTAGAGTAAAGTGAGAAAAAGCTCCAGAAGCTCTTTTAAGACCTTTAACTGACGCATTTCAGTTCATTTTGTACTTGAAGATGGAAGGATTAAAGTGCATTAGATACAAACAGCTGGTCTGCCTCTCCATTCCAGACTTCTCTAGCAGATATTATCTCCTGTTAAATTTGCAATGTGTGCTCCAAAACTACAGATATATGTGTTAGGAACATGTAAAACATCAGTAATGAAACACCTGTGTCTGTGAAGAGTAAATGCCAACACACGCTACCCCATGTTTATCAGTTTTGAGAATTTTCTATCTGTGTGTCAAGCAAACAACAGAAAAGACAGCGATTTTTTATTAATACAAAATATCACAAACATGACAATCATATTTGTGTATATTTAAAAATGTCAAAACAAATAATACAAACAAAAGCGAAGCACAGAGGCTACTTTCTCATGACAGACAATCTTTTTTTTGAACGAATATATCTGCGCCCCTTTGGGGCGCTCTCTTTCGCCCCTGGTCTACACCCCACAAAAGGCGGGAGACCTTTCCAATTGCTTGATCCAGAGCCTGTACCTTTCTTGGGGGGTGGCTGCTCGTTCAGGTCCTGCTGGATGTCTCCCAGGCGCTTCCGGCCCCCTCTCCCACAACTCTCACTGTCTTCCTTGGAACACTTGCAATTTTTCTTTAAGTGCAGGATTTCGTCTTTGATAGTATCAATGAGGGCCCTCTGTTGACACAAGAAAGGAGAAACATTAAAGAAATCAACCAGAACTGTTGACAGCTCTAGGGCTGTAGTCGCTTGCCTTCTTGACAGACTTCAGTTTCACACAAAGGGTATGGACAAATAAATGCCTTTTCAAAGTCTCAGTAAAGACACACATTTACAGACACAAATTTATAGCTACAGAACACTTAGGTGTCTAATGCTGACTGGCAGACATCAGAGAGATTCAGAATAATAGCCTTGCCCTATACTAGTATTCTTTCCAAAAGCAATACTTAAGCTTTTCAACCACAAAGAAATCTACTTTGATGTTAAGCCTTATTTTGTCTTGTGGGGTGGGAGTATTGTACAACTCACATCATTAATGGCATTTTCAACATGGTGGTCCATTGCCGTTTGCAACTTAGAGATCATGTCATCCTTTTCTTGGCAGATCTCCATAAGTTCCTGGAACTTCTGTGTCTGGGACTCATATTTCTTCGAAAAGTTACAGGACAAAAGCAACAATGTGAATCAAGTATAACAAAAAATGACAGTCTGTGCCACCCCATGACCATGTAGATACTGCACAGATAGACAAACTGATTCTTACCCTTTTCGCCTCTTCTAGCTCTTCACTTGATTTCTGTGTCTGACTGCTAACTGTCTGCACTTCTGTCAGGAGAAAGAAGGGACTCATTGATTGAGATCATTTCAAGCCACAACATGGTTAAGCATCTACGTACAGACAAAAACGGGAGTCTTGGATATATCGTACCATTGGTTTTAAGAGTGAGGAGCTGCTGGGTTTTGAGAAGTTCCTCGGACAGCTCAGCGACCTGCTTCTCGAGGCGGGCGATGGTGTCGTCTTCATCAGGCAAGCCGACGAGGCATGTTTGCGCTGCCTCTGCGTCCTTCTTGATTTTAGCCAGGTCGTCTTGCATTGAGTCAATCATTCCATCCAGAAGCACCACTTTATCCTGACAAAAGCCCCAGAAAACAAAACAGTTCTATGTTAGACAGGAACAACGTGCTCCATAAAACAACATTTCAGCTCCTGGAAATATACTGGCAAATGCAGTACGTTTTCTACCTGCTTCAGGGTAAGCGAAGGGCAACAAGACTGGTCACAGGTCTTAGATGATTCATGAAGAGAGACTTCAGGCACCTAATCTCTGGTCACAGTAATGGCTCAAGGAGGATTTGAATCAAGAATTTAAAATCTTAAACGGGATTATAAGGTGGACCATGGAGGCAATTTCAAGGTCATTTTAGGAAGGAAATCCAGAGGGCACAGGTGGAAATTAGTTAAAAAGTAAAACTTCACACTGAAAATCAGAAGTATTCATGTGTGGAATAATTTGCTGAGATCTGCAGTGGAGTCAGATACCACTGGAAGACCAGACCTGATGCTGTGATACTAATCGGCCGCCATTGTGCCTCGTTCCCACTCTAAACTGTTCACTACAAACGTACCTTTGTGTGTTCTGTGCCGCTGGTCATGGCCTCCCCATTAGCAGTATTTTTGCTCACTAAATTCTTCAGTATTTCTAGCCGCCTCTCTGCTCTCTCTTCAATTATTTCCTTTTCTTTGGCAAGGCGTTCACTGGAAGACAAAAGCGACAGGATAATAATACACATTTTAGTAGGTTCAGTGCAATGGAACAGTTAACAAGATTCAATTTACGGAAAGCCATTCATCCATTTACGAAGTGTAAGAATGACACCCATGGCAATACCTGTAATCACTTTCCATTTTGGAGAATAACTCCATGAACTCCTTGGTGACCTCTTCACGAATACGAGACTCCATGGCCAATTTCTCTACCTCTTCCCTGCAAAGCTTCTGCTTCAGCTCCTCTATTAGTGAAAGCTGGTTCTGAAATGCAAACATGTACTGATATCAAAGTCCAGTTTGGTTCTGACACATGTTGAAAGCACTGAAGACAGCAAGGCAGCAAATGCATGCCTACGCACACTGAGAGAATATTTTGAAACACTTGCCTCATAAGCTTCCCTATCAATTTCGATGTCCTCTTCATCTCCTTCCTCTGCTTCCCGAATAGTGTTCTCCAAAATGCTGTCAACACAACTATCCTCTTCCTCCTCCTCCTCCTCCTCATCATCATCATTTTCCTGCAAGTCCTCAAGACCCATCTCCCAGCCCACAAGCGAGCTTTTGCGAGCTCTTGCCAACAGGTTCTTGCGGTCAGCGTTGTTGATGATGAAAGACACCTCCCGTGCCGACTTCTTGGGGACGACGGGCAGAGGCTTCGTGTTGAGGACCACCACCTGCACGGGCAAGGGCAGACGAAGGCCTTGACTGCTGCGCTCGTCCCAGCGGGTGCCCGGAATGCGTGCGACGGGCTGCCACTCACCTTCTGAGCCACGGCGGAGAACTTGAGCACGTTCAGGGTCTCGTCGTACATGGAGGCGCACTGGTTGATGTTGACAATCATGCAGGCTTTGCCTCGGCCGCAGAAGAAGCCCTGCAGGTAATGGGTCAGCTTGCTTTCTCTGAAGGGCACGTGCTGCTGCAGCCTGCGAAGGAATTCATGCTGGACTTCAGAGACCAATTCTATAATCTCATTACTGCCACAAGCCCCAGACACTGAGAGGGATGACAATTAGAATTAAATATTTAAAATTACACTGGTTCAAAAAAGAGCTAGAAACCACAACAGTGATTATAAAAATGGCCTCAAGGGATGCTGACAGCCATCGACTGGATCACTTTCAAAATTTGTTTATAAGACATTCCAACAATAAAATATGATATCTATCCAACTAATACCAGTTGCACAGCAATTGTGTGTGTGTTTTTTTTTTTAAATCATCTCAATCATCAAGGTTTCAAAACCTACTTCAGGCAGAAAATGTAGCATTTAATCATTATACTGGCTCAAGCATTTGGTGATGCTTTCAGTATGCGATTAAATCACAACCTCTACGTACGGACACATCTCACGTCTGCTTATTCCAGTGTAGCACTTTTTTTCCCCTGAAACACTCTGGATGTTGTTGTGACATCAGTAAGTGCTAGTCTCCATTAGTTACACAAAGCAAGAACTTACTTGGATTGTTGGTTGTGTCTCAATGCATTAATGCACTTTCCGAGAATTAGCAGTGATGTATTGATGTTGCCAGCTTCTTTCAAGCGGTCTCCCTTATTCTGTGTTTTAGCACATCTCTCCGATCCAGCTAGATCACACAAAGACAACCTATGAATGTGAAGAAGAAAAAAAAATTAATACAAAAATACCGTGGGAAGAAAATAAACAAGGAAAGCTAAATGATACTCACTCGCTGATCGTATGGACACGGGGTATTCCGACATCTTCAATCCGCAGAATCCGGATGGAGAATATGCTATGACTGAAAATAAATGCAGTATTACACACTAAAAAAAAGATGTACTGCTTAAAAAGCAGTTAACGAAAATCATTTCTTTTTCTAAGTTCACTTTAAAGTTGATCAACATACCTTCGGCTTGACAGGTTATTGAGCTTTGTACAGGAAAAGCTCTGATTTTTCTTTCCAACTTTAACAACTTTGTATGCTTCATCTGCATCATTTACTTGTACCCACTTCAGATCTTAAAAAAAAGCAGATTTAAATTTCAATATTTGTCAGTGAAATACACATTTCACACATTTGGAAACAAATAAATGTACAGCCATGCATCACTTAATGTCCACGATACGTTCTGTGAAATAGGACGTTATGTCATTTGGATGTTGTGCGAACACCATACTGTATACAGTATATGGTATACTATGTACTGTACCATTATACGGCTGGCAGTTAAATCGCTTTATTTCCATGAGACGTGAGATACACGTGTTGCGTGCGGGAAGCGTTGCCTTCACAACGTCCGGTTACGTCCGCTACGTCCGTTCTGTGATCGGGATTTTTAAACTTTATTATAACCTTATGGGACTACGGACATATATGCAAACGGACATTGTTCGAATGGATGTTCAGCGGCGCATGATTGCACTGTGAAACCATTACCTTTCACAAAGGAATTGCCTTTGACGTCTTGGGACAACCGAAGTACAGTTCTCTTCAGCGAGCCATTTGGTAGGGGATCAAGCAAGTCGTGAATATTTTCATTGTAGATTTCACAAAATGAAACCCAGACAGAGTATTTTGTGTGACTGTCCACATCCAGACTGAAACTATCTGCATCAACTGATACTTCTGCATCACTCATGGTGGAGCCTACAGATGCATGACGACAAAAAGAACTGTTAGCAAGACAAATAACTCAAGTTAAAGCAAAGTAAGGATGTAACATTTCAACACCCCCCATCCCAATAGTAAGCAATATTATATCAGTGCTGCATTTTCAAACTTTTTTTTTTTTTTTAACAATCTGAACCTGAACACAAAATAAGATGCTTGACTGGGTGTACTAAACACCTCTGTCTTAACCTTGTAAAGAGTACTGACTTTGTATGTCGCACTTCCATGAAAGCATTTTCCCTGGAGTTTATTTTCAAATGCTTACTTTGCTCCAGAAAGCAAACAATTTTAAGTTCCAATTAGACAGGTGAAATAAAAATAGTCTACTACAGATAACAGACACTCAAGAGAAAAACTTCAAGAATCCAAGAATATTCTTGCCTTCCAGCAAGGTTGTCCTGCAAGTAGAACTGAGCTGGCTCGCCATGCTTTTCTGAGAATCGCTCTGCAGAAGAAAAACAAACTAGACTTAATCTTTTTTCTAACAATATACTGGAATGGAATCACTGAATGTGACTGCAAAGCTATACCTCTTTTGACAATCGCAGAATGTTTCTCTTGTTCGTAGCTTCCTCATCCTGCTGATCCTTTGTTAGTCTGGTGAACTCCCTACATCTGTGAGGCTTGATGTTCATCTGTCTGTATATCCGGTCTTCAATGCTGTTGAAGATCACATTCAAAGACCTTGGCAAAATGCCGGCATCACCATCAGAACCTAAAATGAAATTACATCATACTTAAGTTTCACCTGCAACGCATGTTTTCAAGAGACGTTAGGCTACGTTGAAACTATTGGCAACCATTAGGACTAATTCACTTCCAAAAGAGAGAACAGGGACATACCTAGGAAGGTAAAGGTCTTTCCAGCATTGGTAACTCCATAGGTAAACACCAGAGAGTTTCCTCCTTCCAGAACATCTTTGACAAGACATTTCACCGTGCCATCGAACATTTCCTTCTGGGTAGTCTCTGGACCATAAACCTAAAAATTGAATGAATGAATTTAAAAATCAGGAACAGGGCCAAATGTATTCTTTATTGGAATTAATCACATATACATACTTGAAAATATTCTTGCTCACCCGTGAGAACTGAAATCGCTGTGCTGTCTGAGGAATCGACTTATCACTGAGTCGTGCTGATAGGGATGTTCTTGGAGGCTTGAGCAACACAACATCTGGGGGTTCAACTGCAACACATTCCTGAATTTGAAGGGAAACCAGATAACAAGATAATGTCCATCACTGTTTCTAAGGAAAGCCTGACCAGTGTTTCTAGTATTACAGTGAAAAACCACTCTCTCTCTTTTAGGTCTGGTGGCTCCATTTTCACATGGTTTCCAAGGCTGCATCTCCTCAGCTAATATGAGCTTCAAAAGTATTTACAGATGTCAGCTTTGACATTGAACTTCTGATTCCCCCCCCCCCCAACTGTCTATATTGTATTTCAGCACCTGTTACAAGTGCAATTATTGATGCCTTTTAATGGCTTCCCCAGAAGCCCTTGTGTAAGCATGTTTGTTGTAAACACTAATTTGTTATGTCTTACAATTAAATCTTATGCGTACAGTAAGACTTTGGAATTGGAGAATGTTCTGCATTAGATAACATTACATGAATATCGTTATTTACCTGCGATTCGCCATTATAACTTTCGGCTGACGTAAATGGTCGTATCCGGAGGTAAACTTGTAAATGTTCTTTCTCCAATAAAGGTGAATCCTGAAAAGTACATTTGTAAGGTTAATTACTTGACAGTATTTTGTACGGACAAGACAAGATGCATCCAAATGAATGCATTTAGTTTGTTTACTAAAAACAAACGTGGGGACTTTGTGACAGCATTCACCTTACAGGACCACTGCATTCACAAGGCCTTAGACTAAACAAATATCACCAGAACACAGCATAGTGAATAAAAGTGACTCGAACTGGAAGAGTTCGGCTGTCATCAGTCATTCTAAATGACATACAGGCTGTATCACTATTAGGATCCAGCTGCGCACTGAGCAGTTGCCCAAAAATCGCATAAAAAAATCATAGCGTGGACTTCAGAAAATCACAGCCTGCTCCAGACAATTTGATGGGAGAAGATGCAACAAATCATATATGAGTGTATCAATCTAATCGAGGATATCACAATGATATTACCAGTAAATCTGCCATATGCCCATTGTGAACTGCGTGAAATGGGCATCAGTTCAGTAGGTTTAAACGACCTTGACGGGTCATCGTTTATACTATCTCCCACTATATCCCCATGTCAGTATACAAGTAGACTCAACCTTAAGACACTGCTGCGCTGATCCAAACATGTCTGAACAGCATGTCACATGATCGCACAGACTCGGGTTGTAACACCGCCCGCAAACATGTTTTCCAGCTAGTAAGCAAGTCCAAGCATAGACGATAACTGCATAAATGTGTGACCTCGAAATGGCATAATGATCAATGTTAAGACTGCGAAACCGGTCTTGATTAACAGGAGGTCCCATGCAACGATAAAATTGATGTCAAGTAGCACTTACCTCGGACAAAACAGACGGTATGGCTGAAAATTCGGCAAACAGGTCTTTCTTCAAATCTTCTACAACTACTGACTCCACTCTCTCGACTTTGTAATTAAAGCAAGATTCCATCATACTGAAGAAAACAGAGGATGCTTTTAAATAGGATAGCGATCACAACCGTTTACTTATTCATTTCGCATACATCGCGCTAGCACACGTTACAAAATCCTAGCTGAACCAAAATGACGTCGATGACGGATAAGGTTTGTTACAGTTATTGTTTATCTAACTTTAGGTAGATTAGAAATAGAGACTGCTGTACTAACACAGAAACAGACACGTCATTTAGACTTTTCTATTGTACACAATGTTAACTAGTCAGTTAATTAACATAGCTGTCTAACGTTAATTAACATCGACCTAACATTAATGGGTACAACCTATTGTGATGTTCAATGAATAATGTTAGCTAACAAGTTGATCTTGTTAGCGAAGGAAGCCCATGCATTTTAAGCTGAACCACTGTTGTTACACATGGTTAGTCAGTCTAACAATGAATATAAAAAACTCTTCATAGAGGTTAGCTAGGTAAACTAGCTAACGTTACCTAGCTACCTGCCCCAATGCTGTTCGTTGCTAGCAAGCGTTAGCTAACGTTTTAGAAAAAAATCATTTCAGACATATGCTTACTTATTTATTTTCTATAACAAAAGCACAATATTAACATGCAATACGTTAGCCAAACTTACGTGACAAAAGACAATTATTTCCAAAACATTGATCTCTAAATCTCCCCTTCTTTCCATACAATGCAAACTGTCGCGGTCTTATTTTCAAACTTGACCAATCGGGGGCTTCCCACGTCTTCGCAAGGGCTCATGGAAGCGGAAATGTGTTTCTATCATTTGACTACATTTCCCGATGTACATTGCTGCGGCGATCAACCACATGGAACAACATGGCAGTGTTCATGGATTTGAACATTAGTCATACAACAGACAAGAAAAGGCTTCAGGATATTATTGAGACCGCCGCTCATCGTAAGTATCGTGGTCATTATGACCTGAGATCTGATTCCAAATTTCAGACCCTATAAATGAAAGAAAAGTAGTCGCTATCAAGTAAATTAGCCAGTTAGCGAAGTTGGCTGCAGGTATTGGTTGAGTACTCCTCCATCACGCTCTATTTGTTTCCATTTGGATAGCTTGTTAGTGGGCTCCAACTTAAGTAGCTGGCTGTTAAATAACATAGTAGGTAGCAGGCGATTAAAAACGTATAGGTAACGGAGTGTGTCTCACAAAGCGAGTTATATTTTGTTCTGTCACTGTCACTGAGTTCCAGCAGCTCGTGTCAAAGTTAGTTGAAGCGTAGTGACTAATGCACAGGATTTCTGACTTGAGGGTCATTGGTTCGTGATACAGATGGATCACAGCTTTACGACTGAGCAGAGAGTTGCTGTTGATTTTTCCTCTGCTCCTTGATGTGGACAACTACATCATGTTTAAGGCTAGGATTATATTCCTAAATGTTTCACTGGCAGAGTTTCTTCCATCGTTTATATAATAGGTTCAAATTATTGCCATAAGTATAAACTGTATCAATAAACAAACACACCGTCCAGATCAGACACTGTGTGACACCTGACTTCTTTTTGCTTTAGTTGGATATTCCACAGTTGCTATCAATCATGTCGTGGACTTGCAACAAAAGAAACAGGTAGGATCAGACTCTATGTCTCACGTCTCAGACTCTAATTCAGGGCAAAGCAACCTTTGTGTTAGAGATCTGGATTTCACAGGTTTTACAGTTGTTTTTAAATTACTGTATTGATTATTAAAAAAAAGATGGGACATCAAAATCAATGATGATGGTGGCATCGCATAAAACAGCGCACTCTTTTATGGTTACAGGAAATTGGGAAGCCGAAAAATGTTTCTGAGCTTTTTGATCAGTTCCCCATTGTGCAGGTAATGGTATATCTTGAAAATCACATATTTTCAATATTTTCAGCAGGTACTCTCTTTGCCTCACATAAATTCTATTTATTTATTTATTAGGGTAAATCCAGGCCAATCAAAGTGTTAAACAGATTGACTGTGGTGGTTTCGGAAGCATCTCACTTTGTAAGTCTACCAAGATTGCATCTTTTTTGTTGAACTGAAAATGAGCTGAAAATATTGTGATATTTTCTAATCTGGGTAATCATGTCTTTCCAGAGGCCAACCAATGAGTTCAAATCATATGACATAATTGCTGTATTACCCAAAACGGAGAAGCTGTTTCATGTAAGTCTTATTTTCCCACCGATTTTTAGTGATCTGTGTGTCTGGTCCAAATTGTGTGATGATTTTTTTAAAATTACAGATGAGTGGTAAACCAAGACCATTCCAATTTGATCATTCAAGGGCCAGTTGTGTATTTTTAACTTTTTACCGTAAATTTCACAGTGGTTAATATAAGGATGACAGTCTATTTTAACAGCAGTCTTTGCCCTTTGGGTGTGAGTGTTTCAATTTAGTGAACGTGTATTTTCAAATGTAAGATGACCCTATATGACATGTTTGGGTGTCTCAACGTATTTCTACAGGCAGCCTGCATGTCCTTTGATGTTGATATCATCAGTATTGCAGTGGCCGAAAAACAACCTTTTCATTTCAAAAGGCCTCCGGTAAATGGTGTAAGTAAGACTGTCTGTATACATTCAGGAAATCACATTTTAAATTTAACATCAATCTCAACAGCTCATTTTTGAGTAGCATGTAGTTCATGTATTGGATATTGTGTGCAACATATTCAGTTTGATTAGCTGTTTTTATATTTTGTTGCCGTATACATAAATATTTCTAAAGTAAATGTGAAGCATTTGAAATTCTATGTGACATCAGTCACAGCTTCCTGTCAACCAGATTTTCTTAAAGTATATTAAGGACCAAATTTAAAGAGCTGTTTTTTTTCTTGTGTGCAGTAGGATGGGTACCTTTGCCAAACTACAGTGGCCATATGATCATTGTTTTTACATTTTATATTTTCTTTATTTGGTAATCCTGAAGAGAGAGTGCCCACACACTTAAGTTAGTCTTAAATATGGTGATTTATTGTGGAAGCAAACAGAAAAAGTTTCACCCCCCCTGGTCCTTGTCACCTAAAGATCCGTGTGGTTGTATTTTGCTTGCAAAATGTAATTTAATGTAATGTAATGTAAAATATGCAACCACATGTGGGGGCCTAATCTTTGTGGCGATTCTATTTCTCTTTTTTACTGACTCCATTTTTAGCATGTACCTATAGCAATCTTGGATCCATGTAAACCTTTCATTCATTAATAACAGGAAAATGATGGAAAAATATTCAAGCTTTATTCCATCCTCAAAACAGTTTTGGTTGAATGTGCTGAACTTATCACCACAATATAAGGTGAGCTGTATCTTAACTCAGAAATGAAGTCATACCTTTGTCTATTTCGCAGGCAATTGACCGAGGAGTGTTCTTTGAGATCAGTTACGTGCCAGCTATTAAAGATTCCACTATGAGGCGATATACCATCTCAAATGCACTCAGCCTAATGGAGACCTGCAAAGGAAAGGTAATTAATGCTATAGTTGTTGAAATTATGTTTCTGTTGTGTTTAGTTATTAAATTATTTTTACCAAATATTATTCATTTGGTCTTTAATACCTGATATTTTCACTTTCACAGAATGTTATTGTGTCCAGTGGGGCAGAAAAGGTAACCTCTTATCTCGCAATATTGCTTGGCAATATGTTAGACAAGATCATGTCGTATCGTATTAAATCAATACTTTCAGCATTTGGTTTGCAAATGTTGCAGTGTTATGACATTTCTCTTATACTTGATGGAACATCATGAACATTATTGTGTCAATTACAATAAAGGGAGTTTTATTTCATGTTCAACTTAGATAAGCTCCTCTCATTTTGAGTCTAGTAAGACATTTGTGGTTAGAATTGAATTTGTCTTCATATTGAAGCTTCTTCACTGTTGTTGACATTTTGTGACATGGCATTTGTTATTCTGTGGTGCATATGATGTTAATCATGTATTTCTTTCTTTTAGCCCCTTGAGTTAAGAGGACCATATGACATTGCTAATTTGTATCCTTTTGCTGTATACTTGCTCTTTAGAGACATATGTGTTCCTTCATTGTCTTGTATTTACATATTTACCATATCAACATGCACCCTTTATTTCATTAGTATTGATTTCTTTAAAATAAAACAAGGCAATTTGCTGAATATGCTGACTCAAAAAATATTCCATTAATATGTCATAGTAGAAAATTTAGTTTACAAAGATGTTTGGAATGGTATGTCCATTTGGACTAATTATCCTAAAGTATGCATCTCTATATTACAAATTACTGTCAGTGGAGACAGAAGCATTAAATGTATGCCATGCAAGTGATACTAAGCTAAAATGGCAAACTCCTCTACAAACCCATCTCTTTTACAAACCATGTTTGTAAAAGAGACAAACATTTTACAAATGTGTAACTACAGATATTTGTAACTAATATTTGAACAAAAATGTATGATATTTGAACAAAATCTTTCTTATCTACAGACTGAGTGAATAGGAAAAACAGCTTACTTTGTGCTTATGCCTGTGCTCCTGTGTGGACAGAGTGGCTTTTGTCTCATGCAGGCGTATTGCTAATACTCGGCAGTAATGTTATTTATCCTAGTGTGGAACCTTTCATTGTCCAACATGTATGTATGGTATGGCTGATCTGTGTGCAAATTCCCCACATTTGGTGCCAGTATATTCCTGAATTAGGAGTACAGAGGATTGCTGTTTGGCCTGTCTGAAGGAGATGCCAAAGCTGCAGTTTCTACCAACTGCAGAGCTGTCCTACTGCATGGAGGTAAACCTGCTCTCTCAATTAGACTTCTTTGATTGACAGATGATTGACAGATGGCCACAGGTTTCAGTGTGTTCATGCAGTAAATCAAACGCCCAGGTATATAACGGCTAATACAGGCACAATGTGTTGTAAGGTGCCATCAGCCATGTGTGTTTTGGGGATTTTTCTCAAAAGGTTGAAATAGTAACAAGTTCCTGGTGTGTTTTGGATGCAGAAACGAGGAAGACAGCTCTGGGAATAATACACACAATGAAAAAAATCCAACCACCCATGGAAGGACAGGAGGAAGACGACGCTCCAGCAGTAAAAAGGGCAAAAATGGAAGCTGTGTAGCTGGATATTATGTGGAAGACTGACAAATATTTTTGAGTATGTGAGTAGGGCCTGATTCAGCACTAGCGTAGCTTGTTACACACACAGCATTGAGTTCTGAGACAATGAGCTGCCTTAAGTAAACAGCAAAAAGCAATACTTGCTTAAATGTTAATGTTCACAGTCATAGTTGTTCAAAATGCTGTGTGATTGAATCTGGACCAAACTCTTCTGTAAGTTGCAAAAGTACAGTATTCTTGTTTAAAGCATGTATAACTCATTTTCAGTGATATCTTTACTTGTAAATACAGTATCTTTGAGTTAAATTGTAGTGAAAAGGCAGAAGTAGCATTGAATAATTGGACCCATATGCATTTGAATTTTTTAATGAGAGTATAACTGTACATAAACATTCAGCCATCAGAAAAACTTTTTTGGAAAGCAGAAAAACTTAAAATGATGATGCTGTTTATTTGAATTTACAACAACAATAAATAATTGGCAAAATGTACAGATAAACTTTACATTTAAGTACAAAACATTTAAACATAAGTGCATTACATTGTCAAGACTCTTGGTAACATTTAAGTCATCACACAAAAATCTCTCCTTTAACATCCTTTTTGCTGTCACATTCCTTTGTCTTTCCTGTTCATGGAAACCTTTTACCATTTCCGGGTTAAAATTTTTACTAACATAGAAATTCACAAAGTTCAGTATACTATGGCAATTTGGTTTCAGCTAAGAATTTTTTTCTAATCATTTGCACTAAGTTTCAATAAGGCATCAATAGGGATAATAAATATCACATCACATTGACCAACATTCCCTTCCAGAAAGCTCTCAAAACTGCCTTCCCAACACATTTGCCATTCTCTCACAGAACACAACCACTGTATCTGTTTGTAAAGTTGCTTTTTTTGCATCAGAAAATCATCCTTTTAATTCAGTACATATGGTTCTGTTTTCTCAATATCTCTGAAATCTGACATTAGTTTTAACTCAACATACTGGGATTTGGGATTCTTAATTAAGTACTCAATCAAATAATTAAATAATCCCTGGTATTCCCTTTCTGATGTCTTCCATCAAGTCACTTGCTTCAGTCTTTTAGAACACAGCCACAACATGGGCTTTGTGACTCATTTCCATCAGAGGATCTTAATCATCAACAAATAACGTCCTGCCATCTCTCTCTGGTATCTTCAAAGTCTAACATGACATTACTCTTACATCTCTTTTAAATTCCATAACTGAAGTGTGGTCTTTCCATTACATCAGTCTCACATCAGTCCTATTTCTGAAATCTTCCAAAACTGGCAACAATTCATGTTTCTCCCTCTTTTAAGAGACACAACCATAATGTGGAGTTTGTGACTCTTCCATTATTTCATCAGAAACCAAGTCTTCAAAAAAATCATTGCATTTCTGCCAAAGTGCCAGTTAAAACACATCTTCATATTCTCTTTTCTGGCTCTGTAATCCAGTAAGTGGACCATTTATGAATGTACCATCTTACTTGGATGAATGGGTCTCTTCCTTGAAGTTGGAAAGAATGGTTTTGGCTCCACTCTGCCACTGAAGAACGCTCTCCATCGGTGACTTTCCCTCCTGTGTCAGAAAAAAAGATATATGCTGTATTTCCCTGCAGTTGCAAACTCTTTTTTGTTCTCTTCCCTAACGGCTCATTTTTAATACCACTGGGTGGCGCTGTGGTCACCAGTCACAACCTGGTATTTCATGGTGTTTGAATATGAACAAGACAACATTCCCCATTATCGCTTTAAGAGGGGAAATATACCATGGACACAATTCTCAATTATTAAAAAATGGATTTCTCACAAAAAACAGGCTTTCTTCTACATGTTCTGTTGTGAGCGTGCGTGGGATTATGTGAAAACAAAGAAAAGTGAAAACTAACATCTATTATCATGAGCATTAATTATGACTATTCTGCGTGAATAAACACCAATTGGATGACATTGATCTGTGGAACTGATGAGGACAGATGGACCTACACAGTTTCTGAGCTTCAGGTTGGCTCCGTGAAGCAGGAGCAGCTGGATAATCTTGAACCTGTTTGTCCGCACAGCATCATGCATAGGTGTGTCCCCCTCCTGTGCCAGACAGAGATAAAATGATAAAGTGCTAAGTGTTTCAAGCCCTTTTTCATGTGGTTATTTTAACGGAATTGTCAGCATAGCGCTCTTACCTTGTCTTTGGCGTTGACGTCGGCGCCGCAGTGAATGAGGTGTTCGGCGCACTCGTAGTGTCCAGTCCTGACTGCGACGTGGAGGGGAGTGCTGCGCAGCTACGCGACGTGAAATGGAAGAGAAATATTTTGGTAAACACATTGCTTTCACCGTGGACAAAACAAAGTATGGTGCTGTCTGTCGGTGCAAGAGGGTGAACCTGTGGCTCCCTGCCACAGTCAAAACAAGCATGATGTGCTGCCTGTCAATGCAAGAGGACTAACTTACAGCTACCTGCCATGGTTAAAACAAGTATGATACTGTTTCTGTCAACGCGAGAGGACTAGCATGCTAACCCATAGCCTCCCCACCCCCCACACACACCATCAACATTGTCCACAGGCAGTTGTGCAGGATGCCCGTACCTTGTCCCTGGCACTGAAGTTGGCACTGTGGTTCAGCAGCAGCTCCAGGGCTGGCAGACTCCCTCCCCGACAGGCCCAGTGAACGGCTGTGGAGTCCAGCTGTATGCGAGTGGGGGGGGGCGGTGTACAGGCATCATTAGAGACGTGCTGAAGGCCAGTTAGACCCAAGCTATTTAACCTTTGTATTGTTCGTATCCCAATCAATTTCCACTCATACAGATCAGAGCACCAGTAATATATCTGTGTGCATGTCGTCCATCCATAAGATAATGATGGCTATGGATGTACTTATGAAATTAGAAAGATATAGATGTACCTTGTCTTTACTCTCAGTTGAAGCCCCTGCCTCCAGAAGTTTCTTCACAATGTCCACATGGCCCTGGGAACATGCTTTGTGCAGGGCAGTGCGATTAAACTGCAGAGAGGAACAGAAGAGGTTAGATCTTCACCGGTAACATGGGGTTCACAGTTTTCACAGTTTGCACTTCGTATGACCAGTATGATATGTATACCACTTAAATGCTCACATTGTCAAAGACGTTGGGGTCTCCACCATCAGCCAGGTACTTCTCGATCACTGGAAGCTTGTTTTTCATAGCTGCATCCAGGAATGTCATTTCATCCACTACGTCGGGCTGAAAATGAGCGGAGATTTATGTTGTGAGTGTCCCATAGCACTTCCAGTTGTTTTCTGCGTTACGTTGTCTGATGAATGGTAAATGTGTGTGTGTTTCTAAATGTAAGCTGTAGGTTGCGCTTCTGTGGCGTGGCTTATCAGGGTGGAAGTGTTTTGAGGGGGAAGAGTTTCTTACCACTGGTTCAGGTTCTGGCTTCTTAGCTGCCACCCTCTTCACTCTCTTCCTCTTCTTCAGCTGTAGGATGTTGTAAAGGTCATCCACAGTCTCGAGTTTCAGACGGCCAGCTCTGTCAGTCTGCAACAAGCAAAGCATTTAAAAAAAATAAAAAATAGTCATTGAAATGTAAATGAACTCTTTTCGTATGCTGGGCGTGTTAAAACAAAGTGTCCTGGAAGACTTGGTGTGCTCCCCTTTGTGTTAAGTGGGTTTATTAAGTGGCCTCCTCAAGCGGATGGTCTGACTAGGGACTATTCAAGGCTAACTGAAAGTCACTCAGGTATCGTCATACTTTTAAAGAATAAAAACACTCAGTCGGTGTTACCTCTGTTGTGACTGTTACAACATTTGCATTTCCAATTTAAAAGACATTGCTTGTAAATTTGTACAAAACGTTACCACCACAGAAAATTAGCAATGGCTGTTGTTGTTAGGCTTCATTATAGCTAAACGCCCCTTGGTGAATTGAATCACCCTTCCATTTTCAGATTCTGTAGAACGAACTGAAACTGAGCTCACGTTTAAGGTTTGCAGGGTGACCTCATGGTCACAGGTCGAGGCAGATGGCAGGTCTGTGAGCGATCTCCGGTCATCCTGTTTCTCTTGGGTGATGGCTGTCTCGTACAGTCCCCCTGTGGTCTCCTCTGGCAAGCGCTCCGCTGTCTCCTTGTTCTCGCATTTCTTGCCAGTAACCTTCGATGAGGCAGAGAAGGCTGTGAGTTTTATTTTCCTGCACAGGGATAATGCTGACCCTGTCTCCGACCAAATCAGAGCCATACCCAGAGTCGTGAGCTGGATTATCAGCGACAGAAAGAGGGAGCCAGGATGTGGGAAAAGTTCAGACGGGCATTTAAGAGCTGAGAACACAGTAAGCCATTAGCTCCCTGAGATTGGATCATTAGAGATGTGGTAATTATCTTTGGATGCATTTGCCTTGTGGAAAAGGAGCCTCTCCTTTCCTCCCTGCGGTTTATTTAGCTCACACCAGATCTATCAGTATTAGTCCTCAGGCATTTCCTCATTCAGAGTCTGCTCACGACTAATTCATTTTACCAAGGAGGGAAAACTGCACTGTCTTACTTCTCATTGTGCCACCCTGGCAAATGCTGATGAATAATTACAGTGCTGCACCAGTGGTATGGTGCACCGTATATGTTAATATTGATAACAAAGGTTTGGCAAATCCCGTTGCTCCAAAACCTCATTAGTAAAAGAGTATAAAAGTTTAGTATGATACTACATATTTTGTATTTTCTCAGGTAATTAAAAACATGCATTTAAATTGTCAGCATGGATCTATTCACTCTCATTGACCAACTGTACTCAATATTCCCTTTCCGCACACACCCCATGCTCATTAGGACCGGTATTATTTTGCAGTCTGATCAAGAAAAGCCACTTCTTATTTTAATATATAAAACAAGCAAAGCACATTTAGTTCCTGGATACAAAATTGTACAAAAATCCCAAGTCAAGCTGCGCTGGATTCAAAAGCCTCATTCTGCCAGATCTGAACACTTACAAGCTCCTCAACGCGCAACATCCCCATGTCTACGGTGTGCAGTCCACTGTATTAGGCTCAACTCCTGAAGTGACCAGTGTCAAATCTACTCTGCAATGGCCTGGTCCACCATTACTTATATATGTTTGGGGTGGGTCAAGAGTGAGATCATGCTCCAACCTGAGGGGATAGCCAACCCCCAACTATGGCGCAAGGTGTCCTGACATGTTTGGCACGTGGCTCTGTGTGAGCTAATGTCGCCATGTTTTATTTTTTGAAAAAGAAAAAAAAAAAAAAACCCGAGTCGGAAGACGTCTCTCAGACCACTACCGCCACAGACCCCCCCCCCCCCCCCCCCATTCCTCTCCCACAGTAGCATGTATAACGGTGAGTGAAACCTGAGATTGGCTGCCATTGAGCTGCCGTGCATAATGACTACAGAGTCCAGCAATGCAGGACCTCCCTCCACCCCTCACGCTTACCAGAAACAGCTGACAGTCAGCGCTGGCACATGGGACAAAACTCCACATCGCTCCAGGATAAAACAGGAAAGGATGACACGAGAGGCTTACCTCATCCTCAAGGAACTATTTATAAAAGAAACGCACCACCCTCTGTAAGAATTCTGCTCAGGCCCGTCATCACAGTGTTGATTCCCGTCGATAATTCCTCTTTGTGCTAATGACTGTGCTCACTAGGTTGTTGTCTTCTTCTAACATTTCTGTCCACACACTCATTCCTTTGGTGCTAATAAAAATATTATTGCCTCTAACTATTTTTAATGGAGTTAGTAATAAATCACAGGCACTAATTAGTCATATTCATTACCAGCATATTGAACAGATGCCATTTTGGGCAAGTACAGACTGTACCATTGATCACAGATCTCAAGATGAGTAAGTTTAAACCTATGGAACATTTATGTATCTTTTGATTTCTTTTAGCAGTATGTGAAATGAAATGTCACCACTTTTTTATGCTTTGGCACACAGCACCCTAAATGATATCCGCACAGTGTGAGAGGTCTTAAGGTCCTAAGAGGTCAAGATTTTACGAGGAATATTTTAGTGACAGAAGGTAGTAAGATGTAATAGTGACACCTAAACTGATATTTGTGCCTTGCCTTGACACTGAAGAGATCACTATATTATGGCACTTAGTACACAACCCTAAGAGCTTACATTCCGTACTCAAAGTGCTAACCAAGGGACAGATAGCTTTTGATCCTTACTGAGTAAACATGTGTTTCCCTGAACCCAGGGATTAGCCTAATAAGACAGAACACATACTGATGGGCTTTTCAATAGGTACAAATGACTAACTGGGTCAAGAGCCCTTCATGTTTTTCACCTAATATATATTCTATTGAACTCCAGGCACAAATTATTATTTTTTAATTTATTATTTTCACCTTCAGAAAGACAAATGCAAATGGTATGTATGCCTGAAAGGAACACTTGTACTTTGAAGTACTGCGGCTTATGAGGTATTTACAGAACATTAGTTGTGGTAAAGTCAAGAAGGATATATTGGAGTGTTTTTGAACTACAGATAGGCTTTATTGTAATGCCTAAACAAGAATTACAAGTATAGAAAGTAATCATTTAAGCTAGGATAATGTGTTCAAAGTAAAAAAAGGATCTATGTGTTTTCTTGGAGTACTGTGCCATTGTATTTTCACCAAGTACTTTTTTTTGATGATGTGTGTGTAGTCCTCATTCCAAGGTAAAAAAAGCATGAGGCATCACTGCAATTCTCAGTTATTTACATTCCACCCTCCCCTTGTTCTTCTGAAATAATTGCATCTTATTATCACAGTGTGGGGTTATTAACAGTCTAAAATACTCCAAATAACAGTTTTCCACCAAAGGTGGAAAATATGCATGGAATGGGATTTCTATATGGTGTTGGATGAGGCACCAAGGCCAAATGCCAGCAATATGAAGAACTCTCTGTGATGGTCTGTGAATGGTAGGCCCTATATGCAGTACTCTGTATGGTGGGCTCTGTGCAGGACTCAATATAACGGTCTCTGTATTGTGGGCTCTACATGCTGGACTGTATACAGCAAATCTATATGCAGAACTATACAACAGGTTCTACTTGGGAGTCTCTGTATGGGGGATTCTATTTGGTCAGCACTATAAGGTACACAGGACTCTGTACAGTATGCTCAATATGCAAGACTGTCTTTTCCACATGGAGAGCTCCACATGTGGGACTTCAAACAACAAGCTCTATATGCAGAATTGTACAACTGGATTTATCTGGGAGGCTCTCTATATATGTAGGACTCTATACAACAGGCTCCAGGGTAGCTCTGTATGCTGGACTCGATGCTGTTGGCTCTATATAAAGGACTCTATTTGGTTGGCACTATAAGGTACGCAGGGCTCTGTGCAACAGGCTCAGTATGACTCTATGTGAGGGGCCCATTTGTAAATATGAACAGACATGAAATGTATGGCCCTGAAAGCAGTGTGGTGCTGAGGCAAGGAGCAGGGCTTATATCTGAAAGGTTGTTGGTGTGATTCCCTGCCAGACCACTGCTCTTGTACCCTTGGGCAAGGTGCTTAGCTTACAATTGCCTCAGTAAATACCCAACTGTATAAATGGATAACTTGTAAAGCTGTAACCTATGTAAGTTTCTCGAATTAGAGCTAAATGCCAATAACATAATGTAACGTTTGAATATAATTTGCCTTACATACAGCTGGGAACATAAAACATTCAACAAACAAACAAGGAACTCAAAATAAATAGAAAACAAGTCAAATATCTCTGCCCAATTTTTTTTTCACCAGTAGTTTGCAAAGAAAAGAGAATTAAGAATGAAAAGAGTTTATCTTTTTGGTACAGTAGAATTGATTGCTTGTATTTTTTTTTCTTTTTTTATTTCAGTACTATTGTTAGGTGTAACTAAAATCCATAACAACAAACACCTCTCAAATTAACATTTAATATGTCCTGCATATTTCTTCTATAGCTGAATGATAGGATTCTCATAAAAAAATCAATGCAGGCAATATTATTATGGTGACAATAATGCCATGTTAAAAATTATGTTATTTTTTAAATCTACAAATTTAGTCAAGGTCAGAATCCAAAGTTAGTGGAGTGGTGGTTTACTCCCCTGCCATTCCGTGGTTTATGGCTGTGTATTTCCTTGCCATCACGAGGACCCTTGTAAAATTAAATCCGTAACACTACACGTTCGGAGAGACAGCCCCCCAGCATTGCTGCCGGTCCCACCATTCCTTGTCCTTTCATCCTGGTTCTAGTACCTGCTTCAGTTTTCTGCTCCGCCAAAAAAGAAGGGGTCTGGTTTGTAAACACCCACAACATCCACGACTCCACCACGCTGGGAACATTTCTTTCACACCAGGCAGTTTGTTACTGCATGCAAAAATCCATCATCATCTGTCACTGAAGACACTATTATGTTGTCTTACCAAATACGCCGCTATACTCTTCCCCTTTATCACGGCGGGCCGCTAAAGTTTGCAGTTATTTATGCAATTAGAGCATAGGGGGGATGCTGCCTTAACGATACTGCTCAAACTTGTGCCAAGTGGCTGGATAAAGTGCAACGCAATTATACGGCACACGAATCCCTTGGTGCATTCAAAAATAAATGAACAAAACTGAGAATGATATACAGTCAAAAGTTTGAACACACCTGATAAAGATAATGAGAAACATGCATTCAAAGACATTTTGATTTTACTTATGGCTAAATGCTTAAAATTTGTTTCTTAGACAAATATAAATAGTGAAGTTGGTGCCTATGTAAGAATTTCTTTCCAAGAAAAAAATTAATTTAAAAAAATATTTTTGGCTACTTTGAAGAATCTAAAAGATAAGATTTTTTTTTGTTCACTGCATAATTCCATTTGTGTTATTTTCATACTTTTTATGTCTTTGCTAATATTCAAAAATGTGGAAAATAGTAAAATAAAGACAACCCTTCTATGAGTAGGTGTGTCCAAACCTTTGACTGGTTCTGTACCTCCACTACTGCACAACAGTTTTTCTGTGTATGTACTCTACTAGTAGTAAAGTTATTTTTAATCGACTTGTTCTATTTGTAGTACGAAAATGAATCGAAGCAGGTTGTCCCCAATCTCCTATGTCAAAATTTACTTCAAAAAAGGAGCTATTACAGCATAATATATATTTTAAATACATAATGTTACATAGAAATACATGCATGTTAAATAGTACAGTAGTATGATTAGGTACTGTATAACAATATAATTGCATAATAGTAGGATATTGTTTTTATGTAGGTGAAGTGTATGCCTGTACACTATTGTTTCTAATTTTTGTTTTTCAAATTATAAAATTTTCATTAAAACTACTATACAAAATCCTAAAGTACTGTATCTTGAAAGAAATATCTTTGATTGCCTTATTGAAAACAATTGGGACATTCAGCGTTTTTTTTTTTTTGTTGTTGTTGTTGTTGCATCATTTTGTTTTACAGAGTATAAGGTTTTAAGACAAATTTAAAAACTTGAATTTTAGCTCAAGTTTTATTTCTGAGAAAGAACACCATGTGCTCTTTTGGCATTCTCCAGTTCATTTTTAATTGCACCTATTAATTTATTTGTGTCGCTCTGTGAAGTTAAAAAAAATATATATATATGCCCAAGAAGACATTTGTGTATTATGCAGGTGACAGCTAAGCACACGATGCCCAGCGCCCAAAGGCTTGTGGAGTGCGGGTGAATGCAGCTAGTCTCTGCATGGTGCACACAGAAGAGATAAATGGGAGCACTTCATAGGCGCAGAAATATGTTGATGCTGATGCGAGGTTTAAAAAAGGTGTCACGCAGGACCAGATATAGTTACCCTAATAACCTTGGTCAGTGGCTGGTCGGGGTCAAAGGCATGATCTGAGGCACATGTGTGATTTAGTGACATGAGCCTGCAGCTGCTCCCCCTGGTGCCATGGATCTAAGTGGCAAATAGTTTTGAGGGGTAAAAAAAAAAAAAGGAGAAATAATTGTGTCACAAAAAGTTTGGGGGAGAGCTCTCTGTGACCCGAACAGCTGACGCTCGCCCTGCAATGCAACTACATGAAGGAGGCATGCAGTGTTCGCCTTGAACATGCACAGCTCCACGTCACATTGGTAAAGAGCATCAAGTCCAAATCGGCCCCCTTGAATCGCCACAGGCCACCATGGGGGTTTTCACCGTTTTCGCGGGGAATGAATGTTCTTGCAGCTTGCATCCAACTATTTGTGTTTCAGGTATTAACTCATTTTCGTTATTATATCTGGGGGCTGCAATACATATTCTGCTTGAAAGAATCTGAATGATTCATACATGTGTGCGTGGAGTACTGGGACAACATGGCAGAGCCATGACAGAGCTGCGAACAGGTGGATTGCAATAAAATATTTGTGGAATGGAAGGGATCAACACAAGCATTTAAAACATTCTGTAATCCCCAGATCCAAGGTTAGGAGGGGCAGTAAATGCGGGGATGAAAGAGACAGGGTGACGGCTGGTGCGAGAGGTGCACGGGGGTGTTATTTGCAAAGAATCCGTCCGCTGAACACAATTCAACCCCCACCTACAGCACACAGGGACGTCTGCACGTGCCGTGATATCATCAGCCTGTTATGACCTCCTCCACTCAACATGTGTACATGCGTGCACATGTGTGTGCATAGGGGAGGTGTGGCGGTGAGTTAAAATAAAGGGATCCAATATACCTAAACCGGTCATTTGGTTAACCTGGATGATTTAAACGTGTGCAACCACTGCACTCTTTGCTTCAGGTACGGCCATTAAGTTGACTCAAAGTTTGAAAGCTTTGAAGCTGTGTGAAAAAAGTCATTGCAGAAAGACTGAGTAGATCAAGTGTCATGCATCACAGAAGCTGCAATTCGCCAGCACAGGAAACAAAGAAATCAGTGGTGCTGGCTGCACATTAGGCTACATCTTGGCAAATGAAAATGGTGTGGACTGAGCAGGGATTGAATCCACTCATTTTGCAGACCCCAGAGCACAAGTTGTGCGATATGCCACATAGACCCAGATCCTTTGCACTGCAGACCAGTCCTGATCTCCTCAAGCCTCAAGATAATGATGTCACTCTCTGCGAGGACAGAAACTAAATATGTGATATTATCATATCAAGAGGCTTATTTGATATTTGATTAATAAGATAAAAACAATGTCACAAGGAAATCCACTTTTCTGTTTTCCCTTAGAGATCTTCACTATTTTTAAGGTGATGAGCAGCTAGTGCAGACATACTGAATATTTTAGCATTCTCAGAATGGTGGTAACAACAAACCTTAGCGCCTCTGCAATTATGTGACAATTATTTCAACAATAATTAAATAATGCTATTAAACATGTAGCAGTAACAACTTTCTATACAGTGTTATGCTATACCATGGTGTTCCCATAGTGCTGTGTAAGTGCTGTGTAAGAAGAAAAGTTACCTACCATAACAAAATTAATTTCATCTTCGTCATCACTTTCAAAATCCCAATCAGGAAACGTAATCATAGGTGAAGCCATGTTGGACCTGAAACATTAAGTGAGGACAAAGGTGGAAATATCAAGTTCATTGATAAGTAATCAGACAGCTCTTTGAAATGACGTGTTCAAAGATATGGTATCAGTGTTATACAAGTCTCTGCTTACTCTCCAAGAATAGAGGGACAATCTACAAGGATATCCAGCAGAATCTGTTTTTAAGGATATCTTTGAACATAACACATAGCACTTGCAGATATCCTTAACATGAAAAGCAGGGGTTAGTGTTGTGACATATACTTACAAAACATGTAGTGAATGCAACCTAAAAGGAATACTGGGTAATAATGACAAAACCCTTTCCAACAAGATATGTGGATATAAAACTGCAACCATACCATGCTTCAACATATTTAGGTTATGCATTTTCATTCTGAGTGATTTGAGGGTCATTTCCATAAGTGAATAAATTAATTTCTAATAACAAAAACAATAGTACTTAAACCACTACCACTACACCTACTGCTGCTACAACTAATAATAATAACAGTATTCACCCTCTTTCCTCACCTGATGGAAGTAATTATTTTCACAAAAGCAGGCCCAAGGTGCTGAGTCAGCGAACTGGAATGAATAGGAATGCGTGGAATGTGTCTGAATGAGGGTCCTGCTTGTGATTTTTTTTTTTTTTGGAGAGTTCAGAGCAAATTCTTTTCTGAACCAAGCACCACGGTTCATTGCATATGGAGGACAAAGTTAAATTGTAATTTTCCAACAAAATACAAAGAATGGTTTCCTAAGAGGCAATGCTGCTGTGTACAATGGTGTATGTACACCTGTGCATGGAAATGATGCCTAAAAAAATCTTCTCCCACAAAAAACGGGTTCCCATGTAATGTAATTTACCAAAAATTGATGACTTAATTCACCAAAAATTTGTAAAGACCTGCCTGAACTCTAGATGACACAGAGTGCTGAATACATTTTCATTACATAAGTAAGATACATGAAATACCCAAATGTATGCCACACACCCTTCCTGGCATGGCAGATATTAGTATAGTGGAACATGTCTGAGAACCTGAAGGTAACAATCAACTATTCCTCACCAATATGTGGACCTTCACAAAACGCTTTATGATCTACACATTTTTCACCTCTAAGGAATAATTGTGTTGCTATTCTAAACCAGTCCAACCAAAA
Source organism: Megalops cyprinoides (assembly GCF_013368585.1). NCBI lineage: Eukaryota > Metazoa > Chordata > Actinopteri > Elopiformes > Megalopidae > Megalops > Megalops cyprinoides. The sequence goes on from NC_050583.1 coordinate 56,915,088, forward strand.
ATGTCCTACAGCAACAAATGATGAATGAAGTTAGAATCTGGTTTCTTTACCTTAGCAGCTCCATAATGGATCTCTGGTTCGTGCCCTGCTCACGACAATGCTCAGGGCAGTGGTTGTTGATTGGCAATGATGTCCCTCTGAATGGTTAACAAGCCTGTTCTCTCCTAGAGGAACACTCTGTGGACCATTATGGCCACTTTGAGACTCATATGGGAGGATTCAGTGTCAGATTCCTCTCCCCCACCATTGAGAGTCAGGGGTTTTTCTTTCTTGACAGGAGCTTCTGGTATAGGGACATTAACTTAACCATGCCCTCATTGCCAAGTCCACATTTACTGAAATTTTGTCTGGTGATCCAAGCTTCAAAAGGCTACCTTAGCCATTTTGAGCAATTAGAATATGTATCTTCATAATACATACTTAACACATTCCTAAGTGCTATACAAAATGACATAAGAGCTAGATGAAATATTATTATTTACATTATTACCTGCCTCATAGAGTATTGTGATATAGGCTATGAGGTTTAAAGTCCATGATCAACACTTTTTCAGGGGTTATCATTCTCTTGGTGTGATTATTAATGTTGCATTGTCCAAACTATTAATGTTGCATGTCATTCATTCACATCTTTGCCATATAAATATATCATTTGCCACATTACTTTTTCAGTAATAAAGAAGTCATTCTAACAGTGCTGCATGATTGCACTACTATCTTAGGGCTTTACTTTTCAACATCTCACAGAATGAAACCCATCTTTCTGTTCTGTCCTGCTTTGTGGGATGAGGATTTTTGTAACAAACCTTCCTTCAGTGAGCAGTTTTTTGTGTCAAAAGTGGTAAATCGAAGACATAAAAAATACCACACTATTAAAAATTGAGGTTAACATTGTAGGTCTAAAGTAGCCATAGAATCCCCTGAAGCATTATCACCTTTTATATTGGAACCTAAGGCCAGCACCATTGGGTCAGACAATCAGTCTGTTCTCTCAGAAGGTATGAAAAACAGAAATGGGAAATGTTTATAGTGAGAAGAAGAATGATCCCACTTTAGCAGTCATTCTTGTCAACACATTTCCATAACAGTCCAGTTTTCCTTTTTCTTCAAGACTTTATACAAAATGGTCATTTGGTATCCAAACTGATACCAAACGATATGGTATCTGAGATGAAATGGACAAATGGAGGCTCTAATGTGACACATGTGTTCTCTTCCCAGCTGTTACCCGGTAATTATATCTGACTTTCAGCTGTTTTTGAAGTTCTATCTGAATGTCCAGCCCACCCACATGTAACACGCCCCAGGGGCAATACTGGTCCTTTATGGGCCTGAAGGTCAGAACAGTGGCTATCAAACCTGGCCTTGGAACGCATGTGTTTCATTCATTTTATTGAATCGGAGCTACAAATGAATTTGGGGGCAGGGGCTCTTTTACATTTAAGCAGAGCTTAACAGAACACTAAATCGTAATTAAACCTGATCTGTTTAAATTAAAGCACTGTCCAAGGGATTCTGACTATTTTAAGCAGCTTTGACGCTGGGTAGTGTTCAGGTAAGAATTTAATGAAAAACTGTGATGCAAGCTGGAAGAAAAGCTAACGTGCATTTAAGAAAAATGGGAACCTGATGGGCGACTGCTAATACCAAATATTTATACCAATATGGCATTAAATAACAGATAATATCCTTTTATGTTCATTTTTATCTGACTTTGGTTAGCCATACTCAGCCTGGTAGAATATATTTGCACTTGCAATATCATTCCATGAAGTTATTATTATCATTGCATCCACACATTTTTGTTCAATATTGGGCTGAGCTGTAGTGTTTTCAAATAAATCTTTTATCATGTTATGACCCAAGGGAGTTAATTCATTGAGTATTTCCTGGCATAATTATTTTCATTATCCTTTATCAAAAAATAATTGCTTTTGACAAGCTATATAATGAAATAAATAGATTCATCAATTTGACTGACACTAGAATGAATGCGGTTAGCTTTTGTCACCATTCAAATGACTGCTGGCCTTATCTGTACTACCACACACATACACACACACATTCACGCACATACGCATATGCACACACACACACACGCACACACGCACACACACACACACACACACACACACAATGAACCACATTTCAATTCAGGAGAAAGCATTATCTATTACCTGAGATGTGCTAATGTGGTTTGAAAACAATAAGAATAAAATACTTATTTCAAAAGATAGACAGATAGATTTGTGTTTAAGAACAAACGCCAACCTTGACAAAAATATTTGTGTCGTTTCTGTGCAATTTCACAAATGTGCACCTCATTGTCACAAAAATATAGATTTCTTTTGAAAGAGTAACATTTAACAGTGTATTCAAGTAAATGTTGTGAGATTTAACAGATTTAACTGTCTTCTTATGCTGCATCGTTTTAGAGGAAGGAATTCTTTATTGACTGGAATGTCATGAACAGGACACATGACACAATGGCATATATTGAATTAGCAGCCTAAAACAGGGAACCAATCACACACTGCATTTTACTCTCACGATCAGACCTGTGTTGCTGTGTAAATCCCACCTGTGTTGTCAGCACAAATATGATCAAGGACCGGAATTCTTAAACACACCAAAGTAGGCCCACTCTTTACTAATAAAATTTGGCTGGAAGCTAAAGTTGTCGAACTTACAGCTTGGCATATGTGTTAATGCAACAGAAGATCATGTCTCCAACTGTGGATATGCTAAAAAGGATCTGAGAAGCTGGGAAGTCTTTCTCTGTTAAGTGTAAATTGTTGTTTGAAAGTGAGCATAACTAAAATCTTATCATCTGATATAAATAATGATACTCAATATCATCTAAAATCTCCACAGAAATATTGCATTGCAATATTTTGAAAGCAATAGAATGACAATAAATCTATAAAAAACTGTCTGAAATGTATTTGCTTGTATGATAGAAATATGATGGAAGAGCTTCACACAAAGAAGATTCATCCTACATATCTACATGCAAATTAAAACTAAGGGCTGGGTTTTAGTTTTTCAAAGGATTCTTTTTGTGTTCAATCTCAAAAGCCTCTGCTTTAAATACGTACCAATGATGAGCGTACCATCTGTGCTGATGTCATTACTTGGAACAAGGTGTTAGGATGAGAATTTAGGCCAAGGGCTGGTTTTTATAGGAATTCTCCAGGCCAACGCCTGTACAGTAATGCCATATTACATTACAAGATGCATCCCAGAACAGAGCTTCTCATTGGACCAAAATTCTTCTTTATTGCTCACAACTTCAGCCCTGCTTTGCACAAAATATTCTGTGAAAAACTAAAAGCTAGCCTCAAATGTCTGTAGTTCTGTGCAGAACTAAAGAGCAAACATTTTTAGCTCAATCCAAAATACCTTGTTTTTACTGTAGTAATATTGTCCTTCGGTTTTATTGCTTCTGAAACTGAGAAATAAAAACATAGTTAAATAATCTCAGCTCTCACCAGATGACAGTTAGTTCTGTCATACATTAGAAGGACATGGTTTTAAAGTACTTTGCTGTAACCTGTGTTAATCCTCAGTGATGACAAGCACATCATGTGGTTATTTAAAACACTGGACTAAAGCAATAAATTGCATTACAAATGGTAATAGTTGTATAATGTTTTCATAAAATGTGTATGGAACGCAATATACTTCATTTCCTCTATTTAACTGTAAAATATATGAATAGGAATGTTAGAAATACCTTCCTTCGCTCCTCCACATGTTGGCACCATTAGATACCATTGACATACTGTTAAAATCACACCCTCCTTAATATCACATCTCTGTTTTACCTGATAAAGGTGATAAGAGGGCTCTTATGCATTACAATGCAAGGCTTCATGGAACAACTGTGTGTGTATTATATAACCTGAGTATTGATCACTGTGAAACTGGCAAACTAGCAAGCTTCAGTCTGCAGCTATGAGTTGGGGAGAACAAGGCTTTTTCAGCTCCAGTCTTAAACTAATAAATGCTAATAATCAGCAGGGATAGTGGAGTAGGGATATTAAATTTCTGTATATTAGGATAACACTGTGGGCACAGTGTTCAAATGTGGGCACATACTTATTTATAATCTAGGCATACAGTAAGTATGAAGATGCCATGACCTTACAGCAGGAATGACTTGAAGTGATTTTGAAAAAAGCATAACTCTTCAGTGCAGAGACACACAACTTAAAGCTTTGCAGAAGTACTGAATTATGCCCATAGTCATATCTGGCCATTTACTGCACAAAAAGGCTCATTGTTGAATGACCTGTAAAGCCCTGACAATCTGATTATTACTATTGGAAACACAGGGAACACAGCACATTACATTTCAACTTCTGTATAAGTCTGAATGCACTGAGGCTTGGGTGCTTGTGTGAGAATACAAGCTGAAAGCTGCCTCAGCTACAGGCATTGTCAGAAACTGAAGAAAACATGCGATCAATGTCTATTATTAAAAATATGAGCATCAGGTGCACCAATGCAAACAATATTTCACCATTGTGGTTTTGCCATTAATGCACAGCAAGACACCCACAGCCAGCTGATAGGATGTGCCATTTGTGTGAAGAAAATTGAGTTTGAATTTCCATGACTAGAAATTTTGAATGAGATACACAGTGACTGACCCCACCTATGGCAGAGGAGTGGGCTGTAAGGGGAGTAATTTACAGAGCAGCCTCTTGCATTTGTGCCAGAGTGAAGTTATATTCAAATAGCTTTTAGATTTTATACATACGTATAGTAATAGAACATTGTACTGTTTGAGTAGGAAATTTTTTTTGGTGGGAATACTCTGTTGCCAAATCAGGACAGTTTGCACGTAATTCAGGACCTATGTAAACCGATCACAGTATGTGAGACTGCATTATTGTATTATTCATTTCATATTTTCATATTTATTCATTTCCTACTTCATACCATGGGAAAAACTATATTTTTACATACACAAAACCTAGAGTTAGGACAATGATACATGGCTGTTTTGTGAGTTTTCATATCAATATCATATTTCCAGAGGGTTCACTTTAAATTAGCAAAAAGATATGAATAAGACAAAAAAAAAAAAAAAACGGGCTATTGTCACGTGATTACAGCAATGAACTATTTCAGGTTACTGTTGTTATTACTATTATTATTGTAATTTTCTGAATTATGAATTTGTCCAAATATTTTTTACTATTGTAGTGTTTGCTAGGTTATTTTGAAAACAAAGACAACTCAACATACTTGACACGTCTGCCAGACAATTCAAGCTTGTGTTTTTGATGGTTATGCAATCTCTGCTTCACCCAAACGATACTGCTACCACAAGCAATGTGGTCATCAACGTGTGTTTTGTAATAAAGGGTCTGGGGCTGTGATTGTACACGGTTATCTCCACATGCAGTTTATTTATAGCCTTTTCTAAAAGTGTTGCATCAGACACCTGTGCGCACCGTGGAACGTGGTTCACCCACAGTAGCTGCTCATGTGGTTGCTCTGTGGAGGACATTCAGTGTCTTCATAAAATGGTTCAGATAACATGATGTAACTTTGCTCATGGTCACCAGTTAAGTGCCGTTTGTCACGATCATGTCTTTGCATTTTGCTGTATCAAACAGGACTCGTTCTGAGTGATCATCCTCATTGTGTGGAGGGGGGGGATTATATATAGGTTCATCAGGATGTGAGCTCAGAAATGAAATGCAGGAGATAGTTTCAATGATTCTCATCATTCTACAAACGTTAACAAACTTGCACATTAAAAGCATAATGCAGTAATCCTTTGGGATAAAAAATGTAAAAAAAGGTGTCAAAATGGTAGAAAGAGCTGTTGCAAGAACAGATGTGTAAAGATGGATCTGAAACTTTTAAATAATCTGTTTCTATGTAATCATCCAGGAAGTGGCTTACCAATGACTGATTTCTTGTTTGCATTATTTTATCTGACAAACTAATTACAGGTGTTACACATGATGAATGAAGCTGTATAAATACTACATTCCCTTAGCAGTGATAGTGAATAATGCATTCCTTGATGAAGATTATTTGGCTTGTGTTTTGTGTGGTGACGAAAGCAAAAATGCAATATATCATTTAGTGATGTATAAAGGTAGTGTGGAATTAACATACAGCAATCATTTGCAAGTCGACTGTAAGTACACAGATGTGCATTACCCAACCCTTTTGACAGTACTCTCTGGCAGCATACATTTCAGGTTGTTGTCACTTATCTAGGACACAAGCCTAAGTATACTTTATACAAGGATCAATACTGTGAACTAAATGGAAGTTAGATGCAACACAGAAACACGGTCAATTTACAGACACAAACACTAACTCTAAATGAATACATGGGTATTTCGGACAACAACTTCAAACACCTATCTGTAGTGTCCATTTCAGATTTGGCACTGGTTGTTGTTCTGTTGCTTTGACACAAATGTAGAGCCAGTTTCAGTGTGTGCCGTCATTCCTACGGCCTGATTAAATACTCCCATTTACCTTTCTTTGTCAGTGCTTCTGGATACTTGTATCTGCAAAATGGATACATGTGAATATTGTAATTTGGGGAGGGAGGATTAATGCTGATTTTGCATGCAGATAAATATTTATCTGCATGCAAAATCAGCATTAATTCTGAAAAAAAAGCTATCTTTTCAGTCTGGCTCTGTAAAATATTGACAAATTAGCACTTTCTATTTTCTATTCTTTCAAGTATAAAAAAATAGAAAGTGCTAATTTGTCCATATTTAAGGTGTAGATGGTGTAGGTGGGAAGAATGAGCCAGGAAAGGGAGAATACATTCAAGAAGACAATAAACACTAGTTTAATCCCATAAATTTTTGTAATTGACCCAGTAACAGTGTGGAGGAATGGAAAAGGTGTTCAATAACCATGACTGTTTCAGATCAGCGTGACCCATGAAATCGGTGTTTCAGGTGGGTATCAATACATACCGTAAGACACAATCCAAATAACAACGTTCGCGTTCAGGCAGTTTGGGTGTATTTTATTAATTTAAACCACGCAGTATGTGGTTTTGGTTAATAGCGTGTGGGCCCTTTAAGAGAAGTTAGTGAGGTAATAAGTCATAGAGGAGCCACGCTGACTAGTTGATGCAGTAACCGAAATCAGAAATAATTTATACTAACTACGTTCCTTTCGAAACATTGCGCTCACATTCAATATTTCCACAATCCGCAGTCAATCATCTATCAAGCCATCTATTTACGTTGTCTTCAACTGACAATTTTCCGTTACTACGGGATTTGCCACTCAGCTTACGTTGTTAATAAACACCACACTTTCTCCCGAGCTCGGTGTTATCATACACAGTTAGTGGAGTAGTTGGTAATTGAAGGCTGCGCCCTAGTTTGTGTCCAATCAGAGTGTATCTGCCGGGGAATGAATAAAGCAGCAATGCGTAAACAAGCGCTGGAAACTCCTCCGCCCCTTCCTTCTATCATCTTTACAGAAGCTAGTTCCGTATTCTGTACTACTTTGCCACACATCACCCATTCGCCGTAACCAGCATAACGTTACAAAATCGCGAATTTACATCTAATGCTTATGACTATGGCTTCGTGAGAACTGGAAGGTAGGCGAAAGGATGCGGTTTTACTACGAGTAGCCTCCGACCAGCAGATGCGATTGCGTATCATTTTCACAAGGTACTAGTAAAGTTTGGGGTGGGATGGGAATGGTATCGTGTGTCATATATATCAAGTTGCGGGGCATGTGTCCGACCTTGTTCTATTCGATAGCGTGTAGCTATAGACTCTGGATAAGGTGCCAGAACTAGCTAGTCCTCGGAGAAATGTGCTGGCTAGCTACCCCGTCCTTTCGGAAAGTGATACTTTTACCTATCGACAGCAACTTATGTAGTTAGCCATTTAAAACGACTGTGATGGCTATATCTTACAGTAACTAGCCATATTCATGCGTTTATCGTCCAGTAAACCTGTTTTAAGGGAGGTGACGCAAATTGTGACGCTTGTGACTTCCTGGTGATGATGAGGGACAGATACAGTACAGTCACTGTTAGGGGGCTAGCAAGCACGCTTTAGATTTACTTGCTGCGTATTGAGGATTTTTCTAGCAATCTAATCCTCGGCAGTTCTATGACGTTTGTCCATTTCGATGCAACTAGCCGTGCTGTGCTGTAATTTCTTTTCGGTAAATCGTCACCCTCCTTACTGGTTATATTCGCCGTGCATATTTGAAAAAGAACGCTCTCTTCGTTGAGACATTATAGTTAGTGTCCCGTAGTTAACACAACCAGCGATGGGCCAAAAAAAATAAAATGCTACTGTAGCACCGGAGGGTGTTGCTACAGCCAGCCAATGTCAGAATGTAGCTAGTTAGGTTGCTTTGAGCAGGCACCTGCGTATATTCTGACACAGCGCGGAAACTTAATGGATTTCGGTGTTAAGTCGCAGGGATGTTAAATTATCGCCATATTATGAAACCCAAGAAGCGTTTCAGAGTAATTGACACGTACTGTGAGTCGAATGTGCGAAAGTAACCTAAAGTTGAAACTCTTAAAGTCACAAAACACTAGTGTGAGTACGTTTGTATTTGTGGGTGGGAGAGAGGGGGCGGGGCACACGACTGCGTAACATGCACCTGTAATATTGTCTCAATTATGATGTAGCTCATAGCATAGCAATAAAGAGACGACACCTAAAATATCAGCACCCCAGCCTTGCATTACACAGAATAAATCAGAATTAGAAAGTAAGAGTACAGTTTAGCAAATCTTAAGAATAATTTAAGATTTTTAAAAGTTTTTTAGAAGATTAGTATTTTAGCAGTCATTGCTTCCTAGTATTTAGATTATTATTGATATTATTACTGATATTTTATATGTAGTATAGTATATGAAAAACATATGAATGTGACACTTTACATTCATATTAATCCTGCCTCATCCTCAAGGTTCTGTTTAAAATGTGCCTGGAATCATCAAGTAACCATTTATTTCTGTTTGGCAGTTCCCCCCCCCTGTGCCTCTGGGTAAGAAGTTGAAATGAAGCAGCCACTGTTTTGTCTTGAAGAGAATGCGTTTTCCACAAGGTGAAGACTGGCTTGAAATGAGGTGGATGCAAGGGGCGTCCAAGCAGCACAGGGTAGTGCAGACGCTCCTGTGAACTCTGCCCCCCCCCCCACCCCCCACCCCCCACCACCCTGCACCTAGCATCGCCCCCACTCTTCCGTTCCGTCTGCCCATCGCTCCCCTCCCCCCCCCTTCTGCTGCGGCTGAAAATGGCAGCGCAGAGGAAGCACCTGGTCAAAGATTTTAACCACTTCATCACCTGCTACGTGTGCAAAGGGTACCTGATCAAGCCCACCACAGTGACGGAGTGCCTCCATACCTGTGAGTACCTCACCCTCTGGTCTGAAGCCTGTCAGGAAACCTGCCAGTCAAAAAAATCGCTACCCGTGACAATCAAGCTGATGACAGCTGTGGCAGACCCCAAAAAAAAAAACCAATCAATACATGGTGTACACTTCTTTCGTTGCTACACTATATTCAAAAATTGTACTCTAATGCAGTAGGCCCACTCAGTTTCCTGAAAATCGAAACCTAAGATTTATAGGGTTTTAGTGCATTCACAGCACTTTGGCATAGTCTCAGGACCACTTATAAACAGTTGATATGTGTAGTCTTTTTGGATAGGAGCCTTTTTGACTTTTTGGTCGTAACTGTGCACTTTTAAACCAAGCATTCTCCTACATAAATATCTTCATCCTGACAGTACATAGCATATATTTCTCCCCAGTACTTGTAAGCTGATTTAAATTTGGTCATTAAAGCAATATATATTGCCACGATTGACCATCAGAAAGATCTGTGCTGTAAAAATGATCGAAATAATTATGATTTTGTAAAGCTCGGGCTCAGTGTTCTGGCACATTGGTCAGGAAATGCTAATCAGAAAGTGACTGGGAGACACACAATGAGGTACTGTCTGCTTTGAATATTTTAGTCCTCAGCAGCGGCTCTGGCTGTTGGTAGCAGCCCAGTCCAGCCTCAGTTTTTCTCAGGGATCTTCATCATGCAATCACATAAATTAAGAATCCATGGCAAATACTGGCACAGAATTTTATTTTGCACTCCTGTGTGTTTTAAGCATTTTGTTCTATAGAACATTCAGTTCCCATGCATCTCCAAAAGCACTACCACATGCTAATGAATCATCTGATTTTTTTTTCCAGTCATCCATTTTTAAATATTGTGTTAGCTGCTGTGTATAGAGTGGTATCTTAGTTTTTGTCTGAATGGCATGCTTGATGTAATGGCATGGCAGATGTGAAAACTCACTCCCAGGGCTGACAGATCTTGAGTAGTCAGGGTGAACACAGTCATCTGTGAGTTCAGTCACCATGACAACAAATATCTTCCTCTCTGAATATGTTGTTTGTGTTCACTTATTATTATTATTATTTTTACCTGGAAGGGAAGGAAAACCGATTTTCATCTATTGCAGAAATGACATGGACCTTCACTCTAATTTTTGTTTTCTTTTGGGTTGTGTTTTAAAATATGAAAACTAGGAAAAAAATATCAATATGAATGAAATGGACATAAGTCAAGAGGATTACCATATAAATGTAGTCATATTCAACAACATGTGTTCTCATTCTTAGTAAGTACAGCACTCAAAAACAGCCTATTTTATAGACAACAGCCAAGAGAGCTTCAGTTTATAGTGCTTTCGGAATAAAGGTAAAATCTATTTCATGGGGATTCTGTTAATTAAGAAATGAGATCGTATGTCATTCACCTTAACCACCGTCTTCTGTACGAAACCTGCCTGATTGGGATGGCAGCAATCAAGTGTTTCACCCTTTAAGACAGTCAGCAAGAGCCTTACACAAATATGCCCCATGTGCGTCAGAGGCAAGTGAAAGTGACCGTGTGGTGTAGATGGTTATATATTACCATACAATGTCGGTACCACTAAGCAAACCCACCTTGCAGCAGGTGTATAGTAGGCCCTCTGTCCAGTTTTCAGCTGCATAGTCCTGTCTGGTCTTCACGCAGCACTGGATGTGTTGATGTGTCACACTTAGAAATACATTCAATTCAGTTAAATTCATTTTTATTTGTATAGCGCTTTTTATAACACAAGTTGTCACAAAGCAGCTTTACATTGTTCCCAGGCCTGAGACCCCCTGAGAGAAAGCCTAAGGCAACAGTGGCAAGGAAAAACTCCCTATCGGGAAGAAAACTTGAGCAGAACCGGGCGCAGAGGGGGGGCCCATCTGCTTCTGGTCGGCACTGGGCAGATAGAGTTAAAGACTATATCTAAAGTTATACAATGTACTTTAAGACATTTACGATTGATAGACAATAGTAGTTAACAGCACAGTGATTATAATAATGTCTCCCAGGATGTCCGGTTCTTGGAACACAGTTGGCTTTGATGGGCAGGGCAGCGAGGTAGCAGGACTGGAAAACGGGATGAGATGCTTGGGCTACAGCTCCGAACAGGACCCTGGAGCAGGGATAGAAAGCAAACAGAAAACAGTGGTTAGTGGATGATAAGAATGGCAGGGATGTAGAACAGAGAGGCAGGAGAGGAGGGGCAGTGAAAAAGGTGCCAGTGTGCAACAAGGAAAAACCCTGGCAGGCTAACATTATGGCAGCATACCTAGGGGACGGGAGGCAAGGGACCGGCATAGTCATGAGGGCGACCCTAAGACAGTCAACACCAGATCCTGGCACAGAGTCCATGAAAGCAATGACCACTTATCCACCAGAGACTCTATGATTCACGCCAGCACCAGGCCATGTCCCTCAGCTGAAGGATTTACTATGTAGATATGTTTTGAGCCTAGACTTAAAGGTGGAGAGAGAGTCTGTTCCCCGAATCTCAGTGGGTAAGCTGTTCCACAGGAGAGGGGCTTGATAGGAAAAGGCTCTACCACCTACAGTAGTTTTGGCCACTCTTGGAATGATGAGAAGCCTGGGATTTTGGGAGGACAGGATAGGACAATGCATAGCCCTTAATACTGATCCATCAATGTTTGGGATACGGTTTTTAAAATACGAACAAAACACTTGAAATGACACTGGGTCTTAAAACATTTAAGGGGTGGATTCAGAGCATGAACAGCATTTAAAAACATATGTTGGTAATTACCATTCTAAGTACATGAATATTAAAGGGTTTTTCATAAACTTAAACTTTATTATGTAGCTGTCTACTTTAGGTAGGCGCTTTGGAAATGGTATTCTGTGATGCGTTACTTTATATTTATGGAAAAGGGGGAGCTGCTCATTCAGGGCTTGAAATGGTTATAAATTTCATCAGTAGCCACATTAATCAGAGCTGAACCACATCCAAACCACTATTCCTTTGGGGGCGAACATGTCAGGTCATGTTAGAGGCTGAATGCACCAGGTCGTGTGTGTGTATGCATGCGTGTGTGTGTGTGTGTGTGTGTGTGTGTGTGTGTGTGTGTGTGTGTTGGGGAGGGGGAGGGTTTCAACACATCAGGTCGTGTGTGGGACTGAACATGTGAGGTCATGTTTTGGATTTGAAATGTCAGGTCATGTTAGGGGTTAAACACATTGGGATGTGTCTGTGTAGGGCAGTGAACACACCAAATCTATCATGGGGTTGTAGGGAGCAGGAATACCCTCACACTATGTCGAGCCCATCTGCAAGAACGTCCCGGCACGCCGCCGTACTTCACGTGAAGAAAGGGAACGCGCTTCCTGTAAAGCTGAGCCGTGGTCCCACATTGGCTCCAACTCCCAGTATGAGTGACAGCATGAGAAGGCTTTCTCAATCAACAGCTTCTTTCTATGCACAGGACCGAGTGAACCTTGAGAAATGAGGTAGACGCTGAGCCACACACTGCCTGTCACTGTGTATCACATGCCTTAGAGGAGGCCTGACGTTGGTTTGTAGTTGTCTTTCTGGATGGTCAGGTTTTATTTTACCCCTACGTCATACTGCAGTTTGCATAAATACTTTTTAAATTCTGGGATCACGGCTGCCATATTGGTGAGAATTTATTTTAATGCTCTGATTTCGAGACCTACATTTTCGAAGAGCATGCCATTTATTGAATTGTCTTGTAGGTTGAATGAAGAATGATCCATATTTCAGGCACCCACTTTGTGATCAGAGACTAATATCCTCAGGCCTTGTTGGCATGCCGACTGTGGCTGCAGCTCCCAGTGTTTCTGAGGGCCTCTGCGTGACAGGTTACATTGTGACAATCGGTCTATAGTGCGCCTCTATACGTGCCGTGCATGCGTGGAAGTGGCCATAGCTAGAGGGGGACTGTGTCCTATATTCTCCTTCTCATAATGGACCGTCTCAGATATTGTTGACCTTGAAGGTTGCTGCATGCTGTTGTGGAATAGGAAATGTATGTATGATACAGGCCTTAATATCATTGGAGGAAAAGACTAGAATAATTGGGCGTTTTTACAGAAGATAGACTTCTCAGCCAAGCTAATTATGCTACTCATGTGGTAACAGTAATACTATCAAACACTTTCCTCAGACCATTCACAGATTTTCTTGAAGTAACCACAGTAAGGGGGCTTGTTTAGTAATAGAGAGGTGTGCTGTGAACAGGGCAGCATGCAGGAAGGAAAGCTACTAAATGTCAAGCCAGCTGCCGCCGCAGCAGAATTAAAATGAGTTTGATAGAGAAAAAGGTCAGGTGCACGAGTTTGGTTCGAGGTGTGAGCACGTTTCACGCGTGCGCATGCGTGCGAGAGTGTGTGTGTGTGTGAGTGTGTTGGCATGGGGGTTGTGACCTCTGTGGTTGGCTGCAGGAATGCGCTGCTGCAGCTCGCCCAGACGGTGCCCGCACGGGCCTGATCTCAGCACAGGTCCTGGCGCTTGCAGGAGCTGTCATTTCAATATCAGCTCTAAAGCTACACCTCTGCAGCATGGCTCCAGACAAAGTGCGGCTTTCCCCATCATGTCATATCGAAACTTCAGGGCTTAACACGCTGCGCGTGATAATCTTTCACTTTCACAGATACACATATGTGTATAATATATGTCCTTGACACAGATGAAATGGAGTGTGGACCGTATTTATATGGCTTTCTGACAGTAATGATTGTTTGTTTAAGCTTTACCTTTTTGTTCTAATGCACCCTACCTGCTGTGACATGAGTGAGTGGGTGAGAGAGGGAGAGGGAAGGCGTGAAGTAGACAGGGAAATGGAGAAGTTTTAGCACCCTAACTGTATGGCAAGTATTGCCTCTCCCAATGAGGACACTAAGTGAAAGATGCACGCGTAAGGAGATTAGGTCATCAGTTTATTCTTCCTGTTTTTCATATATTCCATTAATACACATTTGTTATCTGAATGTGGCTGTCAGATTTAATGATACTGTATCCATTTGTGTTGGCAGTATCATTCATTGCTGTAGCAGTCCCCTCAGCCTTCTTGAGTCCTGAGTGCTGGAAGACTGGCTGAAGCAAATGTTGTTATTGTAGCATTTGGGAGTTGAGTTGTCTTATGTTGATGTTGCCATTGGTGGGTGATTTACTCATTTTTTGGCAATTGTAATGGAAAAAATCTAAATCAGACAGTGTTGTTAAGTGTTGTTGAAAGGAAGACATTATTTTAAAAAATTGTATTGCAGTCAACACACTGACACATCTGAGAGTAAAGATAAGGGGAAAGGCTGACTAAAGCAGCCATGGAATAATGGTGATAAAGTCATTGTCATTCAGAATCCTTTGTGAATTCCAGGTCTCTTCTGTGACTCCAAAAAGTTGCCCACATGTTTGAAATCACTATGGTTAAGATATAGGTATTAAAATCATGGTAAGTTACTTTTTTAAGACCTGGACACACCAGTTTAAAAAGGTGCTGCAGTTTAAGCTGTTTAACTGTCGTATTTTGAATCTGATTCTGACGAGAAGGTCTTTTCCTTTTCTTTCCCTCACCAGTTTGTAAAAGCTGCATCGTCCAACACTTTGAAGACAGCAATGACTGCCCGAAGTGTGGCATCCAAGTTCACGAAACAAACCCCCTAGAAATGTTAAGGTACGGATTCTGACACATTGTGGCCTTCGTCCAGAAGTAAGTGAATCCCTCTGGTGCAACCTGTGTTCTGCAGTCGCCATCTATCAGATCGATCTTGAAGGACGCGACTCCATTGAAGTGAGCCCTTTTGAGGAAAAACGGCCATGTGGAGCTCTGTGAAATGGTGGAGGCAGCCACCAGTGACATTCTCTTGCTGTCACATGTTCCGGAGGGGCACTCTTGTTTTTCACCTTGTGATTTGCATAAAGGGGAGATGGAACGTTTAGGCAACATCTGTATCGATCTTAGTGTATGCACTTTCTGTTTTTTGAGCGCTCTCGTCGAGTTCTGAGGATCAGTTCCTCTGTAACGCCGTGCTTAAACAATACAATTTATCAATGTGCTAGGCTGCATTTTGCATAATGGTCACTGAACATATGTGCTTGTAAATATTGCCCATATTGCAGATTTATCTGGGCTGTTAGCTTAGCTGTAGATAACACTCAGATATCACTGGGGGTTGATTTAAAAAGCACATACATGATTTGAATATTTCAAGATTTGTTTTCTGAATTTCTTGCTGTGCATTTCATTTATAAAGAGAACAAGGCTGATTTATTGAGTGTTTATATTAAAAATGAACCATGTGCTTCAATGAATAGCAGAAAATTAGTGATAGACAAGTACGCTGGCCTTTGTACCACTGAATTGGCACGATCTAGAGGCAGGCAAACCTAGGTTTATGACATTGTGTTGTCAGCATGATTTGTGGGGAAGTCGGTGCCGTGAAGTTTGGGTGGGGAATTCCAGGCAGACATTGGACCATGTGCTTGAGCCGAGTTCTTGGCCGAGGTCCAGTGAACCCGTCCCGCCACCTTCGCCCCTCCCAGCGCTGCCTCCTTGGCTCACACGGGCAGTGACTGTCCCCCTGGTGCCTCAAAATACACGAGAAGGTGCTGAGTGTTCACACCGCAGAGTGGAGTAAAGTGGTTCTTATTAGGAAGGCAGCTGAGGAACATGGACACGGATAGCAGTGATTCAGCCAAATGGATATGTGACTAAATATGCCCATGGTTAGGCAGTTATTCTTGGAAGCTGATGTGATCTGTTCACACTTCCCTCTGCAGATTAGGCCCCATGTTGTCAAAAAGCATGTTGTGTGACTTCAGAACAAATGTTGTATTGCTTTGTCCACCACTTTACGCTATAGTGTTCACAGGATGGCGTCAGATTTAATATAACAGGATCACTGAAGTTTATTTTCAGTGATTGGAGAATTTGCAGTATTTTGTACACTGTAACTGGAGGGCAGAGCACAGATACATTCCACATGTTGTCAAGAAGAACAGCTGCATGTTGCTTATTTTGATGCCTTGCTTATTTACTCATTTTTTTTTCCCTCCGACACTCTCAGATTATCTGACATTCCTGTTCCCCTAACTGCCCAGCCCTCTGTCAAACCAATTTCTCTCCCTCTCTCTAGGCTGGACAACACTTTAGAAGAAATCATATTCAAACTTGTGCCTGGGCTCAGAGAAAGTAAGCGGGCATGATTTCCTAGTCGACTTTCTTGACAGCAAAATGAGTATGTGCATTCAAGGTTATCAGACAGTAACATTTAAGTCTGTCCAGTTGCAATTGCATTTGCCATATAACTAGGAGTATAACAAGCACTGGTATTTAAGCTTGCAGAAAATTAATTAATTTCTAGTGATATTGTCTTTTGCTTGTGTTACAGTTATTGAATTGTGAAAGTAAATACAAACATACGTTGATCAATTTTTCTGTGCTTACTGCACTTCCAAGGAAGGGAAGGGAGGGCTTTACTGCACTTTTTCTTTGAGTTATTCTGGTAGCATATGTAAAATTTGTTAGTAATGTCCTATTTTTTGTAATAAAGCTCTTCACAATAAAGTGAAAAACAGAGTAATTGTGTACAATTGAGTAGAATTGTCAGCACATCAGTTTGAGAGACTGAATTTGAGCAAAAGAAATTGTAATGGTGAAGAGACTGAGGAAATTAAAGTTTAAGGATAGCTTGTATACGCTTTACATTTTTACAGCTCTGTTTCTTTTGTCCACCATTAATGTAATTTCATAATAATGTGTGACTCTTCCCATTCAGTCTAATGTAGTTTTGAAAATATGGATACACAAAGGGAAAAAAAAATCAACAAGAACTTTTTCTTCCTGGCCATATCCCTAAGCTTCTTGTGCTCTATTAAAAAAAAAAAAAAAAAACTTGTGGCATAAATTCTGCTGTTACCTCCATTTCTGCTACTGTATCTGTGTCATTACTGTGATTGTTTTTTTTTTGTTCATTGACTAGAGGAACAACAACAGGAGATTGAATTTTGGAGGAAGAACAAGTCAAAAGAGAACGGCGAAGGTAAGCATCATCTGTACAATGGCACGCCATCCACTTCACTAAAGGCAGCTGAAAATAACAGGAAGGGGCAACACTCCAGAAACACACTATGAGTAGTGCTGGAGAAACTGATGGATGTGTTACAGAACATGCTCTCTATTATATTATTTTTTTTTTTAAAGTTGAATATGTTTGCTTCCATGAATTGTGTTCTTGGTTTCTCAGACCATTGTGCCCTTGACAGTTTTTCATTTGGTATAAGTCAAGAGCGACCTCCACAGATCCGCAGGTCTCTGTGGTTCTTTGTCAGCTCGGATGTGCTTAACCGCTAAGCCTCCTTTATCTCTGTGCGTCATCGTTCATATTAGCCATGAGATCAAGGCGGTACCTTGCAGTCGGTGCTCGCGCTGCTTTTAAACCCTCTGTGGAAATGACATTGCATCCAGTCGCCCCTGCTCTCCCCTCCCAGTCATTCCCAGTGAAAAGCATGCGACTCATCCCAGCCTCTCTCAGCCTGTAGAAGTTGGAAGCATCCCGCTTCTGCTTGTTAGTCGAAATGGCCCTCTTGGTTTACCCGGAAAGCTGGGGGGAGGGGGGGGGGGGTTGCTTCTCGTCACCTGTCACCGGCGAGACGTGATCTACCCTAATCGTCTGGCAGGATCTGTATGTGGACGCGGCCGCTGCTGGCGCGGCGAGACGGGAGGTGGAGGTGTAAACGAACCTTGTTTCAGGTGAAAAGATGAAAGCCTCTGGCAGCAAGCGTGATAAGGAGCGGGACAAAAGCTGGGGCTGCGATTCGGGGCCCCTTTTTTTATTCTGACTCAGAGACTCTGTGGGCGATGCAGTAGGTGGCGGTGAGTCATGATAGGAGGCAGGGAGAATGTCGAGTGAGATTCGATAATGGAGGGGCTCTCGGAGGAAGACTGATTAAATCAGTTGGAATCTGTCTTAACTGAGATGGGGAGAAGGCAGCGGCAGTCAGTAGTCGGTGATTGATTGACCGAGGGATGGATTGCATCCCAAAGTCCCAAGTCAGTCCCATCCCCTGTCATAATGAATAAACGCATTTTGGGTAATGAAGAGCCTCCATGAAAGGTTTGCGGTTCTATTGGTTAAGACCACAGCATCGGAACCTACGTCTCATGTACATCTCTGATGTCCTTTTCATGAAAGGTAATTTGTTCAGTCCCTTTTAATGGGGGAACATCCTAAAGGATACTTTTGAGGTATTTGGAAAAGGTCAAAGAGATTGTTCGATGCTCATCAGCGTGTGTGCATAAAGGTTACTGTGATGCCAAACCGGATGGAAACGTGGGTATTGTTGTTTAACGACGCATGAAAGTGTAAGGTTTTTTTTCCGGCCGCTTTGGCTGTCAAAGACAGCCCCACCAATCAAAACGCCCCTATAGCTAATTTGCATGTAATTGTAGTGATGCTTGAAAGGACATGGCCACTGTATCACCGTTAAAATAGAACACCTGGCCATGCCTAGACTTAAGCAGGTAGACAGGACTGTAATGAAGGAAAAAATTATTTACTGGTGCATCGAAACATGATGTGTATTGTGGTATTTAGATTGTCAACATGATTGATTCTGAAATAACAATACGTGAAAATGGTTATAAATGAAGTACATAATGATAATATTTCTGTGAAATTTCAGGATGTAGCCTCACATTGTCACTTTAGCAGAGCACAGGCCCCCCCATAGCGCTTTGACAGAAAGTAGACTTTCTTGGACTCCCTTAAGCTCTGAGGAGGAAGAACTCTGGCGGAGTGGGGTTACAGAGGTGTGATGTCATTTATAGTCCAGTAGCTGTGTCGTCTTCATTTGATGGCTTACCCAGATCAGATCATTCTTCCTGCTGTGTGTTCCCCCTTCTCTCTGCGGGGATGTATTTTCATAAGCAACTCGTTAGTAATTGGACAGCAAAACAAAGATTTAGACTGGGTGAGATAATGCATACACATACGTATATCCGATTGTGTCTGGCAGTATTAAGCGGGGTTTCAAAAAGCGTGCATACCTGTGGGCTCCACTGTGTGGGTTAAGACACCACTGTTGTGCTGTGGGATTCTAATATGTGGTCCCATTCCAGGCTTCAACAGTGCTTTGAATTGGTTCAGTGAACTTTCTGGTTCACTTTCTTTGATATTTCCTGCGCACCAATGACGTGCACGGAAATAAATGTTCATTTGACTATTTAAGAGAAGAATTTGCAGGTCCATTCCTGCATGTACGTGTTGTTGGTTGTGACTGATTTTTATTCCCTCTGAGGTGTTAAGCACATTTCAGACATGGTAAATGAAGATGTTTATTTAATCCATCAAAAACTCAAGAGAATCCGTCAAAATGGCACTGTACCACATCGGCACCAGAAAAACAGGGATGTGTCAGGGCTTCTTATCCCAGATCAGTGTGTCTGCTCACAGAAAGCGTGACGTTTATGTGTCACTTCCACAGAGGATGGCCCCAGACCCAAGAAGCCCAGAATGGAGGATGAGGAAGAGGAAACCGGGGACCAGGACTACCACAGGAGTGACCCCCAGATAGCCATCTGCCTGGACTGTCTGCGTAACAACGGGCAGATGGGAGAGAACATCGTCAAGGTCGGTTGTGTTTGAGAGCCATGGCCGCTCCTCCACCTTCCACTCATCTCCCGCTCCGCTCCCAGCTCGCTTTCCTCCTCTCTCGCCCTTTTTTGACACCTCCCTCCCTTTCACTTCTCCCTCCTCCCTCCTTATATCCCTCTCTTCTTTCACCCCCTCCTCCTTCCTTTTGCCTCCCCCTTTCCTGTTTCTTCCTCTCCCTTCTTACACCTCCCTCCCCGGCTGGCTTTCCTTTTTCTCTCTCTTCCCTCCCCTCCCTTCCTCTCTCACTTTCACCACCTCTGCCCCATCATCTCTTCCTCCACCTATTCCCTTCCCATCTCAGCTCACTCCATTCACATCTTTGGTATCATAATTGTAATTATTGTCATTGGCATTAACCGTTACAGTTGTTAGTCGCTATTATTATTATTGTTATTGTGTGTTAAAATGGAGTCAGCATTTATATACAGTCAGCTATAAAACCATCCAGTCGACCCATGTAAAAAATAACAAGCAGAGGAACTATAACTGCTTGGTAAAAGACAGTATTAAAGGATTAAATAATCGTGAGTAATCAGAATGTGTTCCACAGCCAAATAAACTGAAGGTCTAAAATGAGGTGTGAACAGAGCAGAAATATTGTTATCTCTCCCCTCCCCCATCTTCTTCAGTTCCATCCTCCATTCATTTCTTCCCCTTCTTCCTCTCTTCTGTACCTTCACCCCCCCACCTTTCTCTCCCACCTCCCCTCTGTTCCTGTCCCACTTCACTCCCTTGTACTTGCACGCCACCCTGCCCTCATCTCTTCGAGTGGTTCGAGCCCCAGAAAGTGCTGTCTTAATGTGTCTTATTTTACTTGCGTAGAATAAAGCAAATGTTCCCACTCTCATTTGAAAAAAAAATATATATATGTTACAGTGTGCTTATTTTACTAGTCTCCTACCATGTAAAATGGGCTATTCATGTAGGTGTACACTAATGTCAGCAGGATTTAATGGACTTTTCTGTCACTATACTATTTATTTCCATTGATGCACTCCTTCCTTGACATAACATAAGGTGGGATCCATAATTAGGACACTTTGTAGAGGCTTCCATGGTTTTGCCAAAAGCTTTTAATGGTTTGTAATGGAGTAATCAAGCTCACATTTTTTCTGTGCTGTAGAGGGTCAAACTCTAACAGAGGGGCACTGTGTCTTCATTGAAAAAAACCATGAAAGCGTGCTTTGAAAATACCGAGATGAAAGAACCTCACATTAATGCAAATGAATGGTGTATATATACACCATTTCATAACAGTCTAAAACTGATGTAATCTTGTTTTAATATCCACCTCCAGGGCTTAATGAAGAAATTTATACGCTGCTCCACTCGGGTGACCGTCGGAACAATTAAGAAGTTTCTTAGCTTGAAGTTAAAACTTCCAAGTTCTTACGAGGTGAGTTACGAATTTAGAGTGTTTAAGCCTCTCTCTCTTTAAACAAGTGGCAAATAAAAAAATGCTGTTCAGATTGTGTTTGGAGAAATCTATCTTTCTTACTAGTATTTTTGTGTTAGTGCTGTTTGTTGTCACCATTTGAGCTTTCAGATGGGCCAGTTGCTGGCCATTGTGTGTTGTCCCCCTTAAATGTGGCGAGATATCCATGTGTTTGCATGCGTGTGACCCATCCCTCACGCCATTTCCTCAGCTGCGGCTATCGGTCTCTCCACAGCTGGATGTTCTATGCAATGGCGAGATCATGGGGAAGGACCACACCATGGAGTTCATCTACATGACCAGGTGGCGGCTCCGGGGGGAAAACGTAAGATGTGATGTCGTTTTGCGAAATTCTTGCTACTCCCCTTAGTTTTTTTGAGGCCCCTGCGCCTTCCTGTCCTTGGCCATAGCTTGGCTTTAAGCCAATTGCCTCTTTAGCCTTCCTAAAATGGCATATACACTCAGCAAGCTCTCACCTGTGATCTGAAATGAGGAGCAGGAGGGCCAGTGAGAAGGCCAGGAAAGGTCATTTTTGGCTTGTAGTATAACTTGTTGAGTCATCGGTGGAGGCTGTAGAGTGCTGTTCAAGACATGTTTGATGGGTCAGATGACCCAGGATCACTTGACCTATGCAATTTCCTTGAGTGATGATGAAATAAAAACCTATATTCATAAGAAAGCTGCTCTGCGGACGGCTGTCCGAAGGCTGCCTCAACATTTAGGCTGATACACACTGTATCAGGATGTTAGCGATGCCACTGTGTGTGGGTCTCTTTGAAGGCTCGGTTTGGTCCGGCCCAGCTCTCTGCCTGGTTTCTTCTCCTCCTCCATTTCAGAGCCGCAGCTCGGCCAGCTGTGAAATTGTCTGCCATTTGCGAGCCAATGAAAAATGGATGAACTGTTTTTTTGCCAAATCATCTCTCTGTAAGTGTAGAGAGAGAAACCTGGGATGTGCTGTGAGCTTTCCAAGCTTATGAAGAATCGAATATCTCTTCCCAAGACCTCTGCAGAGCAGAAGGCTACTCTATACTGAAGGAACACAACACACAAATCACAGATGGCATTGCCCTGATACTTGAGCGGACTGGTCAGGCTGCACAAATGTAGCGTTTCAGTCATCTTTTGAAATTAACCTTTAAGCTGGAAACTCATCAGTGTTCTGATTCATCCATGTATTTCTGTGGCATATTAGAGGGACAATGACTGATATATATATATTACCTTCGTGTTTTTCAAAAAATGATAACGTTGCAAATTTAGGAACATCAGTGGAACTGTGTGGAACTGAGTTTGCAGCGAATTGACATTGCAGGCTCCATATTTTCCATAATTTTTGAAAGGTGCAGTTAAAGTTCAGAAGATCATGAGGTCACAACTGTGAGACCAATCTCAAAACAAATCCATTTCCTGTTTTTTGCCTCACCCAAAACAGAGCTGCGTTGTTGTGCTATCTAGAGGTGAACGTAAATAAGCTGTAAGTAATTTTTTTTTAACACTGAAAACTACACTGAAAACACTTGACCTAGAGAGCCTCTCCCAGTGGGGTGCCCCGTTGCTAATTTTGGCAAAACGACTGGCACCTTTAAAACGAGCTGATCGGGGTTTAGCAGCGGGGGGTCAGAGAGCGTGTCAGGGGAGTGCGCAGTATTGACCCACAGGAGACAGGCGAGGAAAAGCCCTGAGACGCCCGAACAGCTGCCCCAGCAGGGGAGGCCTTCTTCAGGCCTCATCACCTGACAGCCCCCCGTTCCCCCCGTTAGTGGAGGTTTCAGGCAAACGCTGCTTGTCAGCATTTCAGACGCAGCAACTTAATGACCGGCCCAGTTAGTAGAGGTGTTTTGTGTCCTGACTTGCCCTGCCCTGTGGACAGATCACCTGCTCGGTGCGTTGAGTTCATGCACGAGTTTGAGTGTCAAAAATACACTCGGAAGTATTAGTGAAGAGTCAAGCTTTAGAGCACTCAGATGATAGCCAGTAGAAACAGAGGAAATGCCAGGAAACAGCTTGGGTGACCTTGGCCTTTCCACACCCTCAGAACAGCGTCAATTTACTGGCAGCCTAGGATGGCCCTGATGTTGTTGCTTTCAGTTTTACTTATCATAACACCAAATCAATTTTTTAATTGTTAAACATAATATCCTTCATGCACATGAAATAGTTTCATATTGAAATATCTTTCGATACCATATATTGAGTCAAATCAGTTGTCGTACATCATTTCATCATTTTCTGTTTTTCTTCTTGAGTCCTTGGCAGTGTTTAGTGTGGACACTCTATACATGTGAACGGCTTGTAGTCTATTTCACTGGGAAAGTAAAACTTCAGCCAGCATACTGCAAGTTGGCCAGAGTTCTGTGTCCTCCCATGTGCCACAATGTTTAGCCATGTTTATTAACAGCCCAAACAGGCAGATAGTTAATGTGTATCAGTTCTCACTAAGCTGCTGTTTAAAAACTGTATTTAAGTCAGTCCTCCTAAAAGAGGATACCTTATTTTCAGCTATTATGAGCACTATATGGTGAACCATACGGATGGAATCTCCTTTGAAAAGCTTAGCAGGGCGGTGGTATGGGCCATGAAATAGCTGAAAGTGGATACAAATCCCCTTCTTCTGGATGAAATGGAAGGGCCGGGGTCATGAGCTGGCACCTTGTTCCTCCTCACAAATATGCGTGAATGTCCCCAGCACTGCTGTCTAAAAATAGGAGGAAGCTTGGCCTTTGTCTGCTGGAGACCGGCTGTGTGTCTTTCAACCTGAGTGAACCACAGGTGCTTTCCCGTCACTCTTGCTGTGTTTACATCTGCAGATGACTCACTGTCCAGTTCTGCTGTTTGGACCTCAAAGACACACTGTTTCATACATCGACCATAGGGAAGAAGGATCATTTTGGATATTTCAGTCCTCTAAAGCCCCTCTTGCCTAAAACATGCATAAATATAGCACTACCAAAACGATAAATGAACTTATATTGTGTAGAGTTATACTGTATTGAGTTGAACTTATATAGTGCCTTGCATTTCTTTTCAAGGATATCAAAGGAATTCAAGGAGAGCAACTTGCTTCACTGCTTGTCCTGTTTTGCTTTGCTGTTAATATTCTCTGACTCTTTGGGGGTTTTGTTTAAAGTGACTGCAGGGCATTGCGGATACAGAGGAATATATTAGAGTCAAGGACTGATGCCAATATCATTGGAAATCAAGGACACTGCAGCTTTCATTCCACATTTCCCAAGATGCTGTCCTTCAGAGGTGGCAATCTAGAAGGAAAAAGGATGCCAGAATTTCAGCTGAAATTAGGCGCCTGAAACTCAATTGCGTGTGATTAGGGCAACAAACGGATTTGTCTAATGAGCGCCCAAACGTGTGCTGGGGATTGATTGAAATAATGCAGATGTGGTTTGTGTTTTCCTCCAGGCTTACCCGATGGTACTAGAATATCGACCACGGATTGACTTCGGTTAAGGTGGAAGAGGAGAGGCTTAAGTACGGACGCCTGCACTAACTCCAACCCATCGACAGATCGCACAATGAATGGACATGTGGGGTGGGGGGGGGGGGGACGGGGGCGACCAACACATTCTTCCAGTTCTTCAACAGCTCCACATCCGCATGCAGACGCAGTTCCTTCTTGGCCTTATCTTCATTTTTCTCCTTTGGTTCTTTGTCACATCGTTCCTCTTTGCTTTTATTTCTCCTCTTCCTGTTTTATTTGATTTTGCCCCACGCAGAAAGAGATAATGAGACAGCGTTAGCGGTGAAAGGTATTTTTAAGCGTACGAATGTGTCCTGTGAATTCACACTTCCCGTACTGATGCAAAGGGGGAGAGATTTCCAGGTCACATGTTTGGTGAAACATCAGCTCCAGTGGAGCTGTATCACGGTGTGTCCCACACTGTGGTAACCAGGGAAACAGCACTGTTAGAGAAAATAGTTCAAAACGACTCCTCTTTGTTAAGAATAATGTCAAATTTGATAATCCTTCAAAGCCTCGAGTAATGTCTCATTTTCAAAAGTAATTTGCTCAAGTGGGATAGCCTTCATTCTCGAAGAAATTCACACTTCTAGGTAGTGCTTAAGCTTGAATGGTTGCACTCTTAACCACTACTTTAATTCATTTTCCTGTAAGATACTTTATATTATACCTTTTGATGAAGTACAGGTGCTCAGTCCTGTGTGGAAATCTGCATGTCAGTAGGGAAGGTTTGTTTCAGATTGAGGGTAGAAGGGTATTTTTTATACATTTCTAAAAATTATAACAGAATATTACAGAGGTGTTTCTCTGAATATGCCTGTGTCCAAAGGGAAAATGCTGACCATTTTCGAACATTATGACTAATGTAAAAGTTACCCCATACGCGATATAGTAGACTCACTCTGAACACTCGAGCACTGACTACTTATGCCCATGGCAAAGGGACCAATATGTTGGACCTGACCAGTTGCTTTAGGACCACAACACTGAAACAATCGATATGCTTTTTCAGAGTTAGTATGTTTTTTTCCCTTCTCTTTGTCCAAAACTCTATGATAGTGGCTCATAACAATCTCTTAGTTGAGACCTTTCCCAGCATGCCTCTGTGGCACACTGTGGGAGCCAGGCTGACTTGCACATGCCTGGGTAATGAGCATAGCTGTAGGCCTGACATGCAGCCTTTTACCCAACTATGGACCCATATGTTAGGCATTGTAGATATATCAGAGTATTGTACCAGTTTATACACACCTACCAAACCACCGGTACGTTTTTGATTCTAGAATGAGAGTAAGAACTACTCTGGTGGAATTTGCTCATATATCCACTTCTGTATGTTTTTAATCTACATGATTTAATTCTGTAACTTATTATTACAGTCATTCCCAATGCAAGGGAAGTGAAAGGAGAGTTGCTGAAGGAAGTACGACAATGAGAAAGCTGTCCCTGATCTTGGAAACAACATAGTTGCCTGTAAATGTTTGTTTGCCCGTGGGGCTCTGTGGTTGACTTGTATGTGATGGAGATTTGTACAGACTTCTGTTTTACTGGACTCTTCTGATGATCCAGTTAATCGAACTTTAACGATGATGGATTAACAAGGTTTAACGATGCAGTGTTTAAGCTGCCACCACCCAGACCTGTCTCTGACTCACAGCAGTGCTCTCGGGAGGCCCTAGACTGGGGGGAGTCTGTTTTATGTAGTGGTAGAGGGTAAGTGGACACTGGCACAGTGTTTTTATTTCACTCATTACCGAGTGAGTCATCCCACTCGCTTCTCGGTGACATGTCTTAATCATGGCACGACCAGGAAGTCTTTCTGGATGATTGGCAGCAGGGCAGGAAAAAGGGGTTATCAGCAGCAAGCTAGCATGGCTCCCGTCAGATGAGGGGGCAGACACTCACGCCAGGCATGGAAAGGGCTCCAAGTGACCTGCCACCCCTGCAATGCCACCAGTCTGCAAAAAAAAAAAAAACATAACCTGAATGCAGCAACTTCATCTTCACAGCAATGATGCATTTCTTAAGTCTTGAGTCATTCGCTGGCAAGGACAAGCAAGTGTTTTCAGAGAGAAGCCCGGGCGCTCCTCCCCAGCCAGACTGCAATATGATTACCCAGGCGGCTTCTCCTGACAATCTTTTGAACTGGTAATAGCTTTTTTGGCACCAGGCAGAGGAGTATTGATGGGGTTTTTAGTCAGATGGATTTGAATGTAAAACTGTTGTTTTCGTGGACAGTATCCCTTGGTATCTGAGAGCATAGGCTGCGAGGGTGACCTACATTTGCCTAGATTTCATCAGATGTCTGTTCTTAATTAACCTCTTGAAAATATTTTTAAAGAGATACCACTATTATATTTTTCCACTGTGATTGTATAATTGTGAAGAGGTTTGCTACATTCTTTTAATTGTATTCATATCAGTCCATTATCAGTACATTATTTCCATATACTACCATGTAAAGTAAAAAAAATTGTATGTAATTGGTATCAAAATGAACTTCATTTTTTGAAGTGGAAACATATGAAATGTTTTTGTGGTGTGAGGTGCTGTAGAGAGCTACAGAATGTTTCACTGCGGGATCAGGCCACTCTTGTGTGGCTGTCCTTAAAAACACCAAAGACACTGAATTGGGACAGGTTTTTTCATCTTGTTTTCTTACAGTGGGGAAAAAATCAGACATGTTATAACAGTAATTTCACTTAGGTAGAATGAAAAGCTCCAACTCCAGATGTAGGGATAGATTTAGAGATAGTTGTACAACAGAAACAGAAAGCATTCCTTAATGAAGGCTACATTGGTTTTTCAAATGCAGTTTGT
The DNA here is from genome assembly GCF_013368585.1 of Megalops cyprinoides. Classification (NCBI taxonomy): domain Eukaryota; kingdom Metazoa; phylum Chordata; class Actinopteri; order Elopiformes; family Megalopidae; genus Megalops; species Megalops cyprinoides. The sequence goes on from NC_050583.1 coordinate 56,942,844, forward strand.
CTGTATTAAATCTTTTTTTGTTGTTTGATCTATTCGTGTGGAGAAAAATTCACGTTATCTTCCATATACCCACATGGGATTTGGGTTCTAAATTTGAAAGAAGATATGCAGATGTTTTACCTGAACATAAGTGTGTGTGGACAAAAGCCTGAGCCAGAAAGCACCTGTGGAAGCTCTGAGATGGATGTGATGAAAAAGGCCTTGTACAGATGTCTTTACAAATCTCCGACATAGCAAAAATCTCCACCATTACCAACTAGGAACACCTTCATTTCATCTGTTCTTATCACTTGTCCTTTCCAACAGAGCCTAAGAAACTGTATGTCAGCTTCTTATAATAATCTTTTCACACGTGTGCTTTTACTTGTTTAAGGTGTCTTTGAATAGTGTTTATAAAAACTACTTTGAAACCCCATTGTGGTTTAATTGTTAGTTGAGAAAAATGTTTAGACTGAATAATCCTTGAAATGTCCTTGTGCTGCGTTAAACAATATGATGTATTTTTGTAATGAGAAGCACTTGTAGATATTTTATCTTTAAATTAAACTGTATGTGTATGTTTTCCAAACATAAAATGCTGCTTAGAATAATCTATTCTATTTTTCAATGTAAATGTGCCTGAACTGCATTCCTATAGAGATTAGAAATGTATATATGCAAGAGTTGTTCTATATGTGACTTGACATTATTAAAAAAGGAAAAAAAAAAACTCATTGAGTGTTGCTTGAGTAATTATGCAGAATTGTCAATAGGACAATGAAGTAGACAAAAGCTGTGAGCAGTAGCTGCAGCAGTAGTTGTTTGCATTATATTGTTTGTTGCACCGAATAGTTACAACACTAATCTTGTGTATATTATATTTGTTCTGTTCACTGTGAACAAACTTTAAATCCCTTTGGCCAGGGTCACCTCATAGATGCAGTGTTATGTCTAGCCACACTACCACAGACTCATTGGTCACATGCCATTGTTTGTCAGTAGGGTTTTTGGAAAATAGCTTGAAAGCAGAAGTAAGTGATCAGGCCCCTGAGTAATGCTCTATGACATCACTACTATACTACTGTGGTGTACACAGTGGTTTTGGCTTGGTTCTTCATTTAATGAGCTTACTCATTAAATACAATCCTGTTGCATGATACCATACCATGAAGTTATACGAAGTTACAGGAAAGGGCTGACTGGCTCTTGCATTGTGGTTAATTGGATCCTTCATCTAATGAATAACATAGAAAAAAATGACATAAAATTAAAAGAGTCAAAACAAAGGGAAGAAAATGGAAGAATTGGTGTGTTCCAGCCCACTGATGTGCTTCATCAGTTGAGCTGAAGTACATTATAAACTCAAGGCTGCTCTCTGTGAGTTCATCCCCTCTTCCTTCTATGTCTGAAAGGAGATGCACAGATATTTTATATTTCATACGCAGATCTGTCACCTTGACGCAAGGTCAAACTGAGCTCATGACATGGAAGTCTTTTATACATGCATGAAGTACCAGTCTACAAAAAAAAAAAATCATTCCTAGAGGGATGAAAAAAAAAAAAAAAACTTTTACACAAAAAGCCTTTTATGGAACCAAGAGGAAATGCCATTCAGATCCAGTTTTCCACCCCACAGCAATTACACGCTACTCAATGATGTTATTGCACACAGTGATGTGATTTTTTTTTAATCGGGGGTGTTTCATTTGCCAGCTTCTTCAGTGGTAATTAGTTGGGAAATGAGAGACATTTCATTGTTCTTGGCATGCTAATTGCTTTCTAGCTTTGGAAATTATTTAATAGATGAGCACCAAACTTTTTGTTCTGAAGGTAAAAGGAGGCGGGTGTCACAATTGCCTTGTGCATAAATTTCCTCAAGAAATGGATGTTCTCACTACAGGATTTTTTTTAGTATTCCAAATATATCTACAGGCTGTGACTAATGGGTGGTCAAACATTGAACCTTATCAGGCAATGTGTGAGAACTAATTCAAAAATAGCGCTTTGAGCTCTTCTTTGGCACGGTTGGGCGTGGGCAGTAACCAGGAGCAATGGCAACAAGTGTGTGCTGATTTAGAGACCACGATATGTGTGTGAAATGTGAGATGAATGAAAGAAAGCTGTGAAACATTATTGACTGATAAAAAGTGTATTTGAGAGCTATAATGGATATAGCTTATAAGCCTATGTTACTGAAAAAAGCATACTTCACACATGTATTTGAACACTATGAGTGCTTAATGTGTCAGACTTCAGCATGATCAAGCAATGGCATGTAAAGTTGTTCAAAAATCATGTTGTGTGAGTATACTGGTTGTCACTGTGCATGGTCACTGACTAAGAGCCATAACCAGCAGTTTAGATACATGTACAGGGCATATATTGTATACATATAGACCATATACCAACATGCCTTATAAATGCACCCAATGCATGGTTTATGAGTGAATGCTGACTGTACGTATTTGGTGGTCATAGCTGGCACAGATTCGGTCCAAGGGTTGTATGAACAGTACACAATCATCTACTGACCAATAGGTGCATGAAATTTTAATGAAATCATCCGCTGGTGGAGTTACAGTGTGTGAGACAGGAAGACAGGGAAAAACCATGAAAGAGAGAAAGGCAGAAAGAAGAAAGAAAGGACAGTACCAAAGTAATATGTTTTCATTTATTTGCCATTCTTTTAAAGAAAATGTTATTGGAATTCACTGCTGAACAAAGGAACCAGGGGAAGGAAATAAGCAGCACACAACCAGCAACTGGCCTCCTACACCTTCACAGTAATGGTAAAGTGGGTTTATTAAGTCCACTCCGATTCAATTCTGTGTGACTCTCTATGCCACCATAAATACAATAGCTTGATAATATACCTTTCTGGTTTGTTCCATACCAAATCCTGAAATAGAGGCTTATTCAAAGTAAAGGTGAAATTATTTATATTCAGATATTATTGGGGGAATAAAAAACAATAAGAGGTTGCAGACAGATGATAACTGTGCAAATGCTTCCTAGCTTCCCAGTTGCTCTATAGTTGTTTAAAGAGGGTCTAAGTTTAAATATGTACTTCTTGGAAACTGACACGTGTAATTAAAATGACATTGTTAAATCTGCATGGAATATTATGCTATTTATAAGTATTTCAAAAAGTAGGTTGTTGTGCCAACCAATCACCCCTCCGCACATACATGCACATGTGCGCACACGCACACAGGGGCACACACACACACACACACACACACACACACACACACACACACACACACACACACACACATACATACACACACACATATGTACACACACAAGCACACACACAGATAAATAAGCCCTTAATATATGCTGTTCAAGAACAGTCTTCTTCATCATGGTTATTTGGGTACAATATCTCTCCAATATTATCTTATATCTATGAAAACACTTAAAATAGTCTTTGCTGAAGTATTTGTTACACTTACAGTATCTTTTTAACGAGTGAACTCTATAGCGGTTAATAAACTATGACATTCCATCATAGACTATCCACTTCGACTCCCCTGAGGCTTCTCCTCTGGTCACATGACCGCAGCAAAGAAAACGTAGTCTCTGCGTTTAAAATCTCCCTCATCAGGTAATTTGATATGCAAGGCTTCTCTCTGAAACTTGTCCAGTTTGATTCCTGGCTGCGAAGCTCTTGTCCCCACGGCTCTGTCTCATCAGGAAGCCACAATGAGTGGAGCGGTGAGGACATTAATGAATAGCTTTTACTGTTGGCGAAGGTCGTCTTCATTTTGCAACTCGCATGAAAAACAGTCAATTTATTTATTTATTTACATATTGTTGACTGAAACTTGGCTGACGTAATCACAGATTGAAAAGCTTATGGTGAAGCCGGTAGCTTTGCTGTTAATTAGAAATAATGGAGCCTGCATGCTTTGTTGAGATTTGTTCATGTTCTTTTTTTTTTTTTAAATAATGACATCCAGACCCGTTTTTTGGGGATTGTGAACACATTTTTGGGTCAGTAATGAATGTCAGCACCTCAGTATTACTGAGGGCCTTGGAATTCATTGCTTGCCTTCATTTCTTGGCACTGGGTAACTTTTTGTGTATGTTGTTGTTAATTTATTAATTTGATGGTAAAAATATGGTCCCTGCTTTGAATGAGCAGTAAACAATAAGCTTTGGCAAGCTTTGGGACTTCAGTGTCTTAAAACTGCCACATAGAATAGAAATCTATTTTTTGAATTGATTTATTGTCATTTTTTCTTCTTTCTTCTTACTTTGTCATTTATGGATTTTTGAGGTGAAGATGTTGTAATAGAAATTAAAAGGAGCTCACCTTTCAAAATGTTACAGCTGAAAATAAGGCAGCAATACTGAAGTGAAAGCACAGCTTATACGTAACGTGCCTGCCCTCCCAAAGTAAGCCATGTATGCATCTGTGTTACACCAGCAAACCTCTGCCTCCTTAAACAATCTCTCAGATCTGGGCCACTGTGGCCTATAGCAGCCCCTCATATTTTCAAGATGATTTCATCAGTGGTTAGTTTGCCAAGGATACTGTTTCTTAGACGCTAAAAATGGTCCGCATTTCAAATACCTCTGCCCCTCCTTTTGGCAGTGAAAACCCAACAGGAATGTACTGCAGGAGTGGCAGATCTTTTCTGGGGAATGTTACTGTCAGTGTCCACAGCTGTTTCGGCCAGTGTTTGTGTTTGCACGAAGGATCCCAAGGCCAGCGCTGCTGGTCTGATCACGCCACTGGACCTGCAGCTTCGGCGGCATTGTTAGCTCTCCGAAACGGCCAACGCTCTGGTTGGTGTTATTGCTGCAACTTAATAGCGAATTGAATGGTTGGTTAGGCTGAAATATTGCCTTTGGATTTCCATCCAGCGCATCGGCCAAGCGGTTCCATTTTCCACAGACTTAGGGTCTTCTGTCTGTCTGTCTGGACGCCTTTATAATTGAGTAGGCGTAATTACAGAGTGAAGGGTTTGCTGACCTAAGCCAGATTTATCCTCCTTTTGGGCAATGGTAAACTGTGGTAGCCTGGCTAAAGTTGTGTTAAACACAGTGGCGGATTTAGGTATGGGTGACATGGGCAGCCGCCCAGGGCGGCATCTTGCCGGGGGCGGCACAGAGCACCCGTGCAAAAAAAATTTGGAATGGTGATATTTGCGCGATCGGTTTTCTATCGCTTATTTGCACGTCACATCAATGATATCATGTCACTTTGTGGGTCAATTAACCTTGTCGGAGTGGGCGCCCTGATTCTAGTTTGTGAGCTAGACAGGCTACTGCCTAGGAAGGTCTCCCACTCAGAAGTATGAGATGGGGAGGGGGGGTGGGCAGGGGTAGATCTATCCATAATAGCGCTATAATATAAAACCTATAATAGCGCACCTCTTACTTTGTACAGTACTAATGCAATTAGTAAAATCAGTCAAACTATGAAATGCTACCAAATAAACCACAATTCATTCATAATACTGTGAGTATATAGTTTCACAGACATATTGTTGCATTTTTTTTCTGGTTTGTGCAAAATCGTTAATGATATAAAACCAGTCTGCACACCACCAAGGTGAATTGGTTTAGTCTTGACTCTTGGTTGACACTGTTGGGGGATGGGTAATGTATTGATGCTCGAGTGCCAAATCAACACAAATGGATAAGAAAAGGTCTAAGCCATCAGGTGCCCAGTTTAGGAAAAAGGAGAAAGAACAAGAGGAGAAACACGCAAAAGATAAAGGTATGCAGCTATGTCATCTCTTTATGAGTATAATATTATGCATGTAATGAAACAGGCTAGTATAACACTTATGTTTGTTAGCCTATGTTACTATGTTGCTTGCTATACTATTACACATAGGGTGACAATATTCCATTTTCTGTCCAACTAGCTTACATAACATTGGATATAATTTCACACAGTTTCATTATGATAATGTGTGTAGCCTGCAACCAAACGAATACAACCTAGCTAGCACATTATTGATTTGGTTAACCTTCATTGATGTGATAGGATTTGTGCAATTTAATTTATTTGTGTGTTTTTTGTTTGTCTTTGTTACTTCTTTTTGATATTTATGAGTCTTATTTTTGTGTATATATAGTTTTACATGTTATGATTATTCATTTGTGTTGTTCCAAATGTCTGAATAAAAATTACAGTTAGTGCAGAAAAGTGCTTTTTTTTTTTTTTTGGTGGAGGTAGCGCTGAAGAGGGGGGTTTGCCCAGGGCGCCATACAAGCTAGAACCACCACTGGTTAAGCAACAGCATTTTTTGAATCAGCATTGGGTGTCCGGATACCATAGGTTTATTTTTATGCTGGTCCTGATGGTGCAACAAATGGTTCAGTTGATCTAATTTGAGTCTGACAATATCTAGGGGTAAAATGATTTACAGAACACATTCTGTCATGTACATTTTCAGCTGGAGTTTGCCATTTAGTGTTCAAGATTAACACCCCTGTGTTAAAGGAAATCTCAAACAGGTTAGTTAGTGGTAGAGGGACGAGAGGGTCAAAGACCCCTGGGATGGGAAGAGATCTTATCCCAACTTGTCACCAGCCCTCCCCAGTTCCTGAGGGCACCAGCAGCACTCCTCCCTCACACTGCTGCAGATCCAGTGAGAGAAAATTGCTCTGAGCTCCTTTACAGAAGAGCCCTGCTAAGACATAGCTTGTTTTGCTGAAGAGATTTCTGGGTAAAAACAATATCTGTATACATCGGATCAGAGTACTGATTACAACAATCATTATGTCCATCTCAACCTTATCATTTTTGTTATTAATCATTTTGTGCTTTGTGCTCTCTCTCTCTTTCTCTCTCTCCCAGCTTTTCTCATATCATGCTGTTTGAGAGCTGTGGCCTCAACACAACCATTGATAACTATAAAAGATCAAAATTACTGAGGCGTGCAGCAATTTTCTGTATAAATAACTAGTGGTTTGGCTCTGGGGAGGGTATCATCTGTAGGTACTTATTTTGTAAATACCCCTAAATAAAATGTCTGTTGCTGAGCAAAAGCTATTTTAGTATAGAGAAATGGGAGCCAAATAGTCTGTAAATGAAACTTTCACTAACTTATTAGTTAATTATTGCATTATTTATTCAGGCCCAATAACTGAATCCTTATCAACCTTATCAGTATGAACTCAGCACCATGAATACTGTACAATACAACATAATACTTCAAAGAGCCAGGACTGGCTACTATGACTAACCTACTTTCCACTGATGGGTTATTTATAGCCGTCAACTGGTTAGTTAAAGTACTGTCACTGAAAATAGGGAACTCAATAGTCTTGCAAACATCATAATTTAAATTGGAGAGAAAAACAGAGAACAAATTACATTGTTTGCCATTCAAAACATATTTTATGGTAATAAAATATTTTTAAATGCAACTAACTGCAGCATTTTCTAGACAATTGAAGATGTAGTGGAGATGATGAATTGTGACCATAGGTTTTCCTCAATGCAGCCCATGTAATTATCTGTAATTGTATTGTGTCTGAGTGAGTGATTGAGTGTGCACCTTGAGGTACAGTAAGGTTGAGTGACTGACCCCCTAAAAGCCACAATCAGCTGCGCCACGTCATTTTGAGAAGCTAGTTGGAAAGTAATCTGCCAATGTCGTTTAAGGACAAGAGAGCTGTTCCTTTTTCACTGTTCATTTCTATATTCTGCTGTTTTTGTCCCCTCATCGTAAATTGCAATGCATTGCATCAAGTTTGCCATCTGAATGCCCACAAGCTGGCTGCAGTTAATCAGAAATGTTTGCTGGAAGCTGAAAACTAGGGAGGTGTTTCTCAGTGAATGACATCTTTGCAGAAAAGCAATCTGGAAGTAAGACCAAGACGCTTGTCCTTTTTGTCCGTCTCACTCTCTGTTGTCTAAAGCTCACGTGACATCAGGGAAAAGACGCTCCTGGGGCCTGTCATGGGGCCAGCCAGCCTGTCCCATGGGGCCTGTCATCACTGCTGTATTTCATCTATAGATGGTAAGAACAGCAGTCTCCAAGCCCCACAATTCATGCCTGACAGCCATACACCCATGCACTGATGTCTTTACCTTTTTTCACCATGGATTGCCATGAATTACCAGTGTTGCAAGGAGGGCTTGCAACACTAGTAATTCATCGAATTAATTCTCAAATAATAAACCCATATTTGATGAACTTTCCAATGATACAGATTGCCAGTGGATGTGTTTAGAATCAACCACAGATTCTCTGAACATTATTTGCCTGCATTTGATTTGCTTTAGATAAATGATACAGGTTAACCCATGCAAAATTATCTGAAAACCAGATTTTTGTTGTTCATAAAAGGTAAAAATTTTGCTTTTTTAAAGGCACTGTAAGGTAGGTTTGTCAGTTTTAGAATCTGAAGCAAAGTTAATGTCAAATGATAATTCATTCTTACCTGCTATTGGTAAAAAGTGCAATAAGGCTATCATATGAAACTACACAAGTGTATACTACACTCATTATTTGTGCTAGTGGAAAAGAAAGATCATATGTTAGTCATGTTGTTGCTCAGACTTCAAAGTTCAAACATTCTGCTACTGCTAACATTCACCATATTACCCTGCCATTCAGGCTATTATATCCTGGAGCTGTCTGTGACCTCACTGATCCAGTGATCCACTGATCATGTCACAGTGTATTTGAAATATCATTCAGGTCTACCGCTGAAGCTCAAAAATTGCACCTAAGAATGGAAGGATTGCAAGAGGATGAGAAAACTCTTTTCTGCGTTGTTCTGGCTATGGTGTAGTCCCTCATAGATTTACCATATCGTCATGCTCTAATGTGCAAGATCCACCAATGTAGGGAATTTTGTACTACCTCACAAGGAGCTTTTTCAACAGAGCTTTTTTAGTGTTTCATATCAACCAACCATGACCTACACTTCTCACTTCACTCTTGGTGTGGATGGGTTTAATGCTCACTGAAAGACGTCACTCTACCATTTACTGGTTAATGTCATGGCAACTGCCTGATTGTTTTTTATGTTGTGTGTGTGTGTGTGTGACTGCAAAGAAAACAAAATAAACAGGCTTAATCATTTTTCTCTTCATGATTAAATTCCTGTATTATCATGAGAATACATTTTTCACAAGCATAATTACACCTTCAGGCTCTCTCATGCCAAAATTTAAAAGTAATCCTTTCCACGGCCAAACTGTATGAGCTATTTATCAATCCAGAATTGATTGTTCTGTAGAACCAGGTAAGCTCTGCCATCATCAGACCCTCACAAATCATTTACTTGGCTGTAATTTCTGAAAATGCACCAAGCCTCTAATTTCCCAGTTCTCCAATCACAGAGCATTTATCCACAGGTGACACAGATACTTTGGGGATGGGCTCTGCCTCTGAATGATACCATGTGTATTGCAAGACAGGAAACAATAATAACTGCTAAGAATAGTAGTGGTGAACATATTGACTTGTGTTTTTTTCAGTGGAGCAGCCCCTTTAATACATCTCAGGCTCTCTTTTGTCTGGAAATTATGGATGAGGGTGAAAGGAGGCTGCAGAAAGATGGCATTTGTTTTGTGACATACAGGCATACAGTAGGCCAAAGAGTTCCAATTTATAGCTTTTTCAGCTGCTCTCAGTACCATCTCAGCCAAGGAAAAGAAAGGCTTTGTGCCGGGCTGCCCACCACACACACGCACACACACACGCGCACACACACACACACACACACGCACACACACACACACACACACACACACACACACGCACACTCACTCACTCAAGTCTGGCCACGATCGAGCTGACTGGCAAAGTCCATCAAAGGGCTCTTTATATGGCAAAGAGGAAAACAAACAATCTGTTGAAAGTGAGATGCTGAGCATATATTGCTGTTTTTCGGCAAGATTTCCAAGGGATTTCCAAGCACCAGTCTCATATGTTCTTTTAGAAACATACTTTATATTTCAAATCCAATGCACATGGAGGCCTGAATTGACTAGCACTAGCTTCACGTATTTACTGTTCGTTACTTTAAGTACACAAAGCAGACTGTTCAAATCAAACAATATATGCTATGATTTTCAAATCATTGACTGGAATCAGTATTTAAACCATATGCCAGCGCCCAGCCTTACTGAGCTATGGCAGTCTCTTTGTTTTATACATTTTGTGTGCAGCCATTGAAAAAGATCATAGCACAAATTATGTAGCGCTAATGTGAGTTACTTGCAGTGTCATGTTTCTAACTCTTTCTAATGCTGGAAATCAGCAGAGCCATCAAAGCTAATTTTGTCAAATATATCTCCTTACAAATCTGTGACAGCAGCACAGACAGGAACGCTAAATATAGATCTAACATTGCACAGTCACAGAATGTTATTCATTTTAGAGCTGTCCATGCTTTGTGAATGACATCACAGAGGAGACTGCTCTTCAAAGAAGCCGCACCCATGTGGGGGGACGATTTCTGCCACGACCAGCAGAAAATATACCCTGGAAGCTTCGCCAGCTAGGAATCGTCTGACAACTCAGCAGACAGAGTCATGGCACAGGCCTTCCTGCCATGATGCCTCAGAGGTAACAGGACCGCTTGTCATTAACGGGAACCATGAGCCTATGGCAGGGCCTCTCATCATTAAAAGGAACCATGGGCCCACCAAGTCATGCACGTACATGGCTAGTATGATGCAATGTTGGCACACAGCTGTGCCAGTAAAGGTCAGGCAGTCTGTACATGAGTCTCAGTGAGCTCCAGGTGCAGAAGCAAACTTGTTTTTGTAACCGTGTGGGGAAGGTGACAGGCGCAATACAAACCCTTCCTGAGCTTTCCCCACCAGTCCTCAGTTTTAAAATTCAGAGGAATGGTGCAAATGTGGTGTGGAGCAACGTCTTCTCAGTAGTTCTTCTCAGTAACATCTCTGACTTTCCCTAAAAATGAAGGGTGTGAGGAGGAAGGGGTGAGGTTTTTGAGTGCAGAGGGCAGCCGGCTCTGTGAACACAAAGGAGAGAGGGAGAGAATGAAAGAGCTTATCCTGGCTACTGTTCCCACAGGATGTCACTAACAAACTCCCATCCTGCTTTAGGTCAAAGCAAGTCATGAGATACCCCATGTGGAGCTGAAATACACCGCTCCCTGGATGGGATGCTGGGCCATCATTACAGGTAATCTCCAAATGCACATGCTAGCATAATCAGACGTCTTGATGGAAAACAAAATCATGTCTTTGGAAGGAAGGAGCAATGGGACAACATCAGAAAACCTGTGCAAACCCTGAAAGAACATGCGTGGTGCTGACGGCAACAACCACCTTAGCGCACACACCGTCACCCGGTCGCTTCCTTGCATAACCTCTCATGTGACACTGCGAGTACAATGTGTGAGGTTCTGAGGACACCTCATCAATTTTTTTTAAGCAAGGCATGCTGTGAAGTGCATTTCTTAAAACCACTTTTGTGTAGTATACAAAGCCTCCTTCAAGCATGTTGAAAAAGCTAGCCTATGTAGTTTAACAGCATGGGGTGGTCAGATAAATGGTCCTGTGACTTGGTTCCTCAGTTGCTGTGATTAAGGCTGCCTAACTGCAGGAGCAGGTGCGTCTCTTGCATAGCTGATTATGTAAGGCTCAGACGGAGTGCTCAGCCAAGACGCTGACGAAAATGTTGTTCGCGGGATAAAGGAGATGTATGAGCTTGCATTTTTATTGGTAATGATATCTGCCGGTAACAGCCAATATGCTTCATAAGGTAATTCCAGGGCGATGCAGAGGAAGTGCATGTTATTTTCATGCTATTTATGACCTTGTTTGCGGTTGGCTGCATGCAGTACATAGAGTGCTGTTTTAATGGCTGTACCAGGGACAGACGCCCACACCTAACACTGAAAATACACCTCCTGTTAAGTCATCCTCTTTACAGTAAGTTACATTGAAAGTTTACCTTCAGAGCCTGTGTTTCAGGCAGTTGTATGCCCATCAATAACAGAAAGACAATCAAGTCTGCAGCAACCAAGACAAACAATGCTTGCACTTGTCATTCAGGAACCTATTTGCCCAGAGTTGAACCCACCACTGAGATATTGCAGAAGCGTTAGAAGAGATTTTGTGCGTGTGTGTGTGTATCTGTCATGGCACGTACACATGCTTTTGTGTTTATTTTGACTAACAGTTGTCCCATCTTGTGTCAGGGCTCCGCCCCCCTAGCTGTGGTGTTTTTGTTTTTCCCTGTCCATGTGCTTTTTGTTTTTCCTTGTGTTCCAGCCCCGCCCCGCTCCCCGCCTGGTCCCCGCCCACCTGATTGCCCCATTACCTTCACCTGCCTACCTGCTCACCTGCATCCCATCTCCTCATCAGCCCAGCCCTATTTCTACCCTGCTTGTTCCTGTCTTGTTTGCCAGTTCGTTGCAGTGTGTTTCGTACCTGTTTCGTTCCCGCAGTTTTTTTGGATGTCTGATTTCTCCGTGTTTGACTCTGCCTGCCCTTCGTCTTTGTTTTTTGCCTGCCGTTTTGTCCCGTTGCCTGATCGTTTGCCTGCCCGGTTCCTGACCCTGCCTGCTTCTGTTACCGACCCTGCTTTTGTCCACGGACTGCCTTCCGGTTTTCGACCCTGCCTGCTTTTGTTGCGCAACTTGCCTGCCGTCATTAATAAACCCGCCTGGAACCTGAAGCTCTCTTGGTCTGCGACTGAGTCCTTGCCTGAGCCCTTACATCTTGACTGTTATGTAAAGGCATCACTGAAGTGCACTGTGATGTGCGTATAACACTGCTCTCTGTTTCTGGTAAACGGTTTACACTCCCGACAGAATACACGCTTCAGTTGCTAGGATATTACCTGAATTCTGAGATTACGGTGAGCCATATGTGGTTATTTTTCTGTGTTTTTCGATAGTATGCAGAGTGTCCTGTAATTGAACCTTAATTATCTAACTATCCAAGGGGCTACTTACCTGCAAATGATATATTAAATAACATAATGTAGCCTTTAAATTAGGAAACAGGATGAGCTGCTTTTCTGCCAAGACCTAAAAGGCTCTGACAGCTCATCTAATTTGACTGAAATGTGCCAAAGCACAGAGCTGCCTAATCCCAGGACAGGTGTGATGCCACCCTCGGAGGCGATGACACTTGCGATCCACCTGTCCTGTGACTCACAGTCACGGTGCATGGGGGTTGGAACAGGATGTCGTGTGACCTCTGAACCATAGCCTGTTCAGTCTGTCTCTTCAGTGGGAACACAAACACACATTGTGGCCAAGACATACCAGAGCTGAAGAGGACACGTACGACTGATGAAAATATACCATGTGTAATGGCATAGATTTTTCATGCAGAAATGCAGCAGCACCTTGACACATGCCAGCTGAAAGCAAACATATCAAAAGGTAAATCTACAATGCAGAATATATTTATGTTTCGGTAATTGTCAGCCACAGCCAGGTGTTACAGCAAGTAATGCTTTGTGATAGCTTTGTACTCCTTAAACAGCAAATTCTTGTGATAAATCCAATGGTAACGGTACAAATAAACTTTTTTGTTGTTGCTATGAGACTCTGCACTCATCTGATTAAGCCTTCTTTGGCTGTGCTTTGTTATTTATAGGCTGAGCGAGGGTAAAGCTGAATGTGAAAGAGGAGGCTTTGCCTTTATTACATTAGAATGCTTATTTGGAATGTGAGGAACAATGGGAGAATACTCAGATGCCTTCAGGGGAGTGGACTCACAAGCTCCAAGGGTATTTTCACTGTCACGGCATTTGAAGTTTCTGCGCTCACTTCTGTACATCCACGGGACATTGCTTTCCAGAGCAGAGTGCCCACGAGGCCTTCAGGTTGGACCGCGTCCCTCCGAGGCAGCTGGCTCAATACTTCACCCACCTCCAGTCTCGCCCTGTTCTTTCACGCGCTGTACCCAGCCCCAGCTCCGACACTTCGACACTTTCACCCTGTACTGTCACGTTCCCAGTCCCGGCCTCCGTCTCCACCCCACCCCTCCTGGCTCCTCCCCACCTTGTCCTGGCTCCTCCCAACTCTGTCCTGACTCTTCTCCGCTCTGTCCTGGTGACCTCATTCATCTGCTCCGCAGATCCCTGGTGGTTTGTCATCCACACTGCCATCCAAAATTAGACCACTGCAGGTGGAGAGGCATGGAGTCATGCGAACATTTGCTCGGGACAGAATAAAAAACAAACATCTTGTTGGCTTGCTTTATGTTTCATTATTCACACGGGCAAAGGTAAAACAAACACCTGTACACTCAACTGAGGTGCTTAAGTAGAATAGTTTCAGTTACCGTGCAGTAGTATAAATTGACAGGACTGCCTTGGATAACAGCAGACAATGTAAATGACAAAAGCAGACTAATATGAGGAATATAATGTATTAAACACATTATCTTTCTGTCTGTGCTACTAGACTATTTATAATTTGGCATTATTATATTATTTGTTGACATAAATAATATTTAAATCTAACAGTTTAGGACTTGAGCGTTAAGGACTTGACTAAATTGGAGAAATGGTTGTAATTGACCTTGAACACTCTAGTCATTTTCTCTCTTTCTCTCTTTTTCTTTCTCTCTTTCTCTCTCTTTCACTTATTTGAAGATTTCCATTTTATGACCAAAACTGCACAGTGGTTGAAGGTTTAAGACAGAAAAAAGGAGAATTGATGATAGTTTGTAAATGTTTTCCTGGCAAAGCAAAAAAAAAGAAAAGATACCATGGTCTTTGCTTCTCATTCAGAAAATATGAAAAGAACCATGTCTTTATATGGAAAAATGAAAAAGTTGATGTAGAATGAGTTGCATGGAGAAATAATGAAAATGCTGAGTAAAACACAAGCCATGCATCTCAAAAAGATTCCATTTACCTCTACCAAACCTAACAGCACACAATACATTGAGTGCAAGGCACATCGCAGTTTGAATAAAATGCATTTTTCCAAAAGCTATGAAAATGAATGCAAAATTTCTTAGGATACAATTGGACAATGCCCAAGATGAGTCACACACCCAGGCACATAAAAATGACTCCTCAATCAATCTGCACACAAAAAACTATGCTGTAGACGAAGCTAAAATAGTGATTCTATTATCCTACTCAGCTATAATGTAGCTTTATCTGCAAAGAAAACAACCATACTATTAAAACACATACTATTATTGTTCCTATCAAATTGTTCAATTAGGTATTTTCAGCATTAAAACAGTCTTCATTTCTATTTTGCGTTTTTCTATTGAGACATGTATCTCAATATGATCTGCAGGCGCTGGTGAATACAGTTCCCAAGAAAGGTATTTTTGAACTGGTAAACATGACAACGCTTTAATGCTTTTTTA